>NC_135141.1:25834481-26464011 GCF_051014445.1 Colletes latitarsis | reverse complement strand
AAGAAATTATTACGAAAACCTTTTTTTTCTATCGTAGAAAGCAGTTTTCCGACGACCAACGGCACCCGGCGTCGTAAAAACAGCAATTTACGATCCAAAAGAATTTCTCTCGCGTCGCGAACATCACTCAGGGGCATTCTTTATAGTTCCTCGCAGTATGTATCTGCCCCACGGCTTTCCGGGTCCCGTTTTTGTGGAACGGCATTAGAGTAGCGTAAAAACGGGACACGGGACGAGCCAGATTTTCAGCTCCGCTCCGTTGGAATCCTCTTTGAATCGCGATGACGTTATCGCGGACTCGTGGTCCTTTTGCGCGACTCAAAGACAAAATGGCACGTGGGAACAGCGTTCCAACAACGCGACGTCTCACAGAAATTCTTTTCTTTTATATTGCTTCCAAATAAAAGAAACATCGAGACGTTTAATCCTCGTCATTTTCGTCGCTTCTCGTTAAATTCGAGGGCTCTAAAGACTCTGCCTAACTTTGGTACGACGAGTAACAATCGTTCAAACACGAAAGGACTCGTGGAACGCAGGATCTCAGACACGAAACTTCGCGAGAAACTCCCCACGTGGCTGCAACACTCCCGTAAACCCATTAAAAACAATATTATTCTTTCTTTCGAGACTCAAACTTTCCCCAACAAGAAATTCCGAATAAACGAAAGACACCGAGCTTACTTTCGTACGCGAAATTGGGTCTCGAGACACTTTCGGGTGCTCGAAGAGTCAAATAAACATATTCCCCCGTATTTTCTAGCGAAGTTTTATCAAATAAAAGAGCAGCATACCCTCGAGCGTGAAACGGAATTTCGTTCCAGCGATCGCGTTCCTTCTGGGCGTTTCGCGTGGTCGATTAAATTAATTGAACCGGACAGATTTGTTTGGCGTAAACTGCAGGAATCTCCTCGGCTTTGGTTGCACGCCGCGACCGCCAATCGTATCGATCCCAATAACGTATCCTTAGCGCGAATTAGTGTAAAACCTGTTCCACGGTAACGTGCGTTTATGCAAATCGCGAAGAAGCACTAATAACGCGACACACGTCCCGGCTCGTTCTTTCATGCGCGGCGCCACACACGCGATCATCATTGTTCCGCCATCGGCATTGTCGTGCCGCGTGATCCGTTGCTTCTCGATGGAAATTTTATGACGGTGATTATTACCTTCACTGTTGGTTATTGCGGTTGGGCATCTGTAGACCGTTGCTCCGTACCGATCCGTTCCGCCCGAAATAATTATACAAATTTCACGCCACCCCCCCGCGGGGGGAGTGTCTTTTAATCGCGAACGCGAGGAAACGTGCAATTACCAGGAGGCGTGCGTGTCGATATCAATAAACGAGCACTGATAGAAAAGTTGCCAAGAAGCTTCCTTTAGCCGACGTTATAGGTAATTGTCGAATGCAATTGCATCCATCAGACAGAGTAATAACTCTTGAAATTAACCGTGTTAATAACTGAAAATCGCGATCTACGTTATAATACGTATATATTGCCTTGAAACGAATGTGCTTGCCATGTATGTATGTATAGTTACTCACCCTCGTATTCGTACATTATAATGGCGATTCACTATAAATGAAAAGAAATTTCTTATGGATTCTTTCCCATTTATATTTTTGTTTCCCTTTTTAATATTAACGGACTAGTAATGTCCAATTACAAAAGTTATAGTAAGGTATAATAACATAAACCATAAGAGTTTATTTTCGGAAATATTAGGAAAGTGTATTTTATGGGTAATTGTTGTGTTCTGGTGTTGGGTTAGGAACGGATTCCGGGCGTTCTAATTGTGATTTCCGATGGTTTGAAGCCTGGTAGCCTAACTGTTTCGCAACTATCCGCTTCAAGTAGTCGTCGGGGCCGAGAAGTGGGCCGACGAAACTTTTCCAACGATCGTGCGCGAGGTGGGAAGCCTGGCGTAAAAGTTGAACGAAACAGTGGATGCCCATTAGAATAATGCACATCACATCGGGTTCTATCGACCGACACCGGAGCTCGGGGATCCGCAATTCCCATTAAGGAGGCAGGAAAAATCGCAAGAGAAGTATGATGCACGATAATCATGGTCATCCGTGTGTGTTCTAGGAATTGCAAAAACGATCCCCGATCGCTATCATGATTGATAACGACCGCGCCGGGGAATGCATGCTCCACAGGTGTGTCGGCGATCGTTAAGGCGCGTCTAATTGAATGCACGCTTCAATTAGGGCTCGACAGTGGTGGCAAACGTTCAACATTGGTCAACGCATCAGGGCTGACAAGATGCTACGCGCGACGACTCGGTGTCTCTCGTTAGGGTGGATCAGAGAGCAATTTTAATATCTTTTCTGTGCCTCCAACTATCGTGTCTTAAATTATTTAAACTGCAGAAAAATTTAATGGTCCCAGAAACAATTCTTCAGACTGCTCTGGGAATGCTGGGAGACCAAGATTGAAAGTCAACAAATTTTCCCAGTGATGAGATCGAGATTACGAATCGAAAATGTTGGAGTTCGAAAACTTTAAGCTAATGGTCTCAGAAACAATTCTTCGACAATTTCTTACCAAGATTGAAAGTCCCGAAACGAAGTAAACAAATTGTCCCAGTAATAAATAAGACACCAAAGTCCCCGGGTCTCTTTAGAGGTTCGATAGTACTCTCGCGAATCGGTGTTTAAAAAATGCTATTGCACGAAGTAAGGAAGTAGACTTTTTAGGGCATCGAGTGGTCGTAGGACGGGAGAGGGCTTTGCAAAGGGGTTAAAACCGAGCAGGGTGTCGACAAGTGCGCGCGGCCACGGTCGTTAAGACGGCTCTAATTGAACGTAGGTTTCAATTAAGCCTGAACGCTGCTCGGTGGTCGATGTCAGGACCGAGGCTTGACCAGGCCCACGGTTTCCTCGCTTCAGCGACCATAAACAGCCGCAGCCGCAACCCCCGGCATCCCTCTGCTGCCCGCCATGGGTGCAATGCATCTCGCTTGGAGCACGTGAAACAAGCCGGCGCTCTGATATCGCTCTGATTTATACACGCATTACCATCCAGACTGGACTGCCGCATCGTGACCCGCGTTGTTATTGCAAACCTCGTGTGCAATCGCGCACAGGGCGCCCCGAAAACATACAGCTTCGGTAAACTCCGCGACCCAACGATCAAGGAACCGTACCGAAAACGGATCTCCGCTTCGATAAGGGTGGGTTTCATCAGGGATATTGGGTACCCTCACTCGAGAGCATAGTATCACCATAGAATCACAACAATAATTTTAAATGGCGCCCTTGGTATTTAAACGATACCTTCACACGGAGTAGTATCTCGATAATAGTTTCAGTACGACCACAGTGTCACAATACTTTCACGGCATTCTTAGTGTCTCGACGTAACTTTCGTAGCATCCTTAATAGACCAACGACACTTTCTATGCGACCATAGTGTCATAATAATTCTTTCCCGGTCCTTAGTCTCCCATCGACAACTTCATAGAGTCTCTATAGACGCATTCTTGTCGCCTATAGTCTCAAAGCAATTCTCCAACGTTCTAAGCAAGAAATACCAGCAAAGTTAAATTTAGCTTCTTAGCCTACAACCCCCTTGATCCGAAGATTACAGGGTGAATTTGTAACCCTCTCTCGTAGTTATACGAGTCATAATGGAAGAACATCCAACGAGCCTGTAAATTCGATACGGCAGTTTTGGGGGAATCTCTGGTTTCAGAAATAATATCCAGCCAAGAATCAACTAATTGCTACGAGTTCGATCCCTGGTACACAGAATTTACGCTCGGTACAAGCGACTGCGAACGTAGCGTGGATAATTCCGCGAATTCGCCAATCGCAAAGTCCCTCGAAACGAATCTAATTCGGACAGCTGGTCTCGAGTATCGGGGATGAAATTTAGCGAGGGGGTGGCGATCGATATTTTGCCCCCCCCCGGACCACCCAACGCTTTCGAAACGAAATACGACCCCAGAAGGAGAGACGCCGTCGACGAAATTGATTTCGACTTTGGCTGGCCTAGAAAAGGGGGCGGCCTCGTACCCGGGGGAGGTTTTCTGATCCACGTGCGCCCCGACGACGTCTCGAGATACGCGAGAACGTCGGTTCTCGCGTGTTTATTCGCGCGCACGTACATGCAAATGAACGCTTACTCTGTCGGGCTTTTATTTCAAAGGGACACGACGCCGCCCACACGCGCCTCTTTAACGCCAGAATTTTTGCTGCCTCGGCTGCTGGCTGTCGCTTTTTATTTTAATAACCTCGCCGGATTACCTTCGGACACGATATTAAACACTGCCCGGGGACCGGAATTAACGACCGCGCGCCTGTAAATAGCGAATCGCGGACCAACGAAGCGAGACCAGCGAATTTTGGGGGAACCGGAAACCGCGGAAAAGGGGCAAAAGGGAAGCCACTATCGAACTGTGACGACTATCGAGACGGACAGTTTCGTTAATTAGGGCTGTTACCAATTTTTCGGGTTGAAAGTATCTTTTTCACTTTGTTTCTTTTTGAGGACAACGACCGCCCACGTAAAAATTTCGCTGGGGTGTTCCTGTCACGTTCGCCTTATGTTTCGCATCTTGACCTATCGGGTTTCTTTTTATTTGGCCTCCTCGAGGGGCCATTGCGTGGCGTCGAGTTTCGAGGGGGTGAACAAAAATGGCTGAAACTCGCTCGAACATCCGAGACAAAGAGCTTCTTGGTTGGGAAATTAATAGAGATTCGTACATTAAATCGTATTGAACGAGGCTCATAGAAATTATCGCATGTTTCGTTCCGATTTTATTGAGAGCTCACAGCTGGGGCTACGAATGTGAAAAGGGATGAGATTAATCCTCAAAATTTCAGCGTTTTATAGTAAATATAAAAGATAGAAATATCGTATGTAAGATCTAGTTTTAGAAGAAAAGATCTAACCAGTCGAAGAGTGGAAATTGATCCCGGGGGTAGAAGGAGTTGTTTTCCCCGGATAATAAAAGATCAACCCTTCCATGACGAGGTGGAAAAACCATTATGCCGACCGGGTCCGTGTAAAAGCTAGTAAAACGGTCTTAATTAGGTTCCGCTTTTTCTCGAAAACAAGCGGAAAAACGCGCGTCGACGTGGCCCGCGTCATTTCAATGAGCGCCGAAAGCATAAAATCCTGTTGCGCTTGGATACAGCGATTAACGCGTCCGACTGTTAAATTCGCGAGAAATCCGAACGAGTCGCGAGAAAGAAATAAATGCACGAGCAGCTGTTGCCCGATATTAAACAGGTCTGAGTATATTAAGATTAGTTACACACGTTCGACACCGTACTCTCGTTATCCGTTCCTTCCAGGCCCCAACGCGGACTTTAAAATTATTTTTCAATGCCAAACGGTACATTGTTTTTAATATCAAACGTCGCGCACTGGTTGATATCTATTTAAGCGTTTCTCGTGGCAATTGGCGGCGTACGTCGAAAAAACATCACGGAATAGTTTGACATTAATGCTACGCGACAGATCGTCGAAGAGGCGTTGCAGATAAGAGCGTTTAAAATAATATGTTTAGTCTCCTACAGTTCGTGTTTTATTAGCATATTCGATCCGTTGTTTTCAAGTCGCGTTTAATGTACAACATTAATGATAATAAATGCACGACTGTTGCTTATATTATGGTGCATCGTTGGAATTACTACCCAAAAGGGAAAAAATTCAAAATCGAGGATTTGCTGTTTCTGTCGTTAAACAGAAATATCAAATAATTTAGAGGGAAGGGAAAATTGCGAGCACCGGTGACCGTTCGATAGAGATTCGTTTACGCGATTATCATCTCCGTTAATGATAATTGTAAAGCGGAATTATGACGAATCACGCGTATTAGAATGGCCCATTGTTTCGTGCCATTCGTTACAATAACAGCTCGGACAATATTCGATGCTGTCGATGTTGGAAATTAATCCGGAGGCCGTGCGAACAGCGAGCTGCATCGAGCGAACGCCGCTGGAAATTTATGCTCGTCGCAAACGAGCCAACGACACCCCTGTACCACGACCCCAACTTGCTTACCACGCGTGTATCGGCGATTTTTGGACCGTCGCCAGTCACATCGGTTCGTCGACAAGACTCGCCCATGTTCCGCGATTAGATCGACTCGAAATCGCTGCACGATTGGCATTGAACGGCAAGAACAACGCGTACGATCCCGACACACGTGCACTTTAGAATCGTACCGACTATAATCGCGAAGCCTTTGTCGCCAGAACGAATGCACGATAGCGTACAACTATAGCGTTATCAGTTTGTACCGTCGATCGATCAATTTACACATGTACCAAGCGATTCGACGTCAATAAAAATAAACTACGCTTTATCGCGTGGAGAATTGATCATTTTTGGGGGTGTCTGACCCGCAGAACAACGCGTAACATCGTCGATATTTGCGCGGCACGGTGGTTCACGGTCCTCCCTGTGTAGCGTGCACCAGCGCGGCGTATGTGCCACTGACGAGACCTTTAATTACCAATTAGGTGTATTATGCACCTGCGATTATCGGACTACCAGATCCGGTGCCTCTGTGCACGCTCGGTGGAAGGAAATTGTCTTGTAACACGGTAACAAACATCGAATAGAGTGTCGTTCGTAGCAACGTTCGCTCTCTTGATTCGTTGATCGTCGTCTCGCGATAATTAACGAGTCTGGTAAATGTCTAGTTACACGAATTTGAACTTTGGACGCCTGGTTTCGTTCGCAGAGTGATCTCGAACGGGCGAAAATTAATTATGGAATCGAAGAAACGGAAAGACGATAGAGGACAAGTATAATATCCATGCTGTGACTAAAACAAATTATTATTAAATTTTCCGAGGCATCGAGAGCACGAGATTCGAAGCACGTACAAGTTGTAACGTAAGAGGAAATTTATAACGCGGCAGAGTACTTTATCTGGTTCGATTTACGACGTTTCGGATGCTCTGGAAGTCCAATAATAATAATCTCTTCGACGTTATCCGCGATACGGGACAGAGCAAAAAAGAATCGTTGATGTTATTGCAATTATTGTTTATTTCTTCGGTATTTCTTGCTGCAAGCGCGATAGGTTATCGTCTGATTGGTTAGGTTAACTCGTCGGACGAGACTGGCCTCTCTCGTCTAGGTTCCAACCGTAAACGTTCGTCCAGTAATTTGTCCGGTTCGAAAACACCGATGTCTGTCATTAAATATCGAGTAATCGCGATCAATTATATCCATCGTTCAATTAACCGACCTTTCAAGGGGGAACTTTTAATTTCGCTTTATCGCATTTTAACGCCATTCCGTCGCGGAAACGCGTTCCGGACGAATCGTCCGCCTCTAATGATCGACACGTAACAACACGTTTGTTAATAAATCGAGAGCCGACCCTTCTTCAACCCCCCCCCTTTCGTTTTCGTTCGATAACAACACGAAACTCTCGAGTGGCAAAATATTTTTGTCTGTTAATAACGACACGTTTCACGGGACGATTGTTATTCCCATTGGGAGAGAAACTGAATTAAATATATTCGTCGATAATTCGAAGGGTGCAAACACTGTCGGAAGAGACGTTCTCGCCAAAAAAGAATAGAATTTTTGCAAACGGATAGAAATTTCGATCGAATAAATTGGCGTTGACTTTATCGGTTTGCTCGAATAAAAATTTTCCCAATCCCGGTGCAAACCGACGGCGAAAAAAGAAAAAAAATATTCGAACGTAACAGCGGAATCACGACGAAACGAAACTCGCTGCCTGCGCTAATAATAATACGAGCAAGAGAGCGAGAGAGAGAGAATTTCGTAGGCAACGAGAGGAGAGCCCGGTGAATGCGCCTCGTCGACGAAACGTAAATCGAATTTCGCATTTAGAGCCTCCGGGGTTCCGCGGAGCTCCGCTTCCGCCGCGACGACGACGGCGCGGATCCGGGCCTGAAATCCCCGTCCCTCGACGTCGACGTCGGCGTCGGGAGCGGCGGCTCGTTACACTCCTCGTCGACGTCGCCGCCCCCGGCGTCGCGACGCTCATCGATTCGAGGGGCCCCGCCCCTTCCGCGAACGTTCCAGTGACGTCACTGGAGCCGCGGCACCCCGACGCGACTCACCTCGTGCTACGACCAGACGCTAACTTCCACAACCTATATGCCCGGGCTATTTCCTCGGGAACTTGCCTGTTATTGCAGCATCTGTTCCCGTCGTAATGGACTCGGTACGGTAATACCGAGATCGAAGATCCTACCAGTCCTAGTCGCCAACATTATCGACGATATTAACCCTAGATTTACGAACGTCGTTTCCACTATATCTTATTGGAACCAGTTTTCTTAACGGTTGCATCAAAATTCTGTTGCTTCTTTTAACAGGGCCTCTAGAGCCCCACTAATACGCATTATTTGCATTTTGAAAGATTAAAATCCTCCAATGCGTTCATGAGTTATGATGTTCTAAACAAACGCACGAAATCTCAGGGGAATCATTTCTGTTCTGGTCAGACATTGTATTTTCGATAAGGAATTTTTTTCTCGAAAGTGCGTAGGATTTCGGGGGTACATCTATTCAACAAAAATGATCGTCATAAACCCCCGCAACTGGAAATAATTTTTTTAGAACGATTTGAAATTTTATAATTTCGTCGAAATATTTGTCCACCTACTCGAATTTTTTTCTCGAAACTGCGTAGGATTTCGGGGGTGAGTCTATTCAACAAAAATGATCGTAATAAACCCCCACAACTAGAAATAATTTTTTTAGAACGTTTTGAATTTTTTTTTTCGCCGAAAAATGTAGGCACTTCGAAATTAAATTGCAAAATTCATATATTCGAAGATTTCCATCCGGGCAATTTCCTGAGTCCCCTTGGTTCGTTTGGAAAATTTTTTAGGTATAAATGAGGTCTGCTGCGTTCGCAGGAGAAAGAAAAATAAAAGTGAAAATATGGAAAGTAAAAACGGAGCTAAAATTATGCCCAGAGAGAAATACATACCAAAGAAGGTAGAAGAAATTTAAAGACATGAAACGAATACCGCTTGTGAGCATTGCAGATAATAAGGGGATCAACCGCACAAAGTGGAGGTTGAAGCAGAAAGCTGAGCCCTTCGCCTGCCAGGATAGACTGGCCTAATCTCGACCAAGGCTATTCAGCTTGTCGGCAGATTTCTTCCTTCTATGTTTAATATTCCAAACTACCGCTACTTATACTCGACTCTTCGACGAAAGGTTGTAAGGGTATTTTTTAGGGGATTAAACGATCCTAATCCTTGTTAAAGATTATTGACAATTTTTAGTATACCTGTCCAGATATTTCGGGAAGATTAAAGATCAAAGAGAAGTGAATGTTGATAAAAAGACTGAAAAAATGCATACAGGGTGTTCCACCCCTGGGAAAAATTTTAATGGCGGATTCTAGAGGCTAAAATAAGACGAAAGTCAAGAATACCAATTTGTTGATGAAGGCTTTGTTAAACAGTTATTAACGTTTAAAGTTCCAACCGTACTGAATTTTTTTCTCGAAAATGCGCAAGATTTCGGGGATATGTCTATTCACCAAAAATGATTGTAATTGACCCCCGCAACCGAAAATAATTTTTTCAGAATTAATTAAAAATTTTTTTTTTCGTCGAAAAATTTAGGCACCCCCTGTCGATTTTTCTTAAAAATTCCTTTTTCATTTCTAGTAATTTTGTTTGACGTCCTACAGAAAAGTTGTCTAATACTTTTTTGTAGGTACCCATGAGCTCTACTTCAGAAAAAAGTTTCATTGAAATATATTCACAATTGTAGGAGTTATGGCTGTTTGAAAATTGGACCATTTTTATGGGGTTTTACTCATTTTGCGGGGTCAAGGACCAACTTTTCAAATATTTTTGCGATTTGTACATATTCTCCATCAAAATACGCGTAGTTTGCTTTTTTAAACATTAAAATCGTCCAATCCGTTCAGAAGTTATGGTGTTTTAAAGATTCGCATGAAAATTCGGGCAGACATTTCTGGCCAGAAATTATATTTTCGGTAAAGAATTTTTTTCTCGAAACTGAGTAGGATTTCGGGGGTATGTCCGTTGACCAAAAATGCTTGCAATTGACCCCTGCAACTAAAAATAATTTTTCCAAGACGATTCGAAAGTCTTTTTTTTTTACCCAAAACTTTCAGCACCTACTCGAATTTTTTTCTCGAAATTGGATAGGATCTCGGGGGTATGTGTAATGACCAAAAATGATTGTAATTGACCCCCGCAACCGAAAATAATTTTTCCAGAACGATTTGAAATTTTTAAATTTAATTGTTAATAACTTTTTAACGAAGCCTCCATCAACAGATTGGTATTCTTGATTTTCGTCTTATTTTCGCCTCTAGAATCCTCTATTAAAATTTTTCCCAGGCTTGGCCGAACACTCTGTATAATGTCTGCCTTCTTCAGAGGTTCTGCCATTTTTCGCAACTTTCGTGCGCCTCGGACACCTTCAAAAATCTCTTTGCCGCAGAGATCAGCAGACTGGCATAATAGGTTCTGTTCCCAAAACCATTTAGTATTCAGTGGGATCCTCTAGGAGCGCAAGCCAACCTTATTTATTTTCTAAGACGCTCGAGTACGCCCTCCCATTCAAAGTTGCGTTCATCCTGCCCGAGCTGCCTACGCAAACATTCCTAACAACGTTCATTCATTTCCAGAAACTCCACGAGTGCCGTATTATTTCTAATTAACACTTTTCGCGGCCCAAAATGCCGACCAAGGCGTTGTTACGTCGAATGGAACTCGTAATTTCTATAATGGAATGCTCGATGCTCGGGTTTCGATGTTTATTGTACGGAAATCACTCGATTCTGAGCATCTCTGGAACTCTGGTCTCTAATACAAAGACTGTACACGATGAAAATCTTACCGAGAAACGTTCACGTTTTTCTAATTCCGATTTTGGACGCCTCGACGATCGAACAAGTTTAGATTTACGACATAGACTCGATCGTTTTAAAAATTTCACGTTTTATAGATTTCTACACCAGTGTCGGCAGCATTGGCATTCCGAGTGGAAAGGATTAATGGGTTTTTGCGTCGCGCCTTACAGTAAGTGGAACACGGCAGCCTTACGGTATTCCCACACGGTGGTTCCAGTTTCCATCATACTCTCTACGGTATCGCCTTCGTCTTTCAGAGACAGACGCGTGTGCCCACAGGTTTGCGAGAGACAAGAAACATAGTCACTGCAAAGGAGGGAACTATTCGATGGCCTTGGACGGCCAAAATACTCGACGATCGGGTGAAACCTCGCTCCATAACGTACTGTCGCGTTAACGATCAACAATTTTTCTATTTCTATTAGAAACTCCAAGCGTGAAATTTAAAATTAATACAGGAAAACTGAATCGTCGTCGTGAGAGCCGTTCAAGGGAGCAGTCTTGTATAAACGTTACAAAATTTAATAATCTTTATTAATGTTTTCAGAGTAAATGTTACATCCATGTGGTTTACTTAACTATCCTTTGGGAAAAGAAAATAAATTTTTTAATAATTTTAACGCATTTAAAGTTTGCAAGATCGTACTAATCAATCCCAGCTCCACACAAAATTCCTTTCAGAGTGTTGGGATCCAGAATTTCGACTTTTAAATACAGCAGACGTCTCTTGACCCTGTCGTAAAACTCTCAAAACAGTGATGTCTGGGCTGTACGATCCACAATATTCGACATTTATCTCTCAAAATTTACCAGTACATTCGCAAATATATATACTTAAAATTGATTTTATGGAGGTCTCGCATGAGACTGCCCCTTGAGTCGAGAGCCAGATTCCCACGAGTCGAGGTTGGACGAAAACCGACGGTTAGGAAAAAGGGGGAGAATTCTGTCCGAAGGGGGAGGGGGATGATAGCCGATCGGACAACAGAACGAGCACGAATAAGAGGCTGGACGATCGGCTGAAAAGGCGTCGCCGATGCTTACGCGCTCGCGCTCGCATTGTTGCGCGCCGAGCGGTTCGGCGATGAATTGCAAATTGGAAACGTCGCTGTAACAGTATTGCGTTACACTGTTACCCGCATAATGCGTACACCAGAAGCTGGATTACCGTAACAATCGGTGCATCCTCTACCGGTTCGGGCTCCGGTTGATTTAACTCGTTTCCTACCCCCTCCCCTGGCCATCGAGCGCAACCCTCGACGATTGGAATTCATCGCGCTAGGGGGACCACCCCCTCCTTTTTCACTCCGCTGTTTTTCGCTCCATCTTTCTCCGTTGTCTCCCCCCTGCCCACCCACATCTGTTCTCCGCTTCGACCAGCAGCGTACGCCTCCCCACCCTCCCCTCCTTCGGGTTTTCAACTCGATCGCAATCTCCGGCTAAGGAAAAATAAAACGCGACGACGACGAGGCGCGGTTGCACCGTATCGACCCGCAATAAATTATCGCCCGATAATCGTCGCCGCGATAAACGTCATTGTTAACGGTCCGGCCGCGATATTTTATCGGCTCGTTAACGGCCGCTCCACGCCCGCTAATAACTCGGCCGAAAAATCGCGAAGACGCGCCGCGGGGATCCACAAGGAAACCGAAATTAGATCTCGAGCGACGCGATGACGTTTCCGCCGCGGCACGTGAGCCCTCTGCAAGGGCGTAGTCGAGACTTTGTTACCCTAAAATTACGATCGACAAGTTTAAACCCTCAAATATTACAGTGTATAGAAAAAACGGTACCAGTTTAAAAATCAAGTCTCGATTCATGAGGAACAACCCTTTTTTCATTTACAGCGAATCACCCCTATTATAGTGTACGAATACGAGCAACTGTACGTGTCTGCATATTGTTTCAACTTTTAATATGAGTCGTGCAGGGGTAACAAGCATCGAATTGTTGAATAAATGCATAAGTGTTACGATGCATTTTAACGAACCTTTTGGCTACGTTCGAGGGTGTTTGGAACATTTGGTCGCCAGGCGAGTGGTCCATCGAGGGACCCAGAGAATGCTGGCCCCGGGACGCTTTCGGGACGCTTTCAGGACGAGGGTTTACTATCGATCGTCGACTTCGCGCCGTCGAGACCCCGGCGGACCAGCCGCCACGAAATTCGTAATATCGACGGAGGAACGCGGGGTTGACGGTACTGCGGGGGTTAATTAATGCGCCCGCGGATACACCTTATTGCGGCCACTGGCAAGTTGTCATGTTGACGTTTCGAGCACGACTGTCGAATTAAGTGACCGCTATCCGTCAGGCGACCAGTCGAAAAGCACATCGCGCGAACTGTCCTGCCAGTTATCTTACGACACGTGTGTTTATCAACGTCCTCCTTTTCTGCTCTTCCAGTCGAACGACGATGATATCTGTAGTGGCCATTTTGCATTCAGCAAGGCGTCCAAGAGTTTCATATTCGCCACACATCGAGCTAACATGTTATTCCGTGAAGATTCATAAATTATAGAAAATTCTATAGTTCCTCGTTTGTTAAAACTCGTAGCTGTTAATGCAATTTAATAAGAGCGCGATAGACAGAGTTGAATGGTATGTAAACACGAGCTTAATTTATAGCGGGATCCGGGTGAAATCCAGCCCGATCGATTTACGATTTTAAGCTTAGAACGACGCGTTATAATTGTAATTAATACAATCGCGATCGTATGTAAACCCTAATCAATTCACGGTACCAAGAAGGCCACCGATGAATACAAACACGATTTAATCGGTTTACGGCGAAAGGTATCCGCGGCCCGTTATCGACCGCCATAATTCAGTTTATGTTAATGGGAAGTTAATTGCGCGCTATTTGCAGCGAGGCGTGCCTCCGTCCGTTTTGAATATCCGCTATCGAAGATGATACCGCGGACCCGCGTTCGCGAGATTGCTGATTTCCAGATACGAGCCTAATTCGGCGGTCCCGTAACGATCGATAAGAGAGAATCATCTTTCGAGTTATCGACATTTTTAAGCCAGCATCTTCTCATTGAGATTTTTTTATCCAACACTGTCGAACTTTGCACGTTGTAAAACCAACAATAACTCCGAGAAGAACGCTCCGGTGCTTTGGCGAGAGCGTTTCTCGCGTAGAGCACGAACCTCCCCGGTGCTGATGAAATTAAAAGTAAGGAAATACGCTCGCAGCATAAACGAAAACCTCTACTATTCTCGACACGCTCCAAACTCGGGGGGAAACACGCCCCGCGACACGAAAACCGAGGAAACGACGGATTCCCCGGTAACCAAACGAAACAACCTCGAGAATTCACTGTTGCGAGTAACAACGACTGTAAGCGACCTAAGTACCTGCGCGGGTACTTCGTAATCAGGGCCATTGACTTCTCAAAAGTACGCGGTGCACGCTTCTCTCGTCACGAGTTCCCCGCTACTCGTCCGTCGAGTCTCTTCTTCGACTCTCTTCCTCTCTATCTTGATCCCCTCTAGACCTTCGTCGTGCCACACGGCCGACCATCGCTTGGAAAATCGTCCTCGACGATTATTCGACCCCTCCACTCCCGTGGTGACCAACGATAAATCGTTCTAATAATTGCAGATGTCGAGGAGATCGTCAGAAATGGCAGTAATAAACTGTTGGATATTTCTGTCCGTTTAGAGAAGTTGTGAAAGCCAATGTCCGAGCACTAAATGATCCACAAAACTATTCTCGAGTCACGAACCTAGTAGAATCTTTGTCTCGAATTATTAAATATGAAAATTAAGTCGTCCCCTGAAACTTCGATTTCCAAGCGATTGCTTTCCAATAAAAACCTCCAAGTAACAATCGTCGGGGAATTATCTTTGTCCGGTTCGCGGTCTCGCGATTACGTTCGTGGGAATCGATCGCTCTCGAAGTTAATATTCCGAGGCAATGGCACTCGACGTCGAGCGGTGGAAATCAATTCCGCGATCAGGAGAAAAATCGCGTCGCGTCGAACGGCTGATAGATGTTGGCTGGCGACACGTAGATACCGCGGTATTGAATCGTCAAGTTCGAATGTTTTTATTGGCGTTAGATAAAATGCGACCGACCAGCCAGTCACGTTGAAAGGTGGGCGTCTCGGTCGGAGTATTTTGGTGGTGAGCATCGCTCGCGGTCCTTGAACCGGCGAATCGAACAGGAATTTCGCGAGTAACGTCCCAACCGATGAAATTCTCTGCGATCGACGGACTCTGTACGCGATTATTACGCTCGACACGGTCTGGATCCTTAGACTCGTCAAAATTGGAAGACATACCGGAATTCAAACTTTTAAATTAAAATTTTTCAAACGTTCGTCCTGCAAAAAGACGACGATAGTCGCCAAATATGATAAATCGCGATTAAATAGAAACGATTATTAGTATCGAAGTAAAGAACAATGGCTATGAATTGTTTTTATAGTTCTGATATAACGTAGAGAGCATGCACGTATGTTCTTCCTGATGTTAGGTAGACATTTAGAGTCTCGGGAATTTGGGTTAGGTGGTAAAATAGCTTTGTTCGCCTCTGCCGTTTCACTCTTCTTGATACTCTACTCGGGATTAGGTTAATAACAGTAGCTGTGCCTCGCCTTCGTACCTGTCCCTGCGTTTATAATTTCCAATTTTCGCTCGACATTAATTAACTATAAGGCACTCCTACTGTTTTTAATTTAAAATACAAAGCCGATCGGAGGCTATCTGATGGAATATTCTATTTCACGACGATCGAACGACGATCCAGTCGATCCCGCAAAAATGCTAAAAGTCGAATGGAACTTGCAAACTGTCGAACAAAGGATACGTCCGCGCAAACACGGACCAATTCCACTGAATGCAAGCGGTATTTCAAAAAAAAAAAAAAGAAAACTGCAATCCAGGCTCGTGCGTTTCCATCGTCGACGTAGAGTTTCCGTAATTAGCGTAATTGAACGATATCGTCCTACTTTTTTCCCACCACGAGAGACGGAGCAGAGAAACGACGCTTCGATTCGAAGCGATTTTCAATCCGTTGAAAGTAGCGTCGCCTTATCTGCCTTTGAGCGACGAATACCAACGACAATTCAATCAGTCGTCTGACGAGTAATCGGCACGGATCTATTTTTATCAAGAGATAAGGTCCCTGACAATGTATACACCACCATTATCGTCGAGACTTTGACTCGCGAAAAAACCGTATAGCTCGAAAGACGTTAACGACACTCGTGAAGAATTCATTTTGCAATACGCCTTTGTTATTTATTTACAGCCCTGCAAGAGGAATTGTTGGTCACCACAAGTTTATTAATTTATTTCAATCTGTCTCGGAGGCTCCAACTATTTAAAGTGCCCTGTCGATAGCGTCGAAACCTGGCTCGAGCCACGGATGAGAGTGGGGATAAGATCGCGATCATATACGCGGACAAACTCCTTGTCTTATATGCGGACACTACTAAGTGGCGATCAACTTCTACCCGCTATTACGTTAAAATATAGTATCTGTTCTGTCGATGGACCTAAGTGAAGCGTCCTCGATGATCCCCAGCGAGATGATCCCCGTCGTTTCTCACGGATTGGAGGTTAGAGTCGAGGCGCGTGCAAAATAGAGGATCCTTGGAGGAATGGAGAAAATCGCGGAGAGAAAATGCGACGGAAGAGGACGGGCAAGCAGGTGAGGAGAGAAAGAGAAAGCCACCGGTGGCTCGCAATCGCGTCGACCTTCTTTTCCATTCGTCGGGACGCCACGGCGTAGATACTCGCGGCGTCGAAATAAAAAAAAAAGGAAAATTACGCTCGCGCCTCTGCTGCTTCGATTACCATCTATTTGACTCGGTTGGCCATTTTTTCACTTCCTAAAAAGTCGATATTAAGATGTTTCAGAGCCTGAAGTTCAAAATCTGTGTGTGATTTCTTTACAGATCCTACTATTTTCGTCCTATCCAAATTTTGTTGTATTAATATTACGAAACAGACGCCCGTGTGTTGCAAACCGATTTAATTCGCGGTAAAAACGCGCACGCACGAATCTAGCTTTGATCTATTGTTCGCTTTGTTTCGCAATCCGTCACTTTCTGTTAAAACGATTGACGAAACATCTATTGTATCATTCGCAGCGTCAAGTTTTAAATCGATGTGCGGTAACTACCATTCGACGGTGCAGTGTATTAAAAACAAATGTAATTTACCAATAAACAATTCAGAGTCTTTCTTCATTAGATTATTCATCGTGTCTATCGCGGAATTTAAACAAATTCGGAGCAAACTTTTATACATTCGTTCTACAGAAATAAACACCGCGAAGCGTCGCCGCCGGTATTTTTAACGCGCGTGTGAAAATTACGAAACAGTTATAATTTGCACCGAATTGCATACAATTGAATTGTGTCGAGGTTACAATATTTTTAACCGAGAATCCGATACGCGCGAACTCGCAAAAAATTTAGCCGCCACGCATAGAACAACCGGAATCAGAATGTGTGCGAGAGACAAGAACAATAATGTATTCAATGTCGCGCGAATAGTTTCTCTTTGAAAGCTGGTCAAAATTATAACTATATCAATTGCGCCAGGTCGTTCATAACTTCATCTCTGCAATTTCAACGCGAAACGAAATGATGTAACAATTCGTATCTTGGAACAACAATGATATTACCCATGTTATTAAGCACAATCTTGAATCGGTTTGGAAAATACAAAGATCAGAAACAGTTATTTATAACGAGGTGTCAAAGATCGCGATTAATTAATTCTTTAGACTCGATAATTATTCGAACAGTTTTTCCCGCCTCACGGAATCGATCATGACCATATCGAGCTATTTTCTTTTAATATTAACACATATAATCAAGCACAAATTGCATTAGGAAATTTTCCCCGTTACTATTACGACACTCGAATTTTTATTCGTACCTGTGAGTTGATTGCTTGGTGTACCTGGCAAGAATCAGGATCTTCTACCCTCTGGCTCCACCAAGGGGTACAGCCTTATAACAAGCAGCCTTCCCACGCCTCCCAATCACGGATGAAAGATATTTAATCAGGGAATTTGCTTGTAATCTTTGCGACGATAAAAAATAAATGGTTTAAGCGATTTTTAGGCGTTCGATATAGTGTGTACCCTTAATAAAGCTCTCTCGAATAGACTCGTGGAAGCTAATCCTCCCTTTTCCCCCACGAGGAAATAAAATACAAGCCCGTGGACGCGAGATCCCGGGCGATAGCCGCGCGATGAACAGCCCACGAGGAGTAACTGACCCATAGAACCCTCGGATGTTTATAACAGAAGGGAGCAAAGGCACCAAGAAAAAGAGGCGATTGAACGAGAGGAGCGAGAAACAGAGAGAAAAAGAGAGGCAGAAAAAAAAAAGAGAGAAGGCAACAGGAGGGACGAGAAGGGTAAAAGAGATCGGGAAGACGCAAGTTGTTGAGGAAGAATAAAGAACGGCGAAGAAGGCCACTGGCCGTCACGGTTCTGCTTCCAACGCAGGTTTTCTCTCCGTGCATAGCCCGTGTGCATACAGGGTAGGTGAAAATCCGGAAAAGGGACGAGTCCCACGGGAAAAAAAGAAATATCCTAACCTAAGCGTCGATTTAACGCGCTCGATAACCCGAGAAAGAGCTCCCTTTTCCCATACTGCGGCAAAAAATGATTCTAAAATATCACCAAATCGGTCTAAATCGGTTAAAAATATTAATTTTATTCTCTCCGTGACGTCGTGTAGTTATTATTGTTCGTACCAAAGAATTCTTCCCCCAATTTATAGATGGAAAACTAGAAACAGACACGCGGTACCATCGCGTAGAACGAAAGAGTTGAGTAAACGAATTATTAACGGAATAATGGGGTCGTGTTACGGTACTCCTGTAACGAGAATCGAGGAATTACAAATCCCTGTTCCTAATAAAAGCGTGTACACGGATATTTAACTGCGCGATAAGCGGAGGTCGTTAAAATCAGTTAATTGAATTCGCATGTTTTTCGAGCGTCGATTCGACGATCCTCGATCCTCGACGGGACTGAGATGTTTTTGTTCCCCCGGGACCCCGATGCTTGACGTTTCACCGTTTCGCGAACGTGAACGCACGTGGAGCAGAAATACACAGGTACCCGGTGTATTAATTTGCTCGAACGCGAACACGAAAACCTGTAACGTTCGCGTGAAAATAACCGTACGGTGTCAGATGAAATTTTTGGAGAAAATGTGATTCTCGACGCCGAGAAACAAAAAACATTGTCCCTCCGGTGATTTTCGACCGTCGATGAACCGGTATCGAATTGAAAGTTTCACCGAATTGCCGGTAATTGAAAAGCTCGGTAATTTAGAGACGCCTGCGTGATACGAAATGATACATTAACACGGGCGAATTTCGTCCATGGAGGAACCAGTCTGCAACCGGTCGCCTCGGCTGGTCTGTAATTTCGACTTATTTTTGCCACGGGGGAACCAGTCGGCGCGGCGACCCGGGCCGTGGCTCGATTTTCGTCGCACCCTGTGTGCAACGATGCGCTCGGATGCAGTCTCCGCTCGCTTGTCGGCTCTGTTGTGCTCTCGCTGTCCGCAAATAACCTCCGCGATCGCGAGCCTGGAAGCTGTTCGCCTTTATTGCGCCCCGGCGAGGAGGCTGAATCCGACCCAGCCTCGTTCGAGACCGTAAGTCGTTCCTCGATACGAGCCAACGAACTTTCCGAGGGTCTACAATTTTTCACCCTGCACTTTTATCCCCCAACTACCCTCTTATTTCACCCGTTCGACCCGTAATTCTTCCCCCCCTGCCCCGGACGTAAAAATCTTTATGGCTAAATAAGCGTATCGTACGAACGATTGCAACCAATTAACAGAAATTTTTATTACGCGATGCATATATGAAATATTATTTACAGCGGATAATTGTATAATCATGTTTAATGCATTTTTCGTGGTGGGGGTCACCGATGACCCCTATGGGTCCAAAACTTGGAGGAAATGCTGCCGTAAAATAAAGAAACACGAACAAGAGAAAATGTAAACAGAGGCGCATAGAAAATTTAGAACGTAATTGAGACGTACTCATCTCGTTCTCTTTCGAGGAAGCTCGCATGACTATAAATAATCATCGTCGATAATTATAGTAGAAAGAAATACCGCGATGGAAATTCTTGTTAACGAACGCATCGTCGAAACTAAAATCGCAATCGCTCGGCTTGATGAACGTTAAAATTCTTCTTTATAATAATTCCTGCGAAACTTATTATAGCTTTATTAAAACGCCGTCGACCATATAATTTCGGTCCTCTTCGGTAATTCGGATAATAATGTACAACGTAATTGTGTACAAATTATATGAGAAACATGAAACAGAAATACAGCGTATTTTTTTTTTTTTTTTAATCCAAACATTACAGATTAAATTATAATTGAACTTCCGTGCCGAAAAACACGTTTCACGTTGATGCTTATTACGCAAATTACCAAAAAGGATCGAAATTATACGGTCGAAAGAATTTTAATAAAGCCGTAATAAAGCTTGCAGTGATTAATATAAACGATCAATCTTGGCTTTGTCAGGGTGGTCACTGGCGACGATGATCACTTATTATAATATTCACGAGATATTTGCAGCAAGAAGTAACCAAAACTAGTCGCAAGCATCTCTTTTGGTGTCCTTTAAACGAAAGTGCTCGTAGCCTTGGTTAATTTTAGATTACGTTAAAAGATTCGATCAACCGCACGAGACCGCTTGCGTTTGCATGAAACGAAAAACACAGTGGACAGAAATTTCGCTTCGAGACAGATCTCTCGAGAGACATTCAAAAATTTAAGAAGCTCGGCTGGTTTGTCCAGTCCGTCGCGTTTGTTTACATTTGTTTGGCCGTGCTCGGAGACTCTGAATCTCGTCGTATTAAAATTCACCGTACACGGTGGTCTGATAAAACGGTGTCGAAACGGAGGGTCGTGTCCGTTTCCAAAGATTCGAGATCTTAAAAAAAATTCCACGAAACGTATAAAATCTGGATAACGTGAGCGACGATCGATGTATTTGTTTCCCGAAGAGAAGTACAGGAAAGGTCGAGTGACTATTAAACACCGTCGACTCCTTTCCATTATTTAAAACGGTTAAGATGTTTGAGGTGCACGGAGTTACCGAGCCACCCGGTATTACGACAATATTGTCCCAAAATCAGCATACCTTGCGAAACTTTACGGAAGAAAGTCGAAGGTTTTGACTGGAATCGAGGAGGGATTTCTCTCGGGACGGTGATTTACCGAGCCAGACTTCGACCATTTAACGTTGTTTGCCGCGAGAAGTAAACCCCGGTGTCCCTATGCGATTTTAATTACTTTCGCGAACCGTCTGCGCCGGACTGCGGCCTCCGGAGATTGCTGAACACTCGCGTGCACCGGTAACTACCAACTCCAGCCCCCGAAAGTTACCTTCGAATCCCACGAAATAAATATTCAGCTCGGTGCGGCGGGTTCGCGAGTTTCCTTAGTTTCCAAACTCGCGCGAAAACCGATGCGATAATTTCGGCGACAATCGCGAAAGCGCGGGAACACGCAGAAATGGAAGACGTTCTTAATCCAACAAAGAGTACAACAACGTCAACTGTTCGGTTAAGTAAAAATCACGAGTCGATCATAAAATTATATCGTTGATCGAACGAATAATTCTTGTGCAGACGGGTGAATAATTAGTTTGATATTTGCAATAGGTTTGAAACGTTCACATATAGTACGATAAATACCTTTGATAAGAGATTTGTGGATTAGCTTTGGTTTCGTCTATATTATTCGTGACTTACCTGAAACAGAAATGAAAAATTCGAGTTAGTAAGAAAGTACAGTACGCCTCTAGTAAGAAAATATTTTATGTACTGAATAATTGGACTATAGCTATATATGAAGTGATAAAAACAAGGAATATAATCGCAGATCTCCGGCCACACATTATATTTGCAGTAAAGAATTTTTTTCTTGAAACTGGTTAGGATTTCGAGGGTATGTCTATTGACAAAAAATGATTGTAATTAACCCCTGCAACTAAAAATAATTTTTGTAAAACGATTTGAAATGTATTAAACACTATATTTTGCACCTTAGTCGGCGTAGACTACAGTAGTGTTAATAATTTAAAATGTGTCTCTGTACGATACGCAGCAGGTGAATTGAAAATATTTAAAGGGTTGGAGCAGCTCTCTATTTTTGAGAGTGTAAAGAAAAAGACTATTCCGGTCTTTTCGCAGCTTCGTCGAAAGATGGGGATTCAAGGGGGAGAAAATTGCACCGGCGACCCGTCGAGCGGTGCATCTGCGTTGCACCTGCAGCCGCACG
Source organism: Colletes latitarsis (assembly GCF_051014445.1). Taxonomy (NCBI): domain Eukaryota; kingdom Metazoa; phylum Arthropoda; class Insecta; order Hymenoptera; family Colletidae; genus Colletes; species Colletes latitarsis. The sequence goes on along the minus strand of NC_135141.1, from coordinate 26,441,860 downwards.
CAACGCGGTCGCGAGCTCACGAACGAAAAGGACACTCGTGCCAACTGGCGTCTCCTGGCACAAGCGTCGCGATGTGCACCTGCCAGACGCGCGATGTGTCGCCGACAGACTTGACACCATTGCTTTGTTCCTTTTACGGCAAGATTATGGAGTCCGTCGAGCATTATCGCAGAAACTGGTTGCCGCGGCTTGCCCATTGAAATGCGTCAAGGTTGTCCCGACAGGTAGGTCGCCGGGTAAGAGTCAATTGAACGTCGGGACTAGGCGTTAGAAGGCTGCCACCGCGACCGTTTCGCCTTCTTTCCGTCGATTTCAACCTCGACGAACGCAATCCTTCTCTCCGCGTCCCGATTTTTTTCTACTTTTTCTCTCTTCGAGCTTTAAACCTCGTGTTTCAACTCGACGTGTTGATTTAATCGGGCTTTTGAGGTAGATCATAGGAGGATACGTTTCACAGCATAATTATAAGCGAAGAACTGTTCCAAATTTCTATGCAAAGGTTCCGACGTTGAACGACCATAAACAAAGGTAGTTTTAGTTCATATCGAGTTTGGATTCTGCATCGGTTATGGAACCGAGGACCGATTTCCGCAAAATCGACTCGCCTCTTTCACTTTCTACCGTCGAACGGAGATTTTCATCGGCCAGGACAGGTTCGATATCGCGGAAACGATAATGGAACAACGAGCGGCGCGGTAAAAGTGAACCGTGGGGTATTTTCACTCAGGTTGGCTCGATTTTCTTGGAATCCCGAGCCGGTCAAGGCTCCGTCGACCAGCAGATCCGAGGGATAAGAGGTGATTTAAGAAGCAGCCGCAGAAAAGATGCAAATTTCGGTGGCACGGAACCCGCCTCCCCGAGTCGTGGCTTAAAATAGAAAGCTGCTCCGAAAAATCGGCGCCAAGGGCATCGCGATAACTAGACACACTCTTGGCCTGATAAATAACGGCCCAATTATTTACGATTTTTACTCCGTTCGATCCGTGGACCAGAAAAGTGCTCCAATTACAACGGATTTAATATGTATCTTTAATTGCTGAACGTTTCTGCCTGTACAGCTGTCCGGATGAAGAAACGTGCGTCAAAACTGTCACTCTTGACATCCGTGCGTCACCTCTATGACGCACGAGACTGAAAACGAGTTTATTACTAATTTGACGAATTTTGACGACCAGAAATATATTTTGATAACCGTATTGGGTCTCAAGGTTTCTCTAATATTTTTCTAAAGAGGGTTAAACCGGATATCCTCGCGCTTAAATTCGATCAGAGGGACGTTTATTCCTTCGAATTCGTGAGAAGGATGTAAATTAGCAGGTGTTTCGGCCAGCGATCTGAGCGATATCGACCAGCGTGGAAATTTATTCGAACGAGACACACGCCGAAGCACTCTCACGACCCTCACCTTTCGGTGCGCCGAGCCGACGGGCGGGGGTGGGAGTTGTGTGCAGAGGGATGCAGTCGGTAACCCGTGCAAACACTACACACCGTCTCTAAAGCCGATTTCAGCCCCCTTCGACCAAACCTCCGAATGCATCGACCCACCCCACGTTCCGCAAAACCCACGATATCCTGAACCGGGGCGGGGGTGTATTTCCGTCTGTGCCTACTGTTTTGGACGCCAGCGTCAATAATCGCGTACACAACGCGTTTAACCTTCGACTAGCTTATTTCGCTCCGAAATGGAGGCAAACAGACGAGCAGTTGTTAGCCCAGAGTAATTGGCTCCATTTTAGGAAACGAAAAAGTATCAATCCTCAATTCCACACCATTACTACCAGATACATTTACTCTCGATTTAGGATTCATCAAGTTGCGTATACCGCTACAAATTAAAAGGCGCGAATTTCAAAAACGTGCAGAGTTTTGTAGAGAGTCGAAGAATCCATGTGTTTTGCAATAGTCTAAAAGAGCAAATTGTTTATCTTCACGGTTGAGAACGAACACGGGAACGACTGTGCTTAACAATCTGTTACATAAAGAAGGAACGCGTGTAACCTCCGTAAGTTCTTCTCAAGTATGATAACACAAACAACTGCATTCCCTCCCACACGCAGGCTCGCGGTAATTTAAACTCAAATCTCAAATGTTGTCTGTTCTCGCAGGAAGGATTTACGTCGAAGCGCAACGATGCCTTCAACTTGCTCTTTCTTCTTTCACCGCGTACTGTATCTTTATACGTAAACACGTAAACACTCTCTGTCAACATTAATCATACAACTTGTAGCTTTACTCTCGCTTTTTCTTTGCGCAACAAATTGTTGAACACCATCTCTGCTTTCTTAGACCGTTTTGTCTGTCACACCTGTGTTGGATGCACGCGTTATGCCACGAAACAGATTCATGAATATTTAAAAATATATTTATAATATACAGTGCGTGCACAAAGGGGTCGAAACGAAGCAAAGCGTCAAAGAGTGGTTCCGTATCGCGCACAGGATTCACTTTGCTTCTCAATGGGCGAACAACAACATGGTGGCGGAACGATGGTGTTTTAATCTCTCATGATCGGGAAAACGCAATTTCACAACCGCCTTTTTTCTTCTCATCGAACACGGTTAAATCGTTGGTTTAATAGAGGTACTCGCACGGGACCCAAGCGACAGTTTTTCAGTTTTTTCAACGAGTTGTGTGCACAATGGACGACAGAGGGACGAAGGCGCGGAGGACTGGGAGCGAGGGGAATTTGTCGAAATTGTATTTCCGTGTAAAACGGAGGTGGCTTCGTTCCCGTCGCTTCCCTCGGTCGGAATGAAAGAGTGCAAAGGGCAATATTTGTCTTTTACATCGATAACCGCGATACGCGATATTTAATTCCGATGATCCTTCCAACGTTTGCCGTTTAAATCATTACGCGCTATTATTTCAGTCTTTAACATTTCGATTAACTCGTAGACTCGACAGTACAGAAACCTTTTTTTATCGAATTAGCTGAACGCGTTCTATGGTAAAATATATTATCAAAAGGTTCTGCAAACATGTTCGAAGTTCTCGAGTACCGAATGAAATTAAACCCGCTTGCTGTGGAATAAAGCGCGCGCTTGGAACGTCTATTTTTATTTCGAAGCGATTAGGTCGTCGTTTCCGTTTGTTGCTGCAGTGTTTCATGCGATATTATGTTTTATGCCTCGCGTTAAAATTTAACGAAAATCGCAACCAGCTCTGAAAATCCCGCGAATGCCCCGGCTATGCGGCAAAATATTCGACGAACATTATACTAAAAATGCGTGAACGAAATAACTAGCGGCACGAGAAAAAAAAAGATTTTCGACGCACAAAGAGGAAGAAAAACGGGGCTTCGAACGAAATTAAACACTGCAAAATATTGACAACGCGTCGAAAGCCCAAAATATGAAAATGATAGTATCTAAATAAAAATATCCAGGCGTAGCCACTTTTCAATTTCCCTTTAATTCCTTTTATAGAAAAATTATTTTTCTAAAGACGAGTTAATTTGGCATATAATTTTCTAGGAGTAAATTCCCTCAAAAAAGGAGCTTACTTTTGGGTGGGGGGAAAAAAATCATTACCGCGTTAATCGCGCGAGGGATAATTAGTCGGCGTCGGACGCGTCTCGTCTCGTTTTGGTGCTAGCGCGTGCGATCGGACCAATTATTATTTAGCAGACGGTTCGACAGAGAGACTGAAAGAGAGAAAAAGAGAGAAAGAGAGAGGGGGAGAAGCACACACAGTCTGGCAACATTTTTCTCGGAGCAGCTGCAGCTGCGAGCGAACACGCCGAGTCAAAAGTCACGAGGGGTGCGGCGGGGCGCAAGCAGGGGGAGAGACGTCGCACCGGAAATACCCGCAACACATGCTCCGCCAGCTTCCTGTCATGTAGGTGGTTTAACTCTGGAGCCGGGGTGACGATAAAATATAATTTCCAACCTGAGCGCGGCCAAGTTGCCGCAGGAAACTCGTGGCTCGATTCGTTTCGCGCAAACACGACCCCGAACAGGGCAACAAAAAAAAAAAAAAGGAAAAAACACGCCCAGGGGATTAATTCCGTCGCGGTATCGAGAGCCGTCTTTCCTGTATCGATCTCTCCTCTCGAGACGGCCCCGTCCAATAAACCACTCTCAAAGATACTCGGGTTCCTCGCGTTTCAATAATTCCGCAGACGGGGCGAATCTTGAAAATTTACTCGATTTTCATCCCTTGTCTTCGAAAAATGAATGTGTCACACTTATCCAAAAGTGAGACAAAGAAGAGGCTAATTTGTGATCGCCTGGTGTATGCAAAGAGAACATGCATCTGTGAAACTCCGCTTCGATACATTAGAAATTTAGCGAACCAACTAACGAAAAGTCTTCGATTTCTCGATCAATTTTCTAGTAACCTCTGACGAACGTACGGAAGCTACGGTCAAATTTGAGATTATTGGAGCCTCTGCGAGCGCGAAACCAACGATCGACGGCAGTTCCAGTCGAATCCAACTGGTCATGCGAACCAGTTTCCAGTTTCGGTCGAGCAGACGACTCACAATATTGCTTTCATCCAGTTGGAATATCCAGTTTAGTAGGATGAAGGCGCACGCGTATCTGGAGCGTGACAAGTTTCCAGATTGCGTATGCAAAAGACGCCCGGTTTTCTACGCGTTTCGGAACGAACCTTTTTAGTTTCACCAGATAATAATGTATCTTTAAGTCCACGGAAAACATATAAAACGATCTGAGTCGATTAACCAAATACGAAACCCCATAGATTACAGACGAAAGAATTTAAATTAACGCTAAACGATTTCATCTACGATCGAATGGTGTTGGAGCCAAGAAGAAGGAGGCACCCTCCTCGATCTAAAAACCATTTTTCAGAAGTTATTGCATCGAGATAAGCGGTCGCGTACACCGATGACGGCAGCTGCGATATCACCTGGCCATCTGGCAAACTTTCTCGCGAATTAAAAGCTATTTCCACGGCGCATTTTCCGGCAAATATAGAAACTTGGAGAACGACGCAACGAGCGAGGATTCGCTTCCTGATACACCTTTCTACCTCTAGGTATTCCGTTCCGCTGTGGATCGTCCGGGTTATCGATTACCGATATTCGATCCCCGGCTGCGTGATTCGCGACGTTCTATTTGTCAACAACGAGCGCTGAAATTCCTCGAATTAATTACGGAATCCCGTCGTGGGATCGTCAAGTACCGATCCAACGAATGTCCCGATTAAACCGAATCGTTCCGTGAATAGTAAACTAACCGTGAAAATTTGGTACCATTCCCGCAAACTGACGACAATTTTCGAGTGGCATTTAAATTAAAAACTATAGGAATACAACGGAGATGCTCTTTAAATAACTCGCAGAGTCTCGTGAATTCTGAAACACTGTGTTCGGTTACGACCCTGTTCTTAAACTTTGACCCCTCCGTGATCCGCAGTGTATGCGGTTGTACCATTATTCGCCACAATATTCCTGTGCGCTACTATATTCCCTTTGACCAGAGACACCCTAGTTCATCGAAAAGAAAGAGGTCGACCAAAACTGTAACAGAGCTTTGAATCTCCCAGGCCCAGGGGCATCTGGCCTGATATACATCCTCTCTATAGCACAACCACCCATTTGAGACTATATCCTCTTAATCCAGACTGCATCTTCTTGGCTTAGAGCATAATCATCTAACATGGATGATCCTCCTACGTCCTCCTAGTTTAGACTATGTATTACTAGTCTGAAATACAACCACCTGATTTGGACCATATCCTCTCTGTTCAGACTACATCTACTCATAGTACAGTAGCCCTCAAGTACACCTTCCCAGTTTCAACTATATCCTTCCAATTCAGACTACATTTACTTAGACTCCAAAATACATACTTCTAGTTTACATCATTCTAACGCGGAGTACAATGAACCCATACTAATAGACAACATTTTAGCCTCAAGAATACCTTCCTAGTTTCAACTATATCCTCTTATCCTCCCAATTCAGATCTACTTAGACTCCAAAATACATACTTCTAGTTTACATCATTCTAACGCGGAGTACAATGAACCCATACTAATAGACAACATCTTAGCCTCAAGTACACCTACTTCGATCATATCCTCTTAGCCCGAAATACAACCATATCCTCTCAGCCTAGACGTCTCCAGCACAGAGTACAACTGCATCCTCCTCTAAACTCCACCCTCGTGACCTGGAGGACAGCCTAATTTAAACTATATCCTCTTAACCGAAACAAGTACGTATCTCAGACGGCGTATCATTAGCGGATGCAGCACCGAGATGGTCTACTTTAGACCGTATCCTTGCAGCTCGGAGTATATCCTTTTAGGCTGACGGAAGAACCGTTCCGGGAAAGCTCTCTTCCCATGAATCGTGGCCGCAACCGCAAAGTATCACGGTTTATTCTGACGATTGGAAGTCCCTGGGAACCTGTCGAACATCGACCAGCCACGGTTCGCGCCGCGAGTCGATTTTCGAGAGGACCGGAGCATCGATCCCAGACCGACTGGTCCAGAAACGAGAGGGGATCGCCGATGAGGGATGGCTACCGAAGAGGAGGACGTGCTCTCGCAGGCAGCTGCACCATCACCTGCCTGGCAGCTGGTTCGCCCGCGGCTTCTACCCGTTCAACTTTACAGCCGAATTCAGCCAGACGGCGTTTCGACCGACGCTGCAGTCGCGAAATCGAAGAGTCAGGAGACTCGATCCTGCCTGACGTTCGCCAACGCGCGACAAACAGCGCAGATGGTCGCTGATTTTCCATTTTGTTCCGACGAAAATGTAGAAATTGCTCGAAAGCTTTATTTTACCAATCTTCGATTAAGAGAAAATTGAAAGTAGCTTTATCTTTGAAGATAGAGAATTTTTATTGAGACACGATTAAATTGTAAAAATAATGGTCAGGTAGCCGCCTGTAGGCCTTAACTCCTTTTTGAGGAGGGTTAAAGCCACAGAATGCATAATATCTCGCGTATACTAGCTTTTGAAGCAAACTCGCGACATAGTTTGTTAGAAATTCCTACTGGGGCTGGTGAACAAAGTGAATTCAGTCGCTCTTGAGAAAACGGAGGAAAAATAATAAAGGAAGACACTTGGGAATCGCTTCTATCGACTATTATTCTACGAGAAAAATTCAGCTGATGGTTTCGCTCGACCGAACGACTACAGGCCGCGTAGGCGCGTGTCTTCGTCCCTGAACAGCTGGTTTATTTATGCTCGGGAGACAGCCGGTCCACGAAATCGTCGTGTCGGGGGAACCGTTCTCGCGAGAGCACGAATAGCGCAAACTTGAACGCATATGTCGCCGGAGGCGGTCGAGAGATCGGTTCGCGTGTGCAGTCGAACACGGCTGTTTCGATTCCGCTCGTCCGATTTCATTCGGTCTCCCACTGACACCGCGTGGACGGTAGCCATTAGGGTTCCAGGAACCACAGCTTCTCTCTTCAAAATGGAAATACGCCTGGCAGGTGTCTGACAAATGCCTCTAATTCAACGACGAGCTGAATTTCCTTACAAAGAATACCACTCGTGACGGTTTTTATTTGTATTTAACGAGTAGAGGATAAAATAAATTTTAAATAACGGTAGTTTATGATCGTCTGAAATCACAGTTTTTAACGCTAGATTTACTCAACCCCTTGATTTTATTAACCTGTATTCTAACCGAAAGAAACGCGACGAGGTTCGACGAAGATATTTTAGGCGATACGAAATCAGTAAAGTGCATCGAAGATCGAGAAATTCGCGAGATAACGGGAGGCAGCGTTGAATTTACAAGCCGGAAAAGACGGTGAAATATTAGGGGTTGCGATTTTCCCCCGCGACTAACAATGAGCACATTTCCATGGCCATTCAACTCCCTGAAAGAACTACTAATATTCAACCGTTCGCGGGAATGGTTACCTCGGCTGGAAAGGGCGAGAGACGGAGAAATTTTGCGTATCTGGCGGCGAGATCGCGAGGTCGAACGGTGAATTTTCAACCCCTCCGAACCGAGTAACAAAAGGGACACGGACGATCGTTGATTTTGCCCGGAGAATCCAAATATCGCTTACCATTCCGTGCTTCGAGCCGGCGAAAACGTTTACGCGCGTCGCGCCTGTACGCGACGAGAATCGATTCGATTCTTTGTTCGATCGACTGACGCGTTCCCGACTCACGGGTATCGCCGGACTATCGCGATCGAATCGAGAGTATCGTCGTTTAACGAGTCGCGCGATAGAAAGAGGCGACTCGTCTCGAGTACGGCCCCTCGTTGCGTCTGGTTTATTAATTAACCTGTGGATTTCCGATTGCCTCGTTTCATCGGATTACCTGCTCGAAAACGGTTCTATCCATTTCAGACACGATACTCCAAAGCTTCGAGTGGCTACACTTTTACCGAGGTTACGATCCACATATTCGATCTCTACGAGTTTTTAATTCTTTATTATACAAACTCGACGTTCCTTGGACAATTGATTTTCTAATAAATTTCGTTGAAATAAACGATGCTTTCCATGGGTTGTAGCAGAGATTCGTAAGTAGAAACAGCGAGCATCGGGCAGACCCGAAACGAAGCATCGTGCGACAAACTTCGTTCCACGTTTTCGACTTATTCTTTTTCGAGTATCTCGAACATAGATCGACGCCAACGACGGTCTTCTCGGTCGCGAGTCTCGCAAAGGCTAACTACAAAATGTACGTTGGCAACTGGCAACTCGTTCCAGGAGCGATCATTCGCGATACACAAGGCGGTTTCAGCCACATCCGTTGAATTCCACGTACGGGAAACGTGGAACGAGGTAATTAATGCAGCCAATCGACGCGGTCGTGAATGCTTGCCCCGGCTGGCGCAACAAGCGAGAACCATTGTTTCTTCGGCTCGTTATCGAGGGGGGAGGGTTAACAACGCGAGCCGGTGAATTAACTCGCGCCATCCAAACGCGGAAAGCGCGCGTTTCTCGGCGGTTTCTGGCTGCCACGGGTCTCTCAAAGGAAGGCGCTCGATGAAGATGCTTCTACGTCGTTTGCCAACGCCTCGTCGGTCGATGCGCGACAACCTCGATTCAAACGGAATCCAGAGATACGGTTTACCCACTTGACACCGACGATATTCCGACGCGAATAAATTGCAAGATCGCGGAGAGGAGCATTCTCGTAAATCATTCCCGGCGATGCTCGATCGCGCGGGGACCATTCTTCGACGTCGAACGCGAGCGCGCCATCGGTGCATCGACACGCAACATGCACTTCCTGCCACACACTGGGTGTCCCGCCAGACACGGGTCAAACTATCGTTCCTTACATTAGAAAGATTCATTTTTATTGGAAACTCATAGGACAGAAAATATTAGTCCTCAACGGGGCACGTTTATTTATTGGAAGAAATGCATATTACTGGTATTGGTGTCGATGATGGAAATGCGTATTGATGAGCGAATATTTAGGTTTAGGCCGAAAGATGACTCTTTGGCCTGTAATATCTCCCATTAAAATTTTATATGCCGGATAATTGGACTGTACCTACATATGAAGTGATAAAGACGAGGAATATAATCACAGATATCTGGCCACGCATTACACAGAGGGTTCGGCCACCCCTGGGAAAAATTTTAATAGAGGATTCTAGAGGCCAAAATGAGACGAAAATCAAGAATACCAACTTGATGGAGGCTTCGTTAAAAAGTTATTAACAATTAAATTCAAAAATTTCAAATCATTCTGGAAAAATTATTTTCGGTTGCGGGGGTCAATTACAATCATTTTTGGTCATTACACATACCCCCGAGATCCTATCCAGTTTCGAGAAAAAAATTCGAGTAGGTGCTGAAAGTTTTGGGTGAAAAAAAAGACTTTCGAATCGTCTTGGAAAAATTATTTTTAGTTACAGGGGTCAATTGCAAGCATTTTTGGTCAATAGACATACCCCCGAAATCCTACTCAGTTTCGAGAAAAAAATTCCTTTCCGAAAATATAATTTCTGGCCAGACATGTCTGCCCGAATTTTCATGCGAATCTTTAAAACGTCATAACTTCTGAACGGATTGGACGATTTTAATGTTTAAAAAAGCAAACTACGCGTATTTTGATGGAGAATATGTACAAATCGCAAAAATGTTCGAAAAGTTGTTCCTTGACCACGCAAAATAAGAAAAACTCCATAAAAATGGTCCAATTTTCAAACAGCCGTAACTCCTACAATTGTGAATATATTTCAATGAAACTTTTTTCTGAAGTAGAGCTCATGGGTACCTACAAAAAAGTATTAGACAACTTTTCTGTAGGGCGTCAAACAAAATTACTAAAAATGAAAAAGTAATTTTTAAGAAAAATCGACAGGGGGTAGGTGCCTAAATTTTTCGACGAAAAAAAAAATTTTTAATTAATTCTGAAAAAATTATTTTCGGTTGCAGGGGTCAATTACAATCATTTTTGGTCATTACACATACCCCCGAAATCCTATGCATTCTCGAGAAAAAAAATTCAGTACGGTCGGAACTTTAAACGTTAATAACTGTTTAACGAAGCCTTCATCAACAAATTGGCATTCTTGATTTTCGTCTTATTTTGGCCTCTAGAACCCCCCATTAAAATTTTTCCCAGGGGTGGCCTAACACCCTGTATCTGCGGTAAAGAATTTTTTGCTTGAAAATGCGTAGGATTTCAGGGGTATGTGTATTCGCCAAAAATGATTGTAATCAACCCCCGCAACTAAATATAATTTTTTCAGAACGATTTGAAGCACATGAAATTTCAGGGGAATCATTCATTCATGGTCAGACATTGTGTTTTCGGTAAAGAATTTTTTTCTCGAAAGTGCGTAGGATTTCGAAGATAAGTCTATTGACCAAAAATGGTTGTAATCGACCCCCGCAACTAAAAATAATTTTTTCAGAATGACTTGAAATTTTTTAATTTCGCCGAAAAATTTGTCCTCTTTCTAAGCGATCGACGTAACAATATTTGGTACGTAAAATGTACGAAAAGTAAACCTTGTAATCAGGATCTCACCGACGATAAATAAAATAAATCTGGATAGAATGCGTGAGAAATTGATCCCACGATGTTTCAAAAGGGAAATGTTCGAGGCGTAACCGTGGAACGCAAACGCGTTCCGGATTGTCAGAGACGATCGCGTTGGATCCCCCAGAGTTTTGTCGCTCGGTGCACGTCCGAAACTTCAATGTCGCGAGCACGATTAATCGTCCGCAGAATACAGCGCGATACGCGTGGGCACAGATCGAAACGAGAATGGATCCGCGCGTGTTAGCGCGCCAGAAGCGGAGTCGGTGAACGAGAGTCGCTTGTGCAATTTACTCCAATAGCGTGTCCGGAGTCAATGCTAGGACCTTGCACTCTGCGCCGTGCATGCATGTACGTACATATTATAAGCTGACGGACGCGTGTGCGGAGAAGGGAGACACGAGACGAGTGCACTGCCAATCTAGGAACTCGAGAGGACAGATAAAAAAAAAAAAGAAAAAGTAAAGAACGAAAAAATAGAGCACCAAAAGGAGAAATGAAATTGGTCTTAAACAGGGGGGCTCGATCGGAGTCAGAAACTAGATTCAAACGAATTCAAATTTAAATTTGAGATAACGAAAGACAGAGCCCAGGAAGTCAAGAGAATATGAGATCGAGGAACGGATAAAAAGGGAAGAGTAAAGCACCAAAAGAGAACTAAAATTATTCTTAAACAGGGAGGCTTCGAACGAGTTCAAATTTAAATTTGAAGGAGAGAACCTGCGGATAAAAAAATGGAGCACCAAAAGACCTAATAGAATATTTTTGCCAGCAAGTATCCTGCGTGGCTTTGCATCGAATGGATCAAGATGTCCAGATCGAACGTGTCGATGGGTATCGTAAGTCCCATAACGTCAGCTGCGGCTGCCCCGTAATCGCGTGCTTCCCTTCTGATGTTTCCTTTTCTCGAAACAGCGATCGTTAAACCGTTGTAAGTCCACGTTAGAATGTTAGTTGCGCGGACTAATGGTCCGTTGGATACCCTAACTGCCCGTTCGAATCAAATGGAAACACCGATTGCTTCGATCGTGTCTCCCGAGAGCTTCTCGGGAACATCAAAGGATACTCCGTGCACTAAACGCGGTAGTCCGAGTACCATTAACAATTTATTAAACTCGTCGATATCGTGAAAATGCAGTCGACGTGGTTAAAGACCAATATTCTATGCAGACGAGCTGCTTTATTTGTACCAACGATATCGATACTAATGTAGCATCGCTTTTCTGCCTTTTTCCACTTCGAACTGCTCATGGGGATGTTAAAGATGTTTTTATCGATACGGACATCTGGACTCGAGCTGCTCGAAACGCGTTATTAATTCCTATAAATCACCTAAACGGTACGAGTCGTACGAGATTTGCTTTACGACGTATAAATAACCGAGAAATAATTTCTTCTGGCATCCTCATCGACCTAACCGTATACAGCTTTCCTCCCATCGAGGTCGCGCAAGATTTACTCAATATATAGCGTCAGAGACTGCAAAGTATGACATAAAAGTATTCTGGGTATGTAATTTATATTGGAAAGCCTGCAGACTGTGTACGCGGAGACCTAGATTTGGTTGTTTCATGCAAACGATCTGGACGAAACGGGAAAACGCATGCTACTTTTCACCTAGCTTGTGTTTTTCGCTCCTTTCGATCCCAAATAACTCGCACACGATCGTCTTTTACAATTTTTTTTTTTTAACAGGAAACTTCTTCGTATCGAATTTTTCGATGAAACAGATCCACGAAAATAATAAATCAAATTGTTCTTGGTTCTATTATTCGCGAACGTTGCGTCACCGACTGTCCAGCCGGCGTACTAAGCGTCACCGTATATATAGCGAGGCTCTCACGACTGCAATTTACTCGAAACGTTCGATCGCGCAAAACCGTACGCGATAAATTGCGGAGCAAGTACACGTGGCACGTTTCGCTGCAATACGCGGAAACGACGCATCGAGCGCACGTGCAAAGAAATATGCGTGCGTCATCGGTTGGGAAACGACTCGTTTTGGCACGCTAGATCGTTCTTCCGTCGAGGTGGATGGAAAGAATCGTCGGAATCGAAAACAACGCTGGAGAAATGTTTCTAAAAATAGTTTGAAAATTTTTTAAAAATTCTTCTCGTCGAACATCGAAACTAGAAACGATATCACCGAACAGGCCGCCCACGAGCATCGTTTCCAAGGATTCCTCAATTCTCGAGAAACGATCGCGAAAGCAAAACACACCCCTCGGCGTTCAACGACGCGCTCCCAACCCCTATTTCGTTTCTTCGAATCGCTCTCCCGAGGAAGTCCATCGTGAAAATTGAACGACTGGAAGCCCGCGTCGCTTCCCCGCGAAGATCTCGTTTCTATTAGCGATTCAGAGCACCAGGGGAGGCCTTTGGGGGGTGGTTGCACAGGCGGCCCGTCTAACCCCCCGCTGGTTTCACGAACATAAGTTATCCCCTTGATGTCAGCGACGCAGATGCCTTTTCCCCACGCAAAACGCGGAGGGAGTCGTCAACGCCGGGATAAGAGAGCAGACGACCAAGCGCCGGGACGCTTTTTGTTCAGGGGCGTATCGCACGAAACGCAGAACCGACGATGGTACTCGAATCCTGCGGTCCCCCATCGATTTATCGCGGAGATGAATTTTTTAAATCTAGACGACTCTATTATGAACGAGTATCGACTACGTTTTTGAACGTATATTATAGTAATATAGACCCTAGAGACATACAGAGCAGTGCTTATGTACTTTTTCCTATATTCTATTCTGAGAAGAATTACCAAATCTTGTTTATTAAAACTGAGGTACTTATATTTACAAAGTAGTTTTTTTCTCCTAATATTAATCGATCAAGTAATTGTCTAATTATAAAACCGATTATAATGCCATTTTAATACGTGTTTTTTTTCCAAGCAGTCACCTATCCTGTACTGCACGCGTCTCAATGATGCTGCACTCGAATGACCGAACGAGGATCGATGTTTCCAACGTGGCACGACCCTTGACAAATTTTGTTTCTAATTAACACCGTTAAATATATCGATGTATGAAAGAATAAACTCATATCGATTAAAGAAACAATTTTTTAATTTATAACCCAAAGCTTTTCTAAAAATATACTGAACAGGGAGAACAGCCTGCGTTGATCTGCTTTGGTTGGTTTTATTTTGTATTTTTAATCGAAGCTACATTATTGTCGAAGGTAACAGGACGTTGAAAACCTTGAAATTAACTTCCATCAAAGGAGGAAGAAAATCTCCGACGCCTCGCTTCAGAGTTCGAGGACAAAGGAATCGTCGGACGAAAAACAAGAGGCAGCAACAATGCGCGTTACGACACGGCGACAAAAGTCTCCCGATAAGGCGTTCTTTCTTCAAACGTCGACGCTTTTCATCCCCTTACGACCGGAGACAGCTGTCCGCGACGATCCGACGAATTGTCTACAAACGCAACTCTACTTAACTCTTTTCACCGTGAATCGAATGAATTTTCTTTACAATTAGTCTCCGTTCCCGGCTGGCCGAACCGACGACGAGCAGAGACGAGGAAATGGACACCCGGTGAAAGCAGATTATTCAGATTCTGCTTCAAACGTCTTGTCTCGATTACAAATTCAAATGAAATTAACACGACGCGTCCAATATTTATCGAGCTCAGCCGTCTCCCCCCCCCCCCCCCCCCCCGGATTACCGTCTGCAAGGTTTACTCGAACTCGACATCGATCACGGCGAAATTTATGTAAAATATATATTTTTACAATTATATTATGGAAGACTCGCGAGTCGTACTACGAATATTTTCATGCGTTAAGCATGTGTGTTATCAGTTGATTCTATTTATTGATTTTATTACTCTTGACACACTTCGCTAGATAATGAGAGCACTCGTTGTGCTCCAATTTTAATAAACGAAAACTGCTGATTCCGTATCAATTGCGCGTCAAAACTCTCGAGCTTATTACGATGTTTAACAAATAAATGAAAGTGTCTATACGTGCTTGTTTCAGTTATAACTACGAGTCAAAATTGCTTTCCTTCCTTTAAAAAATACATTGTATGTTATTCTTGCGATTCGTAGCTCGTCTCTGGTCGGTGTTAAACTAACGCGAATGCCTGCTTCGCGATATAATCCGCTTAAACTGATTTCCACTGGCGCAACAATCCAGGAGAGACGACTACACGCGTTGAAACGAACGAGGTTCTTTGACACAGAGAAAAAGCCAACCAATAGCCTTCTGCTTTCTCGTAATCTGCGAAACGAATACTTTTCTTTTCGTTTGTTCAATTTCAACTTTTGCCCTCTGTGTTTCTCTGAGTTTAATTATACACTATATAAAAATGTTACCTATCGATTTGTAACAACCTAAGAGAGAAGCATTTCTCAGCATTTGTCTGCCCATTATTATCTGTATTTGTTTATTCAAAGCTACCGATACTACTTCATCTGAAAAGCTTCGCTGCATGCCGGAGTGGCACTCGACTGCAAAGGGTTAATCCGTAGCGAAGGAGCAATAATTCCAGAAAAATATTAATATTGCTTTTCATAAATGAATATTTCAGTACAATCGACCTCCAGAGTATACAAAGCGGACGGGGTTTTTTCCCCGTCAAACGTTCCGTGGCTGAATTCTGTTGCACGTTTCATTCTCCCGGTGACAGAACGTTCAGAAATAATCGTTCGCGCGCGACCCTGAAAAATCTACACCGTTTTCAATCGACGACCGCAAACTTGCAACAAACAATACGTACGCGTGTAAAATCCCAGAGCAACGATACGTACAGGGTGAACCGCGTAAAATACCGCAAGGTGTTCCCTCGATAACGATGGATCATTTTTATGCGATATCGACGACTTACAAAATACATATTGCACGTAAAATTTACATTTTCATATGCTACGTACAGCTTTTGCATTCACAAGAATGTGAACAAAATATACGAGTAAATATTATTCGGTATTAAGAGCATTGTTTACAATTGTAAACATTGTATGTTATAATTAACCAAGTTTTATTTATGAATTAAAGTAAAATTTTTAGGTTCATACAGGGTGTTCGGCCATCCCTGGGAAAAATTTTACAGGCAGATTCTAGAGGTCAAAATAAGACGAAAATCAAGAATACCAATTTGTTGATGGAGGCTTCGTTAAGAAGTTTTAAAGTTCCACACGTAATGAATTTTTTTCTCAGAAATGCGTAGAATTTCGGGGGTATTTCTAATCACCAAAAATTATTGTAATTGAGTCCTGCAATGGAAAATAATTTTTTCAAAACGATTTGAAATTTTTTTTTTCGCCGAAAAATTTGTCCACCTTCTTGAATTTTTTTCTCGAAACTGAGTAGGATTTCGAGGGTATGTGTAATGACCAAAAATGATTGAAATTGACCCCTGCAACCGAAAATAATTTTTTTAGAATGATTTGAAAAATTTCTTTTTCACCGAAAAATTTAGGCACATACCCGAATTTTTTTCTCAGAAATGCGTAGGATTTCGGGGGTATGTGTATTCACCAAAAATGATTGTAATTGAGCCCCGCGCCAAACATAATTTTTTCAGAATGATTTAAAATTTTTTAATTTGTTAATAACTTCTTAATGAAGCGTCAGTCAAGAAATTGATATTCTTGATTTTCGTCCTATTTTGGCCTCTAGAATCTCTCATTAGAATTTTTCCCAAGGGTGGCCGAACACCCTGTATATCGCATGGAAGGGTCCATCGACTCTAATAGTGAAAACATTGTGTCTATCTTACTAATGGTCCCCGAAAAAGCAGTTTGTAATAATTTACACGGTCCACCCTGTATATGGAGTGTCTTCACGGGTGCACGCGCGAGACTAAAAGGCGGTCGCGTAACAATAGGTGAAAATGTGGCTTTCACATTTTTTCTCGTGTCCCCGAGTACTCGTGGGTGGTCCCCTCGCGTTTCTACGCCCCCTCTCGTTCGTTATTAATGCCCCCTTTCCGAATAAACACCGCCTTTTTGTCATTTAAATGCGGTTACTCGATGTCGGGGTTTCCGTTCCCGCGTTATTGTCGTCGCTTACGCGTCCAGAATCGTCCCGTCGATCGCCCAAAATTCAAAGACACGCGAAACGAACTCGTTCCTTTATTTTTTTGTTATCTATCGACAGAGCGTATCGCGAATAATCGAACAGTCGCGTGGGAAACTTCAATCGACGAAGAGCGAATCGAAAAAGTGCAAAAAGCTGGTAATTTTCTCCGAAGCGCGCTCGTAAATGAAAACAGAAGATGCTGTTTCGCTAAAACAACGATCTATGCGAGCTACAAACGGAAACAAATGAAAGAAAGATCCTCGCAGATAATAAATTTTTGTTTTGACATCGTTTTTCGAATTAATCCGGAATCCATAAATCCTCGTTCGAGCTTCTGTTACTCTTCCGTTCGTACTCCGGTAGCTTTCTTTCTTATACGAGTCTGAAAGCTTTGTTTCTAAAATTGATTTTGCGTACTCTTTTAACCCCCGTGCAATAAGAAATCTGACTTGGTAGCTTATCGACAACGTTCCTTCAAATTAGATAATAACGAAAAGAAAACTGAGCACAAAATATTTACAGTAAGACAAATATTATTTACTGAGGACGAGTAAAATATTCCCAATACCAGTGTATGTAGGAATTATTAAATGACGAGGAAGCTCGAGGAGCTAAATCAGAAACAGTGCATCCACTTGGATATTATTTGAACAGAACTATTTCCATATCTCAAGCACGGTAATCTCTAATTACATGTATGGATAATTGAGAGCCAGTATATCAGCATCTATGTAATAGAGAGTACAGTATAATCAGGGCTCGAGCTTATAACAAATCGAGATATTCTTGGTGCAAGTACATACACGTGCATTATTGCAACGATACTCCGCCGCACGTTTGTAAATCTGGGTTGAGTCGTTAAAGCCTCGTCGAAACGAGACGCCGATTTCGATACTTGATACGTCATAAATGACGTACACGCGTCATTTGAAGCCAGATATATTATGCAAGCATCATGGGACAGGTACGCATCCTTCATTTAAACACGGAAGCTCCTACGTACACAAGCACGCGTGAGCATTTTTAATACTCGAACGACTATCGTTTTACCGCAATGTAAACGAAATTCCTGGAAAAATAATAGCGATCGAATTTTAGTTCGATGTTTTAAAAACTTCGTTTAAATACCATTAAAGGTTCTAATATATCTGAGTTTGTGCAAAATTCGAAATTTTATTCCATCTGATGCGGAATGAGCTATCTGCAATCTGGTCACGATTCCTCTTTATCTCGAAATGCCACGGTCGTCATGGCAACCCTCCTACTCCGACGCCATTGCATCCCTATACTTCCAACCCTCTGAAAACCGCTGACGAGTCGTATACATTTCCCGCGCTTTTTTATACGTAATTTCTATGGCTTCTAACTATGGAACGACTCCTCCGAAACAATAAAACCTGAAAGATATCGCAAAAATCAGACGGGGGACACTGAAAATTTTCGTAAAATTCGATCGAACCGTCACGACCGACAGTTTGAGGTTAGAGGATTATAGAACGCGTACGTACAGCGAGGATTTAGAAAAAGAGGCGAAAATTGGATAAAAAATTTGGCAAACACGTAGATGGATTGTGACACTGAGAGCGTGTCAGACAATTTCGAGTATTTTAGGCACTCGTCGAACGTGAAATTGTTGAACAATGTTTGAACATGGAATCGACACGTGCTGCGTTTAACGAGGAATTAAACGCTTTGTTTGCTGAGAAAACAAATCAATATCAGCGGATACGAATCGATGTTTTTATCGCGTCGTACGACGCAGACGAACGAGTAAATAGAAAATTATTGATCTTAAAAACCGAATTCACCGCCGAGTGACATTTATACGATAAAAAAAGCGAACAAATTTAACGAACAATGCTTTACGCTACACGTTTAAAATTCGTTCGAACTGCTGAAAAAGAAACGATCTGTTGGCGATCCTTGATCGATAAATGCAAAAATATTTTGTATTTAGTACTTTTTCAAAGAAAATATTTCATTACGATAGTAGATTTCAATATTAAGTTAAGAGTAACAAAGTAAAGTTAGAGAATGAATACATAAAAGAGATAGATACGTACATAACCTATACGCCGTCCGAGAATCAACGCAACACGAGGAAGTATTCATTTCCACACGGTCCTCGGAAAGCTAGCGAGACTCAGGAAACGTCCAACTTGTTCCTTCGATCCTTATTCGTGTACGCCGAGCAGAACTTCGTAGTTATCGCAGTGTCATCGAGAGTTATCGCGATAGAAAGTACTTTCGTCGTTTGTTTAAGCACAATTCATTATTTCGTCGAGCAACAATCACACTGGCACAGCCATTAAACGCATCCCATAACCATTGGTGCCATATCGTTAAACACACAACCATAAAACGAAAAATATTACTACTCTACAATGGTGAACGCAAATGTCCCCAAATTGACAATGAACTGAACGTAGGAACGAAATCCGTCGTTCGTCCAGTTCAGGCAAGCTAACGGTAATTATACCGACCGTGGGTCAGGCCAGAATTATCGCCTCGTCCTTAAATTACCGTCATTTTATATCGTGGCCCATATTCTACAAAAATCCACTGAAACCTTGTCCCTCTGCAGGCCAGGTAGATCCGTGGAAGCGAAAACAAAAGGAACCGGACAGTTTCCATTGTGTCTAATCCTCTGGTGCATTTTTCCCGCTCGACAAAGGCGACGTAGGAAATATCTTGCGAACGCGCCGTTTTAAAAACACGCTCGGATCTAGGGAATTTCTGTACCGGGCTACGTTCGAACAACCAACGGTCACAACGATTCGGGAAAATCGGTACGTCACGCTGAAATCCTCGTATGTAAATGACCCGGTGACGTTTTCGACTCTCGGCGATATATTTCACTCGCGTAATCCGGGGTTATCTTACGATTCTAGTTAACTTTATTCTGTTTATGTGCACGAGCAATTTATAGCGTGTTCCGGTCGACTCGTAATTTTCCTCGACTTCTCTATTTTAGTGGTCGGCTTTCGGTGCTGCGTTACTGCGATTGCGAGAATCAGTCGGAGATTAAACAGTACACCGTGTGACACGCAAGACCCACGAACCTCTGACACGTAGCGTGTTTCTCGTTTGACCTTATCCGGTAAACAAAGAAATTCCCCCTACCGACCGTCGTATTCCCGACAAGCTTTATTTCTTTCCCGCTGAATTCGAAAGAGGACGCGATGACCTATCGAGGTAAGTAACGAACGCGTCTCGGCGCGAACGTAGATATTTTTTTCCAAGTATCGAAACACGTCCTTGACGACAGAATCGAGTGTTTTCGTTCCAACAAGGAAAGTCTACAAACACCGGATAAATGCTTTTTAGACGAAACCGAGAACAAACTGTCGAAACCAATGAATATAAGCACGACGTTCACTGCCCATACAATTTTTTGAGGTTATGAATTTAGATCGTATTTCTATTCGCTGGAAACGTAAAAGGACATTTCAGACTGAACTTTATACTTAAAAATCTGAGCTCTTTGCGTCGGTATTTTTATATCAAACGTAAATCTTGAACCTTTCCTTGCAGCGGTCCCGAGGGAACATTTTTGTCAGAAGCATACGCTGATTTCAAGCTCGCTTATTTAGAAATATAACCATTTGCGAGACTCAAGGCGAGTTACGAGCAAGCTGTGCTCGGAAAGATGTGGCAATTGAATTGGTTTAAGGAGCTCGTTTGATTAACGGCAATGGGGGGACGTGTAATTTTAGTATCCATTCGTTGGGCCGAGAACCATGGACTCTTCCGTGGTCGGGAAAAAAAATCGAGGCGGACCAGCGTTTAAAACACTGTATTAGTGGTAGGTGCCCTTGACAACGGGAAGCAAACTCTTCGCGCGTAAACAGAAACTCCAGTGCCAGCGGTATTTGCGAAAGAATTAACCTCGCCAAAACGCGAGACCGTGTTTACCCAAACGCGCGCTGACCGCGCAGAGATTTAAATAAAATAAGGAAAAATAGTACTCGATATGAAGTGGGTACGCATTAACCTATTAAAGTAACGAATTTTCTTCTTTTAATGATTCTGGATGTGGTCGTAACGAAACAATGTTTTTCGCAGGTACTTGGATGGATTGAATACCTGTTCACAGCTGTTTTAGCTACTTAAAAATAGATTAAATCATGTTTCAACATGCTCGGTGTGGTAATTGCCAAATTATTACAGTTTGTATAGCGTAAAATATCGACGTAACGGACGATGAAAAATTTCATGTTTCTGTAATTGCAGCGGACGTAAATGGAATTTTTCGCGTATCGCAAACCAGTCGGGAACTAATGAGACGGAACGAGTGCCCATAATTCTGCGGTGACGCTGCGGAATTCTTCGAAATCGAATACGAAGGTAATTTGTCGAATACCGAGAGACGGAATTATCAATACCGTTCCGAAATCATCTCGAACCGCGGAACACGAAAAAGCACTAAACCTGACATTTATTTTATAACATTCTACAATTGAAATACTTATTAATTTCTGGAAACTTTTGTCTAAATAGAAACCCGCTTATTTCAAACGGGAATTAAACGTATCTAGAAATAAAATTTAATGGTGCACAGCGTGCTACTTAATGGTACATAAATCAAGGAAACAACTTCGCGCGACAATACGTCATCCTATTCGCAGCGCGGTGCAAGAAACTATAGCGTGGATGCACACGGCAAAAAGAGTTGGGGTGTAGCAAAGGGTGTGGGGAGAGACAAAGATTTATACCACTGCTTATCGAACTCACAAATTACTCGGACCGAGAAAAAGGCAACGATTTATGCTCACGCCAAGAAGGAAAGTGCGTTTACTCTCTAGCGAATCCGTAGAGCTCTCGTTTAACGCGCAGCGAACGTGGAAAGTTTCGTTAATTGGTCGAGCGTCCTTTCCAGGGATAAAAATGTTTAGAAAATTTCTCGGGTTTGCGTGTTTCGAACTACAAGGTTATTCGACGAACAAACGGTACATGTGCTTCCCACAAAGATTATCAGTAGTTTGATATATCAAAAAATTATTTTCTTACAGAGAGCTGATTACGTACTTTCTACAATAAAGAACAGATCCGAATGATTTCTCATATCTTAACGCCATTATCGACGTATCGATAGATGATAGATAACTGTTAGTGGCATCCGTGGGTGACACCTGACACATCGGTTTTTACTGTGTCAACTTTTTTCCGGAG
Organism: Colletes latitarsis; assembly: GCF_051014445.1. Classification (NCBI taxonomy): domain Eukaryota; kingdom Metazoa; phylum Arthropoda; class Insecta; order Hymenoptera; family Colletidae; genus Colletes; species Colletes latitarsis. Next base: position 26,419,694 of record NC_135141.1, on the reverse strand, counting down.
TTGTCCGGTCGTAGAAATGGCTGGAGGTAAACAAACGATATCGTCGAGCATGCAATTACTCACCAGACGACGCCGAAGGCACCGTATCCGATGGGTCTGTCGGGCTGAACGGGATCCTGGGCTGGCGGCGGTGGCGGGGGCGCAGGAGCGGCGGGATGGTAGTAGGTGGGGGGTGCCTGGGCCGCAGCCGCAGCCGCGGCCGCTGCAGCGAGGACCGCTTGCCCCGGGTGGGCCCCCGTTGTCCCGCCGCCGCCTGTCGCCCCCGCCCCACCCCCCTGCATCAGGGACATAGACACGCTCATGGACACCCGCGAGTGCCGGCTGGGCCCAACTACTGCCATCAAAGCTCTCCTCTCTCCCTACGGGCCACCCTCCTCAACCCTTTCCTGATTCACCGCCACCGCCACCGCCAAGGCCCCCGCTGCTTCAGGGAACCCGGGACACGCCTCCTCTTCTCGCTGCTGCTTTCCGTTTCTATTTTTTCCGATCACTCTTTCACCTTTCGCGGGCTTCACTTCGATCTCGTTATCGTCACCCGTGGCGGAACAAGCACGTGACACTGACACAAAACTTCGTCGAGGTCGTTTCCTTTCTTCTTCACCGCTCGATCGACGAGAACATTTGTCCAGGACGAGCGAGCTTTATGATCATCGACGTTTATCGATGATCGTCGTACCGTAGCTTTCCCCGCAATCGCTGCTAACAGGCCTTGTAGATTCGTCGCACCGTATTACACGGAAAGTGTGGTCCTTCACAGGTCGAACGATGCGAATGTTGCAGTTGATTCCATGGTGTGGTTCGAGAGCACAAGGTATCCGTTGCGTCCTGGAACGATTGGAGCGTAGAGTGTCGATTAAAATTCGGAGCAACGGAGTTCCGTGTGAATAATTAATCGCGTTTCGTGGTTACTCGTTCGACGCGAACTTTGCGTTTCGAATGACGCGCGCTTTTCGAGACGGCGGGAAATAGTGGGACGAGGGGGTTTCGTGACACCACGCTCGAACACAGCAGCGACTGCGGTCGCGTCCTTTATCGCGACTACGACGAAAGCGATAATGCACGGAGGTTAACACTCGAGAAAGAGTCGATGTCCTCGTGCACGTTTTCTCGATACCGTTGATGGTAGACTGGACGTTGCGTGTCAGACGTTTCTCTTCGGAAGCGTCGAGAAAGGAACGAACACGGTCGTCGGTTCCTTGAATCGTTTAGTGCTCGATACTCTTATCGAGACAAAAGGTGTCCTCGATGCGCGAGTGTCATGAGCCACGGGCGCAGGTGCGTTGAAAATACGCGCCACGTTTTTTTTCGCGTAGTCACTGGATCCACGGGTGACGACGCTTAGGTTATGTTTGACACACGCACGCTATCCGTTCTCCCTCTTCCCGTCAGTTACGCTCAGCTGGCCTCATAACGTTGCGTTCGGAGGGACGGAGGTGGAAAGGGGGCGGTGCTTGTCCATAAGAAACACAGTAGCACGAAACAGAGAAAGGAACGAGAGAACACTGAAAGGCTCGGTCGAGTCCTCGATGGCCACAGCGATTCCGGCTTAGGAACCAAATTATTCGACGGTTCGCAAACGACCGATAAATTTCTCTCACTGTCCGGGTCCTGCGGCCGAGCCAGACACTGCCACTTCGTACAGATCAAGCACGCACACACAACACGAAAACACGCGCGCGCGCACACACAAGCGAGAGAGGGAGGGAAAGAGAAAAAAGGAGTCTCTCGCGTAGCCGCGATGGAGGGATCGTCGCGGTACGAACCAAACACACGTCTTGTCGCAGCCAAGGCTTGCTGGCCACTAGCCGAGGGGGAAGGTGAACGCCGTCGACAGCGCCAGCTGCTCACAAAGAGGGTCACGTGACCTGCGTATTGACTCAATGCGCAGCCAAACCAGCGATTCATGCGTCCTCTTCGCAAATATGAGTAGAAATGATATCCAACGATTATTCTTTTGTGTTTATTAATTTCTTACTTAGTTTCAATAAGAATAGATTCTGTGAACGAACGAGATATACGCAACTATTATTACTGTAAGTGCTGCATTGATAACATACCACGAAAAGATTTAAATACTTACCAGACCATTCTCAGCAATTTCTGAGATCAGAACTTATCTGACTTCTTTAACTTCGTCTCCTTTGATCGTGAAATCAGCTGATTCGTTAGGGGTAATAAAGTAAACGTTTAAGAGAGCTTCGTACAGTCGAACGTGTATATTTACATGATTATTGTAGATCGTCATCGAACGTATTAAATTAAAAAATTCATCGCTCTTCCCTATTGCATCGCGGCACATACACACTCATAAAAAATGCTACGAATAATATAAATTAGCCATATACGTGGCTTTTATTGTTGGTACGATTGTAAGAAAAAATCGATTGCATTTTTACAAATCTTTGCATTGCGTTTGTTATATTTACGTACGATTGAATTTATGTACCAAATGAAAATAGTGGGATACGTTAATAAAAACAGGTCTCGGAAGAAAACTCGTCGGTCTTATCTTACAACCGTAACAGTTTTATTTGACATTTTATTGCATATATCCATGTTTGTATCAATATCCACATTTATCATATACATGTATCGTTTCGGTGATAAGTATACCCATAAAGGAGAGTATTATCTGGTTTTTTTTTTTTCGTTCAATCGTACACATATTTGCGAGGCATGTATTCACAATTAACATTACGAGTGTAGTAAATCCGATAAAATTCTGATCGAAAGTAACAAAGGCCAAAATTATTCTGTTCGTACCTTTTGCTTTCTGTACATAATGAAAAATAATTTTTCTTTCTTTCTAACAATCACATTGTGCACGTTAACGAACTAGTTGGTACGCGATTAAACCTATTTCTTTCTTATAATTTATTTCTATCCGTCTAGAAACGCCCGTTAATTACTCTTGTTCGATATAGACACAATCTGTGAATACAGGCCTGAAAACTTACAATACGATCGTGTAGGAAAATATGAAAAGGTTTACATCTCAAATCATCTCTTCTCACATTAAATAGGCTTCTATCTTTGGTCTGACCGAATTCCCTTCGACAATATTCTCCAGTCATCTGCCGAAATTACGCGTGGACTGCGTGAAAAATAAATTCCACTCTATCATTCGTTATTCCTCGCTCTATTGCAGATAACACGGTCCTTGTGCTCCCTTTTGTCGTTCGTATCCACTAGATTCATATAAAGACCACAGACACGATAAAATTACAAGAAATTCAGCTTGAAACACTCAAGTAGGAGAACAATCATCACAACTCGTTCGATCCGAAGAAACTGACATTAAAGTTTGCACGACAGGGGGGTTTAAACATACGAGCGTCCAATGATACACTATATACGCATATATTTCCACACAGATCATAGTTCTCTTTTACACATCCTTTCATAAATTTGTACAAAATTTTGAGAAAATAGCTCTCCTTAAAATGGAGCCTCGACTTTCCAGTAATTCGAACATCTTTAGAAATTTGTGAATCTTTGTCTTTTTTTTTGTTATTGTTCACTGGGCACCAATGAGCACGGACATTTAACGTTCACTTCGTGTGTTTACTGCTGTCTTTAATTGTCTAACATTAACCCATGGTACTATGAACTAACAAGCGCGCAAGTATTAGTAATATTAAGCTCATGAGGTATAGTGTGCTTTACACCATAAGTAATCTATCCATTTGGCGAGAGAGTGTATTAAAATAAAAATTGAAAACGGAGCGAGACGAATAGGTTTAAATTAACGGATACGTACACCCGTAATTGTGCATGGAAAAACCAAATCTTATCAAAATATCAACAAGTACAAAATATTGGTTCGTATTTTGCATTAACCGTAAATTAAAATTTAGTTGAACCAAATTTATTCGTGAGTATATCAACAATCTCTAGAGAAGGTAACGAAAGCGATAACTTTGCCACTTCGTACGTATAATATCTGATAAAATTTATGCGAATCTTCGACTTGATTCGCGACAGTTCTTTTTTTAAATTTTGTACAGATAATGTATACGAATTGTCAATTCGTTCAGTTCAAAGTCTGCGGTATCACTGAAAACACCTTGCCGGACACCACTGAATCACTTTGTATAAATTTTCGTTAGGTATTATTGAGCGACGATACCATTCTGGCACACCGTTAAATCGGTTATAAATTAAGAAAGCTCGAAGCCTGTGTTACTAGTGACAGCGTAACGCAGCTTCTCGCGCAATGTACTTTTCTTTTGGTAATTTGGTAATTTAAGGAGATTGAAACACGTGGACGATGTGGGCAAACGATTCTGCGGATCCTTTTTACGAATCGTAAAGAACCCCCTTATAACACTACCTGATATAAAAAGAAAACAATTCGCGCACATATAAATCAATATAATACACAGGAAATATGTGATTATTTAAATAACATGTACACTTTCATACCGATTGTATCACCCGTATCTTCGTCGTCGCCAACCTCTACGCAACGAATCGAGAACGGTGGCTCTAAGTGTGCAAAACCCAACAGTGGTGATTTTGAGCAGCTTGTAACAAACTATGAAGTAATATAAACATAAAGGCAATACTGATGATTATTCGATCGTAATATTGCTTTAGGAATAATATACCTTTAGGAATAAGCCCCGTTCCTCTTCTGAAAAATCTTTCTCCAAAATATCCCACAACCAGCATACAACACGATGACTGTCATGAAAACCACCGTAATATTGCGTGTGTTTCCGTAAATCCCGTAAATCCAACGGAACGTTATCGCCCGATATTAATCTTTGCAACTAAAAAGAAAAATATTTTAGACAATATTTTTTACTTAACATTATAGCTCTAACGAACTCTCATCTTACCTCTGGAGTTGAAAATAACGCCAACCACTCAAGATTAATGATAGAACGGAACCCCCTAATGAAAGCAGTCGTCTGATCTTTTATTTGCATATGCATTCTGAAGTGGGCCATTAAGTGTATATAATTAATTTTTTTCTCGTTGGTGACCGGCACCGCTCGTCCTCCAGGAACCAACTCGTGTGTGACTAATTTACCTAAAACGTCTTCGTCAAGGGAGAAAGTTAATTCTAACTGTCTGACATCGCCCTTATAATGCTTTACAAGAGTAAGACTTCGGTATAAGTCCCGATCTAAAGACGCCAATTCGTCCAGCCAGCTGTACAATGCTCCTCCAGTTTGCCCAGAAAATTGGGAAACAAAGAAGGATGCGAAAGGTACATCTACAACGATACCCTAAAACACATGTAATGTGTAATATCGAGTAATCGTTTATTCGAGAATTATCGAATAATCACTCACTTCGTAGACCGCTTTACCCAACATACGACCAACAAACTCAAACAGTTGCAAGTGATTATCTTGCATAGAGGATGTGGGAGATGGATAAAGTCGATTTTCACTAGTAGCTTTAAATAAATTTAAAGATGGATCGAAAACTTTCTTTATTGTCTCCTCTAAGAATTCTTTAAATACTCCATCTTGATCGATACCAGCTTCGGCTAAACCTTGCTCGTTTACGAAACGAACTCTGATCACACCTTTAAGCGCTTGAGAAGGTAACATGGCAAGTTGACGATATCCGTCCTCTACTATACGTGTCCTACAAAATATTTACATCCTGATTTTTACATAACGTTTCCAACGAAAGTAATAATTAGTGCAAGTACCTATGAACAACGATAAGCGTTGTCGGTGTACTATTGCAAGCACTTTCGGTTAAACCCAGTACTGCTTTCTCGTTAGCCACGTGCTTACGAAACAGTACCACGCGTTCCGAGTGAGGAATAACATGAGGCATTTTGGAAAGAAGAAGAGCCGCACCGCGTCTACCCTTCTCCAAGTCTGCAAGAAAACCAGACACTCGAACTTCCTGTTGTGCGAGCGTTTCAATTTTAAAATCGTGTCGCACAGTCTGTAAAGTATTTAGGTCAAAGTACTTAACTTCGCCAACCAATGCCCATCCGGACAAAACATCCGTCTACAATCCCGTCGATAGATTGCCATTAAAAGTGTGTGAAGAGAGGTGAACAAAGGATTATTAGGAACCGATTTCAGGTCTGGAACATCTAAAACTTCAGTACATAGCTAAACCGTTTATCATTCATAAATGTGTGCAGAAACAAGAAACAATTTCAAATTCGATGCAAATAAACATAATGAAAAGGTTGAAATACGCACCAAACAAGTTATTCAAAACTGCCTTGTACAAAAACTGATTTAAAAAATATGATATCGTTACAAAATCGCTAAGCTTGAACGGTTCTTGCTGTTCGTACATTTCCATATCATCTAAAATTCTGAAAAAGAAACAATGGTAATAATGTGACTGACACCGTTGGATACTTGTTCAAATATGTTTTTATGAACTCACGTAACGTAGTGCGTCATACAATCAGAAAATAATATCAACATTTGAAATTCAGGTGCTGTACATTTTGTATTTGCAGCTAAATGGTCTAAAAATGCCTTCAAACCACAATATGGACCCAATGTTCCCAAGAATAAATACATGTGGTATAAAATTTTATCTTGATAGCATAAACCTGTTACAAACGAATACGTAGATACTAATGTTTTCAAAGTTATTTATATACGTATGTAGTATGTACATACCAGTTAGTATCTCCATCTTCATCTGTGTAAGTGTATGTAAAGCAATTTGATAAAGAGAACAAATTAAGGATATTCTAGTAGTTTCTGGGCTTCCCAATTTCCTGTAATTTTTAGTATTATTATTTCTATTTGTACGTGCTTCCAGAAACGCCCTTCGAAAAATGTTAGTACCAACAGATGTGCCCTGTTGCTCTAACGACGGAGGTATCTCTTTCTCTATAAGTTCTGTTAATGGTTGACCTAATACAAAATTACCGATTTATTTTAACACTAAAACAGACATCTTTAAAAGATTAAAGTATTTAATTTTACCAATTAATTGTGCAACTATTCTTCCCGTCCATAAACATGCTAATTGTGTTTTTACATATGGAATAGGTTCTTGCAAAGTTGTGTCAACCTTTAGGGCAAGCCACCCCAAAATAGGGTGCCAATGTGTTAAATTACTTTGTTTTGCAACTACGTATTGTTGACACGCTTCCAACATTTTTGTTACAACAAACTATAACATTTTATAAAAAGTTACAATTGATTTTATAAACTACATAAAAATTACGTTCTCCATAATAAATCTGTACCGTAAAAGAAGGAAAATATAGCTCTCTCAGTACTTCCTCTCTTTCAATATTAGCCAATTGTATTAAATTGGCTAGTAAGCACAATGCATAGCTACCTTCTAAAGCATTAAAAACTATTCTCAAATTTTGCTCCAAATTTAACAACTCCAAACTTCGCGCAAACAAATTGCAAGTAATAAAGGATGAACTACACTAGAAATATATTATAAAAATCAATATGTAATGTAAGATGAAATTTGTATTAAAATATTCTTTTCAACGTACCACAGATGATATACTATTTAGATGATAGACCAAAGCAGGTACACTAAAAATGTTAATTAAAAATAGAGATACCAATTTGTCTGACATTTGAGAAGAAATTAGGGGCCCCAATGCCAATGTAACTACTGCTGAAAGTGCAATTGGTTTCAAAGCAATTTCCACCCTACCCAATCCCTTTAATAAAAAAGCCTAAAACAAAAAGGATAAGTTAGGAAATAAAACATTAACTTTCTCCTATTAAAAAAAATGCAACTTATTTCTCAAAGAAAAGAGCAGCATTCTCTTGGAAGAACTGTTATTAACAAGATAATCACCTGCATAATGGGATAGAACCCATTATTGACTAGGTGGCCCATTATATTTGCACAGAGCTGATTCATGCCAACCCTTAGTTTCTCCATACCCCCTACTTTCAAAATTGCCCATGTTCTTGACGATGTAAAACTAACTAACATGTGCAACCTCAAATGGATGGATATATGATCGCAAACTCTTTCTGGTTTAAGATTCTCTAAACCAGTTAGACAATAAAGTAATAATGTTTTCATTTGCATTATCCATGATTTGTAGTGATCTTTGTTCAGTACAAGTCCCACGTACGAAGTCTCTGGAGACTCTGAATCAAGAGTCCACACTAAATATCTAAAACATTATTTTCTGTCACTGGTTTTGTTGCTTTTTATAATTTTTGATTATTTTGTTCGTATACGTAAGAAATTGTACTATGCACTCTTGTATGTACATACCTACATAATTTTTCTATTCTTTCTTGATCCCTTTCTTTTTTATATACATACAAAAATTTAGAAATAATCTTGTACATGTGCAAAGCAGGTTTCAGTTCTATATTAGTATCTGTGCCACCATCGTTGAGAAAATTTGTATCAAATTCTTCTCTGAAAATAATATACTTTGTTTAAGTATATTAAATTTATAGTAACTCAAACACTTTGCAATAAAACAATACAAGTTCGAAGTATTTCGACAGTCCGATAAAAAATTGACGAGAGTGTAAATAAATAATTATTAGCAATCGATTAACGATAAAAGTGCTTTGTTTACAATAAACAATAAATAATTGATGCATCGTATACATGTATGTAAGTATCATATGAGAGGAACAGGGGCATAAACGTGATTCAATAACAGAAAACTCACAATATTCTTTTACGGGTCAACCATCCTCTAACATAAGCTTGAATTAAGGTGACAGCAGCTTCTCTATCTTTCTCGTGAGCTCTTTCCTCTCTAGCAGCCTTCGTTTGTTGAAGGAAGCTGTCTTTTGACGACTCCTCGGCTTTAAACATCCTGGATTTACCGCGAGTGCCCGCTAAGCACTAAATTATGCTAATGGCAAAACATTGTCAGCTGGTCATCCGTGGTTACTAGTTGATACCGTGATTCAACCACCCACTAGAAAATCATCCTTTACAGTAGTGTATGTCACGTTGATTTCATTCGAGAAATAATCACTCTAACCGATCGGCAGCGATTGCCACTCGCCACGCGTTTCTCACTGTCACATAATCCGCGTATACCACCGAATGACAGCCAACTACGACGGCCATTGTTATTAATTTGATTCGAGGCTGGATATTGAGGACAAAGGATATTAGGTTAGGTTAAAAAGCACGTGACTAGTGGCGCCATAAGATCAACGAAGTAAATTATCGAATTCAATTCTTATGGTGTGCTTCACTTTTTGTGCTCGATGTCGACGAATTTAGAATTTTATTAAACGTACGTAGATTATAAGACAGTGGAATAAATCAGTTTCATTTTTCTACTCGGAACAAATTGTATTTCAGTTTTGAAAGGTATGTAGTCTGAGTAGAGTTATACGACGCTCAAGAAACTTTGTAATACATTTTTTTTTTTTTCATAAAAATAATTGCTTATATAGTGTTGATTTTATAATACCATGTACTGCTATTTGACATTTGTACTTTGTTTTACAAGGTATCGGAAACGAAATCATTAACGATTAACGACATCCATACGCTTAAACTTCATAAATCTTTTCATGCACGGAATAAATGTAATGTCTATTTGGTAGCTTTCTGTAGAATTTCAAGACATTTAAGGTTAAACAAATTTATAAAACATTATCGTTATGCTAGGAATTTGAAGTCTAATCTTAAGATCGGACTAAGAAATCTTGAAAATGAGTGTAACACTTTAGTTATCAATATCTTTCAGTCACTCGTTTTGGTGTAAGAATTAAATGTGTAAGATTTTAACAAGCGAATAAATCTAATTTTTCGACCAAAATAGATAGCCTAAAAATAGTATTAGTATCCGCAAGGATATTTTAATTTCTAAGGCTTATGATCTCTTAACAAATATCTACAAAAGACACGCACAAATCCATTCATTGCAATGTTACTTGCTCATCATCATTTTTGTCTAAAATTCTTTTAAAGAATTCGTAAGTGAAAATATTAAATCTGAATCAAATAATTTTCTTGATAAAAGCATTTGTCATAGTCATTTGTAATAAACTTATAGTACAAGTTCTAATTTAAATTGTTCTTAAATTAATGTGCTTTTGTTACTATGTATTCAAGGTAGTCCATAAAGTTTTAATGTTCTGTCCATACTAGTAGAAGCTATGTACTGTGCATGTTTTCCGAAACGAACACCGGTTGCAGCAGCTGTGTGATCATTAAGAACTTTCAGTTCTTGCCATTGTTTGCACAAGTATACCCTGAAAACGAATTAAATGAAAATAAATAAAAAAAAAAAATTACTACGCAGTTGCAACGCAACACGTTTTTTAAGTAAAATTCTTACCTCACGTCTGTGCCAGCTACTGCTAGATATGTTCCACTTTGATCAAAGCAAATATCTTTGACTTCATACGACTCTTCTAATTGAAGTGTTTTAAAATTCTTCAATTTACGCAAATCCCAAAGTTTTACGCATGAATCCTCAGCGGCTGTAGCTAAGTAATAACCATTTTCGGAGAAACTAATCGCCGTAATTGGTCCCGAATGACCCGGGAAATTAGCTACATTTGACTGCTCTTTCAAATCCCAAATTTTCACTTGAGAATCTGCAGTACCAGTACCGAAAATCAATCCGTCAGGATGAAACTGCGCTGTAGTAAGGGGTTGGCTAACTTGGCCAGCAACCTATTATAAGATAAAGTGTAAAACATGCTCGCTGACTATTTAACATGAGATACTTTTATGGTAAATTGTAGACACCTTAGTTAATAATCTGCCAGTACGTATGTCCGAAAACGCCCAATGCTGATCTAATGACGAACTTAATAAATAATCGCCCGTTGGATGTAAAGATAGTCCAGTTACAGGAGCATCATGAGCCTTCAACAACAGTGTTGTCTGACTAGTTCCGACATTCCATACTCGTATTGTGGTATCAGGTGATGCAGTCATTACTATATCTTCTTCTGGATGATAAATTACACGAGTAACCTAAATAACATTAAAACGGAATTTATAGACATGAAAGGAGTTCACACATATGCAAAAAAATATAAACAATTTATACTTTTTTGGTATGTCCTTTCAGTATTGCAACAACTTGTTCTGTATCTTTATTAAATACTGTAGCATTTTTATCAGCACCACCTGTTAAAATCTTGCTAGTATCTGCACTATGTATATCTAGTGCAAGTATTCCAGGCACACTAGCAGAATGGAGACCCTTAAACAATTAACAATTGAAACAATGTACTCAAAATTTGATTAGACAACTATTAACTCTCCAACCGCGGGGAACGCTCATAGCGCGTTTCGCGAGTCGCTATTTCTACGTTGAATCTATTTCAAATTCTTCTGATACTTCCGCCACGATCGTCGAGTCTCAACTGACGTCGGAGACATTGTCGGAGTCACAGTCTTGGAAGAAAATCGCCCGCGGCTGGAGGGTTAAGGATTATAAAAAGCAATATTACAGGATGAGATGCAAGCGTCTGAAACGCGCGAATACTATCTTGTGGAAGCAAATCTTCAGGAACTGAACGTCCGCGACGTTTTCGTTCCTGAGTGAGCACTGTAGCTCTTTCTTGAAGCTTTTGTATCACATCATCGGTAATACCAGCTTGTTCCATAGGCTGAGCAGCAGTGCCACCAGCTTCAACAGCCACAGCCTGTAGTAAAATAATTTGTTATTTTATGTACTGGAAATAACACATTTATATGATTAGTGTATAATTTTCATACAGGTTGGGGAATAGTAGTAGCTTGAACAATTCCAGCCTGTGGTTTCAAAGTAGCCAAAGCTTCTCTAGCAGCTGTTACTTCTTTTGTCAATCTAGCAATTACACGACATGCTGCATCATGTTGGTACAAAGCATGAGATAATTCTTGACGGGCTGTCTGAAGTTGTTGTCTAAGGGTAAATGAGTGTAACATTACAGCATCCCATTCGTCTTGTAGAATCTTTAAAATAGCTGGAATGGATGTGGCACTTGGTGGTTTAGGCTTAACTATTGGAGTGGCTGTAAAGAAATGAAAACAAATGTTATACAAAGTTGAATAATGCTGAACTAAAAAAGAACATAGAATAACGTACTTTTAATGTCAATAAGTTGATCAATAGTCAACTCCTTTCCAGTAATAGGATCCACCCCATTTTCTGTTACATACTTTTCAATTAAACGTCTTTCAAATATAGAGCCTGATACAGGAGATACGACTGGGTGTTCCGGAACTTCATTAGAAACTGAAAATATATATTTATTTGTCTAAGAGATTGGCGGCAATGCGAAACATGTTGGGTTATGTTTAGTAAGTGCCGGTATGAATCGTAACTTTAATCACGAAAACTAATAGTTTAAATTGAATCTTATTATCTGAGATTACTGATAGAGATTTCGTACAAATATTTATACTTTTAATTAAGAACCACTGATATAAAAACGAAAAACTTACTCGCACAAGAAAGCGCCATTTTCAGACATGGGATACCTGATCACTGCGCATGGTGTTTAAGTCTGAGTCGATTAACTACTATAAATTTCGGTATAAATTTAAATAAGTACGCATAGTACGTTTCAAACAATTGAAAATTCAAACCTATAAGTTAGATTGCAAATATTGAAAAGTGCTTGAACGGCACATTTTATAAACATAATTTATAAAATGGTTGTAATATCGATAAAATAATTTTAATAAGAAATAAATATTTATGGAAAATATCCTTTTATATATTCCTTTAAGGCAACCATACTTTTAATGTACCTATATTGGAAGTATTAAAAATTCCTAATAATTTTTCACAAAAAAAAACAACATTATCGAAAAAACGATGATACATGTGCGACTTCCGTTTTAGTGAAGTAAACATGGCTCCTTCAGTCGGTTGCATCTATTTTCTTGTGCTTATTTTTGCTATTTCAAACGTCAACTCGACGAGTAATTATTATACATCTGCAATAGTCGAGGTACCTAATTTATATATTTTTATTAGAGTAAACTTTAATACGTTGATACGTCATACTTTTATGTTAAATTACAGTAGTTCAAAGTATTAAAAAATATTTCCAGAGCTGCAGTGGATGCAGACTGAATTGGCTTCCAGACGTAAAAAACTTCATCTTCGAGGACTTGCCTAATTAGTATCCTTAATTAGAAATTATTTAAATATCATATATTCTCATAATTCATATAATTGTTTAGCAAATACATATTGTTGGTGGAATATTTACTCTTTTATTTCAAATTTATAAGATTTGTTTGCTTGCCATACAGGACAAGTCAATTATTCTTACATAAGATTCATAATCATACAGTCTACGTGTACTTGATTTTTGAAACCTTCATTCTGTAATTATACCTGAAAATCCATATATGCAGACTATAATAAGATGTTCCATAGTAACAAAATACATGTTTTTTTATCACCCATTAGTTGCATGAATGAGAGTCCCATAAGAAACACATGTTACTCAAATGACTAAAATTGAATATACTATAATATGAAATTTTATTGACATAAATCCTTACAGTATTTTATAGCAATAAAGTTGAATTTAAACATATTCGAGGAGCAGAGCCAGAACTTGTTCTCTTTGATAAAAATAATGAGGTATAGTATAATTGTTCAAAATGCATTACATATTACAAAATAATCTCATATTTTTCAGGAAGTGGAAAGATTACCCTTATCAAAATTAACTAGAGAGGAATGCAATAATTTATTAATATCTAAGGGTTTTACAAAAAAGGCAATAAAGGATGAGATGTAAAAAATAAAATCTATCATAGATACATTCAGTGTCAGAGCAAATAAATATTTGTAATTTTGGGAAATCACTTTACAATGTTTATTAAAGAATGAGGTATGTTGTTAATTATGTCTCCATTATAAACTGATTTATTCTGTTTTGTTAATGAAACTGAAATTGGTAAATCAACTGTCTCCAAATTTTAAAGGTTTATATACATTTTGAGCTGTCTATGCTTTTGAATGTCCAGATTTTATTTTTGAAATTACATTTTATCCTAATATATTAATTAATATTAGTTGAATAAATAGTGTATTTCTGAGTTACAGCAATTTCAAATTTTAGTAAATAATATAATGGAAATAGTAGAATAGATCAAAGTAAAAAGTTTAAAGTACCAAGTTTAGATTTTGATCAGATTTAGCTACAAAGTAAATTTCATGTATTAACAAATTAAGCAAGTGCTATTTCGCTTTAAAATATTAGTTATTATGTTTCACTGATTTTAAATGTTCCAACATTTTAATAAAAAATTTAGATATAATCATTGATGTGGTGTAACATTTAGCTTACTGTAAATAAAAGTAAAATAATTTTCTCTTACAGTAGATTCTAATACAATTGAAACTTATGTAGAGAAGTACCATTTACTTATGCATCTTGTTTGTGATCTGCACAGTATTATTCTTTTTTATTGTAACAAACATTTATTTTTGTAAACATTACAAAAAAAAGAGAAAAACGGAGAAGATTATGTAATAAGAATACTAAGGATTAAGAATAGATTTTTGAAACACCTATGATTTAAATTTCTGTAATATATTTGTCTATGTTTAAATATTGTTACAGAATACTTCGATCAAATTGTGTTATTTAATATATGTGCTTATGATCTTTAATAAATAATTTGATTTAAGATTCGCACAATTTTATTTCTTTGACACTAATATTATTTTTCTCTGTAAGATTAAACAGGTTTTTACGAGTATAGATACAGAGGGATAAAAAATTGTATGAAATAAACAATATTCATAATTTTATTTGAAGTTTATTCTAACAATTATATATTAAATAAACTTGTAAGGCAATTTACAATGTCTGACTTTCAAAGGAATTACAAATCGTATTTATTAAATAACATTAGCAATATAGTTTTAATACGAAATATATCTCTTTACAAGATTTAATAACTTTCATATACTTGTAAGAACTATACGTGGAATGTCAATTTACCTCCATTTTAATAACTTATTTAATATCGGATTAAAATGTAAATTATTGTAGTTTACCTTTTTCCGTTATATAACATAATTTATTATTTTGTAATTACCTTTTTTTCATCTTCAGAACCATAATGTAAATAAAAACAAAAAAAATTAAAAACTATGTTTATGTTATTAACCTTCTTTCATTTGCATCTAGTATCAATTTGACTTATATATGCAGATTATATACACTGTTTATATTAGCAGTTTGTTAAACCTGCATAGGTCCATATTAATATAATAAAACTATGTTTGTTAGGTTTTTGCAAAATACCTGTTATGTATGTTCTTTGTTGCATAGGTAATATCTTACATATCTATCCATGATATATTTATACATATATGTATATACATAAATATAAGAGTAGGTTTCAGATTTTCAAAAATCATAAAAACGACCTGCTTGAATACGTATGTTTAGTAAAAGTATAATAATAAGGAGACAACCTACATCTGTTTTACATTGCCAATAAGGACATTAATGGTGTTGTGTTTAGATATAAAATTTATTCTTTTCTTCTTATGATCACAAAAGATTAAAAATAAAATGTATGTACATGTAAAGATGTTAGAACTACAACAATTAAATCCCGTTTGTTTATTCAAGCAGGTGTAGTTACTACAGCGAGTAACAACGATTGCACAAACGGGGAAAGATTGATGTATTAATAAAAATGTAATGAGTTGATCTAACAAATAGATAGGATTACAAAATATGGAGCAAGAAGAATGGTCGAACAAAAATATTATGCCATCAGAAGCCAACACATGAATATGATTGCCACCAACAGAAACACCTTTGAAAGGAATTGCTCTTCCACGTATTGAGGTGTTCCCCTAGGAGCTATATGAAGAAGAATAATTAAATTCTAGCAGTTCTCAAGCAATTTTAAATAAATATCTGGTCATGTAAGGTATTTTACCTGCACCAGGTCGTGTTTCCCCAAAATTAAAAGTTGATGTGAAAAATGCAAATGGAAACGTTCCAATACCAAATGACATATAAGAACCATCTCCAAACCCTAAATTAAAGAATCCAATATTGTTTTCAGATTCTGTCCTCTGCCCAGCAGGACGTGGTGGTACATTATTCCTAAAATAACATATAATATAATCTTTCGTGTATTGTTATACAGGTATCCCTCGAGTTACGCGGTTAATTGATTCCGTGTAAATCGGGACTCGGAATCAGTCTCTGAAATATTCTGAAATGTATACGAACTATCGTGAAATACCTATTATCTTTTTTATTTAAAAACATTCATCTATAATTACATATGTATTTTCTTTTTAAATAAAATAGCTGCAAAACCGCGTAACTCGAGCATCGCCGCAATTTTACTGAAATGTAATATTTTTATGTAACAAAATGTACCTTGGATCTTCATGCTTTGTAGCTCCACGTCCATACAAGGGAATGACCTTATTTTTACTGATTGCAGCTTTACATACAGGACATTTTTGTTTTACTGGACGGGTCTGTAACCACTGGTACAAGCAAGGCCAACTGCATGTATAATTTATGATTAAAATTATATTAATTTTAATAATGATACAAACTCATAACTTATACCAAATAGTGTCTTACCAGTATAAGTGTCCACACATGCTGATGACTGCATCTTTTGCAGTATCAAGACAAATGTTGCACTCAAATATTCGATTATCCTTTTCGTTATCCTCTGTTGCAGAATCCAATGGCTTTGAAGGACCTGCCTCTTCCTTCATAGTGCTCATGATGAAAAACTTTTTGGTAAAATAGATCAAATATTGTGATTCTCCGATGAAAACATATGCGATATAAATTATAAAATGAAATAAAGAAATTTCTGTACGTAAAGGCACTATTTAAAGAACGTACAATATATTAATCATAAAAAAAAAAAATACAGAAATTTCTGAATATAAAAGTAAAAGTATTACTTAATTTTTATTATTGTATAGAGTAATGATAACGGGGAAAAAGTTTGTACGATAAATTGGTTTTTTATCGCTTGACAGTGACGACATTATCGCGATTGAAAAAACAATATTAGGAAAACAATATGACAATCTGTGCGAACGGCAGTCGTAAACGTAAATGTCAAATCCCGCTGAAGGTTAAGATTGTATATAATCAAAGAAAAAATATACAATTTGTATTTACGATCATTCAATATCGTACAGTTCGAATTCATTTCCATTTTCTGACGCATCATGTGTCTACAAGCAATATCGGAAGTCATATGTTCGCGACAAAAAGCGTAGAAGTAACAGCTAGGTAGGTAGTAAAAGTAAAAGTAATATCGATATGTTTCGTACATTTTCTTCGAAGGTATCGATGCAACTGACGATCTGTCACATACGGGGCAGCCACTTTATCAAAATATTAGCCAAAAATTGAACAATGATCGAAGTTCATCGAGTAATGTTCGGCAGGCAAAGATCGCGAGCCCCCATCAAAATACGAATCGAGCAGTGTCTGCCATTGCTGACATAATTCGTGTCACTTACTTTAGTCTTTTGACTGCGGGGCCCCCCTTATCGATGCAATTCTTCCACAAACTCAATAGTCGTTTCAAAAGTGATCGGACGTATCACGCACACCACTATCCCAATTGCGTAAGTGTCGTCAAACGATTTTCATGATTTTTTGCGAAACGGATGTTCGGAATAACACGTAAGAGATTTTACGACGATGTGTCAGAGCTTATCTACCGTAATGTTATCGTTAATAATCGTTTGTACGAACTTTACATGCTTGCACGTTTTATTTTTTTATCAGACGTGTCCTCGACTACCGTTACAGTTGCCGAGTCGCGATTTTAACACAATTACTTAAAACCATCACTTGATTAACGCTGTACCGTAGCTGTAGACGGTTTTGTCTTTTATCGACTGGCCGTGGGACACGATTCGAGCAACTTCTCCGTCGTTTCGACAGAGTACACTATCGGTGCAGTGCAATGCATTTTGTATGCATTTGAATTCTGTAAAATTAGTCGAGTACATAACATAATTTCGATTCACTCTGTCCATAGTAATCATTCGATTATATCCGTGTTGAAGCATAAATAATAAATTTCATTGTATATCTACATTGAAAGAACTGCGAGATGTCGACGAAATTGCGGTTATACTAAAATTGATTGCTACGTCACCATGGAGTTAAAGACAACAGTACTATTTAATACGTTCGTTTTCGATACGGGCTGAAATCTTTGAAACTGCGTATCGTACACGTTACATGCAGTATCATTTATATCGATTCGAGTAGTATTTGTATATATTGCGATACGTCGGTAGTATTTTTATCGTCAGAAGCACTTAATTCCAGGTATTAATAACACGATCTATGTATCTTAAACCTCAATCTATTTTATAAAGAAAAGTACACAAACGTGTAACAATTTCTTTTCAGCATGAAAGCGGACGAACTAGGGATCCTTCAATTGACTCCCTCGAATAAGTTCGAGAGTCCTAGCTCTTCGAAATTAAAACTCAGCTCGATAGGACGATCGCGCAAGACTGCCGGCAAAAACGTAACCTCAATTCTTCTGCAGCAACGCCAAGAAATTCGCGTGACGGACAATGACATTGACGTCACGCCAAAATTACTGACCCACCCTACGTTCAGTTCGATCGACGAACATCAGATGACTGCATTTGAGGCGATTGGTTTGTCTCAAACAGGCAGCATCGGGCAAATAATGTCTTCCATGTCCGCTTTGGGCAGTCTGAAAAGAAGCTCATCCATGGTCATCAGAACGTCATCGATGCCTCTTAGCATGATAATAGCGGATGACTCGCAATTTGAAAGCTTCTGGGCCACTCAAGCGGAAGATTTACCTGATGAGGACGTAGACAAAGCTCCTCCCCAATTTTATTTGCCCAGGTAATTTGAAAATCTAAATAATTATCCATCAGCTGTGATATGTATCTGACAAAGAGATGTGAAAGTGGGGGAAGTAACCTTGATAGGCTAATTTATGCTACCTTGAGCGTAACAACGAGACCACAATATCGAAATAATTAATAATACAAAATAAATAAATGTTATTAATTCGTATACAGGGTGTTCGGCCAGACCTGGGAAAAATTTTAATGGGAGATTCTAGAGGTCAAAATAACACGAAAATCAAGAATGTCAATTTGTTGATCGAGGCTTCGTTAAAAAGTTATTAACGTTTAAAGTTCTGACGTATCGACAACCTTACAATTTTATGAGTGAGAACCACTGTCGTGCGCACGCAGCTGTTCCCAGATTACCGTTCTACCAGTGGAACTTTAAACGCTAATAACTTTTTAACGAAGCTTCAATCAACGAATTGGTATTCTTGATTTTCGTCGTATTTTGGCCCCTAGAATCTCCCATTAAAATTTCCCCCAGGGGTATTATCCTATTATCCTATTTTTGTGTTATCCTATCCATTCAGCATCGATCCAAACATTTTTCTTACTCGGCCGGAAACTGTGACGTTGATTCTGAAGGAGACAGAGACGTTTTTCATTTTCGAGATGCAGCCGCGCACGGGCGACTTACGAACGCCAGAGGGTATGGCGATTAAGGAAGAAAACGAGAATTATGAATACAAAACGGTTGGGCCCGGATCGAACAGAAAATTAGTAGATGCCGAAACCCAGTGCATACAAGTTCTCACAAAATCGCGGGGCACGTATCTCGGCAGAAGAATGCGTAGAAATCGGGGTATGCTTATGAATAATTGGGTCTTCCACGACACTTTTGCTGCACCTGAAATGATGACCGAAAGAGATGGTCTGCTTATTGTACACACGAAGGAATCTATGGAGCAAATGTGGCAGGCAGAGGTTTGCACTGTTATACCATTACAATTCTTTCTATCCTTTTACAAACACGTGGTTTCATACTAATATAATTTTTAACTCGTAGGAGGTAAAATCCAAACTGCCACAGGTGGATACGCAGAAGAAACCGGTAACTCCCGAAGAAGAGCTAGCGTACATATTCAATCATATCAATTTCCTGAACGCCGTGCACATAATGGAGCGTATAATATCGAACAATATTTTCATTCACGCGCAAAAACGTTTCATCGGCCTGATCAAGCAGGACCCCTGCAGCCTCGATTTAGAGTTCACGTACAGTCTGGATCTACTCTGGACCTATAACTTCGAAACGTGTAGCGGCAGACCAGTGTCCTCCTTTCGTTGGAGTTACGTCAATAAGAATATTCTGGCTGTGGGATACGGGGCACGGGCGAATTCAGAAACGAAAGACGGACTGGTGTTGATATGGAACGCAAAGAATCCTGATGTACCGGGTCGTGCGTACCCTTTCGATGTTCCGGTGTCGGACCTTGATTGGAGCCGCGATCGACCAAATTTGCTCGCTATTGGCTTCTACGATGGTCAGATCAAGGTGATCGACGTGAGCATTAATTACGTCAACGTGATACGACAGAGCGAGAGGACCACGTCTCCCTCCAGCTCGCCACAGTGGCAGGTTCAATGGTGGGCGGGTGACGAGCAGTTCGCCTACCAGGAACAGATTTACACCTGCGACCAGGACGGTCACATATTCTGCTATCGATACGTCGAGGACTTTATGTCGACGACGATGATGAAGGTATTCAGAATAGAGGGTGTGTTACCGGGAGTTAGTAGAACTTCCCATTGTAACGTTTACGACACGTCGATCAACCGAAGTCCTGGTACGTTGGTGCTCCGTAGACATCCCACTTTGAGCACCATCTATTTCGTCGGCTCGGACGAGGGTTGTATCTACAAATGCTCGACGAATTATCTGTACCAGCATATAGAGAGCTTTCTAGCACACGACGGACCGATCTACTCGATGCTATTCTCTCCGTTCTGTCCGAAAATCTTTCTGACCTGCGGCGCCGATTGGTGCACGCGAATCTGGGCCGAAGGGCTCACAGAACCGTTGATCACCCTGTCCACGACTATGGCCTGTGTTCGATACGCGGTCTGGTCGCCCACGCATTCTACGATCATCGCGAATATCGTCAACAACGAGATCTGCATTTGGGACATTAAAAGAAAGACCTACATCCCGTCATCCGTGACGACATCGCCCACCAACGCAAGACTGGTCACGCTCGACTTCACGTCAGATGGTAACCAGGTAGTGACGGGAAACATAGAAGGTGATGTGTATGTTCACAACTTGGAGGGAATGCCGTTTCCGCCGTACAATCAGAAACAGGTGTTGATCGAGTCCATCGTGAAAGCCTTAGTCACGAAACCGGCTATTCTGAAAAACCTGAGGAAACTTGGGCCGCCATTTTCCCAATAAAACAACCCGAAATCCTCGGCCTATCATTTCAGCCCGTATTTTCGAAGTAAGTGATCTTCAAATTTTAATGATATCTCCCCCTCGAATCCTTTGTATGTGCATAATTACGCTTAATTATCCATTCGGTCCCGAGCTCGTGACACAATGAAAGGATAGAATGCAGGTTGCGAAAGCTATTAACAGAGTTGAGAAAATTTTATCCACGTGTTAGGTTAGGTTTGAAAATTTAAATCGTCCATAAATTAATTCCCCTTTATCGAAGTCCATTAGCAGGCTCTTTTAAATCGCCGTCCAGGCGAGCGATGTCGTGAGCAAAGGCTAGTTTACGAACGAATCGAAAATAATTGTCCGTTACGCGCGACGAAAGTTTGCCCGACTCTGGCTAATAGGGAGGCGAGAGTTCGAACGCGGGAAGAAAAGCGAACAACGGTTAAATCATATTACTTTATACTACTCGTAATCACGCCACGCGAGGAAGCATCGCGCCTACATCGTCGCGTAATTTCCATCGTAAAGCGAGCGTCGAGATTATCTTCGTTCGAGTTTCAATAAGCGGCCGGCCGCGCGACACCGTAGCCCCGTGCTCGTCCCGGAGGCCTCGAGAGTCAGTCACGTCGTTACGCGGAACAGATATGGGATTTTAAACTTCTTTATCGACCGTGGAGCCGCAGGCAAAATCCAGCACGTGGGGACCCCTTTCGGTCCCCCGAAGCGAAGCGTGGCCCCGAGGCCTCGCGTGATTCGCGCAAAGGACGGAAAGCAAAGCGACCATTTCGATTCAGGATGGAACTCCGGTGCCGGGGCCCACTCTGAGGCCTGGTAGGCAGGCGAGTCGGCACGGATGGCTGGCTGGGTTGCTCGGAGGAGTTGCAGGAGAGTGCCATGGTAGAGGGGCTTCCATGGCTGCTGCCGCTCGCGGGCACGAACCGCGCTACCGCCGTCAGCAGGCAGTCTTATTACGCCCGCACTCAACTACGCGAACTAAGTACTCTTCCTAGGCCGGGCAAACGTCGCGAATAACAATCGCCTGTTGGCCTACGCGGATCGGACGCACCTCGAACCGGTGCACGTTCTACGCCACGAGTCTCGTACGTCTCGCAAAGGGTTACGCGTGTCTGTATTGGTCACGCGTGCTCGCTGCATCCCGCGGCGGCTCGTTCTTTTCGAAGCGACGAAATCGATCTCGGAATAAATTAGCGAATCGAGCCGGGAGGCGGCGAGGATCCCTCCAGTTCGATTGGCCGGCGAGGATCTGCTGCTCGGTCAGAGGTAACTTTAGAACGTTTCTTTATTCGATTCGTCGGGTCGATAAAACGTGCGCTTGCACGGAGATACAATTCTTCGATATTCGTTTCTCGTTGCGTGCACGTACGTTCGCGTAAGGATCTAATTTCCCGTTTTGTCTTGCTCGTCTCGCGAACGTTAACGTCGATGCATTCGTTTGTTCTCGTCTGAACATTTTGCTGCACGAGGTACTCGTAACGTTTCAATAGATCGAGGAAGAATGAAATCGTTAGCGTTTCTGGAATGAGGTTAAAACGTTTGGCCGTGACACACGAGTCAAAACAGTGACGTTGCTCCCTCGGGCGTTAATTTGACGAATCAAAATTCGCGAAGTTCACTTGACCTGGAATGCCTAACTTCACTTAGGAGGTGCGAGACGGAACGCGGGTGCGCGAATTCGGTGTGATAAATGTAAAAGAACGGACGTCCCTGTCATCCGCGTTGACGATTAGTTTCGTTTTATTGGTAGTAGAATCACGTTGGCGTTAACATCTACGGTCATTACGTTGTTTGTCGCGCGCCAAGAATTCGCGTCCACGCATACCGAGCTGTCACGATTACCGCGTGTCACGAATTCATCGTATATTTTGATCGCCCGGAACAGGCGTGCTTGGCTTCAACTAATTCTACGTTGGACAATCGGCTGTACCACATCGTAAAGAGTAGGACGACTTTAAGTATCTTATAAACGGTTCTACAACCTCAAAAATTCATAGTTCGAATTGTTTAAAGTTCAGACACGAGAATTTACGATCGAATTTAAACAAGAATGTAGGTTACAATGCAAGTATTTCAATGCAAGTAGTTCAGAAAATTCTAACGCCAGCAGGAGGCATCTAATTTTTTCCCTCCAAAATGGTGGACAATAGATAGTTGGAAATAGGAAGAGGGCGGGATAGTCGATGCGATTTTTCTCGAACGTTTACGCGGGAAAAATTCTTAATTCGTAAATGAGTAAATTTCGAAAGTATCGAAAGACGTTAGTATAAATTTAATTCTTGTCACGAACTTTAACAAGACTCGAACACCGACGAGTATAAAAACGTCGTATCGTGATAGATTCGGTTGGGAAAAAAAATCGTGTCGCTTTGGTATCTCCATGCAAACAAGCTTGATGGCCACTTTCGTTAAAAATCAGTAGAGGTCACCGCCAGTCAATCGGCGTTAATTGCTCCTCTATACATCGTGTACTTGATTCCTGTCAACTGTTTGTCGAAGGTCGCTGCATCGAATCGACCGTATTATATTTGGATCCAGTCCCAATCTCCAACGTGAACGGGGACGCAGTCAGTGTGAAGACTGCTTAATAGCGAGGAACATGTGCAACCAGGGAATAGTGGCGAAGCCGATGTTGCCGGGGCACGAGCTACACTGTGACCACTCTGTTCTCGACGAACCCTGACCGATTCCACGTTCGTCTCGCTCCAGCTGACCGCCGACATCGGGACGAAAGCAGAAACGCGACGCGGTGAACACGTTCTTCCGAAAATCGTGCACGGTTTATCGCGGGACACGCGGTACGGTTAGATCGGTAAAAGTGTTGTTTCGAGTTATCGCGTACGGTGTATAGACCGAGAGTCTTTGAGGAGCGGTGTGTTCGCGAAATTACACGTTTCCACGTACATTCGGTACGCTATGAACATCAACGTTCTCGGATGTAACGGGTGGTTCGCAAGTAAGTGTTCATATTCTCTATTACGCATGAAATTTTTTTGCAACAATCTTTTCTCGATCGAGAAACATCGTTTCCTTTGTACTTATGCATGATTAGAAAGAAACAGAAACGCGACATTTGCGCTGCTACTTTTCGAACGTAGATGTAGCAACGTTCGAGTGCTTGTAGCAGAGAAGCACAAAGTACTCGAGCATATCTAAAGATGTACACTAATGTGATATTCTGAATGGTGTAGAATCCTCTTAATATAAACTTTTGAATCTAGCGCCGCATTCGTTAAATCGAATTAACCTTTTTGACCATTCCGACGACGCGTTCGACAAAAAGTAAACAAACAGTGGCAATCGTGGTAGGAGGTTATGTAACCACGTACACGCAACTTGTCGCGACACTAACCGTATACAGACATTACGTTCGATGCACTGTTGTAATAATTAAGCAACTTCTACGCAACAGTGATTATAATCACTTTACTGCTTATAATATATCGGATCTAGATAGATTCTGCGACCGTTATTATAAAAATCAGAGAATTGATCTCACGGTAGACCGAAGGTTTTTCATACAGAACCGACGAGTTTGGCAACGAGTTTTTATTCATGAATGACGAATAAGGATTTCAGATTTATTCGTAAACCAACTTTCGCCTGCTGTTTCGCTGTCGGTTAAAAATCGATCGAACGAGACGCGACGAGAAGTTTAGTCAACGAACGAATTTAAACTTGTGTTCTTCGATAAAATGTTCCCAGTTGAGGTTAGGAAAAAATGGAGGTTCGAAAATCTCGCCTCTTCTATGTACTCGTTGTTGGTCCATAGACGGACGCTGTTCTTCGACCCTGGATGTCAGGCGTCTAATTAACATTTTTCTCCCCAACTAACGGGTCATTGTCGCTTCGATCCACGTAACAAAGTGCTTATCTTGAGCGGCCGCGCGCCGCGTCCGTGTAACCCAATTAACGTTTCCAATTATACGTTTTAGGGGAAGATTAACGAGCCTGGAAGTGTAACGAAGCCTGTTTCGCTCGATATTCGAGCCGACCTGTTCGGCGTGAAACGCTTTCGTGCGCTTAATTGCGATCGGAGATCAATCTGAAATAGGGCCCCGCGAATCGAGCGCCGAATGCACATAATGCACTTGTTACCTGCGTCGGCAGTTCCCTCTCCTCCTCGTCCTCATAAAGCTTTATCTGTAATGGCCTCCGCCTATTGGCCTAATCGCGATCATGCATCATGCTTCTCTATCTTCATCTAATTCCACGTCGTTGGATGCAACGGTGCGATCTGCACGCGGTGCAGCCGCATTCTTTCATCGTCGTTTCTGGATATTCCTGACCACGTGGTCTTTCGAAGTTATCTCTCTCCCCCTACCCCCTCCAGGACAGAAATATTTGCACGAGATTTTACCTTTTTTTGGGGGGGGAGGGAAAGAAATCCTAATAAAATTTTTCAACGCGTTCACTGTCCGGTTCCTTGGCGGCGTATCCAAAAGTATGGCGCTATGACCCACATTCGGATCATGGACAGTGAACGTGTTAAACCAAATATTGGCTCCAACAACTTTTTCTTATAATTGTAATAAATCATTCGTAGATGCTGACTAAACAGCGTGTTTGATAAAGACCGATGTTTGAGAATTATTCGCTGTCTTTGCTCGTTAAATACAGATATTCAACCCCGATAGTAATTTGCAACGATACATACGATCCCAAGGAACGGAAATACGTCGAATTATTCATGAATATAATTTTAACTGGTTATTAGATTTATCACGATGCGACATCTTTTAACCGGGCTAAGTGTGAAAGAACGTTTCCCCGGTAGATTTATTTAGCCGTTCGAACATCGGCAGGGATACATGACATTGAGCAGGAAAAGAAAACACGATCGCGAAGAAAATGCGTGGGTTTCGTTATCAACGTGGTAATTTATGCACGCGCCACTAGTAGATTCCTGTTCGTAACGGAGTACTCTATAGAGTCATATATCATCGCGTACGCGATCGGGACTGAATAATCAATTAATACGCGGAATAAATGATTGCTCCATCAACGGAGAGACACGCATAAATCTTACGTGTTCCTTGTCCTGGTGATTATTGTTCCGTGTTCCCTTTCGAGAATATTCCCCAATTTTTTTATTACCTCTTGGAAAAATAACTAACGTTACCATCTCTCTTTCCGTCGTTCTCGAAACTTTACTTTTCCACGCCTGAAAACTGATTCGACTCATTGTTCTTGGTATAAGGCAACTTGTTCTCGTTTCCTATCGGTTGGCGAGCCTCTCCTCGGCTTCTGCAGCGGTTCGAGGCGTTCGTAATTGATGAAATTGAATGCGATCGAGAGCTAATCATTTACACACAATTCGTACTCGCACGTGCAGGACAGGGACCGAGACAAAGGGAAGCGGAACGCGATTCAGCCCTCGCGAAAAGATACAGGCTGAACGTAACAGAAGCGATAATGCGAAGTCACGTCGCGAGCTAGAGAGGCGCGAGTGGAATCGGTGATCTGTGAACTACGTAGGTGTAACGAGAGGTATAATGCGCAGAAAATTACCGACAGGCTTACGCCCTTCGCGAAACCATCGCCTTGAGATACATACTGGAGGTCCATTAAGTAGAAACCCTCGACAACCTTTATTCCACGGATCTTATCTGGAAGCAACGATAGATCGCTCTGGGTGTCGGGGATTTTAATTGAAATATATGCAGTTCGTGTGGCAATTTTTTTTATCGTAAATAAACTCCACCCATCGCCAGGCGAACTACAACGTATTTCAGTTCGAACAGAGTTCCTGACACTGGGTGGGAAAATGATCGATTTGGGCGTGGAGCGACCCGTACGGGAAAGAGAACTAATTCCACGAGGTCCGTTGTCTCGTTTGTTACGAAGCAAACGGCCACGAGATCTCGCGGACACGGTGATACACGGTCCAGATAGCAACAAACTCGGTGAGATCTTTTTCCGTCTGGGTTACACGCTGATATTGAAATCAGCGCGCGAAGTCGGGGGGAGTCTGTTAAACACGACCGATAATAAAGGTGCTTGTTTAAGCCTGCGTATACCGTAATAGACGAGATTAAGGCGGGAAAAAGAAGAGGAAAAAAGAGGATAACCGGTGCACGCGTTACGAGAAAGCCGCAGCACCGGGTATAAATAAGACGATAAGACCCCGTCAGCTCTGCAAGCGCTAAAGATGTACTAGATCGACGATCCGCGAACAACGTAGGCGTTGTAACGAGCTTGATAGCGTTACCAGGGTTTTAGCTATTGTTTCCAACGAGTGTTCTTTAGTGCCTGGTTGCACCGGAGTTCAGCCTCTTCTTTCTTTTCTTGAGAACAGAAGAGGTATTCCAAGTTTCAACGTTGGATGCTATTTTGTACGAAGACCCAGGGAATTAGTAATTGGAATTGATAGATCTTTCCCCGTGCAGCTCCCAGGCACAGAGTTCGTCACGTTTCCGTCGATCACTCTCGAGCATTGGACTTTGGATAGAATTGGCGAACAGTTCGGGCCAACCGTGCCATAAAATAATGCCAGGACGTTTGGGATGTACCCGAGAGCAACGTAGGTGGCTCGACGGGAGCAACAACACGAGAAAACGCGAGAAGAGCCCGAGGAGCGGCAAGAAGTCGGCCACCGCAAGGAAGGAGTCATGCGATAACGCTGCATACATCTCTGCGTCGTGTCAGGACGAGATGAAGTGCACGATTAAAGATAGGTGAACACGACGCCATTGCCACTTATTCGATTGCTCGTTTGAACATCGAATTACGTAAATCTCCTTGCGCGAGTGCGTAACGTTTTCGCTAAAATTTGGGAACCTAGTTGGCAACGAAAGCGAACTTTGCAAGATACAAATGTTTCTTTTTCCTTTGGGTTTAATGTTGCATCGATTCTAAGGTCATTAGCGACAGGTTTATTATGCAGGGTGTTCCACCCCTGGGAAAAATTTTAATGGGGGATTCTAGAGGCCAAAATAAGACGAAAATGAAGAATACCTAACCCAGGCCTAACCCGATTATCCGAATAATTATAACAGAAGGTGGACAAATTTTTTGGCGAAATTAAAAAATTTCAAATCATTCTGAAAAAATTATTTTTGCCTGCAGGGGTCAATTGCAATCATGTTCGGTGAATAGACATACCCCCGAAATCCTACGCACTTTCGAGAAAAAAATTCTTTACCGAGAACACAATGTCTGACCAGGAATGGAATGATTCCCCTGAAATTTCATGTGTTTAAAATCGTTCTGAAAAAATTATTTTCGGTTGCGGGGGGCAATTACAATCATTTTTGGTCAGTAGACATACCCCCGAAACTCTACGCACTTTCGAGAACAAAATTCCTTACCGAAAATCTAACGTGAGCAACGATGGAGTCCATAGTTTCTTTTTTGTACAATAAATCTTTGGCATTCATACAGTAGACGGTGTGTTGATAGTTGGTTGCAAGGGTTGCAGATCGGTTCCGAGTCTCGATAGAATTATTCTACCTTTCCTGGCGATACAAATGTTGTCAAAACTCGAGATCTCGGGCGAGCTAGTTAAAAAATAAACTGTTAAAGTTATTCAGAGCCGGGCGATTAATTCAGCGGCGAAAAGGTTAAGCGGACAGCAAGCTGGCGGGTACGGTATCCTTGAAATCGAGGGGAATTCATCAGGTCGGTGGTCGGAGCTGTGCACGGGGCGAAACATTTTCAAGAAGCGGCCACCGGTCGCTTTACATACCCTTAAATTCCCCCCGTCGCGTGTACTTACAACCGGACATTTACGCGGGCTAGTCGTACAAGGTGCGCGAAGTGAGATATTGTTTAAAACTCGGTTGCCGGCGTGGGCGGATGGTTTGCCAGATAAAGGCAGTAAGTCATCAGCTGAAACAGGATTTATGGGCGAGGTATTACCGGTGTTTCGCTGATCGCGGCGATACGTGGCACG
The DNA here is from genome assembly GCF_051014445.1 of Colletes latitarsis. Taxonomy (NCBI): domain Eukaryota; kingdom Metazoa; phylum Arthropoda; class Insecta; order Hymenoptera; family Colletidae; genus Colletes; species Colletes latitarsis. The sequence goes on along the minus strand of NC_135141.1, from coordinate 26,390,600 downwards.
AACTTTCACCGGTTGCCGTGGACCCACGGTAGAGGATTTCAGGTTCACGGGTTCACGGAACGGTCGCGATCGCGTGCTCGTCCAAACGAAACTTCACCGTACGCGACAAGATCATATCTGGTTTTTCATCGCGACCGAGTAAGACGTTGTTAATGTAATAGCGGCCGTTTCGTTCGGGGCGAATCTGGGACGGCCGTAGCAGGATCCAAGGGATCAGATTGGAAACCCGTTTTAAGGATTCAGAAGCGAGTCGTGACCAAGACATTAGCGAAATTACTCCCCGGCTCTACGGTTCGATTCTACTCCTATCTAGATACTATTTCCTGGCGAGGGAAACGTCGCGCTATCTCGCTACTTAATTCCCGCGTCCGTCGCTTTATTTACTAGACCCCGGGACCGACCGTCCCCGCCGGTAAAAACCCATAAATGAAGACCCGAACGACCGTGTCCTGGCCCTCCATAACACGGAACGGCGAAATTGTCATCGCAAGGAATCATCACTGGTGCATCGCTAATTCCAGGTATCATTGATGACTTGTTGGCTGAGCACCTAGACGGAGCAAGGACAAGGAGATCCCCTGACGACACGCTACATAGTAGTAGTCTCCATAACCACGAGAGATGCATTTTCGTTCTATTCATGGTTACGCCAATGTAACCTCAGTCTTATCCTTCGTCACGCGATGGAATTGTAGTTGCTAACGACTCAGCCAGTAACGACAATGCGTGTGAGATCAAGTCGTCTCTCTGTGGTAGACTGTACAACGTCCAAGGAGACAAAACTCTTTCCAATCGCTACGAATCAGTAAGATCACTGATCTAGCGGCAAGGATCAGTCTGGACGACGAGGACAATAGCTTGATGTAATTTGGTACCGTTTAATCCCTAGGCCTGGGATCCACCGGGGGGACTGTTGCTCTCAAGAGTCAACAGTTCTTTCGCGGAGACGCGCGGATGAGCTTTCGTGCTGGAAGTTGCCTTGTCACTCGTAAATGCCGCAAGGTCGGCAGGAGTCGGGGCAACTTTTTAGAAACGCGGACCCCATTGGGACATTAAGGTTTATAAGGGGGTCGCGTCAAGGGATGCCGCTTTTAGCTACGCGGAACAGCAAAAAGAAGAGACCGAGGCATCAAAAATAAATTACGTTCCCTGATTTTTGAAACGAATGAAAATAAAACGCGATGATAAGCACATATCGACGGTGGTTACGGTCGAGTAACGTGTACGGAAGACACTGTATGCAAAGAAGTTGCGGAAAAAGGAATCCTGGAAGTGAGACGTAGCAGTAGAGAACCAAAGGTTTCGTGACCGGGATATTAGGTAGATCCTCCAGACACGGAAGCACGAGTTTGAAAGGAGCCTAATTCTCGATATAGAACTACTTGGACGAGTCGGCCAGTCCGCACGTCCGAGCTACTCGTCCAGCTATCTCATCTGCCTTCCCTCGTGCCTGCATACTCGGCATTATTCTCTTGCCTGGGTCTCTCACCACGACTTGAGATTTCGAAAGCCAAGGACAATCGTCTCGTCCACGCAAAAGTTCGCCATAGTCAAATGGAAAGATCTACGACTTACAAGAAGAGGTCCCGAGGCCTGACTTTTTGATAAGGTTTCGCTCGATGATAGATATTAAGCTACCGAATCGAATGGTACCCGGTTTTTGGGTGTATGTAAAGTTATTACTGGTACCCATCTACAGAAATAAAATTCAGAAAGAAATAAACTTCTTTCGCCCAAGGTTCGAGTCCTGTTAAGACAAATTTTTTGTTCACTTTTCCGCCTCCTTCGTCTGCTCGAAAGCTCGCTGGGAACGCAAAAATTGCCATTCTAGAACCATGCAAGACATTCGAAGAGCAAAAAAGGAACAGCCAATTGGACAACGCAGCGTGCAAATATTTGGAAAGCGTTTAAGGAGTGCACCGGACGGCGACGAAGAGGAATCTACGTCGGAAAATGTACCGGGTGATCCGGGAAGCAGTCCACCTTGACCTCCGTGTGCATCCCCGAAGGCCAAGAGCGGAGAAGAACCCCCACCCCTCGGATTTAATAGTATTATAACACGTAGCAATCGCTGAATTTATACACCCGTAAATAGCCAGCTCCTGAAAGGTCGGTAAGCGGATCCAGCGCGGAGGAACGCGAGTACGCGAGCACTGTGGAAGGGTTTAAATTATGCTCGAACAGAGTGTCGTTCGTTTCACCAGGAGAGGATCAGCACGATCGCAATGGGCGACGGTTTAGACGCTTTGTTTCGCACGGCACGTTCAGCAATTAGTATTCAGTCCGCTCGAGACACCCAGTGTAAGCCGGTGTACATACGTTTATATACATATATATATAAGTGTGTGTATATGTATATATATATATATATAAGATACTGGCTTCTCCAAGTAAACTTGTTTATCAAGTTATACACAGCCGCGGCGAGCGAAAGAGAATCTCGCGAACGACCGGTGTAGGATGAGAGAAAGACAATTCCGTGATAGGCGTTTCTCTTTCGTTTTTAGCCTGGTATTCGGATAGACGAAAACTTCGAAGCTCCGTGATACGATTCGGGAGGCGTTGCACCCCTTGGCCCACCCATCGACGGGCTTTAATACCGTCGATTTTCGAGCGTTCACAGTCGCTGGCAGTCTTTTTGGACGGTTTCTCCACCGATCTCCGGGGTTTGAGTCACTCACGAAATACTTGTCGGGAGGTTCAATTTACGTTACGAGCTCTTACCGAGAAGTTATCAACATAATCATAAGATAAACGTCCCTCGTAAAATCAAAAAGCTCGCACTCCGCCGCGATGCCTCCCGCCGTTTGCTCTTATTGCTCCCGTTCGACGCTACCTTTTGAATCCCTCCACGATGCCATCTCGCCGCGCGGTAAAAGCAGCTATATATGTAAATCGACCTTCAAAGAAACTGCGAAACAACCGACGGGGGAGAATCGCCGGGTCGGTTGAATGAAACCATAAAAATCGAATCGTAAAGACGGAGAAAGAATACGAAGATCGCCTAGCGATCGTTCCCTCCCGGTCCTCGTCAGCTTAGAGCGAAAGGGGGATGCGCTCGTGGATCGCGGAGTACGCGTTACATCGAAATTGGCGAGGAATGCTCGTACCTCTTTGCTCGCGCCATCCTCGGTTTCTTCTCTTCCCATCGCGCGTGGAAAAAAGTCGGCCCGAACTCGCGGCGAAGAGGAGAGATACGGAGAAAGGGGAACGGCGAAACGGGGCAGGAGGATGGAGGAGGAGGAGGAGCAGAGGGCTACTAAAAGTCGACCGGTTGGGGAAATAAGAAGAACACGATGGAGGAAGCGAGGAGAAGAACTCGGGGATCTCGAGTACGACCGGGACGACCTTACGGAGTAGGACGACCGCGACAACGACAGAGACAAAGAGTCGAATGTTAATGAGGGAGATCGACCGGAGCTGCGGTCCGGCTAACCTACGAGGAATCATCCGCGGGGATCCGCTTCGTTTCGTCGCGAGCTCTGCCCCGGACGTTGCCAGATCTTGACTGGCGCCTCTTCTTCCGTATCGTTCCTTTCAGAACGCGATCCCATTGCCTGACTCACGCGTGCCCCTGGCTCTTTGTTCCTAGCCTCATCCTCCAGGGAGGAAATCCTTGGTACAGCTGATGTTTTACGATTACCGGGCCAGGAAGCGACTTGGGGGCTCACGGTGACTTTGGATAATGAAAGTTTGTTGGGAAACCCGGTTCTAGTAGTCATTGATATGCGAACGAAGTGACTGATGTTACAATTATCAAATAACTGTGTCGTCGTTGACTCCTGAATACACGAGGATAGCGAAGCACGTTGAAAAACTCTTCGAGCGTATTTGCATACGCAATTTGTCATTTTCTGTCGGTTCTTCTTACTATAACTTGCTATAACTTATACTAATGGTCGAGTAGCGTTACAATTATGCACAAACACGAAACGACATTGCTGGTTGTAATTGACTCCTGGATAGGCAGGTACTCGATGTCGTTTGGAAGACTGTTCAGTGATATTTGCACGTGTATTCGTTTTCCCTGGGTTGATGGGAACCGACTCTTCTTGTTCCTCTGACTCCACCATTTAATAGGATATATCCGATGTGCCAACGCTTAAGTAGCTACCATTATCATCAGGAACTTACTTTGCTGCTTATCTTTGACTCCTGGCCAAATAGATGCTTCAAGACGTTCGAATGACACCGTACGTTCAGTGATATTTCCTTTGGTCGTTTTTACCCTCTTCTATCTGATGGAATATTCATCCTCCGGTGTTACAGTTATCAACCAGTCAGAATCCAGTTTACGATGATCGATTTGTTATTAAATTGATATTGAAATTCGTTAGGAAACATAGCACTGTAGCGATATTTATGCAGTTGTTTTGCCTCGGTTTTGTTCTTACTTTCGTACTTGAACAAACTCTTGAAACCATTAAGTGGCATAGAACTTCTATAATATTTATGCGTGCTAGCGTATGTAACTGGTACGACCATAATGGTGTAAGTCCACCTTACGCTCTATTATTAATATCTTCACATCAAAATTAAATAACATATCATATTGTACGTTAAAAATTGTTATTATTAAATTTTCACTGAGTTTCTGAGATTGTACAATTTGTAACTTTAATATGTGTCTGGATTTTTTCTAAACATCATTTTACGCAGAATAGCTAAAGTGTGACTTACACCATTATGGTTCTCAACCAGCGAAATCGACGACACCCCTAATTTCTGGGGCTTTCTTCAGGGTGTCGATGGAACTCGATCGTAGTCAGCATTCTGTGTCGCTGCTTCGTGGTTGGTCCGCGTTTAGCACGTGTACCGGCCGTAGCCGTGGAGTTCGACGGTCAGTGAAAAGGAGGAAGGTGACTGGAAGCAACAACGTCGTGGTTAAACGCGGGGTGGACGAAGGGCGAGGTGACGGGGGTCGTGAATGCAGGCAGCATTCGTGATGACGTGAGCGTGACTCGCTTCCTCCTTCTCTCTTTCTCCGTTCTTTTCGAAACGAGAAAGCTCGAATGCACGCACCGCGTCGCGCTCGGTCCATTGTCACGTCCCGCGAGCCTCAGCTTCGGGATCCTTCACCTTTGCTCACCGTTTAGCCTGACTAAATCCACCGAGTCGAATGTCAGGCTGTTCTAATCCAAATAAGAATTAAAATACTCGTTGATAGAGCGTTCGAAACGAGGTCTTGCGCAGTGCAACCTCGTTTATTGCACGAAATCCTGGTTCGTTTCATGGCGATCGCAGCTCGAAGGCGTGGGAATATTCAGTCCCAATTTCCTGCGATTATCGATAGCACGTTTTACTGTACTACTTCCGAAAAATGAGACATTTAATATTGTTTAAAAGAAGCTAAACCATGGAATAATGACTTTGAATTTCAATTCTTCCACTTCCGATTTCGAAGTTATTACGAAAAAAGGTCCGTAAAGTGGAAGAGGTTCGAACGTTGAGAATGTTCGCTGGTTGAGCGAGGTATCGACGATCCAGGGAGTCGCCGAGGGACGAATCAGTCCTTCGAAGCGACGCTTTTTCGCATGCAAATGTGGGCCCGACCGCGAGGGAGGAGAAACTCCTCCTTTTCTTCGGCGCGTGAATCCGGTTCTTTGTTACGCGATGAGGCCGAGGGCTTGGATTGATTGACTCAATGTCCCCCTCTCCCCCCACCCTGTTACCTCTCCCAGGTTGGTGGTCCTAATGAGATGCGAGGCTCGATGCTGAAAATCTTGGCCGACAATTAGCGGGATTGTTGTCCCCTGGCGACCGGATGCTGTCCCGGGGTCCTTGCACACGCCCGACCGAACTACGTATTCCCCTTAATACCATATGCACACACGTGCCACGCGACCGTGCGTTGACTCCGAAACGCTCACCGATTCTAGAATATAATGCCGCTGGGCCCTCTCCTCGGCCCCCGGGACGTGTCTCGGCGAAGGCACGTATCACGGGGCCGGAGGAACGCCCGATAGAATCTTCACCGTTGCCAGACTCTCCCGAGTTTCGACTTCGTTTCCTCCTCGTCGATCCGTGTCCGTGGGCCACACGTCGACACCACGTATCGGCCGTGTATCTCTGCTGGAATCCGGCCGAGAAAGTCGGCGTACCGTTTATTGTGCTCTATGATTTATTTGGACGTCGGTCTCTAAATATAACGAGTGGTTCTCAAGGTTGATATTAATTGACGCTAAACGACGAGCAATCGACCAAGGAGGAGTTCTCGGGTCTAACTCTCGCTTTTCAACTAGTTTTTGCGCATCGTTAGCGCTCCAAGTGCTGCTTCGCGCGTTAACAGTTTCGAATATATTTACAGAGAGAAAAGATCAGGTTCAAAGTCGACGCTAATTGTCGCTGGAGCACGGTGCAATGGAAGCGCAAGAACCAGCAGGTCGAAGCTTCTTCTAGGACTTATGCGTTTCGTTTTTGTCGACTCCGGGGCACGAGTGCGCGTTCGATCAATTTATCTGCGTCGAATGTACCCGTGACTCCAGGCGCGGACGTATCCGAACGTTTTCAGCTCGTTAATCAGCGATTTATGCAAGAATAACATCCTGAGACGTATCGAATACCGAACTGGAAAAAGTCTCTCGACGAATAAATCATCCGACTTCGAATCGTTCGACTACCCAAAGTTAACGACGTCTCCAGCCCTGAATATATCTATTCTCGATGATTCGAGTATCGCGGATCCGTTAAATCGAGACGCCTTGTACAGGTTTCTTTCGAACTGTGGTATCGTTTCCTGGTGCCAGCAAAAAGTTTGTCGGGCATCGGCAATCGTGATTAAGTGCGACGCTGGAAATAGAAAACGCGTCGTACATATCGGTCACGTATGAGCGCCGTAACGGTTGTCGCGCTGCCCCATTCGCTGTCAGCTGATAGAAAACCGAGAACAACGTTGCAACAATTACGGACGAGTCCATGTTTTTACGGTGAAACAGCCGCGATAGCGTCGGGAAACGATTTCCTGTTCTTATCGAAGCGGCATTTCGATTAAATTATATATAAACAGTTTGTTTTGAAAGTAGTCCACGTTCATTTGCAGCTCGTAAATATACATTATTTTAGTTAAATTCGACTAAAACAAAATATTATTACGTGTTAACAAATTAGTAGAAACATTGCCAGATTTGATGTAATTAGTCTACATTTTTTAATCGATAGATATGCTAATGTCGGATGACACGCACGAATCATGTTATTTTTCCTCTCGGGTCACAAAGTCAGTGCACTCTAAATTGCAAACACTAGAACACGAGCTTACTCATCAACACTAGAGCTCATCCGATGACTACTAGAGTAAAAAAGGGATTCTTGTGTTCAGTCAAAACTGTAGTCCAGCCGGTCTTAAACTTTATGTTTCTCGAAACAAACGGAAATGGACTTGCGCCACTTTCAAAATAAACGGTACATATTTTAAGTTGGTCTACTTCAGGTAACTTGTATTGTATTTTATTTGAAAAATTTTAATGGGAGATTTTAGGGGTCAAAATAAGACGAAAATCAAGAATACCAATTTGTTGATGGAGGCTTCGTTAAAAAGTTATTAACGTTTAAAGTTTCGCCTGTACTGAATTTTTTTCTCGGAAATGCGAAGGATTTCGGGGATATGTGTAATGACCAAAAATGATTGTAATTGACCCCCACAAACGAAAATAATTTTTTTAGAACGATTTAAAAAATTTTTCTTTCGCCGAAAAATTTCAGCACCTAACCGATTTTTTTTCTCGAAAATGCGAAGGATTTCGGGGATATGTGTAATGACTAAAAATGATTGTAATTGACCCCCGCAACCGAAAATAATTTTTTCAGAATTAATTAAAAATTTTTTTTTTCGTCGAAAAATTTAGCCATCTACCTACCCCCTGTCGATTTTTCTTAAAAATTACTTTTTCATTTTTAGTAATTTTGTTTGACGCCCTACAGAAAAGTTGTCTAATACTTTTTTGTAGGTACCCATGAGCTCTACTTTAGGAAAAAGTTTCATTGAAATATATTCGCTATTGTAAGAATTATGGCTGTTTGAAAATTGGACCATTTTTATGGGGTTTTTCTAACTTTACGGGGTCAAGGAACAACTTTTCGAATATTTTTATAATTGCTACATATTCTACATTAAAATACGCGGCGTTTGCCTTTTTGAACAATAAAATCGTCCAATCCGTTCAGAAGTTATGATGTTTTAAAGATTCGCATGAAAATTCGGGCAAACATTTCTGGCCTCACATTAGATTTTCGGAAAGGAATTTTTTTCTCAAAACTGAGTAGGATTTCGGGGGTATGTGTAATGACCAAAAATGATTGTAATTGACCCCTGCAACTAAAAATAATTTTTCCACGACGATTCGAAAGTTTTTTTTCACCCAAAACTTTCAGCACTTACTCGAATTTTTTTCTCGAAAGTGGGTAGGATTTCGGAAGTATGTGTATTCACAAAAAATGATTGTAATTGACCCCCGCAACCGATAATAATTTTTCCAGAACGATTTGAAATTTTTGAATTTAATTGTTAATAACTTTTTAACAAAGCCTCCATCAACAAATTGGTATTCTTGATTTTTGTCTTATTTTGGCCTCTAGAATCGCCCATTAAAACTTTTCCCAAGGGTGGCCGAACACCCTGTATATTGCATCGCGTAAAAGTAAAATTTGAGCAACGAATTTCTGAAACGGTAGGTAATTGCATCGCGGGGCGTGTTCCGGTTAAATAAGTAAATGAATATTGGGATCTAAGACGGTATCGGTTGGCGTAGATCTCGGCGAACTTTCGTAGACGATTTGAAATCGGCTCGTTCCGACCAAACGCGAGATCGCGATGGATCGAGAAACGAGCCACCGGCGGTAATCTCAAAGATTCCACGGGTTGATTATCGTAGCGAGTTTTCTCTCGGCTAAGCTTCCTCTCTCGTTCTCTCTCCGGTCAGTCGCATTTTTATGGAAATAACACGATCGTAGATTACCGTACCGTACGTAAAAGACCGTTCTTTTTATGCATACGCTTTACCCAGCACGGATCGCGTGGCCAGGCTGATGTGGGCCATTCCGAAGTGGTCCAGCCTGTATAATCACCGGCGAATTAACGTCCTGAAAAATGAAGGCCGACACTGACAGCGTCGCGGCACGCTTACCGGGTGTCTCTGACGAAACGTATCGAACGCTAATCCACACCGGCCTCCTAGGTGCCATTTAACTTCGCCGGACGCTCTGTTCATTATGACACGCATTCGCCTTAATAACCGCCATTAAGGACATATTTGCACATTAGAAAACTCATCTTCTCTTCTGACACGGATTACGTACGTCTCAACGACGCAAGAAATTTCTTAACTCAATTCTGTCGCGTCGTTAAGTTAATATTTACCCACGGTAACGCGAGAGTCATCTTCCTAGATCGCTAACGGTCGATCCGCGAGCCATTTTTAAAGCTAATCGCCTTTTTCGGTCCCTTGCACGGCCTGGACAAATAAATCCATACAGGGGCTATAGAATCCATGTATATTTCACGACGAAAAGCACCGTAAACTAAACTTTCAAACTATTATCGAACGATATCGTATGTTGACCGACCGAAACGAACCGGCGATCGATACGTATTTTTATTTATTTAATTCGCTGCAACGCGGAGAAACTATACAAATTTACGTACATAAGTGGAGAAAGTAAGGTGAAAGGGCAGCGTTCAGCGAAAATGCTCGCTGCATTAAAGTATCCACTTGGTGTCCGCACAAGTCGCCAAAAGATTCCCGACGTTAATTTATTTTGATTAAAATAATAAATGATACGCGACACGGAAACTCGCCCGATTGTTCCGCGGATATTTGCTTTAAACGACGCGACGTTAAGAAAACCTGTCGTGGATAGAAGTAGACGCGGGTAAAGATAATTGCGCTTAGTCGATACCGGTCGAGGGTTAATTACATCGCGGATACGTTTTCTGCTATCTTAATAATAACCCTTAAGTAGTCGTGCAGGGACTCTGGACGAGCGCGTCCGAAAGAATCGTAACGATTTCCTGCAATATCGTTCGTTGATGAGATAACGATGTACCGTTGGCCAGTGATAAGCCCGACTAGCTTGATTACGGTTCCCCAGCTTTTCCGCCAGGTATCTTTCTACAATGCGCGGCCAACTCGTAATCACACGTCTGCTACTGATGCCGTTCCTTGGCTCGCGATACGTTTTGCAAACTGAATAAAATTACGGTTTTCTAACGGTACACCGTCGACGAATAAACACTTTTTCTTACAACCTATTCAATGTTTATTTTGTTCGGTCGGATAACGATGATATCCGCCGCGAGCAATCGCGCTATAATTGCGGACCTCCGTGCAACGCTGAAAGTTCACGGCATATCTCGTATCCCTGTTATTAGACGTTCTATCACCATCGATTGGCGCATACTATGTTGATAACAAAGCGAATCCCTGATATCTTCGCGTACAGAAACTGTACTTGTTTTCGTACAGATAATGTTAAGATCGACGTGTCATATACGAGGTGATAAAAGATAAGACTTGGAAATATTATGGAACTCATCGAAAGAAGTAATAAACTTTTAATCGGTATTGGTACTAATGAAATTAATCCCAGCGATGTCAAGATCATTTTTCATGATTTCTAATAGACATCGAGATTGGCAAAAGGCTCGAGAGGCATCTACTAGTCATTATCGGATGTTGCCTGACAACTCTACGTTTAAAACAGGATCTATTAGAATTCCTTACCGACGAGACTACCAGCGAACTCGGGACGTTCCTTAATTTTCTTTTCATTTTCCATTGCAGTATAAATAATAATATATTTATATTTTTAAAATGGCTAGGCCTTCCGTGTCCTGTTTTATAGAATATGCATTTTCCGTTCGATGTCGTTAGCCCGTCGCATTAGTTATCGTTGATGAGGGGAGTCGAAGTGTCCCACCACAAAAAGAAATCCGAGGGATTCGAGTCAGGCGATCGAGAGAAAGCCATTCCGTCGGATCGTCCCTCTCGATCCATCTCTCGTCGAAGGATCGATTTGAATGTTGCCTCGCATTAATTGAAAAATCTGGCGAAACCTCATCACGCTGAAATCACATGCATAATCTCTCGTCTCTCTCTCGATACGGTACATCATCCGAGATCACGAGTAAATTACTCATTAAAAAGTACTATAACTCGCGCCGATCGTGTACCCCTCGGTTGAAAGACCGGTCTTAGAAATCGATCGCATAACATTCCTATCCGCACATTCGAAGAAAATCTATCTTAATGCCCTGGTTCGCTAATTACACGAGGATTAGCATTACGAAAATTTGTAATCTCGTCGTCTGGTAAATCCAGTCTCGTAAGAAATGTCTCAAGAAAGAAGTTCAGGTTTGCATCGACGAGTGTTTCTTTTTATCCGGTTTAAGAGCTCGTGAATACTCGGTCGAGGTCGATTAAATATTTCTTACAAAATGTACAAGAAGTTTTAATTCCATCTCTACTAATCTGCGCGCGATGACTTGTCAGAAGCTTCTGTTACGTCCAAGAGCGTTAAACGTTAAACAGTAGTATCGATATCCTCGAATCGTTCTCCGGCAAGTGTTTTAAAACTTTCGCGGCTATTAGATATTAACGAAATTAACATTTTATCTGGTTTTTACGAGCAATAACTCGTTATTGACGTCGACGGATAATATCGTGACGTTCGTACGAAACCTGTTTGTCGCGAAGATAAAGCTACGAGCGAGCGTGTCAACGGCGTAGTCGTCAGTGAAACTTCCCCGTTCGTGGCAAAGTCTTCTTCAAACGTGACTCCGGTAACAGCGTGTTAGGTACAATGGTCAGGATTAATGGTCACCGATTCCGATTCGCGTCCCCGAGCTACGGCGTTACGCAAATAATCGGTATAACGCCGTTGTCCCTGGCGATCGTACCGGCGTTACAAAGTTGCCATTAGGCGCGATGACAAGACTCCTTCGTTCCCGAGAAGGCAAACGGAATAAAAGGCCCCCCGACACCTAATGTCAGGATGACCGGGCAGAAATATCGGGAGGGACGCTATTTCATTTTTAACGATTCGAACGCTTAATAAGACGCATACAAGGCGGCGCTTGCAAAATTTCGCCACAACTAAAAGCCAATTAACCGGGGAAAAAGGGCATCCCCGGACAATATTACAATCTGTTCACCTGTACACTCATCGACGTCGTTAATCTGTAATGACGATCTTCCGATCGCTGATGCAGTGATTGATGGCGACGCTGATCGACGCCGTCGACAATGCCCCCATCGGACTTAGGCGTTGAATAATGAACGACGACCGCTACCTTGCGCGGCGATAATAATACAAGAACGTATTTGAATAATCGCGAGACTGTTCCAGGAGAGTAAAAGTGTCAAACATTATTGTAGAAAGTGATTTGCAATTATAATCTATCCCATTCACCCAATGATACGTTATTCCGTCCATTCAATGAGGACTTCGGGGTATCGTTCTTCATCAGCGTTTCCTAACGATTCTATACACATGCCTTGAGAAGCTCCGATCGGGTATTAATAATTCACTACTGGATAACGCTTAGATGAGCTTCCGCAATAACCTGTGCAATTTGTCTCCCGGAGGAGAATGTCGCGACTGTCGACTTAGTTTATCGATTAGACTTGTTTTTTTTTTTTTTGAGATCCTCGGGACGTGTTATCCTTATCGCGTACTGTTAGTCGTCCCACATACTGATCATGACGATTTTTATTTAACGTTTCGCTGAACAAAGCTGTGCTTCGACGCACCGAGGGCACTAGAAATTGCAATTGTCTTGGAATAATATCTTCACGGTTATTTACACTCACCCCTGGGAAAAATTTTACTGAATTTTTTTCTCGAAAATGCGCAGGATTTTTGGAGTATGTCTATTCAAAAAAAATGATTGTAATTGACCCCCGCAACCAAAAATAATTTTTTCAGAATGATTTGAAATTTTTTAATTTAATGTTTTAATAACTTTTTAACGAAGCCTCAATCGAGAAATTGATATTCTTGATTTTCGTCTTATTTTGGCTTCTAGAATCTCTCGTTAAAATTTTTCCCAGGGATGGCGGAACACCCTGTATAACCTCTTGGCCGCGTGATCGAGAGGGTGGAAAAATCCAAGAGAATTGTGGGCTAGTTTTAAGAGTTCACGAGCTAACTTTGTACGTGGTTGGCGGTGTCACCGAACGTTGGATCGCGGTATCGTCGAAATTCAAGGTGATCAATTTGGTATTAAGGACAATGGGAAGACGGGTACGCGGATAGGAGCTGCAATTAGTGCCTGGACGCGATTTATAATGCGGCAGTGGAACGCAACGCGGTCTCGGTACTGCGCTTTACGGCCGCCATATCTCGAGGCAAAGGACCGATCATATAACACCGGTACTTAGATCCCGTCCACGCGTCGCGAGCCGCATGAAAACGCGAAGGAATAAAGGCCGCACAATGGCAAGGATACGCAACGTCCGCTGGACCATGGCCGAGGCTCGCCGCGTTATTATACCGGCGTGCTGCACGCCCGGTTGAAAAAGCCTCTTGAATGTAATCAGCCGCATTCATCCTGCCACTCACTTCTTGCGAGCTTAGAGGGGGCCTCGGTGAGCGCGTTCCGTGTTTACAAGGTGTACTGACCCGCCGCAATATCGCTATTGCGAGATATTCAATGGACACGCACGCGAGGGATTCCACCTGGCCTTCGTCAAGGGCGTTAATGAGCCATCCGTGATTGTTCTCGCGGATTAAACGCTCCTATGACTCGACTCTACGATAGCCCGCTCGAACAGACGAGATTCCGTGGGAAAACTTCGAGATTCGAGGCCCAAAACCGACCCCGACAGTGCTCGATCTTCTCGGTAAAATTTGCATCGGAACTCAATTTAGTCAATTTAGTGGCCAAGTTCGAGGGCCACTGAATCGTTTGTTCGCTGTTTGTCCACCATTCAGAGCGAACGATGATAAATCCCGATACCGGATGCCACAGTAGAATCCAAGAAACGCACATGGTAGCAGAGGATACGCGTGATAGCATTTACGAGCCTACGCAGATTAGGTAGTAAACACGACAAGTACGATCCCGAATGCAATATGTCCGATGCATTCGAACATGCACGGAGGCTATTAACGCAAGCTCGCATTTGGCCGTCTGACCTTCTACGTTCTCGATTCGTAGTGCATTGAACTTGCACCGAGGAGGACTACGAAGTCGTGTAAAAAATGATGGAGCTTGTCTAATTTTGGTTTAACTAACCCTGTTTGACACGGTTACTTTCAACGACCTTGTCTCCTAGCGGTAGCTAGGAATGTTATATAGGGTGTGCAGGCTCGGAAACCTTTTGTTTCGAAGATACAGCCGCTTCGAGTTATCGTACGATTTCGCGGTGGACGTTCGAAGTAGTCTCAGTTGGAAGCCAGACACGCGTCGGAACGTCTTATATGTTTTCTCCTGAATAATTTATCTATACTTCTAGACGTTTCTGGATATTAGAATGGACGTTTCCAAGTATTACAAAGCGTTACGATCACGAAGGTCTTACGAAATACACTCGTTGATTGCCATTTTAATGTTTAATCGCACGTAAATAGATAGAAGGTAAGGGAATGCATCATAGATCGCTTCGATGATGTCATTCTCTTATTAGTTAATGATATGAGCGGCGCCTAGAGGAAAACTCCGTGTACGACCACTTACGGGTTAATTATGCATTTCCATCCTAGGGCGATGCGTCTTTGTACATTAGGTGCATCGATCAATGTACCGGGAATCATCCTACGTGCTTACAATAAAGTAAACGTTGCACCTTCTTCGAAACGATCTAATAAATATTTTCCGGCGTTCCTCCCTTGGACGATATCAGGAACAAGAGGTTCGTCTCTTCAATTTTCGGAAGGCGAGGCAAGTGCAATCGCGAGGAACGGTGAGTGCAACCTGTGACACGGTGTCTCCAGGTCGCGATTTACGCGCGTATGGCACCGCGTCACGTTGAACATAAAGGTCGATCGTTAAACCGAGTAACGCGTGTCCCGAGCCTACGTGAGGTACCCAGGTTTTCGCGTCGCGTGAATACGTTCGCATGCTCGTAAATCGGGCCACGTAAGCGCGGTATAAGTTAGCGCTCACGGAAGAGGATCGTCGCCTCGAGGGGAGCCTCGATTCGAATCGAAATTTCGATAATCGAGGCGAGGCTGGTCGATCGGAATCTCGAATATAAATCGATACCTCGGTCGACGAGCGAGTCTCGTCCAGGATCGAAAAGCGAGATTATCTCGTCTCGATTTTTTCGAGATCTCGCGCAATCGTCGACGAGAATCGGAGGGAACGACGTAGACCATGGAGCAGCGCGAGCAATCCGTCATGATTCCAACGTAAAAATGCGAGGACGTTGGGCCGTTAGGCGGTTATTAATGAAGGGACGTTGGCGTCGGGAGCGCGGCGACGCGGCCGGAAATTTATTCGATGTCCGCGACGCCGGCGATAACGATATCTCCGTTGTCGAGACGGTCGGTTATTCGTGTTTGATTAGAAATATCTCAATGGCTCGCAGGGGAATTACAGATCATCGTAGACCCGTCGTAGTTAAGTGCCTGTCAGCCAGGACTACGAACACGGAGTGGAAGGTGGCTCTGACGCGAATGACTAGATGCTACGTGTTCTTAAGAGACTAATGGTGATTTATCGAGGAACATTCACGAGTTTGTCGTACTTGTTTTCTTACCTATCGACGCGCGATCATTACGACGTCACAATTATGCGTACACCGTCGACTCGTTCAAGTTTCTTTCGGGAACGTACGAACTCTGGCGCCCGCGTCTAAGCGTCCCGATGCACAAACGCGTTCGCTCGATACGTAACGCGAGGAGAACTACGCGGAATTCTCGAGTAGCTGTACGGTTAAACACTGACGATAACGTAGAGCAGCGACGATCGATAGGAAACCGTAGACCAATTCCAACCGTCCACGACATTGTAGACACGCGTTCTATTATTACCGCGGAACGATGCATGATCACCGGGTTATGCACGCTTTTACAACCGTGTCAGTAATGCCATATCCGTCTGCCACGATCGCGAATCGAAACCGCCGACAAACGAACGAAAATAATGGTACCTGGCGCCTCCGACTAACCTCTAACAGCCTCTAAAGAGGCTCGTTAAAAAAAAAGAGTTTCAGCAGGGGCAATGAAACTTATCGAAGTTGATCGAGGATTCTCGTAATAGCGTACGCGCGGGCACGGGTTATGCGTTCCTTCGTTTAGCCGCGACGAGCATTTATCGAGAATCGGTCGCCGCCGAAGGCGGTTGGCAATCAAAGGGACTGCCGGAGAAGAGTCTCGTAGGCCGATCAGGACCGAGGATCTTTTTCGAGGACGTGTCTTCGCACCTTTCGCGACACTCGTTGACGTGCAGCAGATTGAAAACGGTCAACCGGCGGTTAACAAGGACGCGGTGGACGTCGACTATCGGGGCTCCGTATCCGATACCGTCGACAGCTCTAAGTACGCGCCGTGGTCGGCTATTCTCTATGCCAAACGAGCTACAAAGTGGAGGAACCAACCTTCGAACACGCAACCACCTAACGCCACGTTTCCACTTGTTCAAGATGAAATTCGTAGCATCAGTGGGAAGAAAACGAAATCGTAAACGCACGAACGTCGACCGTTTATAGACATTCGAAACGAAGGGGGAGTAAAAAATTGATTTTTAGACGTTCTAAACTTCTTGCCTGCCTCGAATGCCTCCGGTACCGTTTGTCAGGGCCGAGGACGTTTCCTCTTGGAACACCTCCGCTCTTCCCACGTCCCGTTCGAGCGATCGTAAATTGGCCGGCGTCGTTTCCCTCCCGAAAGGCGTCAACCGTGAGATTTACGACGCCTGCCGACCGTCCAGATTTTAGCGCGACAGTCCCCGACACCGTTTTTTGCTTTTCTTTTGGCCCGTGGTCGCGCGACGCCCTGCGAGAGGGAAAAAGTCTCGACGAGGCGGTTACGGTGTTCCTCGCATATCGCACTCGCCTCCTTAATTAGGACATCTAATATAGCCGAGATAGCGATCGGAGCTATCGGGCTTAATTAACGCTGCTCCCGGACACCCGTGCACTTTTAAACGTTCCCTGGAAACTCGTCCCTTTCTGGTTCTCGTCGCAAAATAATGCCTCCTGAGTACGTCTGTTTTTTCCTTAATTGAATAAGGCGGCGCCAGTGTTAGGAGCGATTCTTTATTGCTACGGGACGCCGAGTTGACGTTGAACCTTCGCCGGATTCCGAGGATTTCTGTTCTTTACGAGTGGGTGCTCGCCTCTCCACTTTGCTGGCTTCCCCTTCAACGTGAACTTCGTTCCTGTTTCATGGTCGTTTTATACGAACACGAGATACTCTTGCAATCTGGGAGCTCTTTTTATCCTGGCCCCAAGAGTTGTGAGTTCATTAGGCTCATTGGCAAGTTCCGAATCGTGAAGTGAAGTTAAAGAAAGATATTACTGGTTTAATTAAAGGGTATACCCAACAATTAAATATAATACCATTCGAATAATAGTACAATTAAAAACTGCACCAGTCATAACTCGGGATTCTCAGAGTAATTAGTCGTCGCAGATCGAGTTCTAAGAATTCCAATATACACGGCAGACAGAAGTAGAAACTTTTCTTCCCTCAAGACATACCTTTCACCTCCGGTTCATGGAAAAATATTCAGGTTAACGTCAAGCAAGAAAGCATCGTGAACAAGAACGCGTCAATCATTTTCAAATGCAATCAGTCTTCGCGACGCTCTTTTACCGTAAAAGCAACCGTTCAGCTTGAGAAGACCAAACACTGAACCGTGACTCACGCTGCAGCAGCCTAAAACCTCGAGGCCTTATTTGGATGCACCCGGCTGTGAGACATATCCCAAAAGTAGCGGGATTTCAGGCACTGGACAGGGACAGTGAAATCTCGAAAGCTTCCGAGAACGTACGAGCAGCGAATAGGAAATGGACCACTGAACTCCTGGCTAGTTTTTCCCCGAGCATCGCATAAATAAGGGGATTTCTGTCCCTGGAGGACGGTCGATGGGAAGAGAAATAGCCAAGGGATGGCCTTCTAAGTTGGTCTCGTGGATCATTAACGGTGCCAGCCGGTAGAAAGTTCGCGGAGCACGTTTACCTGGGGAGCAAAGAATGATTTCCGGTCCGCGAGACGCGCGGCTAACGAACCGCGATATCCGGTGTCCAGACATGCCCGTATCCGTTTACCGTCCGAACACGGAGGGTGGTCAGCTGTTGCGCCTCTTCTTTGTCGTGTAACATGCTCGGTGCCCCGATCTTGCGTGTACCGAGGTATCGTTTTCTGGTGGGAGAACGATTCTTCGGACACGGTTCAGGAAACGATCACGCTGAAAGCTCGACGCTTCTTTGAAAACTTTTCGATCTTATGGCTTGGACGTTGAACCTCGCAATATCTAAGCTTGTCATCCTGACAGTCAACGTAACGGTTGGGGTGGAAGAGGACAGTATTACCCCACCCTGTATTTAAAGGAACACGCTTCGAAGTGGAGGACTTCAGCTTTACTGGATATTAAATTGAAAAATCGTGGACAGTTTCTCTGGACCGATTTCAAAGTTTACATTTCCATGTAGATCTTATCAGAACACGGTCCTTTCTCCAAGTATCATCGGTCCGGTACGCGTATGCACGGCGCGCATCATTCGATAAAACGTAGTCTACGCATAAAATGATTATGTTATCTACATCGCGGTGTATCGCATGCATTACCTTAACGACGCAATAAATTCTGCCATTGAGTTATACGCGAGCCCGGCGTAAGTACCGTGGCATAATGAGCGAAGATGACGTTACCCAATAAATTATAACGTCGACCTATTAATTATCATTACCAATGCGGAAGTATCGCGCGACCGGGCGCGATTCCATTTTTACCCGTGAACCAATTTAATTGAATAACCTCGCGCATCGGTATCGCTAATATTACTCAATTAAAACGATTTAGTTACACGGCACGGTCGTGTCCGTGTTTCTTCTCGTCACGCAACGCGTTTGTTCCCTCTTCGAGTACGAAGCACGAGCATTCCAGTCGCTGTTCGAAGGTCAACGAAACTCTCCATCTTGACGGGACCTCATCCGCGTTTCAGATCGTTGATTTTCACCGAACCGTGGTTTTTTCTTTTTCCCTCCCGCGGTAAGTATTTAGATTTCAATCTCGCGCCATCAAGAACGTCGCGGGACGTTTCGACTACCCTTGGCCAGTTCTCATTCGTCCAGGTATACCGTTAGAAGAACAGTTTTAATGTCTCGTAATAAATCCTTGCTCGCCTCATTATAGTCGCCTTCTAGCCTCATCCCGCGGTGAACAATTGAAGCTGTCCGTTACTGAAATTTATTGCGTTTCAAACGACACGAACTTATTGTCCAATCCCCGCACAAATGTTTCTCGCGGATTTTAAACTTCTCAGAGAATGTACTTGCATCGTTCCATTTATAACGATGACAGTGGTAATCGCGGGGATTAACTCTGAAACTTGACCCCGCCCTTTCTTCGATCTATATTCCCGTTCGTGAGTCACCGTAAGACTAAGTAATGACGAATAAAAGTTTCGAAAAACTGAACCGCGCGGACGCTGCAACGGCGAGAAATATCGATAGATCGAACACAAGGATGTTGCCAAGGTCAACCTGAGCAACTTTTTCCCCTAAGACTAGTTCAGCGAGTCATTAACCAAGGTTCTTCAAGGTCATCGACGCTCACGAACACCATCCCAAAAGTAGACATCGCGTCGTGCTTCTTCGCGGCGGGTGCTCCGACTGACCTTCGACTTCGAGGTCGCGGCAACCTACGTTCCTTAAGTTCGTAATAAGTCTAAAGATCGTCTGCCATTTTACAAGACAGAAAGCCCAAGGCTGAGAACAAGGCTGTCGAGACACTGTTTGCTAATAATTCCAAATACTTTTCAGACAGATTTTCCAACGATTCTTCGACTAATAGATTAAAACTACACGTCGTAACTACGCGTTTAACGCTCTTTTTCGCTAATACGCAAAAACTCCATTGCAGCTAATGCCTCGGGACGGGCGTGGGGCCTCGATGTTGCTTAATTAAAACGATTTACCCGCGTTAAAATTGTTTCTGGCGCATCGGACGGACACCGGGCGTTGAGATGCATGACCGACGGATTCGCGATGCTGCGGCCAAGGTTGCAAGAGCAAAAGATAGACGCACAACCGGAGGCCCCGTTGTTGCGACCGCACTGCCCCTCGACTGGGAAGAGAGGAGGACGATTTAACGCGAAACAATCAGAAACGATACCGCCCGACCGCATTATGACTGCCATTATTCCACGGTCCAGCAGTCTCTGACCGATAATCGTGCTTATTCTTCTCGATACTGTATTCCGCGAGTACAGTTTCGTCTCTTATCTCGAAACTCAAAAGTGCACGGTTCTACCAAATGAAAGGTCGTTTACAATTTTTTAAAAATATTCTTACCAGCGCGTGTAATAAGGAATATCGAGCGCATTTGTTGGTCCCACTAGTCCGCCATTTTGGTTCACACGGATTAAACGCGGCAATTGGAATTTACGCCGCGATGATCGATAGGATCAAACACGAATCTATTTACGTCGCGATACTCGGTGTACCACGGTAATATTAAACCCTGTACCGGCTTCAAACGCCGTTTATTCGACAATGGGATTGGTGTTGGTACTTAGAACACATCGCGGAAGCTCTTTAAATGCAGATAACAGGTTTACGGCGAGCATTTCGTGTACGCGTATTACGGCTGAAATTATCGATCGCTAGATCGTATAATTTAATTATCGCTGTTAATCTGTTTTGCCGAACAGTGATTGCATGTAAATGGCAGAACGTACGATAATTAGTGCACGGAAGTATCCGATCGAAACCGCGATGCACGTTTCCACTCGTCCGTGTTTGTTATTTGGGCTGTTACCTTTTTAAATCGTTTATACAGTTTACACGTCGGTGCCTCGGGGCAATGTGTATAATATGAGCGTTCTAAGCCGATGGCGCACTTTTTCAGCAGGAGGTAATTTAACAAAATAATGACGACGTCAAACGTTGGATGAGCGAAGTTTCTTGCATCCAAAGAACCAGCATGGTACTGCGGAGGAATACCATTGCTTTCAGAACGATGGCAGGAGACCATAGATCAGGTGTCGGCAAACCTTTCGGCCGGGAAGAGCAAAAATTCCACGTAAAAAAGAAACGGAGAATCGTGTACGCGTATACGAACCCTTATATATCATTATACAGGTTCGATCTTCAGCAGTACAAAATAAAACAGTGCGGATGCTCAAGGAATACAAGCAGAAAATTTAAATAATTTTCAAGAAAGCGGATCTTTCGGGTTCCATTTCGAGGCCAAGACGTTGTCCAACGCCTCCGTGCCAAAAAGGTTGTAATTTTTCCAGCGAGACCCGGGAAAGTTCGTCGAACGATTCGAACGCAAAAAGCTGGCCGACGAAGAACTTACACGCGCGTATCGTAAACGGTTGTTTTCTCATTGAGCGTTCGACTCGCCTCGCGAACAACAATCAACCGCAGGGACCCTGTTACGTTACGGATCCAGTTTTTCGTGGAAGTTACCTCCATCACGGTTTAACGATCGAGCATAGTATCTCCGCGTACACGCGAGTCGATCTTCCGCGCGTATACATGCGAAAGGAAAAACGCGGTACCCCGGCGATGCGTTTTCCTTTCCGCTCGCAACCACCGGCCCAGCAGGGCGATCGCTCAGGTAGATCTGACAGCCAGCAAAAACGCTTGTCTGTAAATGGTTTCCAGCCTATCTTATTATCTTTATTTTAATTTTGTTCGGAATAATTGGCGGAGACCCCGGACCGACGTCTGGAAAAATTGCGCGACCATCGACGTTTTTTTTTTCTAGAAAATCGAAGACTCGTTATTCGTACAAAGTGGTCGAAGCAAATCGAAAAGTTGCAATAAAATTTTAAAACGTTCAGAGTTCGTTTACATTCGAGAAACCATCGTTATCCCACGATCGATTTAACTACTAAGTACGGTGCGGTGCATGTAATCTTCGATCGATAGGAGATTAATTTATTTCGTTAATGTTCAGCCGTGTTCTCGTTGACGTTAAGCGTGTACCGATTTACGCTCGAGTTTCCTCTCGAACTATAACTGTACAGTATCTTGTTATTGGTTATTACGCGTAAAGCAGGGACGAGTGTTTTATGGCTCATTAGAATCTAAGTGTTATGATGGGTGTGTCTAGGGTGTGCATCGTTGGACACGGAAGAGAAAGCTTCAATTTTGCTTATTGAGAATGATCCTGGAATCCTTTGAAGTCGGCGCGTGAGCGGCAGGTTATTAAGTCGTTGCCATTAGTCTTGCTGAGAATCACAGGTTCTGACGTTGACGCGTAATGAAATGATCTTTAATTGTTATCCTCGTCGCGCGGAATTAACTTTACTAGCAACGTTATTAAGGCAGGGCGTAAGTAATTTTTGTTACGGGGCTAGAAATATTCGTCGAGTCGGCGCCCCCTGAAAGTATCCTGAGAGATTTATTATAAAGATACAGCGGTGTTCTTTTCAGTTAAAATGAAGATAAACGAGCAAGTATTCCAGGAAATCTTCCTTATTGGTACGCGGGGACATCAAAATGTAATAATATCTCGCGTTTGTGAATGAATCCTTTGCTCGATGTCGCGTGCCCGTATTACTCATTCTAGGTTTTCATCGGGAAATATCGAATTGTTATACGGGATTAATAAATGGGATTGCGCGTTTCCTCGATTCGTCTAACCAGACCACGAGATCGGGGTGACGTAAGGGGTATCTGGGCGGTTCACACGAGGGCGCCTGAGTCGAGCGTCGATTTCTGAGTGGCAGCGATCGATCGTGATACATTGCGGTGGTCAGGAACGGGCGATTGTGTCCCAGGAGAGAGAGCAAGGAGAAAAGGAGAGCGCAGGAGGACGGGAAAGAGGCGGCGGCGGCGGCGTCCTTGCCCGCAGCTCCGAACTGGTTATGTCAAACAGCCGACCGGTGTGTTGGCCTAACCTGCTTTCAGCCCTCCCATCCATGGTGGACGTTCGGACTTGGCAGGGTGCCCTGCTCGCCTCTAAATGCCAGTTTTTTCGCTGGCCACTTCCGGCTTCGCGATCGAGCCGTCCATCAAGGCGTCGCATTACGTCTCCGGTGTCCCACCGTCCAGATTCTCCAGCCCCCCTCCTTTTTTCCACGACGTCGATCCCTCGATCGCGGATTTGCGTATGCCAGATCAGAAATGTTCCGTTTATTGCAACTTTTGCCAAGATAATTTTGATCACCCTTCTTTCCAAAAGTCTAATTATGAGGTCAAACACGTTCACTGTCCACGATCCGTTTAAGGGTCACCATGCTTTTGGATACGCCTATAGGAGAATGAAATTTTCGACGTTGTTTCGAGTACCCTGAGAGGCGTGATCGTGCTCCATAATGGCTGTAAAGAGATAGAGGCAAAGTGGATCGTTCTATAGGATTCGAGCGCCTCGGTTCGATTGCGAGCCGATGAATGGCGAAACGACCAACGTGCTTATTGCTCGAGCGTGCTGAATAATTTATTACACCTTGACCGTCGTGCTGGTAATACGTTACGATACGTTATTACGGCGTGGCTAAGAAAAGGCATAATTGCCGCGAACTGGCGAGGAATAAAGAAAGTCTGATCGAACTTGGAATTCTATGGAATTCGAGCAACTTTTTCGGCGATCTAGGGTCGATTAAATCGCGGGAACCGGTCGATCGGGGCTTATTAAGTTCGAGCCCTCCCTCCTACCGGTAATATTGTTAATTAGATGCTATAAACTTTGAACCCGCATTTGCATAAGCTACCATATCGCGGCATTAATCTGTTATTTATGCGCGACAAATAGGATAAACCGAGTGGCTCCGGAGTTCTCGAACCGCTGCCGTATTTGCTGCCGCTGTTCCACATAATTAGCGATACTAATTAATGGCTGTATCGGAGGTAATTATGCTGAACAAAACACGGCTGGCCCAGTGGTCTCGGATCCGTTGCGCGTGGGTTGAATACCGATACAACACGGGCATCCTTAGCGTTTTGAATCACGCGGGCGCGAACTTCTTTCCCCGCGCGAAAAATAAATAATCTTGGTTAATCTAGTTCTTTTTCATTTTCGTCGACCGTGTAAAATGGTGGATGGAATTCCCAACAAACTCCCCGTCGCGGTGGATTCTTGCGAATTCTTGGTCACGGAGCTTAATTAAACGCAACATTTTATCTCCGCGGCAAGAAATTTACAAGAATCTACCAGCCACCGAATAATCGACCGCGATAGCGGTCTTTTCCACGCTCTCTTTACAGCTCGAACCATAGAAACACTATTACAAGCGTGTATCGGGAACGATGTAAATCATTTTTCTGCATTTATGCGCAACAGCACGTGGAACAAATGGTACACAGTACAGCCTGTGTTTTCCTTTCGTCCGTACATGCGCGTACTCCGGTGCGTTGTGCAATTATGTACAGTCTCGACAACTTTCTCATCCCTCTCTCGCTCTCTATCCCGTGCCTTGTCGTATGGTAATGGTCATTGTAAATGGTAATACCGTAGTGTCTACTGACACGAAATTACCAGACTTTTTCCCCCTACCGTGCGCGTCGTATCTTCTTCGGAGTCGAATCCGTGATCGTCCTCGTCAATGACCGGACCTCCAAGACGCCCGCGACCCTAACGGGACATCCCACGTCCAATCGATCATTCTTCTTCCTCGGGGACAACGGTCTCGACGACACAGAGTAATTACATTAAACGATATTCACCGATTGTTCGTAAAAACCATGATAATTTCTAATTCCACGCGTAGATGTTTCAATGTCGTAAAGATCCCTGACCCCGAGGAGATCGATTTGACGCGGAATGGTCCGAACGCGGAAACCGCGACTGAATGCGCGGAGGATTTCAAATTGAATCGAAACTAAACGTTTTCGATACGTCTGAAATTTCAAACAGCCGAGGCGAGTGAGTATTCCGCGTTTAAGCAGCGAGATTCTTATCTCCTTATGGCAACGCGTACCCGACACGCGCCTTAGAACGTCGAAGCGAAAGCATTCCTCGCGCGTTTTTGATCCCGGACGACGCCGGGAAACGCGCTGGGAGGCACGGAAGACTCCCTCCGAGTCGAACGGACGCGTCCAGAGGGACTCGTCCCATCAGAATTTCAGATGACGGGGTCGATGAAAATTTATTCCGGCCTAAACTTTTCGTTTCTCGGTCGTCGTAACGGATCGGAATCTCGGTTGACTTTTATTTTCGCGGTACGCGATAACTCGGTGTACAGAGATTGTGGCGCAACGTGCAGACAGTGATTCAGTGACTGAGTGATTTAGAATGTTGATGGTAAGATATACTGGCAACGATACGAAGATTAAACACTATCTTATCCGAGATGTTGCATCGAGTGTTTTGAACAAACACGACAAGTGGCAAAAGTCTCTTGTACAAATTTTCGCAATTGCTATTTTTAAACCGCATTATTGAAACGCTAACAACTCCTATCGAGCTGTTTGCTGTTTTACAATCCTCTCTGCGCCTGAATGTACCCACCGATAAAGTTAGGGTAGGACAAGATTTAAGAGTTTTTTTAGGGTAAACAGAATTAGAAACAATTACGTGTGAAATTATTAGTACATTAAACTGGCTTGTCGTTGGTATCGTGGCTCGATTTACGATCCGTTGGAATCTATTTTCCACGGTCGCGTTTCTTATTATGCTATAAAACAGTCGTAAAGCGAGTCACTTAGAATTTAAGGTTTATGATTTCACGTTGTTTGCCGTGCAATTTAGAATTGACGATCATATCGCTGACAAGCCCTGAGGGTGGCTGGTATAAAGTCACTGCTGGGTGGCAGTAGGTTGGGACACGGTCGCTCCGGTAGGAAAATCACCTGTCGTTACCTATTAGTCAAGAAGAGCGCGTAATTATTAGCAGGCGACTGGTAGCCATTAGTGTTACGGAAATATCCCATCTGACACTCGCCGCGTTACGCCTCGAGCGTTATGGGTTACGCTTCGAGAAGTTCAATCACTCGTCGGTCGTTGTAAATTTTGATATCCACCGCGTAATTAACCGCGGAGCGGGTAATTGTAATTTATAGGGAATATCAGCGAGATACTTAGCCGTATCACGGCGTACTAACGAGTTCTGTGTTTGTTCTTCTTTCCACGCTAATGTTCGATCAATTGATTTCACCGGAACTATCGGTTGCAGGTAGACGTTCATCGACGAATTAGAAGATGTTCGCCAGACTCTGCAGACAGGCTCCGAACGGTGAGTTTTTTTACCTTACCTCGAACTCCGTACAGCCAGGGTTCGACTACCGTTTCATGGCGCGTCAAAATAGAACAACGAAATTACCGGTTTGCACTCTGTATGTAAACGAAAATAAATGCAAGATGTGTCCAAACCCAACCCAACCGCCGGGACGTTGTAATTAATACGAGGAAGAGACTCGTTGCTCGGTGGCCCGTCGCTGTGAACTTAGTCAGAGACAATGGGGGACTTGTACGATATATCACTGCCGCCTGCGCATCCCTCTTATAGGTTACATATACCGGTCCTTAACGTTAAGGCGCGCCGGGAGACGATCCGTCGTGATTTACGGCCGACTCCGGCTCCCGATTGTTGACTTTCCCGACTTATAATAAATAGAAACGTGTACGTGGTGTCCGTTTACGGCGGCGGCCGTACGATGACGGTTCCCTCCGTTGAAATGACGACTTCCCTAAATGGCGAGCCCGGTTCATCGCCATCCGCGGACGGGGTCCGCTTTTTCCGAATCGCGTCCTCGTTTCGCGTTCGCGGATCGAAGATTTTCGCTCGAAGGTCGACGACGATGGATCAGGAATTCCGGAGACAGAGCGTCCCCCGGATAGCGTAGACGATCTTGAGTTACAAGGCTTCGTACTTCCGGGTTGCGCGGAAAGGCCCTTTGGGTAGTAGCCACGAACAGCTTGTTGAACACGCCTTAACCCCGGCGACCTTGGCTTTGCGGTCTGGCCAGACTCACCGGTTATTAATACGAATGGAGAGGAATCTGCATAAGGCATCCAAAGACGCGAAACTCTGCGCTCGACTGATCTTCCTCCTTCTTCCGGGACTCCTCGATTACACCTTTCCGTATTAATTTCTATCGAAGTCGCTCCGGGACACTCGGGATAATCGAACAAACGCTTCGACGACTCTATCGTACGGGGGTTCCTCGAAGCGATCACGCAAAGTGGCGATAAGCGAGGACACTTTCGTGGGCGCCATCGTCCAGAAGGCAGAAACGGTAGCCCCCGCGAGCGGCCGGTGCGTGGATGGAAATGAGACATTAAAACCTCGGACCTTGACGGGCCGTAATGGAGTTATTACGCCGATAGATGAAGCAGAGAAAGACCAAGGGACCGGGACGAACGAAGACAGGAAGCAAGAGAAAAGTGGCATTCCTACGAAACGCCGAAGCCTCGATAGTCTGGGACCGTGAGCATTAAATAGCCACGGCGTATCCCCCGAGTGAAATGACTTTGTTAATGGAACCAGGATCGGCTAGGAATTGCCTCGGTCGTTGCCTCGGCTATTAGTACAAACGGCGAAGGATAACGGGGGCCAGTTTTCCATTCCGACGGCAACACTCCAAGACGTTGCTCCCGTTGAGTATTCGAAACGGTACCGTCGATCGTAATTCTATACATAGCCCGTTCTTGATCAGTCGAGATTCATTAAACCGGGCATCGAGGAATTAAGTTTTACGAGGAACGCTCGTGATGATTATTCTCCCTGTTTGCGCATCGTTGGACCCCTTAATCGTCTCCTCCGCGGGACCAAGATCCTTTTTTATTAAATTTGAAAGCGTATCCCAAAAATGAAAAGCAGCAACCGTCGAGATCGCTCGATCTGTTAATAAAGCAACGGTTCGGTTTCTTGCTCGGATTCCGTCAGAAGCGCGAGATCATCGACACGCGGTGTCGCTTGAACGCGAATCGGGAATATTCGCGGAAAGCAATCGCCGAGAATCCTGTCGTCGCAAGAAGAGATTCACGGGCTGTTAAGAAGGTGGTCGCGCGTTCTTGTAGGTTGGCAGTTCTTCTATTAAGGCAGGTCGCGGAGGCGCTGTAAATCAAGGGCCCCGGCGTAAAAGTCCCCCTCCCCGCGAGTTATTGCGCCACCTCGTACCGATGTATACGGGTACCCCGTGTGTAACGCCGCGGTGTTTTATTTCATAACTAGACGCTCTACCAAAGATCGCGCCGGAATATAAAGAAGTGAAAGGAAAGACATTCACTTCTTGCTGCCGCGATTTCCCACCGGTTCTTCATCATTTTCACGACGTCTACCCGTGCTTGGCGATTGTCTTCGCGTCGATCGTGCTAATTTATACGTCAGATCGGTTAAACCGGTCTACGCGCGCCGATCGAGCATCGAAAAGGACCTTGACAGCGGATCTTCGATTCCCACAGCATGCAAATCGAAAGAGAGCTCCAAATTTTTAACTTTACTTCGGGAGTAATGGTACTCTAACGCAAAGGGCAAACTCGTCTCGTTGGAGTCTTTATTACCAAGTACCAAGATTTAACTACCTTGCGTCTAACTAGGATCTGTTTTGGCGCACCATAATTTTTAAATCCTTTAACGAACGTACAAAGAATCAGAAATGTTGCAATTTGAATTATCGTCCGCAGTACAAATGTTTCGAGGTAAAAGTACGCGTTAGAGAATGGTAGATACTCGTTATTATTCCATGCGTTGGGTCCCAAACATCTCTAATAAATCATGAGGTCGGATCCTCATAAATCGGCTTTATTATTAACAAGACTTCACCGTATAGAGACGATTTATTACGTGTAAAATACATCAATGTGTCTGCAGTCTCTGCTTAATGCCACCTGCACCTAACTTTCGCTTCCTATTGCATTTTCATTTGACGAACTCGCATAATAACGCCGCGTATGCCCATACATTGTTTTTTTATTTTCTCGATAAAGCCTGAATTCCTTGCGGTTGCAAAATCACCGATTTAAATCACTTTCGCCGCTAATTTTTCAGCCTCTCGCGATTCGATCGTTTGACTAGTCGTCTAATACACAAATTAAAATTCATGATGGATGGTCGTCTTTCGAGTTTCGACGGGCCTACCGATATGAGGAAGCAATTACGATTTTATGGGTTTCGGGGGTTCGCGTGCCGAGGTCGTGGTCCAACCAGGAGGCGTGGGAACGAGAACGTCCCTGAGATTTTAAAGCCTCGAATTAACTTCTTTTTGTTTCTCGCCACGGAAAGAGCTTCGACGCGCAAATTGGCGGGGTTTCGAATTCTGAGAGCTCTCCTCCGGTTACAGTTTCGCGTAACGAGACTTTTTCGGTCACCCGTTACGTGTGGTTTCGAGCCCCCAAGTCTTTTACAGTCTCTCTCGAATTGCTGGCGAAAGTATTCGCGAGCTTGTCTACTGCTATCGAACGTATCGTTATTATTTGAATATATCTTGTTCCACTCTAATCGCTGGAAGGATCATCTGCTTCGATGACCCTTGTTTATCGAGGAACGAGAACGTCGATGGTTAAGGATCCCCAGTGGTAGAAAATTCTTTAGCAGGAATTTTCTACAGGCATGGTGATTGGAAGTTGTTTCCTTCGTTTCAACTGGCTATAATGGTATTATAGAGGCTCCAGTACCTCCGTAATCATTCGTGTAGCTTTAATGCCTCGTTCCATGAGAGGATCGTTACGCAACTCGATTAATTTTTCTAACGTCTACTTTAATTTACTATAATTTAAGCAGAATTCCTAAAGGGAATATTATCGCGAGATCGGCTCGATCCGTGTGCGGGCCGCTAAACGGAAGGAAGAGGAAGTTGATGGCGACAAATCGCGAGAACACAGTCACCGAAGGAGACGACAGCGGATATTTTTAATTAACGAGGTTCGTTAAGGGAGACATTGTCCCTTTAATCGCGCGGATAGGAACTCGCGAGCGGCTGACACTTAATTTGAATGTCCAAGAGAAGAAGAGGGAGAGAGAGAGAGGTAACCCCGCGTTCCGCAATTCGGAATTAATGTACCAATTAATGGCTTCATCGTGTAGGCAGCCCCGGCAACCGGAAATTATGACGTTGTTCCACGGTTTCTGCCACGGCATTATAAAGGTGGAAGTGGCTGGTTGGACGTTTATGGACAAAGAAACACAATTGAGCCTGTCCGCGGGAGCAGCCGAGCAACCGCGGTGAAAATAAATTAATCGCTTAATATATGGCCGCGCGTTGTGCCCCGTTCACGGGATAAACCCACGTTTTAGCTTTCACGGAATCGCTTATCCGTTTAATGCCGTGAAATGTATCGCGGACATTTCGTTTTTGCAGAACGCGACGCGATAAATGCAGAGTGCCTCGGATTCCAGCCTCGAGATAAAGGCAGAATAGACCTTTAATAAATATCTTTCCTACGGTTCTTACCATAATTATGCACAGCAGTACCATTTCTTCTCCTTTCGCGCGTGTGCTGCGCAACGAGCAAACAATTTTTTCACACCGTATCCCGTATTTTACGCAAATACTACACGCGGAACTATAACCAGTGCCCGCGTGACTGATGTTGCGCCGAGAGAAATCCGTCTTTTCGACCGTAAAACGCTCGTTCGCGACAGTGACGCCATTAACCTTTTACGAACCGCGTTCGAACGTACCAGACAACCTACGTTTACCACTTTTAACGATGATCGAGGAATTTTCTATAAACCCCCCGGGGAGGGTCATAGTATAAATCTTCGATAGACGCGACAGAATTTCTATATTAAATCTTTAAATATTTTGGTCGTCGGAGGGTAGTAGAAAATGGCTCGACGTAGCTCGTGCGTTTTAAACCGTACGGGAATCATGTAGTACCCTAAGAAGGTAACAAGAGAGGTTGACCTCAGCGAGAGAGGCGAGCGAGAGACTCTGTCGACCCTTAAAGACGTCGGCGCCGCTTAATTATCATGCTAATTAGTCGTAGCGAACCCCTCGGCGTGAACGACGAAAAACACGGGTCACCTTCGAGCGTGCGTTTCGTGATCGATTCGCGAAACCTCACAGCGTGATCCTCGTTAATTATTTTATTGTCGGTGCCCCAGGCCGAGACATAATAAACAGTCTTCGTCCGTGAACCGGTAGACGATTTATATTGCGGGGCGTTTACCCCGTGGCGCGAATGGTTCCCTCGATCGAACGTTCGATTAGTTTCTTTCAAACATTGTACCTACGTTTGAAAATTCTAATTACGTTATTCTGCTCGTACGTACCCCCCTTGACACGAGATCCACGACCATATTGGTAGTCCGTTAGCTGTTCGACGCATTTCCGTAACCGTCTAACGGCGTACGATCTCCCTATTAAGCGTCCTCTCTTCCCCTAATTCTCTGTAAACGCGTACAGGCGTGCTTCGCGGAAATACGCCAGAATTTCTGTCGTTTGTATCGCGTCGTTGCAAGCGCGGCGGCCGCAATTAACAGGACCGTTAATAGGAATTTAGTATCTCCGATCGAACGGACTTTTTTCCCTGCTGGACACGTCCCGTTTCGCGGTGACGTTATAGTTCTTGGCTGCTCGACGAAGCCACGTGTACCACGAGACGCGTTTCCGCTTGCTTCGCGCCACGCGGCGTTAAAGCCTGTATTTAAATGGCGTCTCCCTCGCCGAGATAAGGCTTAATGGCCTTAATGATCGTGCGTGCACAAGGACACGTCGTGACTTTCCATCTTTACGAGGGTTGTCGACGCTCCTGCAGGATCTTCTTTCCTCTTCGCTACAGCCCTCCCCAAAAACCCGCGACGCCAAGAGTTTCGAAATGTTTTTCTCCTAACGAGCTGAAAATTTTATTCTATCGAGAATATTTTTCTGCTCTCGCCCACTGTGCCTAGTCTTCGATTAATTTTAAATAGAAATTGTTGCGGGAGAGTGCTTGGAACCAAACCATCGATCACCGAGCCAATCGAGGGTTCCCGAGCCTAAAATCGCGCGAAGGCTCGAACGATGCAGGCGTTGGCTCATTAACGGGCCTGCTCGCAGTTCGTTAATGGGCCTTAAATCGTTTACCGAATACCGTTGTCCGATCAGCTAGAATCTTTACGCGCAAGAAGACGGTGATGCAGTACGTTCGGTCTACGAACGGTCGTCTCGGATAAGGGTTGCTTTACGATCGACGCGGGAATAGCGTCTCGTCCATTTCACGGTCCCTATCTGCTTCGTGATTATTCCAGCGTGGAAAGTGGCGTTGATTGGCCCGTGGAATGTACCCGACTAATGAAATTTAATTGCCGACGATTAAGCGGCGCGCCATATCTCTCCTCTCCTACTAGCCGGACCCAAAAACTTTCGTGTCGATTGGATTCCGTAGGACGGTTTAATTACTTTCAGATGTACGTATGGTCGATTACCGGCGATGTTATCGTAATGAAAAGCGACGTCTGTATCTTTTCGAGTGCCCGGTGACTTCGTTCTTCGTCGATCGGGGCCGAGCGTTTCCTGTTTGGCTCCCGGGACCGTGGAAACGTCCAGTTTCACGCTACTTGGGATAAAAAAGAGATAATTATCGAGTAAGCTCTAAAATCGTGATCACGAATGAAATTAAATAGTGGAAAGTATTAATTTTCGCTCGTTTCATTGATATTTCAAGAACTATACTCGCGAGCACTGCTAGATTGAATCGTCCCGCGCTATTAATTATTGTCTCGCGAGCCTACGTCGCCATTATGCGGGTTAAGACGTCCAGCAGGATCTAAGTATTTTGTGCGTTTAATGTGTCCAGTATATCTCGCTTAACGAGCCACGTATTCGAGGCTCGAGCTCTCCGCAGTAAAAGTAACTAGCATTCGACGGTGTAACAACAAGCGTAGAATTCGAATTACCCGGCTGTGAATAATTAACGCTTTATGGTTTAGGGGGCACTTTTTACGCCCGGAGAGAACTATTTCCGATCGTTCTCGAGCTTTTAACTCGCGCGATGTTGCACGCGTTAGTTCGCTGCGATCGACAAAAGCCTTTCACCCAATCGATCGCAATCTGTTGATTGCCAAGTTGTTCAACGTTGGTATCCCTTCGACTTTTGTTCGATCATATTTTTCCCAACGATCTCAACAAGCCGTGCTCGATCATGCCTTTCAACCATTCGATCGATTCCTATGCAATCTTCTTGGTCCTCTTCTACTTAGCATTTACGCGAACAATTCACGTTAGTAACTTCCAGGTGTATATACGTGTACGTTGATAACGTTCGATACTTTTACGACGGTGCAACTCACAGGGGTTGCTATTATATTTTTGAAAATCCTCCATGTTGGTTGTCTTCCTCCCTTCAACGTAACTCACCTTCCTCATTCTTCTAGATTCGGTATCCTCATTGCGCTGAGTCTGTTAAATGCGAGATAGAAGATAACCTTCGCATGGTTTCTCGTTGGTGCAACTCACGCGAGTTGCAATTATATCCTTCCAAATCCACCGTGTTGGTTGTCTTCCTCCCCTCAACGTAATTTATCTTCCCCTAGTATCTCGCTTGATTCAACTCTTCTTACAATGCAATCTTTTAACGAGAATCTTCGCTATTGATCCTGCTTGCTGTCTCGACCGTCGTGTTGTTACATTGTACCGTTCTGCTTTTTACGTATATTCCTTTCGTCGCTTTTTTCTATAAAAAAAAAAAAAGTTGAATCTAGTCATATTTGTATCGTTTCCTGACCTACGAAACTACCATTGTTCTGTGCTTGTGCTCGAATCATGGAGAAAGAAATCAGGAAAATGTGGGTGGGCTCGAGGAGGATCGCTCCACCTTGACCTTTGACTCGCCTGTTCGTGTCTTCGGTGTTCCTAGAGTTCGAGCGTCTATCGAATCGAGGATCCGCCGCGCGTCTTTGCATAGCGAGATCGTTGATATTTTCCGACGAGGCGCGTGACCGTTGCGAAAATAAACGACAATGGCGTTTGTCCTATCGTGTCGCGGCGTTGTCGCGTGTCCTGGCGACAAAGCCCGGGGTCACGAACCCCCGGTTACACCGGCGTGGAAAAGGAAATCCCCGTGGACGTCGGGTTCGGGCTCCGCGGGTCGCCTTGCACCAGGCGAGACAAAACATTGTCCGCCCAGCGGGACACAATGTTTAAGGAGATGGGAAGCCCGGGGTAAGGTGTGCTTCAAATTGATTTGTTGTAAGTGATACGCCACCCTCGGTGAACGAATGGTACAATAATTGGGTACATAAACAATGACCGATGAAACAATTTCTCATGTCGGTACGCGAGCACGGGTGCGTACCGTGTACGCGCCGCGCCATAATCTGTACGCCTTATCCGCTATAATTGAACCGCCTTGTTGGACGATTGCCGTTCAATGAGAGTCGACGTGCACCGCTTCCTAGCGTATATTTTATCTCGAATCGCGACAAGTGCGTAGACCTGCCCTACTCGAACCGCGATCTCCGAGCTGGCGTTTTACTGAACATGGTCAAGGCGCGCGTAAGAACCTCCGTCCGCTGCATTTGGGTTTAATGGATCGCCAGGCTAGAAAACCTCTGATAATCCTCGACTCGAGGCCACGTTCCGTCGTAAATAACAATCGACAGTAGTTCGTTCCTACTTTACGTTTATCACTCGAATACCAGGGGGACCACCGTTTGGAAATCTCCCGGTGTAAAACGCGAGACTCGCCTGCCGGACGATAAAGTATAACCTATCGTCGAAGGGGGTTTATGGGAGAGACTTAAGTGGACCCGGTGAGTTACACGCTTTGTCCGCGCGTGCAACGCTCGGAAAAGTTCGAGACACGCTGGTCTAAATAAACGTACGTGTCCTGGGTCCACATCCTGGAGCGTAGCACGAGCGTTCGACAGGGCCTTAGAAATTCACGACTTTCTTTTATCTAATGAACGTCCGTGAACACGGATAGAAAGTAAAGTTTACGGGTCGGGTTCGGTGTACGCGCGGTCTCCTGATCCACGGGGCACGATCGAATTTATGGACGGTGTATCAAAAGGAGGCTGTCGTTACGTTTCCGTTTGTTCGGCTGCTGATTGACCCTGTTCACGAGCCACGGCATTAGCGACTCGCGCGAAATTATGATCATTAAGGATCGCGTCGACCCCCGGTCGTTGGGGATCTGTGTTTCTGTAACGAGCCCCTCGACCGGGTGATTAGCGATCGCACACAGACGATCGTCGTAACGCGAACGGGATCGTATCGCGGCGTCGGTGCTCGCGAACCGGACCGTTTCTGTATATGGGGGCCCCCGCACGACTCCCTCTCTGTCTTCGCCACCCACCAAGACGAACGATAACCGTGGGCCCGGCCATTAAACTCGTAATTTGACGTGCGTCCGTTTTCGACGCACGCTCGAAACGCGAGCCATCCCCCGCGAGAGAAACGAACGCGTAAAGCATGATAAATAAATCGGTCGGTCCCTCGTTTGTATAACAACGTTCGATTTGTATCGTAATAACTACAGCGCGCGTATTTGTGTTGCGATCAAAGGAACCGTGTTACCTTGTACCCTGACGGAGAAATATCGTGCGCGCGAGTGAAGTATGGATTACAGTTTCCTTCTCCCTTCTTTTTTCCCCCTATCTCTAACCCCCTCTACTCCCCCGCCTTCTGGTCTCTCTTTCGCGTGTGCACGCCGCAGCGGCGATTGATAAATTAGCGGCGCGTCGAAAATTTCTGAATGTAGAGCAACCAGGCACTGTCCCGGTTTATCTGCGATCGATTAATTTACGCTACGCGGGGCCTCGAAGACATTCCCTCGCCGTGAAATTTACGAGCGGCTCGCGATCCAAGGTCAGCGCTAAAGATTTATTCGCGAATTCCGGCGGAGGAACGGGTCGTCGATCGTGGCAAGAACGATTTGCAACCCGGAGAACGCCCCTGCGTGATCTATTGCATAATTGGACACCTCTTGCGGATCCCCGTTGGCTGTGTGCGAGCCCAAGATTACGGGGAAAGTCCATGGCCGGGCGGCGCAGGCCACCGCGCGATCCAACGATCACGTAACAAACAAACAAACTCTATCGACGGGTCTTGCAGGCGCATTCAGGGCCCCTCTGCACGGGCACATAAATTTTAATCGCTGGTCCCATTCCGCTAATACCGGGTTTGCCATCACCGGAAAGAACCACGAGTTCGTCGACGTTGACGCATTCCTCTTCGTGATATTCCGCGCGTGCGTTTACCCCCTGACAAATTAACTTCCAGGAAGAGCATCGTGGATGAAAATAAAACTAGATTTCTCGGGTTTCAGATTTGCAGATGATACACGCTATCAGCGCCCCGGAAGAATTTACCGTATCGTCGATCCGTTAGACACTAATCTGTTGTCGAAGAATTCTCCATTATGTTAGGAATGCACCGAAGAATAATACTGTTAACTTCTGTTCTGCTTCTATCGTGCTCGTCAGTTTCTTCACACTATTATTAACAAGTAACACTGACTTCGTTAATTGGATTTTGTCGCGAAACGATCGAGGCAATGAATCCTAACTATAAGCTCGTAACTCGTAAGGGCGCCGATGATTAAATCGTCTAAAGGCGGAGTACTGTTTCCGTGCTTCCGGGATCATTCGTACGCGAATCTAAATATCCAATGGTTAGCAAGTGGTCCGACGAACGAAGGTTACGGACTTACGTACCGTGACCATGCGAGCGTCGTTTCCAACGAAGATATATTTCACAGTAATAGCAGTTTGCAGGAACAACCCCCCTCGTAACTGTAGCAATACGAATCAGGCTAACAAGCGTATTTTTCTACATAATTTCCGGCTTACGTTTTCGATTTCCATTTAATGCAACCGCGGCCCAATTATTCGCGAGTAATTTTGTTTATACGATTTAATTGGCATGCGAACGCCGTCGGTACCCCGTGGCCCCTCCCTCGTCTGTAATTTACAGTGCACGTGTAATCTTGACAACGATGTAAACAATTTAATTTTTTTTCCTGGCCTGGCGGACGCCGCGTTCGCTCGCGAAATGGATCACGGAGGCTGTGACTCGAGCCACGAGCAACGAGGCCAGGTGTAGGGCCAAATTGCGTAGCGGACGCTGCTATCTCGGATCTCGCAATTACTTTTCAGGCACGAAGCCAATCTGACCCGTTCTCTCGAAAATATGCGATACAGCGTAAAGTTTTTCGGACCCTTGTTGCATTCATTCCTGGCCACTCTCCCCCAAAGAGAAGTCCTCCACAAACAAGTTGCAAACTCTCGACAACGAATTAGCGGATATTTTCGTAACTTCGCGTGTTCCTCGATTTGCAGTATCAGCGGGTGGGTGGTGATTCCGCGTGAATAAACTGTTGGATGACCACTAGGCCAAACATCGATAAGTCGTCGTCTGTTAGTCACTAGATCTAAGGGTCCTCCGCCTCTACTATTACTAGGACATATACAGGGCGTTCGACCACCCCTGGGAAAAATTTTAATAAAGGATTCTAGAGGCCAAAATAAGACGAAAATCAAGAATACCAATTTGTTGAGGGAGGCTTCGTTAAAAAGTTATTAAGAATTAAATTCAAAAATTTCAAATCGTTCTGGAAAAATTATTTTCGGTTGCGGGGGTCAATTACAATCATTTTTGGTAAATACACATACTTCCGAAATCCTACCCACTTCCGAGGAAAAAATTCGAGTAAGTGCTGAATGTTTTGGGTGAAAAAAAAGACTTTCGAATCGTTTTGGAAAAATTATTTTTAGTTGCAGGGATCAATTGCAAGCATTTTTGGTCAACAGACATACTCCCGAAATCCTACTCAGTTTCGAGAAAAAAATTCCTTACCGAAAATCTAATGTGAGGCCAGAAATGTTTCCCTGACATTTCATGCGAATCTTTAAAACATCATAACTTCTGAACGGATTGGACGATTTTAATGTTTAAAAAAGCAAACTACGCGTATTTTGGTGGAGAATATGTACAAATCGCAAAAATATACGAAAAGTTGGTCCTTGACCCCGCAAAATGAGAAAAACCCCATAAAAATGGTCCAATTGTCAAACAGCCGTAACTCCTACAATTGTGAATATATTTCAATGAAACTTTTTCCTGACATAGAGCTCATGGATACCTATAAAAAAGTATTAGACAAATTTTCTGTAGGACGTCAAACAAAATTATTAAAAATCAAAAACGAGTTTTTAAGAAAAACGGACAGGGGGTAGGTGCCTAAATTTTTCGACAAAATTAAAAATTTTCAAATCGTCCTAAAAAAATTATTTTCGTTTGGGGGTGTCAAGTACAATCATTTTTGGTCATTACACATGCCCTCGTGCGATACGATTTACTCTGTGCGACTCTTCGTGTCCAGGAAAATTAATATTAACAATTCTCGAGGTACGCGTGCGATCGATCTGACTCGTCCGTCCATTATTCACGAGTTCTACTTGTGTTGGGGTCTACGATGTACGAAGTCCATCGCTGTTTCTACTTATTTCGGTGCTTCCAAACTGAGCTTGAATCAAAGGATTGTAGGATCGAAAAGAAGACAAAAGAACTTATATGTATGTTATTTTCTAAACTGAAGAATAATGATAACGAAGTTCTACACATAAATATCGACTGTAAAGTATAGATTCTACGTGGACAAAAAAATGATAAACCGATCACGCGGCCCGTGTGATCGATATCCGTGTGCAAGCTCAGTTGGTGGTACGCTGTTATCTGGTTGAACTGGTTTTAATTAGTTAGAAGATGGTAAAATCGATGTAAAACAGATAACGCTATACCACCATCGATGGTTAGAGACACACGAACAAGTAGAAGTAATGAGTAATGGACAGACGTGTCAGCCGTGTCATATTTAATCGCATGCGTTTCAGACTAATTATCAAACTCGTTTCCTCGGGAAACGAACCCTCGTAAACACACGTTTTCTATCGACTTTTTTTTAGAAATAATCGCCCTCGGGCTACTGAAATAATTCCTATTTTCGTCCATTGAAATACTTTATAAAATTCTGATCGTTAAATCTGGATTCTATTCCAGGTCATTCCTCCTCACATTTTCAATACATATGAATTCCCAAAAGTTCCATAAATAAAGAAACACTCGACATAGAATTCTTTACAATCGATACGTACGGATCACGATGAAAGTTCAGATTACAAGCACAGCATCTAGAAAGTCTCTAAATCTTGGTTCGTTAGTAGGGGATTCAGTTACCGGGAACAGCTTTCACGGAGATAAAGACGTTACCCACGGAGGTGTACGACGAGATTCCAAGCGGGGATCGATTAAAAAATAATTGGGCACAGCGTTTCCAGGCGATCTGGAATTTTCGCGACTTTCATCGGAAGGTAGAAAGTCTACTCGCGGGCCACCGATTGCAAGGAATACCCGGGCTGTTCAGCGACCCAGCCACCACAATGAACATGTATCAAATTTATGGTGTACGGTTGTGGTACCGTGCGGTTCCGCCCACTCACACTCACGTGCACAGCCCGTGATTTATGTCGCTCGTAAAGCAGCCTCTCGAGGCACCGGGCCCCGCAGAAAAATTGTTTCGTATTTCCACGACGCGAAATGCACCTCGCGGTGCACCGCACGCATCGGGTCCTGGGCGTCTTGTCCCGGTTACACGATCATCCGACGACCTAATTCTTTTCGCCTGATTCCTGACCTGTTAACACCTCGAGATCCAGTCGCGCGAGGTGAAGTTCCAAACGCAAGCTTCGGATACTCGCGATCAATTCGACGATTACACGTGTTAGCTTACAAAGAAGGGAAGTAGTAATTTATCTTAACATTAATTATTGATGTTTCACATCAATTAGTTTGGTAAGAAAAAGGTGACTCCCCGAATCGTCAATACAGTAAAATTCCGATTATCCGGCATACTCGTTATAGCCGTTTGTAAATTGGACCAGTTTTATGGGATTTTTCTCACTTTACGAGGTCGAGGAACAACGTTTCCAATATTGTTAGAATTTCTACATATTCTGCATTAAAATACGCGTTGTTTGCCGTTTGAAACATTAAAATCTTTCAATCCGTTCAGAAGTTATAACATTTTAAAGATTCGCATGAAATATCAGGGAAACATTTCTGGCTTCACATTAGATTATCAGTAAGGAATTTTTTTCTCGAAAGTGCGTAGGATTTCGGGCTTATGTCTATTCACCAAAAGCAATTGTAATTGACCCCTGCAACTAAAAATAATTTTTTTGAGAACGACTCGAAATTTTTTTTTACGTTGAAAAATTTCAATCCTACCCCCCGTCGATTTTTCTTAAAAATTCGTTTCTTGTATTTAATAATCAAAACCATGGGCAATGTAAGAATACAATTCATTAATAAAAATTAAAATATATCAAATTCCTACGCTTTATTCGTCAACTGTTTAGTATCGACGTCATTGCTGGGTGCATGTGGCTGTGATTTCTTTGTTTGAATAATCGGAGTAAATCTGTAAATCCGGATAACCGGGTGCCAGGTAGTCGGAACTGTACTGTATTCTAATTCCATGGCGAGCTTCCGTCGCACCATTCGTTGATCGGTGCAATACCTTCGTGATGTTTCTCAAGTCGAAGAACGAGCGGCGAGACACGATTTCGCGGGATCGTTTAACTCCCAAGCACATTTCGCAATACCCGACACTCTTTGCGTGTAATTCCCAAATGATCGTCGATCCACGGCGGTCCAGATTGGCCCACGAAAGCCCCGAAGGTTCGTTATGGGAACTCCGCGAGCTCCCATGGCGAAACGCATTTTCGTTTCGAGAATGCAGCCCGAGGCAATTCTCTCACGCAACCGATGCACCGTCCAATAACGACGAACCAGCCTCTTAACGTCGAAGCATGATTTACCATCGTCTCTAGCCACGATCCACCTAATTTGTTTACCAGTCCTGGTACGCTCCGTTCTGCCATCGTTCTCGTATCAACAAATTTTCCATTCCCATTCGTCGAATGAAAATGTAAGCCGCGCTACGATCAGTTTTCTCTATATTCGTTGTTGCTTTCTTTTTCGCCGGCTCTTAAGGCTCGGTTAATAACAGAATATAAGTGCACCTACCGTATACTTATTTTTAATTCTACACGTTCGTTTTCATTTCTTTTCTTTTTTTTCCCTTCTTTCCGCCGGATTCTGATTTCTTAATGTATGCAAGCTCGGCACAATAAAGACGTATCATTATTGTTATTATTATCCGTTACGAAGTAGAAAGTCTCGGACGCTTCGCGTTTCTTTTTTATTGCCTCGCGTCGCGAATACAGCTCCATCCGGCGGCTTTAAAGTTT
Organism: Colletes latitarsis; assembly: GCF_051014445.1. Classification (NCBI taxonomy): domain Eukaryota; kingdom Metazoa; phylum Arthropoda; class Insecta; order Hymenoptera; family Colletidae; genus Colletes; species Colletes latitarsis. Next base: position 26,349,363 of record NC_135141.1, on the reverse strand, counting down.
CGTGGGACGGTCGTTCATTCCAGTAATCCTGCGACTAATTTAAACGTCGAAAATGCGGCTCACGTACCGCGCGTATTAAACGATTAAACGTTGGAACAGAGGGTCACAATTTACCAAGAATTTCGAAGTACACGGACTCTCGGTCGACGCGATGTTCGGGGCCCCGGAGTCGACGAAAGAAAAACGAGTTTTACGCAACAGCGCACGCTCGTCCGGAGAGAAATTGTAATTGCTCGCTCGGAGACTCCCGTGACATTTTACGATATTCTTGTAATTTGGCGGGAAGTGCACGCGGCATCGAAAGGGCAAACGAGCCCGACGAGCGGTCGAAAAGCCGCGAGATATTTTTGGGTCGCCTCGCGGAGGCAAAACGTGGACGAAAACGGGAGATCGTTCGTTTCTGCTCGCGCCTGGCCCCGTATCGCGCCATACCGAAAAGCAAATAATAAACGTCACGGTAACGAACGATAATAACGGGCCTCGAGGTTTTTATCGTTCGTTGTGCCGTCTGCGTTTTCGTCTAACGTTTGCGGCAAGAGTGATCCCAACGACAATGTTGCAAACAGGTCGCGAGTAATTTCGAACCGCGTGGGCTAAAATGGCCAAGCGTTGAAAGCTCGACGAAAGTCCTGGACCAAAAGTAAATTGAACACGTCGAAGTCGATAAAGTTCAGAATCGTTTGGTGCAAAGTATTTCAAGCCTTTCCACCGTCTTTATTTTAGACGTTCGTAGAAATATATACAAATCGTTAGCGTTACGAATGTTTATTGAAAAACCGGATAATATAGAGTTTTTTATTCTGAAATTACTCGCTGTATGGATACTTTTTACATTTACTGTACTTCGTATCGCAATGATAGTCCCGTGGAAGTGCCGTACAGCCATTCAACTCGTCGTACGACAAGTTGTGCAACATTGTGGCACTCTACAGTTATCGCTCAACCAGTCGCATCAAGGATATTTGTGCGAATTATTATTCAAGACATCCGAGGCCTCCGTAAGCTTGATTTATCTCAATCTTAACTTCTGAATATTTTAATTTTTCAATCAGAAACGCTTCTGCGCGTGTGATTAAAAATGGACGAAGACTAGCAACAGTTATTAATCTCCCAATTACAAACGTGCCTATTAGATAACATTTATTTATTGTTTTATTACAAAATAACGATATTATTTGATGAATATTTACTGTAGAGGAACTTATCGTCTATTTATAGTTCGGGAATAGGCGCGGGGGAATTCGTTGGCGGAAAGAACCAACGATACCAACGAACCAACGAGAGGTAAATCGTCGTTTAAGAGAAGCATTATCGTACACTTTATGCGCGGAGGAAACGGCACGAATTCGAGGCGTTCTTTCGCGCTGACTAATTTTACGAGGCTTCGCGCGTATGTACACGCACCATCGCAGCGTCGATTCGCGAGCCTCTGTCCTTCAAGCTGCATTAAATTGGGCGTCGACGTCTTTATTCGCGAAAGATCGAGGTTGCTCCGTGATCCCTATTAGTTCTCAAATCTCTCATAAAACACAACGTTTGAAGATCCGTGACATCTACAGATCCTTCGTTTACCGAGCAAGTTGAGAGGATCGGTACGTTCCGTTTTCTCGAGTCGAATATCGGAATACGACCACCCACAAGGTCAACGCGAAGTCGATCGCCTCCGTAATGTCCGTCCAGCTGATCCTGCGACCTCTTAACCGATAGGATCGTTTTGACACGACGCCGTCACACGCGACGTACGATCGCCAACCGGATACAAGTCGAGGCTCGCTGCTTTCAAACAGTGTCTTCTTATCGGTGAAGTTATTCCGATGCCACGCAACGGGACGACGCGTGTACGGTGTAACGACGTCGCGGCGCCGAGACGGCCAGAAATTGATACGAACGGAGAAATGACAGCCACATTGACGGCGCGCTGCAAATTCCTCGTGAATAATTCATGGGGAGCTGTCGCCCGTTGACGCGAGCCGCTGCCACGTGGTTGGTTCGCGCAACCTAGTAACAATTTCTTGTCCCGAGCAAAATATCGCCGCCGGACGGGATCGCTTATCAAGATCGGCAGCCACGAGTGACATTTGTCCGGATGATTGAAACATTTCTTCGAGTCATGTTGCCGTTACACGGACCATGCGAGCCGGGTACTCGTCGACATGTCGGTCTAAAAACTCTCTGGGCACAGGTGGTACTATGGCGTGGAGTTCGAGAACAAAGGATCGCTGATAGAACCCCGCTACGAAGGAAATATCTGATTCTTGCCTTAATCGTACACCCGATTGGTCGATTCTTCCCTTCTTAGTCATCGGTCGACCAAGGCAGCGTCTAGACATTCGAGTCGCAAGAATATTGGAGTACCGTGCGAGAAGACCAGGACCTCGGTCGGAGACATGAATACGAACGCGTAAAATTCTGTTTCGCGGCCGGTGGAGCATTAATCTGGATTCCCCCGACCGGTTTCGCGATCGCCGGACATTCTTCTTAAACATCCCGGCCACGAATGGCAGAAAATCAGCCGATCATCGCCGGTAACTGTAACCACCAGACGCCGGTAAACCGATTCCCCGTGGCAACCGCTAAGCTTCCGTATCCGCGGCCGCTCGGCTTACATCCTCTTAACGCAACAACGAGCATCCGTCCGTGGATCGAGACACCCGGGCGAGACGACGGGGTCGCGGGGCCCCGTTGCACGCTCTCGCTCACCTACACGGTCGCACGTGGATGTACGCCATATTAATTACAATGATTTCCTGCCACTTACGGCCGAGCGAGATTTAAATTATAGATATCCAGCGTGGCGTGCACGGGCGGGGGCCCCGGACTCGCCACGTGATTACAGGGTGTGCGCAAGCATTTCAGGAATCAGACTCGCGTCATAACTCTCGGGTCACGGGTCAATCTTCGCCTCATCCCCTCCCCCCTTTGCCCCTCTTATACGCGCCCCCATCGCGCGCTATCTTCGAAAATCTACCGACGAATCGATCCCCCGGTGATTCGTTTCCCTTGGTCCTTTTGGCCCCGGACAACCTCTGCCAGCCGAACGGAACTTGTAATTTCGGGATTTTCTTCCCTCGAACCGAAACGCCATTCAGAATTCGTCAGGGTGATTAAATTTTCGTCACCGTTACTTTTATTCCCTACGTTTCGTTGATGTTTTTGAGGTTACTTAAAAATGGCTAATTTTTTGGACCCGCTCCGTTCAACGTCCTCTTTCCCGTTGTGACGCAAACGCGTCAACGTCGTTTTCATTAAGGCGTACAGGCGGGAGACAGCGGTACGATAGCATGAGTTAGCAGGATTTGCGTGTTTAGTCCCGCCGGTTAGCTTAACGATCATAGCGACTGCCTCAGTTCCGTTGGAGCTTCTTTTGCACCGTACTTAATCGATCGCCGTGCACCTGTCATCGTTCTTGCTGCCGCGTTAAAGGCTCCTTCAACGCTGGAAAATCTCCTGCGGTGTTCGTCTTTACACGGAAATTTGTCGTTACCATCGAACCACTATCCGTTATTATTATCCCGATAATGAAATACAACCTCTTGTAATGCGTATCTAGCAACCATGACGGAGGTAATAGCAATGTCGGAACTTGGGTTATCGTTCAGAAAATTTTATAATTTTATTAACGATGACTTTCACCAGCCAGGTCCAATGCCAGTCGATTTCTACCATTGTCCAAACAAAAATTTCGCCAGTCTCCGACCACGTTCCTCCCAACGGCGAAATAAACGAATAAATTCGCGCATTAGTGTTAACGGTTCGTCCAAGTTACGAGGGAACGCGCGTCCCGCGGATTCGTGGGCCCCGTTCCGTATTAACAACAACGACTCGCGAGGAACAACAAAACGCCACGCGATGATTTACGGCGACGCCGGGGATGGCGGGCGATACGAAACCGCGCGCGGCGGAACATCGGGGATGCGGCACGGTAATTTTATTAATATATTAATCCCGTTTCACCGAGCCTCTCAACGTTCTTTATACCGACGATCCTGGCGCCCGGGGGCCCCACGGAGGAGGGTGGACTTAATAAACCGAAAGGGACCACACGCGTCGCGACGTCACGGGCCCGTCACGCCATGACGATTCGAATGACGCGCGTTCCGGCAACCACGCAGATTGAAATTTACCGAATCCACCCACGCGAGCCACGCGCACATACGATTATGCGATCCACGAGCGGCATAATTATTTTACGCTCACCGAAAAAGATTCCCGGATCGTTCTACGGACCCCTTCGACGCGGAATTTCCCAAACTTTTTAGTTTTCCACTTGGAACGATAGAACTTGCTTACGAGTCGTCACGGAGGGACGCGGTTTCAACAAGTTCGAGAAAAAAACATTTGGTAACCACGCCTCTTTATGAATAACTCATACCTTTTTGCTTATAGCGTCGATACAACCGGACGAAAGGCCTATAAAATAATTTCGCCAATGATTAGCTAATGCTTAATATATCGTATTTAAATTGGACGCTGGTTATCGTTGGCTCGGTTCAATCATCCCTGGTTCTCCTCGGATTCTATTTTCTGCCTTCGTCAGCTAATCGCACGGAATACGATGAGACGAACCTGCAAAGCAAGGCTTGGAACATCCTCGAAGCACTTAACCGCCTCGTAAAACGTTCTTTTCCGGAACGAGCCGCATTCAATTACCATTCTTTCCGTTGTAACCGAGTTTACGACGCTCCCCAATTAATCCGGCGATAATTCCTGGATTCTCGCGTGCTTACTCTATTCTTTAATTTATTGGAGTTGGCAATCTCAAGCTCATTGGCAAGTTTATTATCTAGGTACCCGGCGCTGGCCGCTAATTTCGAACCGCGCCGTGCCTAATTATTATTAATGCCCGACCAACGCTTTATCGACTACGATTTAATCGTGGTTTAGCCGTGCCTCGGGGTTGAAGGGCCATCCCTTCGTCCTCTCTGTCCTTTTTCCCTTCTAGCTTGCGTAGTATCTCGCTCTCGTTCCGAATCTTTCTTCGCGGGACCGCAGTACCGTTTCGAGATGACGGGCCTTTGATTTACTGCGTCACGCTGCTTAGAACGATTTGTCATGGCGGCGTTGTCCGGAGAAGTTTGTCGTTCTGGGCCCCGCGACACTCTTCGACGATTTAAAAGCGTACCGAACACGTGCCTGCTACAACCAGGGACCGCGAAAAGACCACCGGTGGCAAATTGCGGGACTTTAACGTCTTCCTTGTCGTTTGAAAACTAGTATTTGGTAACCCATTGCTATTCCTTTTCTCCAGAGAACTATTCGTTGGTCTTTTACGCGCGCAAAAACCAAACAAGAAACGCGTACTTTGGTTCGATTGATATACGCGGGGCACTCTGAAATCACGTAGACGCGTGTCCAATTGGGTACACATGGCAGAGCGAAGGTATAAAAATGCATCAAAGAAGTCCAACAATTTGAGATCGTTGTTCAGCGAATCGTGACACGTAAAACTCCTGGTAGTCTCGTTGGCAGCGAAGGGAAGTCGTTTCGACAAGGCAAAAATCGCTCCGACGTGCCGGATTCGTCCGGCATTGACGGTCGCGAGCGTAAAAGTGCAGGCAAAAGGAGAATCGGATCAGCAACCGTAGGATTCTCGCAGTTTTCTTTAGCGAAGGGCTCGTTCCTGGACCATTGGAGTTTATGCACGGCTGTTTACCACCCGGTAAATGTTATGCCCGAGTCATAACGTATATCTCGGAGGGCCGTGAGTCCCGTACGGGACGACCATTAGCCGCATTCAATCACCATTACACGCTCGCGCGCTTTCTGCGCCTGCTTGCTCCTTAAATCCTGGCCTGCGCCGACAAAAATATCGCCGAGTACGATCGACGGCGACGATGGAGGCGACGCTTAGCCAACCACGTGGCTGCCCTTTGTGCGTGAGAATCAAACGCCGTGAGTCGTCAGGCCCGGTGTTTTTCATCCGTTCGGCTTTTCACGACCTTCTCGAAACGGAAACGCCAAAGAATGCACGGCACTGCCACCCTAGACGCGACCCAGCGTTCCGTGGAAGACGTTTTCAGTTCGTTTGATACAACGATACTGCTTACCACGCATCGAAGTCACCGAAAATCGTCCGTTTCCCCTCCGAACGATTCATCTCCTTTCGAAGGTTGGAATTTAATTGACAGATATAAAGTTTTCCCGTCGATTTACGAGATCGACGCCGGTTCCCAAGCGAAGAAGGGTCGCGAAAAAATGTCTATGGACGCGGTCGGTGGGTTTGGAAGGAGGATGGCGAACCACGGACGGAATCCAACGGCGCATTTGCACGCGTGGTTCGGCGCAAAGAAATTACGACGCGGAAGAAGGTCCGCGTGATCCCGCCTAAATGATGGCTGGGTGGAAAGTTTCACGGTAAGGAGGATTTATCCTGCAGCCGGGAGGTTTACGCGTTGTCGCCGACCGGTGCTAAGAAGCCCCATACATCGGCGTGGAAATAGCGACGCGGTCCTTCGAACCTCGCCGTGGCAGATTGGCCGGCGACGATACAAATTTCAGCCAGCCCAGGCACGGCCGACGGCGTTATCGAAAAATTTCTCTTTGTAGTCGTCTGCTGGCCATTAAGGCCCCGCTCGACCGGCTGGCTTTCGAGGAATATCGGCCGCGAAAAAAGACGAGACACTTTAACCGCGAGATGAACAACCGTATACCGTTACTACATCAATCTTCCGTAATGATGCAAAGCAGAAAGGGTGGCTGACGAAGGAGGGAGGCTCTGATACAGCCCACGGTCGTTAACGACAATGTTTTCGTCCTGAGAGCCTCATCGCCGCCGCTAAAAACAAAGGAAGGGTTGAAAATAACAGACCGACGTCGGTTAATTGGAGCTTTTCATTCTTTTTTTTCTTATTCGTACTATCGAGATTCGACGGCTAATTTGCTCCCTTCGCGATCGTGAGAAGCAATGGTCGCTCGCCGGCCATTTATTCTTCTCCTACGCCGGTTACGTACCCGTCCTCGACACTCGAAGACCGCGAGCATCGCGTGTGCAACTGACAAGTCGACGGGAGACTCGACCATTCTTTCTTTACTCGTAATCTATCGATCGTACGTAATTTGTACTTTTTGTACGACTCTGGTTTAACCACGAGACACGTCGTACGAGTTTCATCGTGCAATCATGGTTTCCGAACGAACGTTATTTTCGGCGAGCAGCCGCGTCGCGCTAAATTATTCGTTAATTTAATTTTATACTTTGCACGGCATTTATTATGGAATTCTTGGTAAAAACGAGCAAGACACGCGATCGGTGCAGGAAAAGTTATCCCAGAGAGTCACGAAGCATTTAACGAAAGCGATCGAGCACCGTTTCCTTATCGAGTAATTTGTATCATCCGAGCGTGCTCGACTCCGCGTGGAATAGTAACCGGAGCGAATTCGAGGACAAATTAATTTGCAATCGATACCGTATTACCCGGCATGCGATTCGAGGCGATCGAGGTCGCCGGTCGGGGCAGCAGGCACTCTCGTGGAAGTATTTCGGCCCGGGTGGGTCCGCCGGATTCCCGAGCTTCTTTCTCGAAGAGGCCCTCGAGCCCCTCGTGGTTCCCAGGAGGGTCAGAGGTCGCGGGGCCCTCCTCTGCCTTATTCCTTTGCTCCCCGAACCCCCTCCCGTGCTTCGACTCGCCACCACTACTCACGAACGTCCGCCCAATCGTGCGAGTCTCTTGCCTTTCTCTCGAAATGTTATTTATTTGTTCGCGCGTTTCGACTTAACGAGATTTTGGGCGAGAACGTTCCGCACTCGCAGAAATTAAAACATCCCCGATCGACGACGCTTCGAAATCGACGTCTCTTTATCCTGATATCTGTACCTTTCGCGTCTTTCGTGCAACAATTTTCAAAATCGACGAAGAAGGTTCGAATCGCTGTGAAAATTCTATTTTTCAATATCTTTGATCTTAGTACTCTGGTCGTAGACATGTTTATACCGAATAAAATGGTTTCTGGTTAATTTTAAATATTTTTAAATGGGGGAAAAGGAATCGTGTTTAGAGTAGAATACGGCTAATTGAAGCGGGTTCTAATAAGGGTAATTTGTCTCGAGAATATTCGTATCGTAGGGGCGAAGAGACAAGGGTTTCTTGGAGGTTGCGCGGTAGAATGCGGGGATCGATATAGACTTCAAAAATCCGTCGGGGCAGAAAGTGTCCGGGGCTCGGCGTAATAAAAAAGAAAGGGGGGGAGGAACCTCACCTCGGGGAATTTCGAAAGGGTATCCCTCCCCCGTTTTTGTGAATCGTGATACCCGGCAATTACGTGGCGCAGTCACGGTGATTGGCTGGGTCGTTTTCGCGGGAAGCATGGACCAATCGAAGCACCGGTATGCCTCCTCTTTCTCTCTTCTCCTAGAGTACTTGCCGGCAACGAGCACGCTCCCGCCTTTAGTCTAGTCTCGGAGCTGCACCTGTGAGTGAACCTGTAGGCGCACCTGCGACCCGAAATCTATCCGATGCTCGTCGACGGGGAACGACCGAGCGATCCGCGAGGCTATCCTCCGTGCAAATTGCCGACGATCGTTCCGCGACCAGCGTCCGTATCGGCGAGGCTCTTCGCGAGGGAGGAAATCCCGCGGTAATATCTCGTCGAACGTATCCGTGATCGCACGTGTCAGTGAACATGAGGAGCGCAGTGCTCGAGACAACGTCAAGGAACCTCGGGGGTGATCGAGTGCGCGATACGAACGTTCGATGAACAATAACAGGCACGTCGATCGCGTCGAGGTAGTCGTCGGACCGTCTGCGTCTCCGGGGTTCAAGGTTTTAATAACGATCGAGGAAAAGTATCGACGACCGTGACTCTGTGCCTCGTAATACCATGTTCATGGGTGGAGAACGTCGCTCGGTGACCGGCGAGACGCGATCACACCGGACGGGGAACAAGGGACAGTGAACCGGGGCTGGGTTCGATAGAGAAAATCATCGATGACTGCCAGACGGCACGCTAGTTATGCCCGATAACCATAAATAAAGTTGGAAATGTAAAGGAGCACGGATGCTTGGCTAGACGGTACAAGAAACGATGACACGGACCGCGGCATGGATCACCGTCACCGGATCGTGACGATCCGCGTTCACGGATCCCCGGCGACTGTTAACGACGTACGATCCTGAGATCCCGATGATAAGATCCGATTTAGAGCTGTTATCGAGCCGCGGCCAGCCCGACCCGGCCCCAGGGCACCGCCTCGTTAATCACACGCTGATTACCGGTTAAATGTTAATGAGTTTCCGCGAGTTCGTCGCCGGCGCGTACGGATCGTCGATCATCGATCGAAAGAACTAGAACAGGTAACGTTCTTTTCGTCTCCTATGTCGATTGAGACGTCGTCCGTCAGACGCGTAAGAAGTCGTGGGAGATGAGTTACAGTCGCATTAACTATTTCGCTCGGGACGATGCCCGATGGGATTCCCTCGGCGAACACCGGCAAGAAACGATTTTCCATCCGCTGCTGTCCGCGTCGGGATATTTATCATCCGACCGGCTCTCTCTCTCTCTCGACCCGCTTCTTTGCAATTAGAATTCTATGTCCCGGTACGCAAATTCCAGGAAATATCAATCATCGTGCGCGGAAAAAACTCGTAAACACCTTGTTCGACCGCGTTCTTAGAACAGACAACTGATTTTTCTAAAAAGGAATTATTAAAATTGGATGGACGCGGATAGTATCGATGCGCTATAGGCACCTATTCTTTCCCAAAATTTTCTAGTTACTTAGAAATTTGGTAATTACGACACGACAATTAATCGTGGCAAAACTCGAGGGAAGCAGAGACTGTTTCGAGTTCCATTTTTCCAGAACCGCGTACCGTGTCGTTCGCTTCCGGTTTGCCGAGGTTCGCGAGAATTCCACCGAGAGAATGGGACCGGGAGGGGCTAGGTTGACGACCATAGATTGTAGGGAACAACGGGAAAAGATAGAGATTACTCGCGTCTCGAGGAAGAGGGCCCGGAAGCCACGTGCACGCGTGCTCGCGTGCACGTGCTTGTAAATTCACGGCCGTCAGCGTGTACCCCCGTGATGCACGTGCGTATGCTGAGCATGGCGGTCTGCCACCCAACGAAACGACAGGAAGTTTGAGGAGTTCGCGCTCGTAACTCTCGCGGAATCCGTGTCAAATTGGCGTCCATTATGTTTTATGGTGGCGCGAAACGCGGAGGCGTTCGAAGCGTTGCGTCGCGTTAAGAGTTGCTATGTAAAATTTGCATTGTTCACGGGGGACAAGATCGACGCTGCACGCGAGATAATAACCCGTAAAACGAAATATTGTTCGGTGTATTTTTGTCATGTTTTTTAGGTACGTCTACTTTCGTTAACTTCGACGATATTTACGATTTAGGTACGTGTATTTCGCTATGGAAACCATATTCGTTAAACTGGGTGTATATGGGAAAGTGTGAAATCGTTTATACGCCCTATAGGTTATTTAAAGTAACTGCAGGCACGCACAGAGAAGCTCGAAGTGAAAAAGCAAACATATAAACGTTGTCGTGAGCCCACAATACGGTAGGTTGCGTTGCTTAGAACACAGTACATTTGAATCATTCATAGAGAAGCTGGTTGCCATACTGAGAGTCGATAGGAGTACAATGGTCGACGGGGTAGCTACACCGGAGCATGGTATAAATAATGACATTATATTTAAACGTTTCAGTCCCAATTTGGACCCCCTTCGGTAAAATTTATAGTCGAAAAAACAATATGGTGAGAGTGGAACAAGAAGAACCGGTTATACAAAACTATAAATTACCGCGGTATTAAGTTACTTGATATCGGAAAGTTTGAAAAGTAAAAGCTCTGTAATCGTCGATATTAGTTATTTTAAAAGTATCGGACATTCTCTGACCGGATAGATTTCGTTTTTCATCTCCCAAGTTGCCAACTCCCAAGTTCGAAGACGCGAAGGGTTATCGTTAATAAACCAAGTCGCGCCGAGGTTGCGTTTAAAATAAAATCGCGCGTGAAACGCGTGAGATACGGCCGATGCAAATAAGCAGGTACGCGGCACAATGCAACGAAGCTTTGGGGAATATTTTATTGCTGCTCACGCGAGAATCGACGTAATTCACACTTCGACCGTCGAACCGATAAATTTCCTCTTCGTGATCGTCGGTAACGCACTCCTCTTTCCGCGCTCTGTGTTCGCTCATCCCGTGGGACCCCGTGGCATTCCACGAAGCGAGTAAACGAGTAAATTTGTAGGTAGAATCCGCGCCTCTTATACCCGTTCGAATCCCATAAGTCACGTCTCGAACACAGTGTTTAACCCGCGAGCTTATCTTCGATCATTATCCTCGTTTCAACTGGTGTGCGTCGACCTTAAATGTTTCGCGGGACGCCGCTGAAAATCCGCAAAACCATTTCGACCATCTTCGAAAGTTGAATACTTTCATTGGAAATAATTTTTGCAGTAGCTTCGATGATTAGATAAATCGGGGGAATTTGGGGGTTGGGGTGAAACACATTTTCTAAAATATCCCGAGTCCGAGAGTGATTATTTCCAAAGGTAGTCCATCGATTGAGATAACGTAACTGTATCACGGTAATAAAATAACCGTGAAGTAGGATGACACGTTGCTCGATGTAATATTTCAAATAACGTTACTCGAAAGCGCTGGGGATCTGGCTCCCGCAGCGACGAAACGATTAAAACATAAAGAGTTCCCGTACGAAACCGGTAACCCGTCGATGGTTAAACGGCGGTCGTTTCAAAAGTGCGCGGGGAACGTTAAAAAAAAAAAAAAAAAAAAACGGTACCGGATTTCAGTCCGCGATACGGTAAACGATTTTCTAGCTCAACGACCGATCCGGAGCGGCTTTGAATGGGGAACTCGAGCGGTTCGAAAAAACAGCGTCGAACTTGAAACTGGCTGGCCATAACCGACCGTGCCGCGATACGATTTCGTTCGTTCCATAGCCGGCTGGAAATTAATAACCGTCCCCGATCGAGCGAGATTCCATCGCGATCTCGGTACCCGGACGGGAAATCCAAAGTCCGTAACAGGAGACGTATCGTCGTGAACACGGTGTACGGATTATACGCCGTGTCCCGGCGACCAAGGGCAAAAAGTGGTAGCGGCCAGTTTTGTCAGCCACGCTTCGATTGGCGAGTTGACGTTAAACAGCTGCCGCCGAGATGAACGATAGTGACAATTCTAATTAAGCGGGCCCCGATTGAGTCGGTTCGTATTAATTACCCGGCGGCCTCATGGCACGCGCCGCTCGATGTCCCTTTTCACTTATCCTTTCGCGGTATTTTGACCAACCACCGATCTACTTCCTCGCCGGAAGTCGCGTCGCACGGGTGGAACGCAACACCCTCGGGGTCACCGATTTTTATGTAAATCGGATCTACGACAACCAGTGTCTTCCAATTTTTTTAAATGGCAATTTCTGGACAAATCCAGTTTCCCATTTCAGGCTTTCGATCTTTAAAACGGTTCCGCGAGAAACTGTCGATATTCTATTGCTATCAAAGTACCCGTACGAACTTCGTGACGAGTACAGAGGAACGCAAAGAATTAAGATCTTAGGGTTCCGGTACTTACAATCTCTGAAACATCAAAATATCGAGTTCTAAGAACCTCGTAACTTCGGAGGATCCCAGAATTCCATGGATCCTACGACTCGGGGAGGTATTGGGATTCCGAGATTAGACTGGCGTAGTTCCGCATCGAGCAGCTGTTGCACGAAACTGTTTGGTTTCAGGGGACCTGAAGAGGCGGCACTCTTGGAGCAGCGAGATCGACTACCAGCCAGCGGAAACGGAAGCTGTAGCGACCTCGGGCGAAGATCCCGCCGCTCCGTCCTCGGACGAAGAGGACAGAATCTCGTATAAGGTACCGAGCGATCTTTCCGCGAACGAAACCCATGAAAATCGAACACGTGCGCTCCGTTCCGTTCCGGACGCCTTAATTCCGCGACCGGCTAGGGAAAACAATGTCTCCTTTGTTCGACGAAATCACGACTCCGCGGGTCCCGTTTCCACGAGTAATTAAATGCCCCGGAGGCGTGTACTCGCTTCAAATGGAATTACCCCCGTAAACTTACTCGCGGCGTTCGTACACGGTACACGGAAATCGGTCGATTGAAACGGGAACACCGGTTATTTGCATTTATGTGGATCGAAACGTGGATCGAATTAGCGATCATTCGAGACCCGGATTTAATTATTGCAAGCCCGCACACGGGGGCCGCGTGTAATCGATACTGCACGGGGAACAATAAATTAACTTGGTATTGGGAAAATCGTTTTCGAACGACCGATCGAGGGTTGCTCAAAGGACAAAATAAGCGAACGTTTCTTTAACAGAGAGTGGTTCTCTCGGAACAAAGTAGCTTCCGAGAAATGCACTATAATCGTAAAAACCGTTTCGTAGTTTATCGCGGGCATAAGAAATATAGTTGGGTGGTTGTCGTCGCGAGAAGGAAAGAGGCATCGTAACACCACCGTTTGGGAAGATCCGTCGATGCAGGAGGGATGATGCATTGTCTCTGGAGCTCCTCGCGTTGCAACGCCGCGATTTCTGCAGTTGCAGTTGTCGTTAAAGCACGGCGCTCGGATTTTACGGTCTCCGTTGTCTGGCTGCAGTAGTAAAAGGAAATACACCGTTGCACCACGGCCGTTACGCATGGACCGTCTCGTGCAATGATCCCCTCGCGCATATAAAACGTAATTTTGGTTAAACGCCCTGGGCTCGCTCCGTGGGCCGCTTTCGTTCCCACCATTTTCATGGGAAAAGTGCATGCACCGCGACTCGAGGCCGGTTTTTGCTCGAAACCCTTACGATTTCTTTTCTTTAACTTCGTCGAAACCCTTCTGAAATCCTCGCGCATACCGACCGACAGGACTGTTTCAAACCTACCGCACAGGAACAATAGACTTTCGGTATCTTTCGTTCGTAAAATACTGCGAGATTAATTTTAATTCGATGGTTTCGGCTGAACTTTAAAGTTATTGTACGAATTTGAATAAGACAAAGAGGAAGAGAAAGCTATACCAAGTTTAGAGAGGTTATTGTGCTTTTTTTTTAATTCCATTCCCGTGCTAGGGCACGAGAATATTTAATGGTCGTCACAAGCGACCAGCATGGGGATCGTGCCGTGAAAAAGACGTACGATCCTCCGTCGTGGCGACCTGGAAAAAAGCGTAACGCGGCGGCGTTGGAATTCTCACGAGGCGCGCGAAGAAGCCACCCCGACACGCCGAAAAATTCCGATCCAAATAAAGACACAGACGGCACGGGGTGGCGGAGCCAGAGTCGGTACGGTTTTTGCCTGTACGCCTCGCATCCAGGATCCTTTACGACGCTTTCCAGGGAGGAACAACGAAGGCGTCGCGCGCTTCCACGGCTTCTGGCGGAAAGACCGGGGCGGTTAGGCGCGCGACCAAGAAACCGAGAAGAGGAACGACCGACATAAACGGCGACCATTTCTCGCTCGTTACGCCGTCTGAAAATATCGACGCCGGGGCATCCTCGCGTTCCTCGACGCGATTTTCTACGCCGCGGTGGCTCCGTTCCTCTTCTTCTTCCTTTTTTCGGCGGGGGTTGCGCACTCCCGGAGACCGCCGCGATGGCTTCCGAGAAAACCGACGGATATCTCGCACGAAACGATTTATGCATCGGAATGCACGGAAAAATGCACTTCAAAAAGTATTCCGCCGGTAATCGTTGCCCCCCAGAACATTCGAGGATTATTATTCGACCATTTTTTCTCTTAGGAATCCATAATACACAGAGCTTGCACGTTTGTAATTTAGTTTGTTTCGTTTCTGGTACGTTTCGACTACAACCCCTGGTAGAAAATTTCCGATCATAAATATTGATACAAATCTAAGGAAAAACTGCCGTGTTTTATGATTATAAAATGTTATTATATACAAAATAACACATATTTTCATTTATTTTTAGAAACAAGAAGGAAAACAAAATGTTACATGGAAAAAAGTTTCCGATCAAAGGTACCATTAATATTTTACCTTACCTCGTGCTCGGATGACATTATACAGGGCGTTCGGCCAACCTTAGGAAAAATTTTAATGGGAAATTCTAGACACCAAAATAAGACGAAAATCAAGAATACCAATTTGTTGATGGAAGCTTCGTTAAAAAGTTATTAACGTTTAAAGTTCCGCCCGTACTGAATTTTTTTTCTCGAAAATGCGCAAGATTTCGGGGATATGTCTATTCACCAAAAATGATTGTAATTGATCCTCGGAACCAAAAATAATTTTTTTAGAACGATTTGAAAATTTTTTTTTTCACCGAAAAATTTAAGCACCCCTACCCCCTTGTCGATTTTTCTTAAAAATTCCTTTTTCATTTTTAGTAATTTTGTTTTGCGTCCTACAGAAAAGTGGTCTAATACTTTTTTGTAGATACCCATGAGCTCTACTTCAGAAAAAAGTTTCATTGAAATATATTCACAATTGTAGGAGTTATGGTTGTTTGAATGTTTGACCATTTTTATGGGGTTTTTCGCATTTTGCGGGGTCAAGGACGAACTTTTCGGATATTTTTGCGATTTGTACATATCCTCCATCAAAATACGCGTAGTTTGCTTTTTTAAACATTAAAATCGTCCAATCCGTTCAGAAGTTATGACGTTTTAAAGATTCGCATAAAAATTCGGGCAGAGATTTCTGGCCTCCCATTAGATTTTCGGAAAGGAATTTTTTTCTCGAAACTGGGTAGGATTTCGAGGGTATGTATAATGACCAAAAATGATTGTAATCGACCCCTGTAAACGAAAATAATTTTTTTAGAACGATTTGAAAAATTCTTTTTCCGTCGAAAAATTTCACACCTTCTCGAATTTTTTTCTAGAAAGTGGGTAGGATTTCGGGGGTACGTCTATTCACCAAAAATGATTATAATTGACCCCCGCAACAGAAAATAATTTTTCCAGAACAATTTGAAATTTTTTTTTTCGTCGAAAAATTGAGGCACCTAATTAGATTTTCAGTAATGAATTTTTTTCTCGAAAATGCGTAGGATTTCGGGAGTATGTCTATTCACGAAAAATGATTGCAATTGACCCCCGCAACCAAAAATAATTTTTCCAGAACAATTTGAAATTTTAATTGTTAATAACTTTTTAACGAAGCCTCCATCAACAAATTGGTATTCTTAACTTTCGTCTTATTTTGGCCTCTAGAATCCCCCATTAAAATTTTTTCCAGGGGTGGCCGAACACCCTGTATGTCTATCTTTGTTATGGATTTCTCGGAATACATAGGCGCATTACTTATGGGACGTCCTGATGGTTTGTTTGTCGGCGGCCCGCCAGGTTCTCAGAACCCTGCACGCTCCTGTGGGAGGATTGATTGCCGATTGACCGATTGCCTCGTAGACTGCGGTTTTCAGGCCTCGGATGGTCGCGCGCGCTGCTTACCGGTCGCCTATGCTGTTTTTTGCACCGCGGCAGGAAATCGTATATTTCAGGCGTTGCGATGCTTCTTGCGGCGCGGAAGGTTCGCGTGAGACGCGGTCGCGTTATTGGCGATGCTTTTTTGCCGCCCGGAACGCTTAAGCGTCTGGAAGCTTCGATAGCTTCTATGGTTCGGTAACGAGGCTCGGAGATGTAAGGGCGTGCTTTTTGAAAAGGATCGAATTAATGTTGGCGAGGTCGTGGGAACAAAGACGACCGTCACCCTCGTTCCACGACCATGGGCGACAGAATTGGTTCACCATACACGTTCCAAGTTTACCTTCAAATTTACTGTCTGTTCCAAGAGTTCTGAAACCATTTTTTACGGCTCGGAAGGCCAAACATAATGCTTTCTATGCAAGATCGACGGTCGTTTGTTTCAGAATATGTGGAAAGAAGTGACGGTAATTTGCGTAAGTTTTGCCTTACACGAGAATGCGAGGGTCGTTCGAAAGGATTGCGACACAAACGTCGAACCATTCTCAATTAAGCGCTTCGAATTCCGCGCTCGACGCAACGGGAGTTGTTCGAAGACTAATTTCGAGGCATACGTGATTTACAGGCGGACGTGTGCTTGGGAACACAGACGATTCTCCCGCGAACGTTCCGCGAATATGCGGGATACAAACGAAACAAGCTGGCTCGAGTGTTATTACCGTGTTTGCTAAAAGGCGAACGTCGTGAGAAACGAACGGCTGCTCTGACAGAAATACGATGTAAGAAACGGACATACTGGGTCGCGATTTCGCGATACCTACGAGTCCTTTCTAGCAGTATGGACTCGGAATTACAGGACGGATCGCGCGCCGGGCGCTAAATCAAACCGAGCGGAGGTCCTCGTGATCGTTAATTGCTAGACTACGCGCCGTCCTCTAAAGGGATTTTATTGCACCGGAAAATCAGACACGGTACCGTTACTCGCGTACGGGAGGGCAGACCATCTGCGTGCATGGCAAAGAGCATAAACGTGTAAATGGCTGATAATAATCCCGACGGAGGGATTCTGAAGGGAATAAGGCGCGTTCTTTGGCCACGAGCTTTACGAGCCTGCTAGCTTCCCCTCCCGTCGAAAGTAAATAAAACCCTGCCGTTTCTTTCGGGGGATGAAACCATGCAAATCGTCCACTTCAACGGTAAACATATTTAAAAAAATAATCCTTCGTCTCACCGAAATAACAAGCTCTCGAGACGAAACGCAATTGATATCGTTACAGCTCGCGTCGAGCCAAGACACATTAATTACCGTCTACTTCTTCGAGCACAGTGATCGCGGTTACCATAAAACGGATTACAATATTATTACAGTTAATGGCATCGTGCGATCGCGAGCACAAATTACAGGGTCCGTTGCATTAAAGCCACGCGTTTTATTGACGTCGAAATTGTACGATTCGCGAATCTCACGCGATCGTGCCGTGGAAAAGAAATCCTTAGGCGATGTCGTAGATTGTGGCATTCTGTAAATAAACGAAGGTATAAACGGCTAATAACCACCCAGGGGACAGGCCTGATCAGCGAGCGGCCGTCCACGGAGCAAACTAGACGTCGTAATTACGCTTTACGAGGATGCGAACGAGCGATTTCCGGGCGTGCATCGGGTACGTATCGAACAAACAACTTTGGTATGTCGAGCAACAAAAAGAGATAACGTCGCTCCTATCGGGACGTTATTGGATACCGTTAACGCGGGGGACCCCGATAACGACCAGGACAAGAAAGTTCTAGAAATTATGGTCAACCGCGACGCTCTGAACGTTCCTGCGAACGGTTTCGATGCCGCGGAAGATGGCCAAGGAACTGTTAAAGCATGTCAAGCTCATTTTTGCTCGGGGATCAATTTACACTTCGCTACCATGTCACGGTCGACGGACGTACAATTATTCCACCGCGATAAAAAGTATTTTAAAGACCATTTTCCAGCCATTACACCGTTACGTCCCAAGGATCGAAAAGATAGCAATAATTTTAATGGAAGACAGCAAAAGGATACAATTATTTGTGAGAGGACATCGATGAAAGAACTCTCTTAAGTAACGTCGTTTCGTTTCTCCTCGAGACACCTGCGTTCAGCGACCACCAAAATGGCTACAATTTTCCTAATTTACAGATCTTCGGTGAATCGTTTCGCGTAACAAATTAATTTAGTCCCGAACGACTCGGAGAACTTTCTCCTATGTACGGTCGCGATCCAGGTACGTCGGAGGGGCCAGGATCGCGAAAACGCGGGAAGACTGGAGCCGCAAATGGCAAAAGTGGTGGCGTGCACGGTAATTCAAGCTAAGAGGTTGTAATTAACTTCGCCAGAGCCGGGAGAGAAAGGCGGACGCACCGAAAGGGAACGGGACGATGGAAAGGGGGGCGGAGAAGGACGAACGAGGGTCTCTCGGACGTTTGGCCCACGGGGAGAGAACGAGGGTACGGGAGAAACTCCCGGAAGGGGTCAGCCGGGGTTAAATATTCCGGGAAGGGAACCGACGACCCGCGAACACGCGAGTAAAAACGCGAAAACGCGTGACCTTTAAATCAATCACCGGTTTGGCCGCGCGAGAGAGTTCATTCTCACGCCGCCGCAGCGTCCACGGACGAAGTTCGCTCTCCGAACTCTCGTACGGATCGTCCTATTTCTTTATTCCATCGTCCAGTAACTGGTAATTTGTGCGATCGGGCTCCCTCCTCGACGCCACGAATATGTCTGACCTTTAAGTCGATCGAGGCTCGACCGAAGATTTCGACCTCGATCTTCCCCCGATGCTGCTGATACTTTGCAGATTCGCGGATCTTCGTTCCTAGCAGCTGATATCACTGCAGCAACGGTAGTAAGACGAGTAGGAACAACGAAAAAGTGGAAATTGTAAGGAAGAAGTCGCTGCGAGCAGTTCTCAAATATACCGAGAGAGTAATAATTTAATTCTACTTTGGACGACCGACAATTTTCCTTTATTAAGTCCGCGGAAATATGAAGCATGAGAAATACTGGTCTAATGCGTCTGTCCATTACTCGTTGATTCTACTTGTGCGTCGGGTATTCGCATCGATGTTGGTACGGTTCCAGCCAATTAGAAGACGATAGCATCGACGGAAAACAGATAATGGCATTCCTCGATCAACGTTGTGAACGCCAACGCAAGTAGAAACGTCGAGTAATGGACAGACGGATGATTAAAATTTCACAAATACTTACGAATCGATCTGATACGTTAAATTAAAAGTTAGTCGTTCGCGACTCGTTCCCATGAATTCTAACAGGATACTTTTCACCTAATGGATCGTAATGGCTGGAGTAACAGTACCATATTATTCTCGCGAACAACGCGGCGGAACAATAGTCGCGAAGGTGCTTACGAGATGAGCGCGGAGAAACCACTTTCCAGCGTGCGTACGGGCAAGATGGTTAAGCGGAGGAAACGCCGCGGTAATTAAAAGCTCGTTAATGACCTTTCTGCCGGGATTCCTCGGAATGATTCCCCTCGGCGGCATCAAAGGATCTCACAATGGCCTAGGAAGTTCATGAGTCAGTGGCGACGTCTTCATACGATTCTCCAGACCCCATGACTCGTCGATTACCATTTTGCGTATTTTCAGGATCATTATTGTGGGAACATGTGCGACACGCGTTGCTTCGAAGACCATTAGCCGAGAAAAGATGACGAACGCATGATAATCGCAATAAAATCCAGAACTTTGAGAGAACAACGCATCTCGCAACTTTGGGTTTCGTAATTTATGGATCGTCGGGATTCCAAAATTCTTATAACCCCCGGAAACATAGATATTACGTCAGAAGTCTAATGCTGCATATGTACAGAGTGATCCTACAACGAAAGAGTAACGTTTATTCGTCGAGGAATACGGAGACTTGGACATCAGCACAAATAGAAGATATGATTAATGGTCAGACGCGCCAGTCACGTCGCTTTCAATCGCGCGCGTATCCGAGAAATTTTCAAATTCAATTATCTCGGAAACGAAGGCTCGAACGAAAGAATCTCACCCGTTCTTTTCGATTTATTTTTACGTGGAACATCCTACGCCACAACCTGAAGTCAGCAGTTGCTTCTACCGTCAGAAAAGTCGAATGCTCGGCGCTTTCCAATTATCAGAATTCCTGGAGGAGGAGGATCCCACGATAACCGTTCGGGGAGGGGAGTAACCGGTAGCGGGATCGTTAGCTGAAATCGGTGACGAACTCGATGGACCCTTAACCCTACGTTTCACGTTCCACGGAAATTGATACTACGCGTCCGAAGCGCCGGACAGATAAGATCGAGCTGGCCGCGAGCGAGAAGCTAAACTAATGCCTCGTGCACAGTGGCGCGCGAGATAGATATCTTGAGAATTTCATTAGCATGATCCGGGAGGCTCGGCTCGCGCCGCCACCTCTTTCCCTCCCCTCTTTAACTTGTCACCTGGGGCTACCTCGCGTGTTCCTTCGCGCCACGGACCAACCTTTCTGTCACTTAAGCCGGGCCCCTCCTCCCTCCCTGGACCCTCGACGATCATTTCTTTTTCAAAGGCCCCACCGACTCGATTAGTCGGTCGCTCTTAGATTCCTAATTACTTCACTCTACCCAGGGGAAACGTTGTTCGCCTCCCCTTATTCAAATTTACACGCCACGCAAACTTAACAATCGCTAATCTTGGCACTAATAGTTGTACATCGACGCGTTTACACTCGACCAAAAATTGTCAAAATTCAAACGACTGGACAGTGATTAATAAATTTCTTTCGTGGCTCGTTCTGCAAAGAGTTTACAGGGCGAAGCCTCCCCTTTACAACGACCTCGCGAAAATTGACGTACGATTTTTTTCTTCATCTTCTAAAAAAATTTAACTGATATTTAGAAACGTAGCGTAGGAAATTAGGCCCATTAGGCTACCAAAAAGGGTCCGTGGAGAAGGGAGGTTAAGAACCACCGATCTATTCTGTGTTCTCTTTGACCTAAACTCTATTAGTACGCCTTCGGAGTTGAAACGAGTCGTATCAGTCACTTGGGAAGAATTACCCCATATAACAAAAGAGACAGTGTAAATTATAACACCGAGCTCGTTGGAGAGTGGTTACTTAACCAGCCATTCAGCGCGTAAAATCGAAAGCGGTCGGGTGAAACGTCTTCATTTTTCACGGCCGCTAGAGTCCCGGGGTCGCGGCGTTTTCCTTCGGGCTAGCCCGCCTCGTTACCCGCGCAAAACAAGAATAAAATTCCTCGACGTATTCGATCAGCCGCGAACAAATTACTGTATAATTTTCCCGCCGGCGCGATTACTCACGTTAATGGTGCAATAATTCATAGGGACGCGTTTGCGCCCCGGACCACGCGTAATGTCTTCGGGAGATCCGTCCACCGGGGGAAGACGAAACGCCGGCTGAGAAGTTCTTGCGGATGATCCGGGCATCGTGTAACGAGTGAAAATACAAACAAACCCGTGGGAGAAAGAAACACTGTTCGTTGAAATAAAAGCGTTATTAAAGAGGTGTTCCCACTCCTGAACATAATTTACGCAATGAAAACAAATTCTGTAAGTTCACGGACCCCTACTACTGGAATACTCGAAAACGGTTTACAAAATATAGCGTACGATAAATAATAAATTTAGGATTTTATAACTGTTTGGAGCCGACTCGTAGGAGGTATTGTAAGGTTCACGAGAGAAAACCCCTGAGAGGAATGCGGGACGAAACGCTAGGGACGCCTTCGTGACGCCTGCGAGCGAGCGTGGCGAAGAGAAAACGTCATATATCGGTGAACGCGTGTTGTTTCGCGGACATTTGCTAATTTTTAATGCACAACTACTAAATCAGGCGTGCACAGACATCGCCATAGGGAGCCATCGTTCGGCTGTGTTTACATTAACGCTGTAACCCGACTCAGGGACCGACGCCAGCCAACGCTCTCTCGCCCCTCTTGGTCCCCCCGCGAGTTTTTTCCCCCCGTGAACATAATAATATCTGCCGTTTAATTGAAAATACGTGGACAAAAAAAAATGTTAGAGGATATGTTTAATGCTATCGCGTGACACACCCAGCACGAAGGAGTGCATACGCGACTATATATTCATGAAATCTCGCTTCGCATTCGTTCCGCTCTTATCGCCTAGACGGTGCATTTAACGCGTTAAGCGTCCGGGATTCTTTCCGCTTCGCCCGCATCTCCCTCGCGAATTTATGAAACGACGAACGCGTTAGTAACGTCTCGAAATGGAATACTTCCGTCCGGAGCCACGGAAAAATCCTTCGAGTTCGCGTAGCTCGGGAACATACTGGGTGATCCTAGAAACCCGAACCTAACCCAGACCTGACCCAAACCAAAACGCAATCGAGAAAAGGTTGAATCTTGCGTTTGGAAACCATCTTTCGACGATGTAATTATCTTTTTTATTTTTACGCAAGGGATTAATTTTGAAATTAACAACGTTCCAGACTCTGGAGTCACCCAGTATATACCGCTTCCGTGACCGTGCTGGTCTCGTGGTGGCCTATCGCGGTAAATCTCCCGCTCTTTCTACAAAGTGTGATTATTAATTCGTTTCATAGGCGTTCAATTAACCCAGAGTCGAGTCGTGGAAATGAATTATTCGTCTGCGCGTCGGTCGTGCCCCGGTGCTTTACCGCGCCGCGGAAATTTACGGCTGTCGCCTCGCATAAATAGCGAGCCCCTGGCCACCGTGAAATTTACGAATGATCGCCGAACGCCTCGTAAAATTTCCGGCCAGCCTGCCGCCCGTGTCCACCACGCACCTCTGCCTCGCGTCTTGCTCTTCCATTTTCGTCGGAAACAATGAACTCCGGAAGTAGGGGGCCCTGTGGTACAAGGGTATCCATCAGAGATTCTACATAGTAATGGTTTTACGTAAGAGTAATTTTTTGCTATCTACCTTATTATATGAATACCATACATTTACGTTATCGCATTAAACTATGAGCTTCAGCCTGGAGTTTCAAAGTCAGGTTATTCATGGCAAAAAGAAGTTGGGCAGTCCACCAGCATCTAAAATAGAAAATTTTGTTACTTTAACGTGTATTTGTGAGATGAACTTAAAAAACTTTATGTAAGAGTAATTTTTTGCTACCTTATTATATGAATACCATACATTAACGTTATCTCATTAAACTATGAGCTTCAAAGTCAAGTTATCCATGGCAAAAAGAAGTTGGGCAGTCCACCAGCATCTGAAATAGAAAATTTTATTACTTTAACGTGTATTTGTGAGATGAACTTGAAAAACTTTATGTAAGAGTAATTTTTTGCTACCTTATTATATGAATACCATACATTAACGTTATCTCATTAAACTATGAGCTTCAAAGTCAAGTTATCCATGACAAAAAGAAGTTGGACAGTTCACCAGCATCTGAAATAGAAAACTTTGTTAGTTTAACGTGTATTTGTGAGATGATAGGAAAGGATGAGGAACTTAAAAAACTTTATGTTGTCAGGATTTAATTGTCAAATACTTCAGAAGTTGTAACCAAAGGTTTCTTGTTTCCTGTTTGCAGGAACATGGCTGTTCGGTGCAGACGGTGGACCTGGTGGCGGACTGTCCGTTGCAGGTGGTGACACCATCCTCGAGGTCGCCGTCACCGCCCAGATTCGCGACGCCCCCGACGCCCTCGACGCCCCTCGCACCGCCGAGGAGCATGGGGCAACGTCCAAGCACCCTCTTGCGCCCCAAGATCTCTTTGACCTGGGTCCTACGCGGGCAGCAACAAGCTGCCTCCAATAACAATCATTCGGCTGCTACTGGGAACACAGGTCCGACTAAAACCGAGTAAAATGACAATTTTGATATTCCATAAAGTATATTTACATTGTAATTCGAATGTAAGAACACCGGTGTTCCCTTTGCTAAGGCACGAACGGCGATCGAGAAAACTTGTCGCGAGACAGCAAGGAAAGGTCTTCGAGGAGGAGCGTGAAAAGCGTGAAGGAGAAGGATGGCCGCAAAGAGAACCTCGACGCGGAGAAACGTGAAAAGAAGATGCTGCACAGAATCGAGAAAATCGAGAGGACGGAGAAGGTTGAACTTCAAGAAAAGGTTCGTTTAAACGGTATTTTTTACAGACAAAAATACGAAGGTATTTATATTTATACTTAACTGTTGTTTTTTACAGGGTATCGGCAAAGAGGTACTCGTCAACGAAAGGCCGCTGGACAGTCCTCTGGATAAGCACTCTGAGAAGGAATTTTCGGGGCTGAAGGATACTAAAGAGAAAGATAAAGTTAAAAGGGCCGTGTCCGAACCGTCTCTCGTGTCTCGTGAGTCGACGTCCACGCCGAGTGGTCGAGAGAAACACAGACATAGAAGAACCAAACGGTCCCACAAGCCCAGACCCCCCAGCAGATTTGGCTACGAAATCGCTGACCTCGACGCGTTTCTTACGAAGGTACTTAAAGCATTTGTCGAACTGTCGAGAAGTATTGTTTGCGAATAATCAAACACTTTCAGGCCTCCATCGAGAAGCCAGCAAACATCCCAGTGGTTCTATCCTTTCCGTCGGTTTTGTACCAAACTCAGGGAGGAACTCAAGATGAGATGGCCCTCCCACTTGGGACAGTCGTAAACGCAGTCTTCAAGAACCAAACCTGGTTGTACGTTCAGACTCCACACGGCCAAGAAGGATATGTCGGATACGCGGCGTGTCTACCGCTAGGAATACTGCCTCAACCAACGAGAGGTCCTTGCTGGGAGGATTCTACGGACGTATTCCCTCGCCCTCTAGGTACAAATAATTTTATAAATACTCGGGTCAGAAAGAGCTTGGATGCAAGAGTAGCTGCACTGATCAAAGTCCTTCTTCCAGGGAATATGACGGATACGGAAAAGTTGAGGGATACTCGGTCGGAGTGTGGGGCGCGTGGCAGAAACTCGAGGGTAAGGCGAGGTTCCAGAGATGCAGTTTCCGCCTGTGGGGAACGCAGCGTGGACAGGCTATATCTCAGGGCTGCAGCGAATGCTAGAACCAAAGGATCGCGTCACACCTTGCTCGTCATACGCAGTGATTACGAGGGTCGAGGCGGAAATGCCCTGAGCGTCTCTAAAGGTGACGTTGTCGCTCTCCTCAGCGATCACGTCAGTGATTGGTTCTGGGTTCGTTCACGGGACGGCAGAGAGGGCTTCATACCTGCCGTGATCGCGGGTCACGGTTTCCTATGACGATTACGTCACCTATTTTATACCGCTATATATTACAGACTCTCACGAGTAAGCGTTTCTGCTGGAAACGGAGAATGTCGTTGCGCGTAGTCGACGAATAACATGTATATTTTGTAAAAAGTTTTTATGTCATGTTTTATAAAATGCACATTGTATTAATATATTTATTAAAGAATATATGTAACGAGTCCGTTCTCTTCTGTAGGTCATTCGTTTAACACTACGCAAACTTTAACATTAATTCGCGGTAGTTGAAGTTCGTACACACATCGAGATTGTTCGAGGAACCGGCTACACTGAGCACCTTTTGCGGAGTCACTTGGTAAACAATACTGTACACTGTGTTACTGGACGTTGGCACTTTGGCTAACGTTTCTCCTTGATACGTCAAATGGTAGACGTGGGGAGCTGTTCCGGCAGCTATCACGCGTTCTTCAAAAATATTTGCAACGTGGATCCCTTCGTCGGGAAGATCGAATACGGTAGCTGCTTCCATCGTGCGCATATGCCATAAGGACAAGCTTGGACCACCGCCGCATAACTAAAAAAATTATTGTATCGCTAAATGATTATTGTTCTTTATTAAACATTGACGTCTGACGTCTGGAATATTTGAATGTTACAGCGTAGACAACATTAGCTATGATTCGAAAGGTAAGTAACTACATATTGTTGGAGCACAAAATAGTTACATATATACTCACCAACCAATCGTCCGTAAAATCTATAGCACCGATCCATTTTCCTAGCCATGGTCGTGCAACCTTGTCTATTAAATGAGGTGTTAATATATTCGTGTTTTCTTTCTTTCGTAAATCCCATAATCTTACTGTTCCATCTTCGCTGCAAGAAGCTAGTTGGTTGCCCCTGAAAAGCACGGTGACATTTGTTACACAAAACTCATTAAAATATTTGGTAATTGTTACATAATACGCACATTAGGGAGAGCCCATGAATATAATCCGTATGTCCTTGCAAATGTCTAAGAATTTTACCATCTTCTAGGCTAATTACATAAATGTTATTATCACCACAGCCAGCATACAAAACATGATTTGATTTAGAATATATCATATAATTTATATCTGGCTTTTCATAGTTGTCCCTAAAAATTAAGCGATGTTAATATTATCTGTTTACAATCACAATAAATATATAGCCATACTTGTTAACTGGGATTTGCACGGTCCAAGAAGCTTTATTCTTTTGAGCCTTGCTGGAAGTAACTGTTTTCCAAGACCATCCAGATATCTCACCAGACGTTCCTGTTATTAGAAAATTATCCGTGGATGCCATACTCTCCACCTGCTGATTCTGGTGGGCAGTGAAGTGATAATTGGGGCCTTGTAATTCATTCTCTTCCACTTTGTGTGGCCCTAAAGCCTTTGATAATCTATAGAAATAAATATATTGTAAAACGGATCCCTTATTAATACGACATTATAATTGTTTTCAACCTATACTCGATACTAACTACATAAGACTGATTTTGTTTAATTGTATGATCCACTTTTACAGCTTGTTTACTATCGTGAATGTTTTCACTTACTCAAACACTGAGACATCCCCATAAATATTTCCAGCCACTAAATAATTCCCATCCGGAGAGAATGTCTGCGATAACACAGTGTTATAAAATAACTTCTGATTATATATATCAGGCATCATTTGTTAAACAATTTTTTCCGTGTCGTATCATAAATTGAGGTTAGAGTACTAGACCGGGAACAGCGTTCACTTAAGTATAGTAAACGAGTATGCGAGGTAGAGTTTGAAGTGTCGAGAAAGATAGACTGACACTCGTCCTCTTTTTTTAGATAGTTAAGGGGGGCAGAAAAATTTGAGCCTTGTCCCTTGGCTCTAAACATTAATAAAATTCGACACCTGTCCAGGCATTTTTATGTTTATACAATTAATAAAACATCAAGATCATAGTACATATTTTCCATGCGTTTTATTTACATTCTCCTCTACCTCTTCCCATTAGTTCCCTAATTTTTATAAATTTTAAAGTCTTATAATCCTTTGTAGTGCTCCAAATATTACTCGAATCTAATTAATATCTAATTAAGTTCTTCAACCAGTACTCTATACATTTTTCCATATAATTAATAAGTTACAAATGATTAAAAGTGATAATTATTTTAATCATTGCGCTAAAAATTAAGGGTACAGGGTTCAGGGATTGTTTATTGCTGCTCAAGGTCCGGGGGACAGGTCCCCTCTCGCCCCCCACGATTTGGTGACAACGTATAGTATCGCCATCTAAGAACAGGTTTCGAACTAAAGGCGGAGTACAAATCCCCTCTCGCCCCCCACGATTTGGTGCAATCGTATAGTATCGCCATCTAAGAACGGGATTCGAACTAAAAAATTCGTGCCAGGATCACAGAATGCTATAGGAGGTATCCGGAGTACAGGTTCCCCCACTCCTCCTACTCTTGATATACACTACCTTGATTATTCATTAATAACTCCTTATGTAGGGTTAAAATATGAACTTTCAGAATTGAAGAATATAGTACAGACCCTTGGCTACATTCAAGGATACTTTTTATAACCATTCCGCCCGTAATTAACAAGTTATTAACGATTATCGGAAGTCGGAATATTTACAGCTGTACCACTGTCTCCTTAAATCGATTAATTATCAACTTTTCAACAATAACAGACCTATTTTGGCTATTAGAGAACCAAGTAGACATCTCTGGCAACATTCCAGGACCGATTTTGCAACGCTCTTCGCTCTAATTAATTAGTTATTAGCGATAGATGCCTAAGGTGTCGCGTTAAAAGGTTAGAAACAGTGTGCCGACTTCCGATATTCGTTAATAACTATTTAATGAGGCATGGGATGGTTGCGACAGGTATCCTTGAATCTTGTCAAGGGTCTATACTATATTCTTAAACTCTAAAAGTTCATGATTTATTCCCAGGAAAGGCGTAATTAGTAAATTAAGGAGCAGTAGTTCATTAAATACAGAGAAACACATAGTACGCTGTTTCCGCCACTAGTTGGCGCCACATGTCAGAAATCAATAATACAACGGTTTTAATGAACTAGTGCTCCTTAATTTACTAATTACGCCTTTCCTGGGTATAAGTTACGAACTTTTAGGGTTTAAGAATATAGTATAGACCCTTGACAAGATTCAAGGATACCTGTCGCAACCATCCCATGCCTTATTAAATAGTTATTAACGAATATCGGAAGTCGGCGCACTGTTTCTGACCTTTTAACGCGACACCTTAGGGAACTATCGCTAATAACTAATTATTTAGAGCGTGGAGCGTTGCAAAATCGGTCCTGGAATGTTGCCAGAGATGTCTACTTGGTTCTCTAATAGCCAAAATAGGTCTGTTATTGTTGAAAAGTTGATAATTAATCGATTTAAGGAGACAGTGGTACAGCTGTAAATATTCCGACTTCCGATAATCGTTAATAACTTGTTAATTACGGGCGGAATGGTTATAAAAAGTATCCTTGAATGTAGCCAAGGGTCTGTACTATATTCTTCAATTCTGAAAGTTCATATTTTAACCCTACATAAGGAGTTATTAATGAATAATCAAGGTAGTGTATATCAAGAGTAGGAGGAGTGGGGGAACCTGTACTCCGGATACCTCCTTATACATTCTGTGATCCTGGCACGAAATTTTTAGTTCGATTCCCGTTCTTAGATGGCGATACTATACGATTGCACCAAATCGTGGGGGGCGAGAGGGGATTTGTACTCCGCCTTTAGTTCGAAACCTGTTCTTAGATGGCAATACCATACGTTGTCACCAAATCGTGGGGGGCGAGAGGGGATTTGTACTCCGGATGGCGATACTGTTTTAATGCACTTTTTAGCGCGATATTGAAATAATGATCGCTTCCAGTAATTGTTTATAACGTATTAATTACATTAAATAACGTATAGAGAAATAGTTGAAGCGAATAATACTTAGAGTAGTTTTAAGGGATTATAAAACTTTAGAATTTATACAAATTAAGGAATTGATGGGACAGGTAGAGGACAATTTAAATAAAAAACATGGAAAATATGTACTATAATTTTTTATTAATTTTTGTAATCTTTATAATAAGCTGAGTGACACTGTGCATATTGAGTAAGATTTAGTGTGGTCCAGATAGGCATAATTAACAGCCATTTTCATTGCGAAACATTCAGGAGAAAGAACGGACGCATGCTTTATAGCATATTGATCGTATATTAACTATTGAAGAAAAAGGAATTTATTTTACTATCCCTACAATGAAACATGCCATTCAGAGCATTTTAAATTTTCTGAAAATACATTTGTATTTTTTATATAAAATTTATTTATGACATTTCTTTATAAGCATAGTGCTATATATACATATACATATATAACTTCTGTTTATTACAATAATATACAGAAATATATATTGCAGTATAATTTCATTTCTTTTACATATAATATAATAAAATCTTGTTGGATCTAAAATTACGAAACTACACAATATCAAATATTTTAAAAATTTTACATCTAAGATATATATTACAGAAAATGCATATTAACAAGATTTCATTATTTATTTCTATTAATATTTTGTTAAACTTATGCATAGGAAATCAAGACAACAGACCTGTGAAGTTGGGAAACTCCCTTTACTATATATCTTCGACATACATTTGTTAATTTTTTTTTTAAAAATATGGTACAATCAATTATTATAAATCATAAAAAATGTGATTTAAAAATCCTCCTCTATTTATGGTTTTAACTATTTATACACCTCTTGACCTCTGTTACAAAATATTGAAAATTACATCCTTGAATTATCATTCTAATTTTTTACATCTAATCTTGCTTCAAATCGATATTAATGTCTATTATACTGAGTAGTATACACTAGAAACATTTCCACGTTTCTTTATTTGATAAAAGAACTGAAATGTTTATTAACAAAAGTAGAAAAAGGTTGAAATTACACTAAACAAAATATAAAAAGAACATTTCAATCAGAGAAGTAAAGATTTCTAAATCAATTGTTTTTCTACCTTATGTGTTCCATACAATTTCAATACAATAAATTAATTACATCTCTAGTTGTAACTTTGTTCCTAATATGTTTCTTAACATTTCAATCGCTCAGGGAAATGCGAAACGACACTTATAAAACTAAAACTTTTCCAGGACCTCTAGATGAAAACATTTTATAAAGCAATTTAATAATTATCAAATAATATTTTTGCACGAGGTCCTAATTGTATGGATAGGTAGTAGTTTTTTAAATTCATATTTATAATATATTACAATATACCTACTGTGAATCATTCTTAAAATTCGAGCTATTTTAAAGTTCAGATTCCACTGACTTTCATGATCAAGTTACGTTCGAGCCAAATTTTAAATCTAAATAAAATTATTATACAACCGATCATTTCATTATTCCGTGCTATCGTTATCAACTTCGTTCTTTTCGCTAGATCAAAATGTACGAAAACGGTGGTGTAGCATTCACACAACGCCCATATGTTCGGCGAACTTATTACAAAATGTTTTAAAAATGCAGTATTTTTCTGTATTACATTTGACGAAATAATAGTAACATTTTACAATCTTTATTTGTACATTTTCTTTTTTGTTTTCTTTTCGTGAAACATATGTAACTGCATTACTCACCTTTACCAATGATCAGGACAATAAATAGGAAATATAAGAAAAATGCACATCGTAATCTTAAAAAAAAGATTCACGCAGTCGAATTAAAAGACATCACACGAATTTCAATAATTTAGAGTTTTCTCCTTCAGGTGGAAAGGTACAGACGATGATAATCGTTAGCTCCAAAAGCACAATTACATTTTGGACACTTTCGCTGCCGCGTTTCGTATCTCGTACGTAAACAATCCCAACAGAATACGTGAAAACACTTGGTTAAAACTGCATCTTTGCGCTTCACTTTGCAGGAAGGGCATGTAAGAGTCTCTTTATACTCTCGTAATTCTTCCGCCATCACTTCGTCCAAAGTTTCAGCAAGTTCGATCTTTTTCATCCTTTCGACTTTACGTCTCAATTGAGCTATCTCCTCCTGCAAATAGACACAATAAAAATAAATTATATTTTTATCACATCACGGATTAAAAGAATAGGGTCAACTATCTTTTTTTAAACTTACCTGTAGTCTTTTTGTTTTATACGCTTCTGCTTCTAAGGAACTAGTTTTTTCAGCTACAACTTGTTGCGCTTCTTTCATCTGAGAATGATATTTTTCTAAACATAAAAAAAAAAAAAAATATAATATGTGTACGTTAAATAATGTGTTTGTTAAACTAAATT
Organism: Colletes latitarsis; assembly: GCF_051014445.1. Taxonomy (NCBI): domain Eukaryota; kingdom Metazoa; phylum Arthropoda; class Insecta; order Hymenoptera; family Colletidae; genus Colletes; species Colletes latitarsis. Next base: position 26,317,466 of record NC_135141.1, on the reverse strand, counting down.
AAGTATTTGTAAATAAGTCCCTTACCAAGATGTAGTTTTAAATCAGCTGCAGATTGAGCGCTTTCGATAGCTTTCCGTTTATGCATCTCCATCGCTTGCTGCCTCAAAGCCAATTCTTTCTCGACAGTAGCAAGGGAGTTCTGTAAAAGGCGCTCTTTTTCTTCTAATTTCCGAACAACCACATTAGCAGCTTCCACTTGCGTTGTTAATGTAGACACTTGTTCTTTTAAAACATCTTTTTCTTCTCTTGCCAATTTATGCAGCTGATTGCTCTTAATTCTCTCTGTCATGAGTTTGAAGTTCGCGTCATCTTTTTCGCGTAACTGTTGTATCAATCTAGAGTTCTGCTCCTGCATGTCCTCGAACGCTTGCCCAGTTACTTCCATTTCGTTTAAAAGAGCCTCTTCTTCCTGCAGCCACACACAACTCTGTTCAGCATTATTCTCAGTTCATGGTTTTAAGCAAGATTTGTAATTCAAACAGTTTCTCCAATAGGCGAATATACTGTTTTTACTTTAGCTGATTGCGAATCGTCGATACGGGAACTTACCTGTTTCTGTGAAGCAACTTGGCGCTGAAGCGTGTACGCTTGCTCCTCTAGCTTTTTAATTTTTATCTGTGCATCCTCGTCCGCTAACTTTTTTCGCTCTTCGCGTTTACTTTCCTAAGGACACATTAAACATATTTTGTCTTAGAAAATAATAAAAAAAAAATTGTAAAACAAAGTGTTACAGAACAAACACGTACTTGGATTTTCTTTATTTGTTGACGTAATTCTTCTAATTCCGCTCTTGTTTTTCGTTCAGCAGCCATTAGTTGCACTTTATCTCTTTGCTCTTTTCCAACACCTTTGTACATGTCTAATAGTAGCTTCATTTCTTTCATTTCGTTCACAGCCTTTCTGTAATTATAACGAAACGATTAAACGATAAATGAATATGAAACGTGCAAGAACCAAAATTTCTCACAAAAAATACAATACATGAACGTACTTCAGTTGTGCTTTCAGATCTCTGACAAGTTCTGATTCCGCAACTTTCGATTCTTTAGCGCGATGGGCGGGATCACGGTGTTCGGTTTTAATAGTTTCTTTCTTAATGTCCTTCTCGCGTTTAATATCTTTTTCTTTCTTTATAGTTGGAGAAGTTAAAGTCAGAGAATCTGGGGTACCTTTGTTTCCTTCCCCTTCCCCAACTTCAATAGTTTCAACTTCTTCTTCTCCACATTCTCGTTTTATAGAAACACCGCTTTCTTCTTTAATCTACGTCAGTAGAAACATACAAATCCATTATTCTAGAAACTGTTTTTATAAAATTATTCGAAAGCACAGATTAATTTGAACGGTATATTATTTTATACCTGTGTAGAACCTGGAAGAGAATTCGAAGCGTCTTCTTCCTTTCCACTACCATCTGAGTTATTACCCTCCTTATTTTCCTGAGATGTTTGTTGACCTAATTTAGCTGTTAATTCCTCGATTTCTTTCTTTAGCTATAATAAATCATAGGTGTTGGCTATAAAAATACTTTTATTTTGTTGATTTCAATATTTCCTTTAAATGTTTTAATAACACATACCCTTGGGATTTCTGAAGAAGCTTCTTTATATTTTCGTTTATAACGATGAACTTCGCCTTTAAGTTGCTGATTATGATTTTGAAGGGACGTTATCAAGTGCCTCATTTCTCTATTAATTGGTCCCGTTTGCTCGTTTGCTGCTAAATTTTGTTCAAATTCGATTCTTAACATTTCGTATTCCTTTCGTAATTGTGCTAACACATCTTCCAGTTGTATACATTCCCCGCGCAATTTCTTTTGGGCCATTAACTCTTCGCTCTAAGACGTCAAAAATAAGTTTATATAAATTCCTATAAAGTTTAAATGAAAAGAATACACTCACCTCCATCATTTCGATATGTCGTAAATGGGCGTTTTTACTGGATTGTAACTGTTGACGGGCATCGTCTAATTGAGTTTTCAATTGCATCGATTCATTGTACAATACAGAAAATTGTGATTGTAAACATTTGTATTCTGTTGTCTCAACAATAACTGATTCTGGAAGTTGCCGTATCTGTAAAAACAAAATATATTTCAAAATAAAATTGAATGCAATATTTAATACGATGTTAAGACGGCCTTTGACTCAATTTTTACGTGTACTTTGTCTACTTTATTTAAATGTAAAGAAGTGAACACAAAAAACAAGCAAAAGCAAGTTAAATATGAGTATTTATTGCACATGATATCAATTTACATTCTGTACCGTGCACCGTGAAGATTATATGTACAAAAACCAGAGAACTCACATCCATTTTTAATTTTTCTACTTCTTTCAATGCGTCGCGATGTTGTTGATGCAGTTTATCCAATTCTTGCAGTCTATTATTAGCTAGCTCCCTCGTCTCTTCTAATTCTCTCTGCAAATCTTCGACCTGCACGCAAGACAAAAATTAAATGTATTAATAATAATTAAGAAACTAATAAAAAAACTTGTAACATACCTTTGTTTGTGAAACACTAGATGCAACTAGGGTATTTGGTTTATTGCTACCCTTTTCATCTGTACCATGTATTTGTTGAAACGCCTTCAGCTTTTCGATTGCTTCTCCAAGATGATGCTCCAATTTATCATTACGCGCGCGCACTTTATTCAATTCGTACTGAAGATCATCCACTTGATTACGAAGTTCTGCAGCAAGTGTATCTTTCCCTGTTATAGTATCTTGTAATTCTGACATCTGCAAAGTGACATATTTGTTGAAAAATACATAATTATAAAAACATAACCTATTACAATAAATAAATCGAAGTTACCTTCAATGAGATGGTATGATATTTTTCATGAAGCTGTATGTTTATTGCTTGAAGATTTCTATTTTCCATTTGTATTTCAGAATTTGCTCTACGTACGACTTCATCAATATTGGGTGCATCTTCTGAAAAATAGTAATACTGTTAATGTGCAATTCAACTTGTTACTTTTATGAAAACATGAGATTAAATTACCTCCATCAAACTCTCCTTTAAGTGCAAGGGTAATTTTCTCGTTTCTTTGAGAAAGACGATCAAAAGCTTGCACAACTTTAGAAACTGCACGTTTGGATACTTGGACGCGATTTGCTAGTTTATCATCTAATTCCTCTTTATCCCAAGAAGAAAGTTGCATGAGAAATGATGTTGTAGCTTCACTTTCATCTGTCAATTAGTAACAAAAATATGTAAACTATATGCACTTATTGGTATAACAAACAAATTTAACAAGTACTTCTTACTTTTATTTTCTGATTCATCAGCTGTTTCTGCATCAAATCTCTGTAGTAATACACGTATATCTTCATTTAACTGATTCCAATAACGATTAACAACATTGAGCACTGCATCATCCTGCATTTGTCGTTTCTCTAATTGTTCTATTCTTTGCCTTAACTCTGTCTCTACTCTATGACGCTGATCTAATCGCTAAAAAGATTAACAAAAGAACTAAATAACCAAGCAAACAAAATAATTTTAAAAAAATATTGAATTTTCTGAATATTTATCATATTACCATTTGGTAGAATTACTAAAAAATAATGTTGAACATTAAGAGAAATCATATATTATTTTTGTTTTAATTTAACTTGTCTATTGTATAATCATCTGTGCTTTACTGTATTTACAATAAGATATTGATCTAAGTTAATATTAATTAATTATTCTTATATAACAAATTCTTAGTTTTTCAAATGATTAACAAAGGCTTTTTGTGATACATAATTATTAACTTTAAATCGTTAAACGATAACAATTTTAAATTAACTCCTCTCATTTATAATTATGAAAAAAATAAACAATAAATATTGTGATGAATGTAAACAAAATGATATGTAGATACCAAAAATTTTGTACATAACTTTCGATTTCCAACATTACTCTATCTTGTACTAAATAAAAAGTATTACCTGGGCCAACTTTTTATTTTGAAATTGTAGAACTTTCATGTCCATTTCTTCGAGGGTCGATATAGGCCCGATTAAAGTAGGTTCGAATTGAACTTTTTTAATGGGGGGCTGGGATCCCGAATCCCCGCTATCTGCAGGTCGCTTTGACATTTTGTGGTAAGCGTAATCCTTTCTGAAATCAACGAAATGAAAAGAACATGATAAATTGTACTTCATAAGTGCCCAGAAAATTTTGTTATTGATCAAAAAGGAATTCGTACCTCGTACCGTGTGTTAATACCTCCAGCGTTCCTTTCCCGCAAATATCTTGGAGTTTCTATATTGCTATGTCATCTTTAAATGCTAAAAACCCGTCGAAAAGAACTCACTTTCGACAGATCTTTACATTTTAATAAAGACGATCGACAAAAAGTACGTGCCCACAGCGGAAGCCGCCATTGTGTCACGGCGTTGCATACGCGGCAAATCAAAAAATAAGGTGAAAACATCGACGTTCACCATGAATGCAGAATCGACATAGATGTGAAACATCACGTTCTCTTGGAATTACTAATGGCGACGATGCATCTTGTATTCGCCACTAGACGGCTCGAATAGAAACCGATTCTCGCAAGTTTGACAGTGTCAAAACTTTTTAGTAAATTGTTAGTTAATCTATCGCAGATTGGGTATCGTAATTCGTTACGATATCGATTGGCGAAACAATATAATTCAATTATATATGGGCATATGGGCACCCTACAAGTTAATATGTATATAGCGCGGAGTTTAGACTTAAATCACTTCTTTTTATTTGTAAAAGATTCCTCGTAACATGAAAATCATTTAAATAATCTAATTGCATTTTTTAGTACGTGATATATCTACATAATATTTGGCGCGTTAAATCATCGTGAACATTTCAAGAGGAAGTGACTTGCATTAGGTTAAATTCGAAATTAATGCTCGCGTTTCCATAGGAACATACTTCGTGTAAAATCAACCGCAAATATAGATCAAACCTGTAAACCCGGTGGTTTGAAAGAACACTATTTCTCCGCACTGATCAGAGCATTTTTTCAATTTAAAAAATATTAAAATGATAAACAATCCCGCGTTTGTTTTGGTTCCACCGCCACCTTTGAAATTCACCTTAAACGACTGGCATCTTAATAATCGTTATAGGTACGTATACTGTAGAATAAATTAACACGTTGATTGCCGTGGTGGTCACTGGTAACCGATGCTTCGAACTTACAATTTCCCTTTCACATATTTGAAACGAACGTACCCTATTGATTATAAATTTTTAAACAATGCTGGATAATTTTGATAGTTTTCTTTTGTTTTATGAAATATATTGATAATAAATCAATATCGATTAAATCAGGTATCGATGTTCCAAAGCACAGCAAGAGTTAGCAGATCGGCTACTGGCCGAAACGCGACGAGTATGCGAATTGAGCACCGAGGAAGCACGAGGCAACAAGGAAGAGACAGATTACAGACTTAAGGAAAAATTGGAGGATATCGAGTTCTGTAAAAAAGAATTATTACGCATAAGGAAAGAAGTACTTCTCGAAAAAGATGCCTTATTAACATATAAGGAACGCATTATGGATGCTTTGTCATCCGTGAGGAGGAATGCTCTCGTTATTTGCGAGAAGTGTCTAATACTTAGGTCAGGCTTGCGAACAAAGGAAACTTTCTACCTTAACTAGTTTCTATTACTTTGACGATCTTAATTTAATTGGAAATTCAGTATTTAATTAGGAATTTAATAACTGATATGAAGGATCGATGTGGTAGATAATATTAATTATTATTGATATTGCATTATAGGGAGCATAGACTGGGAATCGATCTAGTTCGCGACAATGTCGACAGAGAATTGTTACAAGAATGCGAGGTGATCAAGGGCGCCGAAAATCTACTAACGCGAACTCTTGAACAGACTCAGGAACAAATACGCCGACTAAAATCGACGCTCTATTACATGGATAACGACCTGGAAGCTAAAGAGAACAACTTGCGTATAGACAGACATAATTTGACTCTGAAAGAGACCAGCATGAACTTGAGCATTTATCATGGCACTTCGCGGCTCGATCCTTCGTACGCGCTACTCTTATTATCATAGTTATAAAAGAACCGTACCGTTAATAATTATTTTTTATGCCTCAAGATCCATAGAACTAAACGAATGGGAAATGCAAACGAACAACAACATCGTTGCCGCATCGAAAGAAGTGAACAGTGCGAGACCATTGCGTTGTTACATCGACAAGATAATACAACAAGCGATCGACGATTTGAGAGATCAAAAAAATGCCACCGACGAAGCTTTCAGACGACGCATCGAAGAAACGAAGGAAGTCAAAATGAAATTAGAATTACAGCACTCCGAGGTGCGTGATTCTTTGCAGCTCGACTACAAAATTACTATTAACATGAGATGTCTTATTTGCAGATAATGCGGCAGGCAAATGAAATGAAAGACAACATCACGCGTATAGAAAAATCAATCGCGGAAAAGGAATGCTATTTAGCTTTGGCGCACACCAGGCTCGGTAATCGTTGTCAACGACCTGGTCTAGAACTCACTCGAGATTTGGTAGAGATACAACTGGTCAAAGAAGTATATGAACTACGAGAAGTCGTGTCCAATTTGCAAGCAGCAATGTTCGAGGTTTGCATTATGAAATCATTAATCGATTTATTTTTTCTTCAATGATATTAATATATGGCTAAATTGTATAGGCACAAGCGTCGTTCCGTTATCTACTGAAAACGCAAATTCAAATCGAAGAAGATATCAATATTAAAATGAATACGCTGAAGATTGACGAGGTTGATTGTATGACTCTTCGTCAGAGCATGAATTACCACGCGTACTAAATTAATTCAAATGCCGAATGATATTCAAATTTGTATGAAATCTATATAATCCGGTCTCTTATGTACTATTATATCTATGTTTATACAAAGCGTTCATAATAAAATATACAAAATATCAAGTATCGGTACTGTTGTTTAAAAAGTTATTCCTAATGGAGGTATGGCAAGCTGAGATTCTTTACTGCACCACAGGCGGCGTGCATACCTTACATTATGAAATAAATTACATGTTTCTGTAGAAAAATAACACAAAGAAAAAATTATACAAATATTAATAATAGGGTAAAATATAATAAAATAAAATACAAAGAAAAATGAAAAAATAAACTCTCTCCCCGACGGGGAATCGAACCCCGGTCTCCCGCGTGACAGGCGGGGATACTAACCACTATACTATCGAGGAGTTCTTGTCGGTAATTTTCAAATAATCATTACACAAGTTATTATAAATATTTATACATTTACATTTCTTGGAAAGCCTTTAAAGGCCGACGTCATCCTATTTTGAATTATATAATAGAGTCTCATCAAATAATTACAAACCAGGATTAACTCTAGTCACCAGTACTCGTCAGTGTTCCGTCGGTCTTTGTTTCCTGATTCTTTGTCGATGCTTGAAAACCTGTCGTTGCAATGAATAACTACGCTATTGAATAAGTCTACACATGAATTTAGCTTCTTCGTCCAGTTCGTAATTACTGGTGATATTTGATTCGATTTGTACAATAAAAGTTTGTTAGATAGTGCCTGTAATGAGGCGTCACTGTCGCGGTCAGTTTGCAATACTTTACTATTCTAGCAGAAAACCGCTCAAAGCATATCCGATATTCCGATTCCTACAAAGATGAGAGACTAATGGGGGATTTCATTGTTCTCTCCCCATGTACCAACATAACTTAGTCACTTTTTTTTCTTTCAAATACAATGACATGAATACTTGAAATCATTTTACATTGTCAACAGTTTCGAAAATATTCTAGTGAGTCGATTTAAATATGTCATATTTTTCAGTATATACAGATTATTATAGATACCTCTAGTAGTAGGGATAATTTTTTCACGTTTGACACAATAACTTTCGCACATTTATGGTGGAAATACTGTATAACATTGTACACAAACTTGTGAGAATTGGCTGCTGTCTGTTGCTATCTAGCGGCGAGACTAGGAAATTATCGTCGCGTTTGATACTTCGTAATTGACAAGCAACGTAACAAGTAATCGTAAGTCCATCTAATTAAAGCGTTGTTCGTGGCGAGTCGGCAGAGAAGTAAGGTTCGCTCCGACTTCGCCGGAGCCGCAAAATAGTTGTCAAAATGGCGGGCGAAGGTTCTGCAAGTGTGAATCCGAATTGCGAGGTCGTTCGTGGACAAACGTTCGAGGTCGGCCCGCGGTACACGAATTTGTCGTACATGGGTGAGGGTGCCTACGGGATGGTCGTGTAAGTGTCTTCGAGTCAATTCACCCCGTTACTACCAAGAATTTTCGACTATGTATCGACTGGCTGACAGGCCGAAAGATAAACAATCAGAAATGCAGTTGTCAAACCAATTGCCCGTTCTACGGTCAGATTATCGTTACTCAGCGCGTATCTAAGATTTTGCTCGTGACTTGACATCGTGTGCAGCCGCTATTAAGCGCTACTCATCGTTATGTATTGTCGCCTTTTGGCGCCAGTTTTAAATGCGATTGTCACACCCTTTCGAACCCCCTATCCACTTGCGTGCAGCGTCACGACTTCCTCGTTCTCGTCGCTTATCTCTCGCTTATCAGCCTTATCATCGTACCGTTAACGAGATCGCGATTACTTTCACAAATACTTTGCCGCGGTGACGAATTTCTTCGCGTTGAATTTACGAACCTTCCGCAAAATATGCGATCTCAAATTGTTCGACGAGAAGTAGATTGTTTTTTTTTTGACAGTATAACATTGCAGGCCTTCCTCCTTTTTAATACGTCATCGGAACTACATGATTCTTTAATTTTTCAACGTATTTCTCGCGAATACGTAAAATTTGGAATTCTATAATGTTATGTAAAATTCGAAATCACTTTTAAAAGTACTTTATATTTAATTTACTGGATATATTCTATAATATTCAAAAACCACTTCCTGTATTGTGGTTGCAGATTAAGGGACACAAATATTTCATACATATTTTATGGTATCATATCATTCTCTATTGGTGTCATTCCCTTGGGTTCTAAAATTTCACAGGATTTTCTTGTTTGTAAAAAAAATAAGTTTAATTGGTAGAAGCTTATCTGTGGTTTATTTTTGTTTACTCATATGTAACTTTAGAAGAATCTGTAACATTAGATTTAAGCCAGGAAGCTATATATAATTTTTATGCTCTATAGTGTTAAATACTTTTGTTTTAGATATTTTAGGATTTTCTTTTTACAGATCTGCATATGATAATGTAACAAAAACAAAGGTAGCTATTAAAAAAATTTCACCTTTTGAACATCAGACTTACAGTCAGAGAACTTTAAGGGAAATAAAAATACTGACCAGGTTTAAGCATGAAAATGTGAGTGCTCTGTTATCAACTTGTGACAGATAAGGTATCAAGTCATATTGACATTGTGTTTTTGTTCCAGATAATAGATATAAGGGATATATTAAGGGCACCTACTATAGAACAAATGAAAGATGTATATATTGTTCAATGTCTGATGGAAACTGATCTCTATAAACTTCTTAAAACACAGGTTGGCATGATAATGTGGTAGATTAAAATAATCAGGGATTACAATATATTTAAATCCTCTTCTTTCAATTCCAGGCTATTAGTAATGATCATATATGCTATTTTCTTTACCAAATACTACGAGGATTAAAGTACATTCATTCAGCAAATGTATTGCACAGAGATTTGAAACCAAGCAACTTGCTCTTGAATACCACATGTGACCTTAAAATCTGTGATTTTGGTTTAGCCAGAGTTGCTGATCCAGAGCATAATCATGCTGGCTTCCTTACTGAATATGTAGCAACCAGATGGTACAGAGCACCAGAAATAATGCTCAACTCAAAGGTAAATAATAAGTTAAACGTTGAATTTCAGCTTGAAAAGTATGCAACAAAGTATTACATTTCATTGTCCCTTTTCACAGGGCTATACGAAATCTATAGACATCTGGTCAGTTGGTTGCATTCTTGCAGAAATGCTTTCAAGACGAGCAATATTCCCTGGCAAACATTACTTAGACCAACTGAACCATATACTGGGAGTCCTTGGATCGCCGTCTTCCGAGGATCTTGAGTGCATTATAAACGAAAAAGTATAAATTATCCGTTCGCATTTATCGTTGCGTTTGTAAATTTGTTTTTTCCCATTTAAAAATATTGTTTATTTCAGGCACGAAATTATCTTCAATCATTACCATACAAACCGAAGGTCCCATGGACGAGTCTCTTTCCAAACGCCGATCCACGAGCTTTGGATCTGTTAGATAAAATGTTGACGTTTAATCCTAACAAACGAATCGTCGTGGAAGATGCGCTCGCACATCCTTACTTAGAACAATATTACGATCCCGCCGACGAAGTACGCATCTTCTTAATAAATTTCAACATCAGACAGCAATAAACAAACGCGGATGCAAGTTCCTAATATATAAAAATCGAAACTATTTCAGCCGGTCGCGGAAGAGCCATTTAAGTTTGATATGGAGTTAGATGATCTTCCAAAAGAAGTTTTAAAGCAATACATCTTCGAAGAAACTCTGCTGTTCCAGAAGAATAATCAAGAAAACGCTATGTAGTCTACTGGTATCGTCTCCGTTTATCTATGTCAACTTAACTATTCTTTGATAATTAGCATTCAAGGTAATTCGTAATATTTTCAGCTGCGACGAGTGTACAGGACGACTAAAAAGGAGGCGAACATGTGACGTCAGAGTAACACAACTGTATTTCCTTTAAAGTTGTCTACTGTCTACGAAGTAGGAGAAAAATCGAAAAAGTTTTACGAAGACATTGGATCGAAAAGGTCGGTTCAGCGATTAACGGGCGAAAGAAGCGGTGAAGGAGGTAAAAAAAAAAAGCCAAGTAACCGCAGTGTCTGTGCATACACACTTGTACATTCGCATGTCTCTACTGAAAAACAAAATACAGTGTTTTTTTGTTACATTGAATGCATAATATTAATTTGTACAATAACTTTTATTTATCCCGAATTATATAGGTAACGCTAGTTGACGATTATATTGTTAATCACCGTCATACATTGTCTGTGATTTAATTGCTGAGTGAGTGAACGCGGTCGGTGTTCATGTACGAGATAATTCTGAGCCACTTAGCACGACGACCGATGAGAAAATGAATGCGCGCGAAGAGTAGTACTCATAAAAAAGTATGCTTATCCGTAAACCGAGTATACAATGTCTCTGTGTCAGGGATGGGCAAAATGTATTCAACAAATAATCGAATGTCGAATATCTTATTAATTTTGTATTCGGTTTGTAATCGAATACTTGAAAGTATTCATACCTTGTATTCGGTAGCTATGCAACTACAGAGTACTTCTATTCGGTTTCGATATTCGGTAGCTCTTAATCTAGGTAACGAATACGTGGGCCACGAATAAATTTTTATTGGAACAATTTAATGTGTGTCGTGGTCGTGTGTGTATATAGTATTAGTGTAATGTTTGCCCTTAAAATGTTATATAAATAAATAACTTTCAAATAATATAAATATTTTACAAATTTACTTATTTATAATTTATTTGTAGGAAATTATTGAAAATTTGTTTACTCTTATACATGTATCAATTTAGTTATCTAAAAAGATTAACGAGCTTTTAGGATGCACTCAACACGTTTGAAAATAGAAATGAATAAAAACTTATATATAAATTTATATTATTTTAAATTTATTTATAATAAATGTGGAGAGTATCACGACACTAATGCCATGTACGCACGACCTGACATTCGTAAATGAAATTGAATATTAGTATTTTTTACTAATCGGATACCAAATAAATAAAATAGTGTATTCGGTATTCCAAGCATCGTTGAATGCGTTATTGAAGTATTATTCGACGACACGAATAAATAGAAAATACAAGATGTCAGATTATTTGTTTTAAGCACTGAATAAAATTCAGTATGTTAGATGTATTTCAATTATGAAAATCATTCGAACGTGCCCATCCCTGGGTACTGCGAAACAACAGCCATTGAAGAAGTCACACCGAAGTATTTGCAGATAGTTTCCTTGTGTTATGTAACTCAGTGTCATCATTCTTATTATGGTAGCGCGTACCTTGCAGAAATTCTTTTCTGCCTTTTATCGGACTTAGCTTGTAGAGGAGAGGAAATGGAAGAAGGAAAGAGAGAATGAGAGCGCGTGCGCGTGAGAAAGAGCGAATGAGAGACGCAACAAAAAAAGAAACGTTTATCCGTAGTTAATTGCATTCGATGCAGCTTCCAGTTCTTCTGAACTATTTAATTGCGTCTTGTTTCACAATCTACTGGTATTATTACACTGATACTGCCATTCTTGTGCGAAGCGCATGGTGTTTGTTTGAATGTATTTGTGTATTTTTCTATACTTTTACATTTCCGATCTTTTTGTACGTAGAATACGTATCACTTTCTGTTTCTATTTTATTGATGATTTCAGGAAACTTCTATATCGTTGTTCGAACAATTAGCAAACGTTGTAATATATTCTTTTCTACGTTTATTTAAAAAAAAAAAAAAAAAAAAACAGCATCATTTTAGAGCCACATTTACCTCTAATGAATGCGGTTTTCGGGATTCAAACACTCACCATGTGAGTTAGATGTACGTAAACGTTCTTGTTCCGATTCGTGTTTTTTCGCTCTAAGTGTACGTGTATATTCGAACGATTCTTGTTTAATGTTCGATACGCTCCTAATTAATGGCGGCATCGCGAAGAAATGCGACGTAGGGAGAAAGACAAATTACACTTTATGTACACGAACGTGTCGTCGACGATGAAAAGACAACCTTGTCCGATTGTGATAACGAATATACGAATTTCTGGTGATATCAAGGCACGAGTGAATCGTGGAATTGTATCTAAACAGGCGATTCATTTAATTTCCATTTGCCTTGAATAGAATTTAAATACTGCGCAAAACTAATTGAAAAGAATAATAATAAAAAAAAAAACTCTTTAATTCCGACAAGATTATAGTGTAGTTTCATCGTGAAATCTTGAAATATCAATGACAATCGGATGACGAGGACACGCTTGGAACGAAAAAAGGAAAGAGAAATTATTCTTGTCTCCGAAATCAAAGTCTCGATGTATCGCGCGAAGGTAAACGATTGTAGATTGATGAAAGGTCAGGGCTGAAGTAGAATCTTGTTAATAGTGAGAGCAGAAAGATAGAGAGAAAGAGAGAATGCAAGCGAGAATGATGTAAAGTGATAGAGTAACAGGAGCGCAAAAAAAAGAAAAAAAAGAAAAAAGAAATATGAAAGATACAGTGTCAAACACTTTGCCTCCTTCAACTATCAGATCTCACGTTCTTCGATGCATCTAATAAAATGTTCTTAATAACACGTCGATGGTGTGTATTCGTATTTTACTCGAGACGTCGATAATCAGTTATTTGTGCAACTCACATACAGCGCTTCGTTGCCTCCGATTCGAACGGCATCCTTTTTGCGATTTAACGGAAATATTCCAGAGAATATTGTATTTTCCACGCCGGTGTCCTCTTCAATCTCAGCGCATTTTGTTTTACAGAGCCTTGGAGGGTATTGGATTATTGATTCAGCCTTGTTACTGCTTTGTATCTGGAACTCCGCGAACGATGTTAATAATTCATTAAAGTAATCAAGAGAAGTTTCAGAAATTTAACGAATCTACGAATATCGAGACAAAATTTAATGTCATCCTGTAATTGGTGTTCTCATTTCTATGTATAACATTTTTAAATTGCACGCGGATATCCGAAAAAAAACGTTTCGGTTATTCGACGAATACAAGAAAGTTAAACAAATGTTTGAATCTTGAAATTCTACGAGAAATCAATATTTGTCATTTCTATAAAACACGGTTCTTGTTTAATAATCAAGAGTAACGATCGGGAGATGTAACAGGGAGTTTTTTATGTTTTTCTATTTCTACTTTTCCCTTGTATAGTTTTTGTGGAAATAGTCATTTAGAAGAATTCATTGAGTTTACTTTTCAGAAAAGCACAGATAGACACTGTCTGCGTCCCAGCAGCGGCAAGGATCAAACTCGTGTCTTTTTATACTTCGTGTCCTTGTAACTATAACTGTACCGTTGTGACGTCGACCGGATTTTTAAACGGTGATTTCACCCATGGGAATTAGTAATCAACCGATTACGTGGAACGACGCATTGATTTCCATTAAAAAAAAACTCCCTGTAAAGTCGCATTTTATGCGAGTAATCGAAGAGGACACTTACTCATTGAAACATATGTGCCATCTAAATGGATTCTTGATGTGTGAAATGTTTTGATTCGTATTTGCCATACGCTTGATGATACTGAAAATTTGTGCAACACTACAAGCTTTGAAACCATTTCATTTTTCTCTTAATAATTTTCGATTTTTCGTTTGCATCATTCAAGCTGTAAAATGAATCGAAACTCAGGTATTTATTCTAGATCCTGATCATGATCTAGTCTTAAATTTTTAGACGATAATTAGAGGTAGAAACGATTGACAAAATTTTCAGTACATCCGCGCATCTCGAGCACGAATCCATTTAAGAAAGAATACAGGAAGAAAGTTCCACAAACTCAACGTGAAACCGAGAGGAAAACATTAGCTATAATTGTTGTTAACATCTTTACCCTATATTTTCTTTCAATGAAATATAACTGTGCAATAAACTTTCACACCAAGAGATTCTTCTACCAAATATTTTCAATCATACGGGTAAACGTAAAATGCTTACGAAGTTAAAATTACAATCAATTCTTTGATCAGTGTAGGTATAATAAAATAATATGATTTTACCAGAATTTTGATTTTTATGTAAAAGCAATAATTTATACCTTCAAGGAAGGTCTACAGAAAAATCAGGATAAATGACAATTCTTTCTTCCTCGTATCCTTCCAAAATGTTGTCTTCAAAACTTAAATAATCTTGAATGTTAAGTGAACTTGACTGATTTTTGTCGTATCAGACGTTTAAATATCCAAATCTTTCTGCGTGTACAGTGACTATGTGTCAGACTTTCGTAAATATACATATACGTATATATACATTTAGATACATGTGTGTACATATGTATATACACATGCATCTAAAGTTAATTCAAAGTCTCGTAGTTTTAAAAACAAGACCGTCGAACAATTAGCACTGCGACATGTTTGTCGAATAATTTTCACGAGCTGCCTCGAGAAACCGAGGAAAAATTATTGGACCGGTCGACTGACTCACGATATCGGTGTTCCAAATCGCCTTTCACATTGGAACGAGTATACTTGAGTAATTAATAAATTTACAAGTCCTACAATGTAAATTCATAAATCGTATAATGACTTATTGGTTTCTTTTTTTTTTAAATACATCGTGTAACCAATCAATCAAGTAGTTAACGAATTGATAATTCTAAATCTCTATTTTTATTATGAATTTGTTGCAATGTCGTAATGCTGTTTAAATTTCATAAAATTTGTCTTCTATTCTGGATATCAAATACAAACTTCTACAAACACGATATTTAATATAGATTTTTGTGTTCCTGAACCATAACTTGAAGCAAACTGTAAACATTGAACACAAGAAATATTGTAAAACTACTGTGATCATGATATATCAAATACCACGCCATGTGTGAACTGTATAAATCACATGGAAGTATTATTTCTATTATTAAGGATTGTCCATCTGAAATTCTTAATTTTTCAAATGATTGTGAAACCATTGATGGTGTTGCTAATTTAATTATGAAGAAAAAGAAAAAAGGGAGGGAAACTAGTAACATTGGAACACCATTATCGCGAAGAAAGAGGCACAGGATGCAAGTCGAATGCGAGCAACGATAGATCGTAGTGTTTAATATACATTGATAGAAATTTTATCAATATCATCAGGCCTAATATACTTAACGTTGCGTGTATTTGTTGTTGTTGCCGATTCATATCTTATATATTCGAATATTGAAAAATATTTCGTCTATGGATTTTCAATGTTATACGTCATTTATGATAAAACAAAAAGAACAAAAAAAAAAAAAAAATGAAATGGAAGAGAGAGTGAGAAAACCAACAGTGAAACGTGTCATTTCGACAAAGGAAAGCAAAAACAGTAATTAAAAAAAACATATTAACAGTTTTTATGTAAGATAGAAGAAAGAGATCCTTGATATCTTGCACGATTGCCTTTTAGCAAACGAGATTGATATTTTTGATTCTGCGACAAAAATAAATAAGTAGTCGGTGAATATTAAGACTAATTCACGATCGGGTAGACTGTTGCAAATAAACTATATGAAAATATACACACGTTAGAAAGTTGACTCATAATTAGCGAACGTAGTTAGATGGTTTTTAATAAAGCACATAATATAATAGAAATGTTCGAACGCTTAATAGTATCAAAAATATCGCATCTTGTTTGCTAATGCATTGAATTACCTCGTGCCTCCAGCTGCATTCATAAAACTTAATACTGATCTTTGAATTGAAATAATTATAGTCAGTAAGCATTTTTATGCATTTTGAAGCAGAGACATTGCAAAGCATTTTTGTTCAGGATTACGAACATTGCAAAAATAAGGTTAATTACTAACAAAACGAAGACTCATAGTAACAATGTAGAATTCTATGAATGCGGCTAAAGAATAATATTCCGATAATCCACTGTGTTCTTCGATGGGAAATCTTTCTTTTTTTAAATTAACTTCAGCCATTTCTCCGAATAATTGTTATTCGTGTAAATGATGAAGATACATATTATACATATATATGTATTGAAATCGTAATTACCAATTATTGTATTTTAAATGACTATTCAAAGTATTATTGTGCTAATATAAAAGCGGCTTTATTGGTCAATTATTCGGAATTGATGTCACAATTATTCTTCTCCCTATTTTCTCGATTTCGATGGATCGACGATTTAATTATATTCTTTGCCCACTTCATACCATACAGGATGTGTAACACAATTACACATAACCCTTCGTTTGTCGTGTAATAAAAAGTTCGTTTCGCGATTAATGTTAGAGGACCGGTGAACTATCGTTATCAAATTGTATCTATTCTTTTTTTTTTCATTTTTTTAAAGTACAATTCTAAGAAATCACAGACCTCGAAGTATTTCATTATTTGCAAAATACATAAAGAAAATATATTCTAAATGCTCTGCACGTTTCGTATTAATCGCGTACAAGTTTATTTGTATTTACAGCTGTATTGAGTATTTTGAAGTTTTTTCTTTCACTTTTTTCTACCGGTTTTACCACTGAAATTTTTCAAAAGAAAAATAACATCTAAAATCACTACGTCACTTCGATGCACCATGAATTAAATATTCGTTTGCATACTTTCTTCCTACGAGAATAAATTTTCTCCATCAATTACGATATATCCAAAAATATTTTTTTTTTTTTTGGACGATATATGTATTTTCTCAAATAACGAATGTTAATATAATATTATTACTGAAAATGTTCGATGTCCAGTAATGCAAGCGAATATTTAAAAATATATTATATTTCCCTGTACCCAATGCGTGAACGAAAGTCTGTTTTTTTTTTAGTATCTATATTAGATAGTATTTACATACATTTCAGGAAGCACTCATTACCCGTTTGTTAATATTTTATACTGTTTAAGAGTGGGAAGATGATGTCTAGTATAAAGCATCAATGTGTAAAAATTATTAACATTGACGGAGTTGAAAAGTCAATATATGTGCGAATTGCATGCACCGTATGAATAAAAAACGCGAAAATATTCTATATATATATAAATATATATATATTTTAATTCTTCGGAAAAATTTGTAGCTGAAGCCTGCTACATAAAACTTTTATCCATTTCTGATAGTATTCTACAGACAGTGTAAGATTATTGGGCTTCTCAGGTGGTCAAACGAAACTGAAACTTATAGATAAAAATTTGATATATTTTGAGCGAAGATTAATATACTTCGATAAAAATAACGGTAACGTAAACGTAACAGATTCGGAGTAATGAGTGCAGTTTCTATGTTTCTATACACCAATTATAAAGTTTTGCACAACGCTGTACTCTTCACTGAAACATAACGTCACCGACCTTATCTTATACATCTGACAAATTCGTTCATCTAGTCAACAATTATTCCGTTTCACTTCCTTCTTCCGTGTATTTGTCATTTTTCACTTCTATCCTTAATGGAGAGCGCCCTCTCGTGTGAGCACCGATGCGAGATCGAAGATCACCACTCTTCAAAGTACTCCTTAGATCTCGTACTTTCGATTGCCTTTAAAAGGTTGTTACACGAGTCAAAATTGCATTCGTATAAACGGTATATCAATTTCTCACAATTCTTACCTATCTTTGACAGAGTTGTCGATAACTTCGCTTTTTACGTGGTTCAGTCTTGCCCAAACTGTAGAGGCTACGCGAGGTTTGTGCTGAACTACTTTAATTACGCTGCCTTTAGGCCCTTGAACTTCTTTCGCTGGTTTGTCACTATCCTCGTCGCTATAGTCTTCGTCTTCATCTTTTTCTTCTTGTTCATCCTCATCGGATCCTTGCCATTCGCCTTCTTCTTTTTCTTGGCTCTCATCATCTTCTACGATCTCCCCATCTTCCTCCTTCATAATAAAAAATACGATTCGTATTCCAATTCTGTTATTTTTAATTCAAAAGATAACTTTTGAGACAATAACGGTTACCTCCGAATCATTATGTTTTAACGAATTCAACTTCGTTGCGTTGGTATTTGTTACGACTACTTGGATAGCATCGCGGAACTGTGTTCCTGGTCTTGATCTCCCAAGCCTTGCTCGTAGATCATTGCCACCACTTAAGTTGCATAACATCGTCTACAAATGAATGATAATGTTTAGATAAATCCTCGCTATATGTAGAATTTTCGATCAACAATTTACCGACTTGTTGCCGAAGTTTCGCCCGACGTTTATGAATTTTTTCTTCCTCATCGTCTGCATGCATTCGCATTCGTAACACTTTACTTCGTTTACGCCATTCGTCTTCGCTGTCGCTGCTACTCGAACTACTTTCTTGTTCTTCCACGAGCGCCGGTTCTTTCGAAGGATACTTAACACCCAGTCTTTCTTTTACGCTACGTCCTTGATCTTTGTGTTCGGTTCTCGTGCCGAAATCATCTTCTACGAAATCATCGAGACCCCAGCTTTCCGACAATGCACCCCACGGATTTTTTACACGTTTTTTATCCTTTGTAGTAATATCGTCTTCCGTCTCTTCTTTTATCCGTCTTTTAGTTTGCCTAATTTGTTTGTATATTCGTTTACGAGATTCGGTCAAAATTCCCTTAATTCCTACAAAAAGATGATCCATGTAAACTACTAAAGTTCAACGAGAGATTTATCGATACATTATCTTCGAAACGTGCGACATTTACCTCCAAAATTAGGATTTCCATATTTCTTATAATATTCGCTCATTTTTTCCGCATTTGGTTGTTTCTTATCAGCTCTAGTAGCAAACCTAAGAAATATTGCTTTAGATTTTGGATTTTCTATACCTTTTCTCCATAAGCCAGGAGGCAATGGACAATCAATATCCTTGATGCTTATATAGTTGCCTTGTGATGTATCTTTTGTTGTGTTTGTACTTTCATTATCATCCTCCATTTCTATAGCACCGTCTTCGGCGGCTACATTATTTTCTTCGTCGGGACTACTATCGCGCATCTTTATGCTTTTTTGAGCTGATTTCTCCAAGCCAATAATTTTTTTTGATAATCCTAACATTGCTCTGGCTGCAGATAAATTTTCTAACCATACCACATTACCTATAATACATTAAATATTAGCAACATATTCTTTGTTGACTATTTAGCGTATTATAAGTTGAGAATTAGAACTCCATAAAGATCTGATTCACTGTAAGCATTAACCCTGAATCCAGATTATGGCTCTGAGAGTTTCAAATTTATAAACTATTCTTACATGACACATCATTGATCCATTCGATAGATGCTGGAGCATAGTCCTCAAAATATTTAAAGACATCTTTGGTGCTCATTTCTTCCGTTCCTCTCATATGTATCACATTTAATCTGATATTTTTAGTATTTTCATTGTCTTCTATAATGCCCATACTAAAAATCAAGATAATACACTATACCACGATTATCCAATTGCCATACCGTATCCACCATTTACCAGAATGTTCACCTAGAATATAAATCTTGTTCCTGGTTTGACACATTGCTCTTTATCTTGTCTGTTAACCCAAAACGTTTGGCTCTTTCTTCCATTTTCAGTTTCTCCTCTCTGCTAAATATGTCTATGCCTGTCATAAATGTACCACCACGATTTTCATACCGACTATCAGATTCTTTCTATTTTCAGAAAATAAATATACAGCATTAATCATTGCTGCCATAATTCTACGTGCATGTAACTGTTTATACGATTGAAGGGTGATAAACTAATTAGGATATTTATAACACAATGTAGCAAAACTTAGGAATGAAAGGTTAAGAAGTAAACTCGATCAGATTTGGAAATCGATCGCAAATAGCGATCAACGATAACGTTTCTTTACCTCTGTAACTTGCACATTGTTCAAATTAAACGTTTTCACGCTCGCTTGGTCTAAATCAACAGCTTTGCTGTCATCCGCCACAGGAATCATTTCCACGTCCATACTCTCGACTAAGTCTTCCATTTTTTCCAAACCTTAACTTTTGCTTTCTCACAATGTTATAAAATACAAATTGAAAACATGAAATACCGGTTGTGGGATTACTATTTATGCAACAAAATGCAGAAGAAACAACACGATAGGTTATGGAGTATAGCTTTGACTATATAAATATCAAAGTTACGTATTCCGAATCTAGCTCCTACGTATTATTTACCAATGCACGATCGCCTTCACCGCGTTATGCGGGAAATTCAAGCTGTTTAATATCTTTTGTCTAATTTTTCTGCAAATGCTTTTATAACAGCATTTTTTAGAAATATTTCGAACAGACGTACGAGGATTGTTGTCAACATACGTCAGCACAGAGCTCACACGATCTTCATTTTCTGTATTTGATATCGACACATCTCTTAGTGGTTTACAAAACGAGCTATACTGACATAAATTCGATTTTTTACGTATTGGTTCTCTTCTTTCCCTTATAAAATAGGGTTAGCTATAACTAAAGCCCTATCAGTATCTCTCAACGAGATCCCACAACGAATTGCATGTAGATAATATTATTTTTATCAATGAAGCGTGTATATGGGTGAAATTTTTTGGCAACTGACACGTGCACTTCGAACAGATTTAAATCTAATCAGACGTAATTCATAAACTGAAAGGTATAAATAACGACTATGCTGACATAAATTACATTTTTCAGTATTCTGAAATTAACAGCCGTATCGTTTCCTCGAAGGATCGCATTATTTCCTGCCATTAGATTTTATGTGTATTGCAATTACTTGTACAGTATCTATGATTCATCGAACAAAAACTGTAAACAATTATAGTATAAGGTGTTCCATAAAGTGTGGACATAATATCAGAGATAAACAATTAGCCCATAAAAATAGCTTATTTTTATCGAATTAATTTTGGGAGCTAATTGTCTTATCTATATTTACAACACCATCTTAATCGAACACAATCTACATACCCGTATATTAGTATACCCGTCAAGTCTACAAAATTCTTTCGTAAGTCTCGATATAATGGATTACAGTATAGATTGTAGTCGATTAGAATGATTTCGTAAAAAAAGATAACACAGTTAGAAGGTTAATTCTCATTTTTAGTTTTTAAGTAATTTCAATCTCTCTTCAGATTGTCTTGCATTGTACAAATGGAATTTATTCGGACATAATCATTTTTATTTCCCTATCTTGCAATATTGTTGTTAGCAGAAGGCCACTCTGTGGTTTGTTTATTATTATGCAGTTGGACGCTACGTTAATTCACGTAGAAGTTACGTAATAAGGGGTAAATACTAGTTTGAAATCTATCTTCATACAAACGCACAGCTTGTCTCAAATGATATTGGCTTTCAGCACGAAACGTCCCCCAATCTTCCATCTAAACGTTGACTATCAAACGGGGATGGTCTCTACTTGAACAGTCAGTCTAATTTAAAGATCATTTCTAAGCTTATCTTGTAAAATGATATAATTACAAAAGATAGATACAACGGTAGAAACAAAATTCGATGTCGAGTACTACTCAACATAGGACTGCAATGAGTTAATGGAATGTCGCCCCGAGGATCAACAGAGCGCGGAAGCATCGTATTATCAATATCTATTATCATCAGTTAGATGTAGATACTTTAACTTCGGGGCTCGATCATTCCGTTTACTTGACGTTACTAAAGTCGACGTGAATTTTATCGAGCGAACGCGTCTATGTTTTCGAACGGGCTGTTAGTGATAAATTAAGGAGCGATCGCGTCTATTGACACAGTTCGTCGCCAACATCGTTTTAACGTGGATCGCCGATCGATGTCCGTCTGGTTCGCGCCGCAGGAAACTCCCGCGAAATTTTCGACGGTTGCCCGTGGATCGTTGACGCTTTTCGTGGCAGTGGACCGTCAGATTCGATCGACATTTTGAAGAGTTCTCTTCGCGCGGGGTGCGGAAAACGTGAATTTCAAAATGTACGAGAACGGGATGACCGAGATGACCGAGGTGGTAAGTGACTGAGAAGACTCGAGCGACGACGCGACGGAAAGTTTTTGTAATCGTTCGCCAGAAGCATCTATTTCGGGAAGATTTTTGTTTACGCGACAGACAGCAATGCGCTAAACTATTAAGAGCAATTGGTGGTTCCGTAATGCGCTTAATTGCTCGAGAACACTTTCATAATTCATAATCTTGTCGCTTTAATAGCCATACAATCGTATGCACTGTAAAGTTGCTTAGAATATTTCCTTAGACAAACAAAAAAATGTTACGTTCGGTTACAATTTGCTGAGCGTTAAAAAAAAGCTATGCAACGGTATAATAGCTCCGTAAAAAGTTACATGAAAACAAAAGAAACCGTAG
This sequence comes from Colletes latitarsis, assembly GCF_051014445.1. Classification (NCBI taxonomy): domain Eukaryota; kingdom Metazoa; phylum Arthropoda; class Insecta; order Hymenoptera; family Colletidae; genus Colletes; species Colletes latitarsis. The sequence continues at coordinate 26,294,459 of NC_135141.1, read as the reverse complement.
AAAATCATTAATGATTACCACTTTGTTTCTGAAGAACAAAGTAGTTGGAATGGTGTTATATTTGCAAGGTAAATGTAAATCGAATTTCTGCAAATGTTAAGCAATAATAATATTCGTTTCTGTCGCTCGGAGTGAGTGCTTTAACTCATTAAACAGTAAATAATTTATCAACACGTTGACAGCCACGCCTGTTTTCCAAGCGTTTAGGATCGTCCTCGACAATTACTCCAATTTTATTAAATGATTCATGGTGGTATAATTTTCAATTCATAGCGTTCCTAATACCATTAAAATTATTCAAACGATTATAAGTATCGTTTGAATCTAAATTAACGTTTTGTTTATATACAAAGTAGCAACGTATGAATATTAATTTGGGTCACGATACGTTCATAAAAACAAACTCGAGAGTACAATTTCTATATTCGAAGCAATATTTATATCGTAAGATCAATAGCATCGCAGTCACCGAAGTTCTGAATCGCGAATCAAACGATCAAACTTCGTTACTAGAAACGATACGAATATTCAAATGATTGTTCGTTGCGTCTTTCTAAGTAACGATCTAGGCGTATCTGGATCGTTTAGCTATTCCGTGTAACTGATCCTCTAACCAGAGGAGCTCGAAGCACAGTGACTCGCGACGCAAACTCGATCGTGAACTTGAACGATCGTGATCTTGAGAAGGACAATAGTATATTTAGATCGACACAAGAACACTAAGAGCACGAGTATCGGCGGTGACGCGTATACAATTAATCAAGCACAATTAAACATTCAAGATTAAGAGATACAATTCGTCTTCGACGCCGTGGAAATATCGATCGCGCACCATTAACACGTGCTTCGTAGATCAAACAATTTTTATTACCTCGTGCAATGAATACGTTCGCGTCAACTGCGATAGTTTAACGTTTTATTGTAAACTAGACGATTAATAGCGAAAAACATTTCATAAACGGATGAACTAAAAGCCATCGTACAAAAGAGTTATTTTCGACGGTGAAAAAGTTATTGGAGATCGTTTGGAGTATTTTGCTATTGTATTTGCCAGACCTTGTCTCGTGTGATTTTTACTTATTTCCGTTCATTGAAAAATTAAAATCATTAATTTCGAATCCTGAATGAGAAACGATAACAATCGGTGCCGCGATCGACATAAAGTTACACGAGATTCGTCGATAATCACGAAACGAAGAAAAGCGTTGCGATTTGTAAATCTATCAAGCTGATAAAATGATTTACATAAAAATGCGATTATCGGTTACCTAATACGGCTTCCTTTAATTATGTCTTTTTACTGAATGTTAATGCTGCAGCGCAGTTTTACCGTGTTAACGAGCATGGCGATACAATTATTCCCGGCAATTTCGTTCTCCTACGTAATTACGTAACCCGGTTTCTTATTATAATAACAAATATTTTCTGTACGCCGCGTGAGATGCTGTCTAGCTTGGCATCTATTCTTGTTTTTCTGGGTGGTTACCACGTTGGTTTGCGTTCTCGTTGCCGCGGCTCGAATTGGAGACTTTGCAACCTGCGTGTAAAAATTACGACGTCATTAAAAAAATCGCCAACACCGTAGGAGAAAAATTTAAACATTTCTCGGGAGCAACCAGGCGGCCTTAGATAGGGTAAATGATCCAGTTAGCTTCGAATTTGTCGCCACTCTACGGATTCGAAACGATTCTGGTCCACTGCGCGCGTGCTTGATATCACTGAGCGTATGCTTTACGGTTGTTTCAGAATATAGATTCATCCCTTAATTCATCCCTCGATCAGCAAGATGTCAAGATCGCCAGTAGCAATAACAGGAGCACGAATCTTACGTACGGGATCGACGACGTTCCACCATGGTACCTGTGCCTGTTCATGGCTCTCCAGGTATTACTCTTCGCCAGTTGGCCACAGAACTTGGCTTCGAAAGCTCTTCAAACGAATTGCAAATCTCTATTAAAATCTCGTAGACTCGTAATCCGAAAGATTTCACCGTTAATCTTGATAGGATATTCAATTATGTTTGTTACAGTCTCAACGGTCGAGATTATTATAATCGTTTTATGTGTCTAGCGTTCAAATTCCATTTACTTTCTTCGCGATTTTTATCTTCTTCTAATTAAAAGAAAAGATAAACAAATACGACACGTTTTTTTCAGCATTATTTGACCATGATAGGAGCGATCGTCTCCATTCCTTTCATCTTGACGCCAGCTTTGTGCATGGCCGAGGATGATCCATCCAGAAGTTACATTATCTCCACCATGATCTTCGTTACAGGATTGGTGACATTTTTCCAGACCGTCATAGGATGCAGGTAACGAGTCTGATAGAAGCATTCACACTGTAGACATCGTCAATCTCATTATGTATTTTCCCTGATTTATGGGACCAGTTATGTTTACTCTGTACCAATTTTGGTTCGCTACGAAAGATGGAACGAATCGTTTTAATCCATCAACTCGGCAATCGACGCTTAATTGAAGCTGTTTGTCCGTGTGTCATCTTTATGGTTGCACGACGATTATGGCTCGCAATCTGTTAGCGAAAATATGAAGAAAAAGTACATGATGTCACTTATCTCGCTGGCGCTCATCGAATTCAATTACGATTGTTTAATTCAGCAATCATTGAAAATAAGATTCCAATCGATCAATTATTACGTATTAATTACTCAGTCCGATGAAGTACTTAATCAATTATCTAACTTCATTCCCTTTGCTCATATTTGCAACAAAAGTATGAAAACAGCGTGCATACGCAAATTGGTTTATTTTTATACGTGCGTCAATAAAGTTTACAGTAACTTAAAACGTATAAATGTACCAATGGAAGATGGTAACGTCTCAGATAATTATATCTGTACCTTAATTTGCATTTTACAACCCAGACGAGCAAATTATACGTTGCAGTGTACAAGTACGACTGCAATTTACAAGTAATTCCGAATAATTATATTTACACGTACGATAAGTGATTTTTCTAACAAAGTAACGAGACGACGTGTTATTCGAATTTACATGAATTTGATATTCATGGCGAACAATAGATACATTACAAACAGTTTGCCGGATACTCATAAGTCGCATCTACAACTTATGTTGACGGTCTTGCAAGTTTATTGCGAGAAAATAGCATTGTACTCTCGTTTAGCAAGATTTATGGCTTGTTAGCGATCCCTGACAAGTTCCGGGAATGAGTTGTCGATCTTTATTTTACATTTTACGATACGAAGCGAGCAGAATTTCGCAATTTCACAAATTACGGGATGATTATCGTTCGAGATAATATGTTTGAGACTTTCAATGTGTCGAGACACGTTAGTGATCACGTGCAAGCAAAAGAATTATCTAGTGTTTAATAATAAACACTAACAAGTGAAGGTCCCCAACCCGGAAATTCAGAAAATTATGAAACATTAGGGACGGTTTTAAATGGATAATTATTTTAATATTTAATGCTTTCCATTGCAGATTGCCACTGGTACAAGGAGGGACCATATCGTTTCTGGTCCCAACTCTGGCACTGTTGAATCTACCGCAATGGAAGTGTCCAGCGCCAGAAATTTTGAACGAAATGTCCCCCGAGAATCGTACCGAATTATGGCAGGTCCGTATGAGAGAACTCTCGGGGGCGATCGCGGTGTCCGCTTTGTTTCAAGTGGTCCTCGGATTTGGAGGTACGAGAAACTCATTCGAATCAGTTCAAAAATTTTGTAATTCATTAGAACCCTCGCTAAACTTTTTCCCCTACGTCGCGTATCTTTTTTGCGCAGGTATTATCGGCTATTTATTGAAATTCATAACTCCACTCACGATCGTACCGACAGTCTCGCTGGTTGGATTATCCCTTTTCGAAAATGCAGCTGACGCGGCATCGCAACATTGGGGCATCGCAGCTGGGTAGGATTCTGAAACAATTACAGTAAAATTCCAATTATCTGGCATACTCGAAACTGGGGTAATGCCGGGAAATCAAATATCCCGGATAACTGGACTATACCTACATATAAAGTGCTAAAAACGAGAAATTGGACAACTTTTATGGAGATTTTCTCACTTTACAGGGTTAAGGAAAAATGATTCGAACATTCCTAGAATTTCTGCATATGCTTGATTAAAATCCGCGTCGTTTGCATTTTTAAAAATTAAAATCCTTCAATCCGTTCAGGAGTTATGATTTTTTAAACATACGCATGAGAACCATTTCTGGTTACATATTATATTTTTGGTTAAGAATTTTTTTCTCGAAAGTGGATAAGATTTCGGAGGTATGTGTATTCACAAAAAATGATTGTAATTGACCCCCGGAATCAGAAATAATTTTTTTAGAACGATTTGAAATTTTTTTTTTTCGCCGAAAAATTTAGACCCCTGTCGGATATTCCGGATAATCGGAACTCTACTGTATCTTAAATACGAGCAGTCCCAGTAATAAAAAAAATGTAATTCTATATCTATTGACTTTCCAGAACGATACTGATGTTAACACTGTACTCCCAGATACTTGTCAACGTGCCGTTCCCGATTCTGATGTACCGCAAAGGCGAAGGGATACGAGTCGTGTGGTTCGAACTGTTCAAACTATTCCCGGTAAAAATATTAACAAACCCACAAATCTACGCTCGTCTATAAATGTAGAGGAGCACTAAACTTAGCGTAACTTGGTCTCATTTTAAAGGATGCAGCCCCTACTTAAACCAGATACTATATTTTTATTATATTTCTAAGCAGTGTTAACCATCAAGCTAAAAAACAGCGAACTTTAATATTAACAGTAATTCGTGACTGGCTGATTAACTACAGGTGCTACTAACAATAGTAGTCATGTGGATAATCTGTACGATCCTAACCGTGACCGATGTTCTGCCAGTCGGTCATCCAGCAAGGTCGGACAGTAAGATAAAAATTATCAGCCAATCTCCGTGGTTCCGTGTGCCGTATCCTGGCCAGTGGGGCACGCCGACTGTAACCCTGTCTGGCGTATTGGGTATGCTTGCTGGGGTATTGGCATGTACAGTAGAATCGATCAGCTACTATCCGACTACATCTAGAATGTGTGGTACGCAATACAAAGAATTTCTGATTAATTAAAACCTATTGAAAATTACTCAGAAGACTATCCTTGACAATATACGTCGAGATCAAGATCTGAAATATAATTTTCAGGCGCTCCTCCGCCACCGGTTCACGCCATTAACCGGGGTATCGGTATGGAAGGTTTGGGCACCATGTTGGCCGGCCTCTGGGGCAGTGGAAACGGCACAAATACGTTTGGAGAAAATGTTGGAACCATAGGTAAATAATACATTTTTATAAAAAATGAAACATCGTACTCATGGCTTTTAACGTTGCAGGTGTTACGAAAGTTGGTAGTCGTAGAGTTATTCAGTGGGCGTGCGCGCTCATGATACTGCAAGGCCTAATTAGCAAATTCGGCGCCGTTTTCATCATCATTCCAGAGCCCATAGTCGGTGGAATATTCTGCGTGATGTTCGGAATGATCTGTGCTTTCGGTGCGATAACGAGACACTTTTATTTTTAAAAAATTACTCTAACTGGCATCTTTGACAATAACATCGTTTTCCAGGTCTCTCGGCGTTACAATACGTAAATCTAAATTCAGCGAGGAACCTTTACATCCTCGGATTTTCAATTTTCTTTCCGTTGGTAAGATCATTACGATACCACAATGTTTCTGCAATGTTCGAATCTCGATTTTGTATAAATTTCTTTATAAATTCCTTCAGGTTTTGTCGAAGTGGATGATCAAACACTCGGACGTGATCCAGACCGGAAATGATATAGCCGATGGTGTGATCACCGTGTTACTTAGCACAACCATCTTAGTTGGTGGTGTGGTAGGATGTTTGTTGGACAACATCATACCAGGTACAGTCTACTTCAATATATTTGAACAGCTATTTATATATTTTCAACGATAATATATTTAATCATTTTCTCTTGGAAATCAAGGCACTGCCGAGGAACGTGGACTCATAGCTTGGTCGAAAGAGATGGAATTAAATACCGTAACAGACGATAAAGAAGACCAAGGAGAATACGTGCCCAACACATTCGATTTTCCATTTGGAATGAACGTCTTGAGAAGGTAAACGAATCTATATCGTGAATTAGCCCCCTATAGTAAAATCAAACTCAACTGGTCACTCAAGGTCACCGAGGACTTGTTTGTTTACATTTGGTATATGTATTTCGAACATTCTACCGATTATCTTTTTTACAGATGGAAGTGGACGTATTACGTACCATTTTTACCCACGTATAAGCCAGGAATCTATTCTTGCGGCCAGAAGAAGCGGTAAACTTTAGTTTTACATTTATCGATACTGATAAGAAATTTGTAATGGTATGAACGTTTGATGAACCAACGTGCGAGCGGCGAATGGATAAATTGAATATGTACTTAATTTTATCGAAAATGAGAATAAAACAGTTTTTATATAAAGACCAATTGGATTTATTTCGTATCTTCCGAATGCACGTAGCTCAAAATGAATGATATTGTTCTAAAAAGCTAGAGCAACAAAGAACTTTGTGACGTAAATTTAAAAATATCTTCTTACGTAGAGGACAGTACCGTGTTCGATACTTGATTAAATTGTCGTGTGGCGCGAAATAACCGTTGTTGACGAGTAAACGTATAAATGTTATTTCTAACAAATTGTGTACACACGAATAAATACAATTATGGCTACATCCACAGATATTGCTACGGTACTACATACGTATACTGTTTCTGTTTATTAACACGATCGACTTACGAATTGTTATGAAAACATAACCTAAAATATACTTAACCTAAAACATACTAACCGGCTTATTTAAAATGCGACAGGAAAGTAACCTTTTTATTAGAATTATATGATCTACTGTTCGTAATACTTATTATTTGGTTGAATGTATTATACTTTGATAATAAACTAGTACGTAAACCAATATACATGTTGCATTTCTTGTGTTGAAGTATACTTTATATGTCATTATTTTCTGTAGAATGTATTTTAATTTTTGTTGTATGTATATAATCAACAAACTGTTTCTGAATTTTGTGTAAGATCATTTGTTATCGTGTACTTACAAATTGTTTTTGTGTATTGCATATGCAGATCAGAGTACAGAGGTACTTGAACATGCCATTGGTACAAAGGTGCAAGAAAATAGCAACATTAATAGAGGAATCCAGCACAACAGAGTTACAACATGTATTTCCAATATTAGTAGATTCACTTTTTGGAACAACTGACAATATTGGTTGGGGTTTACACAGTATCACTTTTAAGAAAAATCCACAAGAACATGAAACACTGTGTAACTTCCTTAACCCTCAGGGACCAGTTTTCTCTCTATGTTATAAGTTACTACCAGATTGTTATTTGAAATACAATTTTCCAGTGTCATATTTGCCGGTATGTCAGAACTTTATGTTGCTGTAAATATAGTAGCAAAACACATTAATTTTTATGTTGATTTTTTTCTTCAATGCAGGTCAAAATACGTTCAATGCTAGAGGAAGGTGTTATACCACCATTCTATCTTGATAAAATTAGAGATGATCAGGGTACACGTGTTGTATCTGCTTTAAATATGAGTATCCTTTTTTGTTATTCCAGTTTTAAAAGTCTAATAGAAGACTTAATGAAATTTTGTGTAGACTACATCCTTAACTATTGACACAGATCCCTTTGAATATTATATCTTTCACTTTGCTTATCATTTAACAAACCCGTGGCTGCAAGTTCAGCAACAAGATAATGTCTGGGTCAACTGGGAAACAGTTTATGTTCAATTAGCACATTGTTACTTATATCATTTTTTACCTAGAGATAATTCCCCTGTTTTGCCAATTATTGGTCCATATATTAGGAAAACACCTCAACGAAAATTAGTACAATCACCTGAATCTAAAAGGTATTCTAATATCAACAAGATTGCACCATTTGGAGACTCAATAATAAGTTGTAAATTTTAATCAGAGATTATTACAGATTGCAAACTCCGCGATTGTTGAGAACATCGATATTATCGCCAGGATCTCCAAATTCTACGTCTACTGTACCGCAACAGCAATGTTTACCGCAAGTCTGGAGAAGCGAGACCGTGGTTCAAGTCTTTCTCGACTTCTGGCTAGAGTATATAGAAGAGGATCAGTTAAATTCACGATTAGGTTCATCGTACGTTGCGTCGGTTCCTCGTCGAGTAAGTTTTTCGTAAAATTTTTTTTTATACTGTTCATAAATTCACATGTGATTTTAATTACAGCATAGCATTCACTCCGGAGAACATATACGCCTCGTACGAGCATTCATAAAGACTTTACACGAATTTGCAAATAGCGCATTAGGTGATAAAAGTGCAATGGATGAACTAAAACGGTAGTTACAAATATTAAGGTAAACGCATAAAAATTGTCGAAATTTTCTAAATATATCTCATTCGCAGAATAATTTTGCCTTCTGTACAAGGCAAAATTTATACGTTCCTTCGGAAAGCTATATATCATTGGCCTCTAGACAGTTCATTTAGATTAATACTTGAAGCGTGGTTAAGCTTTATTCAACCATGGAGATATTTCCCTGGTATATCATATACTAAGGAAGGAAAATCAGAAGAAGAAGAACGGGGAAAGATATACGATGCATACAGATGGATGCCTTTTGTTGTGAATAATTTGTTAGCTTACACAGCAATATTTCAACAATTACTCCCGCGTTTTATGAGAACAGATCTCGTAGCTCCCAAAAATGCGTTAATGTTGTTCAGGGTTACCAAAGTACGTGAATTACGTTATTAAAATGATTAAAGTACAGTCTAATTTTAATAGTAAATTTTATAGGTGTTCTCGCAACCTTATTTATCGAAAATGATATGCGAAGTAGAGAGTCACATGGACGACGTTGGATTAAGTAGGAGTCGAATATCTTCAAATCAATGGGCCTCGATTGTACGACAACAAATTCTAGAACTCGAGGGACCGACGTACCAATATATTCCAATGTTTGCAATGTCTACCGCTTCTCAGGTATATAAAATGTATAACACCTTTTTATTATTTAATTATCTTGGAATTTTTATGGTAGGTTGTATGTTTATTGAGCACAATCAAGCAAGCACATTTAACCGCGACTAGCTTAATCGATGCATTGGAAAATAAGCGAAAAAATAGACGATATTTGATAGCAATATGGGAATTCTTCAACGACGAAGACTATTTTTCGGACGACATTAGCATAGAAGAACGACGTCGAGTTCCTCTATATCTGGCAAACGCACAACAACAACTAATCGAAATTTTCGAGGTAAATATTAATATAATAACGAAGTACTGCTATTTCTTATATACGATATCTACAGATCAGAGTCGAAGACATTCCTCAAGTAGCTATCGAAGCCGATCAAGAGTACCATGAGAGTATCCTATCAACATCCTTTTGCCATCAATCGCAAGTAATAAATTCATCGGTTCTCTGATAATTTGATTTTGTTCGAATAGTTTTAAACATATTAGTTTTCTAGACGGATTCGAGCTTAGATACAAGTAAGCCAGGTGTCTTTGTACCAATACAGAAAGACAGACAATCGTGCCAATACATTGAATATATGGGAGATCCAGAATTACAACCAGTGAGAAGCAACGAGTGTGCTTTCCTCGTTAGACATTTCTATAAACTCTGCGCCTACGTAAACGTAAAGGTTAACATTCGTTTTAAATATTTTTAGTAATGAAAAGTGAGATAACGATGTTTTAAATTTGTATTCTTTGAACAGTACCGACACAAGATAGTTAACATGTACCATCAGCGTGGTTTCTTCGGCAGCGTTTGCCGACAGATCTTACAACCACCCACCAAAGTTGTGAAGCTACCAAAACGAACACTGGATGGGTTCTCCAGTGGATATGAAGAACGTATCCCTCCTCGACTGAGTTTACGACCGCTGGCTAATTATAGTTTACTTCTGACCGTGTGTTTAGGAATGTTTATCGCCTGGTTTATGAAGTATGTCCCGATCTCGACCCTTATATTGGCAACAGAAATTTTTATTACGGAACTAATGTCGATCTCTCTTTACAGTTACGGTGCCTTTGCATTTCTCGGATTAGTTTTTTGTATATGGTTCCTATACATAATAATACGCGCAACAATCGAACCCTGGACCAGATGGAACATCAGCCGATTTAGGACCAACGCAACATTTTCTGTGAATTAAAGGACGATGCAGTTGTATTATTTAAGGACTTACGCGTACTAGTGTACAAAATTTGTATGAATATTGTAATTTTTCAAGCGAATATGATTATGTATGAAATAATTAAAAAAAAAAAATGTAATAATCCATTGGAAATATGTAAGAACATTATTTAATAAAGAAAATGTTAAAATAAAGTTCAATTTCGTACGGATCAATAGAGGTCATTGATGGAAAGCTACTTTAGCCTGTATTGCAAAAGATGTAACACGCTTTTGAAATCCACGCTACGAATATCGCTAGAGTAATAATTATTTAATCAATACGTATTACATACGAATAACCGATCATTTCTGTGAGTTTCGTACTGTGCATACGTATACTGGTTCGCGTAAGTATGGTGGTTCGTTAAGGTCGGCATTGAGAGACAGGAAAATGATATTAGCCCGCAGTGGCGACATTCCATGCGGAAGGAATTGGCAAAAGAAATGGGAAGGTATAGATTACAATTTTCTCTCATTGAACGAGTAAAGTGCAATATGCAATTCCCCAACAGAATTTAAATTATTGCACTCTTTAATGTTACGTTAGCTAACTTTTTACCTGTACTAACAACAAGAGAATTTGCGATCGCGCCATTACTTTCGAGCCTGCCACTAGCTTCCAATCGCATTAGTCGTATTAAGCCATCAGATATTTAGTACGATGGGCGTGTTTACTCATCCTATGCAGCTCGAACATGACCCGTTTTCGGTTTAGATTCGTGCAACCGATATTCTGGACGAGAGGCTCGACTTTACGAGTCATTCAGCTTCGCGACGCGATTATGCATCCTTTTATCCATCGTCAAACGACCTGTTATGCGCCTGTTACGAACAATAAGCACGTTCGAATTACCTCGAATGGACTCGTTCTCTATTCGTTAAGACCGCCTCTGTAAGGAGGCGTCTTTAAGTCAAAGAACACGTGTCTGTTAAAATCAATGGCTATTAGGCGTGCCTCTATTGCCGCGAAGCACATTCCTCGTGAAACGCTTAGAATTATATGTCACTGCGGCAAACTTTTGTTTTCCATAACCGTGATTTTCATCGAGCTAAAACTTCTTTCTTGCCTTAACTTTAGAAAATAAACTGTATGGGTATGCGTTATTACCAATTTGTGCAAGATGCTTAGTTCCATAAATCATTTGTCTAACGAGGTAACCACAAGTGACTAAGTATCAAATAGCTACGAAACTGAAGTACGAGACACAGCCTCAAGTGTGTTTACGTGAACACGTATTTAGTCGTTGCATAAATTTTGTCCATCGACATGGTACTGCACGCGTATCGTAATTGCACGAAAATGCATTTGACCTTCGCGATCCTCAATGTTTTCCTTGACATAAAAAAGATATTCTTCGATTGTTCGACGTTACTTGATCTCCGGTAAATATAATTAAGAAAATTACAATGACATTTATAAAGAATGTATAATTATACGACGTCTATTATTTTATATCAAAAGATAATTTTGAAGTTCGCGCGCATTATAACGTATTTACAACGGACCTCCAAAGGTTAAACGCTGAACGCCTTATGTTTACTATGGGGACAAAACTTTCGCGGTAACTTAATACGGTTATAGGATCGTTTTTTTTTCTGCGTCGCCTGTGGATTGTATTTCTTGGCAAGAGAATCTTGAGACGTATAACGAAGCAGGCGAATCCCGTGCGAAACAACAGCGTTTGATTATCACCACGAAACCGGAAACGCAGATATCGACTCGTGCTTAAAAATCAGATTAAAAAGAACGTGGTTGACATTGAAATGTTCTCTATAAAGGGTGTTTGGCCACCCCTGGGAAAAATTGTAATGGAAGATTCTAGAGGACAAAATAGGACGAAAATCAAGAATACGAATTTGTTGATGGAGGCTTCGTTAAAAAGTCATTAAAGTTTAAAGTTCCGCCCGTACTGAATTTTTTTCTCGAAAATGCGTAGGATTTCGGGGGTATGTCTAATGACCAAAAGTGATTGTAATCGACCCCTGCAACCAAAAATAATTTTTTTAGAACGATTTGAAATTTTTTATTTTCCGTCGAAAAATTTCAACCTTCTCAAATTTTTTTCTAGAAAGTGGGTAGGATTTCGGGGGTATGTCTATTCACCAAAAATGCTTGAAATTGACCCCCGGAACCGAAAATAATTTTTTCAGAATTAATTAAAAATTTTTTTTTTCGTCGAAAAATTTAGGCACCTACCCCCTGTCGATTTTTCTTAAAAATTCCTTTTTCATTTTTAGTAGTTTTGTTTGGCGTCCTACAGAAAAGTTGTCTAATACTTTTTTGTAGGTACCTATGAGCTCTACATCAGAAAAAAGTTTCCTTGAAATATATTCACAATTGTAGAAATTATAGCTGTTTGAAAATTGGACCATTTTTATGGGGTTTTTCTCATTTTGCGGGGTCAAGAACCAATTTTTCGAATATTTTTGCAATTTGAACATATTCTCCATCAAAATACGCGTAGTTTGCTTTTTTAAACATTCAAATCGTCCAATCCGTTCAGGAGTTATGACGTTTTAAAGATTCGCATGAAAATTCGGGCAAACATTTCTGGCCTCAAATTAGATTTTCGGTAAGGAATTTTTTTCTCGAAAATGCGTAGGATTTCGGGGGTATGTCTAATGACCAAAAGTGATTGTAATCGACCCCTGCAACCGAAAATAATTTTTTCAGAATAATTAGAAATTTTTTAAATTAATTTTTTAACAACTTTTTAACGAAGTCAAGAAATTTATATTCTTGATTTTCGTCTTATTTTGGCCTCTAGAATCTCCCACTGAAATTTTTCCCATGGTTGGCCAAACACCCTGTATATTTTTTACGTAGCCGTACACCCTTTTTTAAGTAGCTACATAAAATTCGTAACCGTCGATCGAATTGTACGATTCTATTAAAGGTTCTTCTTTTAGCTTTCTTAACGTTGCAGCCGTGAAATTCATGGAAGCCGTCGGCTCTCACTGCGTATCGGACTAATTCCGTAATTGCCAGCTATTAGAACAATGTAATAACAGGCAAAGGTCGAAGACACGCTTAAGGCCACACCAGCAATTAAAGTATAGTGTTAAGTTTATTGCATCGTGTAATTTTTCGCGGCGTTTATTCAATGCTTAATACGTACGACGGATACTCGAAACCGGCGATGTGAGAAGTTTTTATTTAATAACAAATAAAATATAAACGTAAACTCTGTTTTGTTTTCTGTTATTCGAAGTAGTAAGGAGTAACGTGGAAAAATGAGAAGATACTAAAAAGTAACGGTTTCCGTGAGAAATGAGCATCGAGAAAAATAGCGTCCCCGGGTAATCCGATTTTTCACTTGGAATATATCTAAGCTGAACGCCCACATTGAATATCACCACCTTCCGTGAAAGGGAGAACAAAAAATCCGCAGACCCATTTGTCTGGTTAACCTTGGCGGTAATCCGAACCTGTCTAATGTCGAACGGAATAACAAATACCTGCTTGTTTGCGAGACGATCCAACTTGATTGGTAGATCACTGTATAAATAGACAGTCTATTTCTATGATTCCCTTGATCGAGAGCTGTCACTGTCACAATGCTAGTCGCGTTTTAATTTACAAAGATAACAGGGAAGTACGACTACGTTAAAAGAAAGAAAACAATTCGTTTCTGTCCGATTATAACACGTGAAATAAAAGCTACTGTTATCTACCCGTATGTATATCCGTTTCACGTGAAATAAGAGTCACTACCTTCTACGCGTGTTCTTTGTATTGATTTTCGCAGCTACATCATAAGTTCTACTTTAAAATTTATATTTAAGTTACTATCCTATGACTACAAAAAGCAAGAATATAAGACTCATTTTAGTTGGAATAGTACAGTCACACACCGGATTTATGTATTAACTGGTTTCAGCGTAAGTTAAAAAAGATGTAAGTCACGATAAACATGATGCACGTATGCATATACAAGCAGTTGCGGATACAAGGAGGAGGGGCTAAAGGAGTTTGAGCTCCTCCCATTCGTTAACCAGAAAAGTCTATTATACGGTATGTCGTTTTTGTTAATATTATTCCTTTCATAATGCATGGACAAGTACAATTACTGACACAACGCTTGTTTTACAAAGATAATTAAACGTCGTTTTTCAAAGGTAATTATTATTACAGATAACGTAGGTGAAGTCCAGGAATTCCCTCCACTTGGCGTAGATAAAACATTTTCATAGAAAACGATTTTTTAACGTGTACTTTCCATTCAAATAAATACAGAGGTGCCTATATGAAAGAGACATTTATTACACTGACCGTTCGTAAAACTCAAAGTTGATCGAGCTAGTAAAAGGGAGAAGAAGTTGATAAAGTTTTGTCACGTTCTAGAGATCGACGAATAAACTTGGTGTTTCAGACGTGGAACGTCGGGAGAAGTTATACCTTCAAAAAAGAACTCTTAATTTCGTTATGATAGGAGGATTCTAACCTAATTTGGACTACTTACTACCGTAAAGAGCGAACTTCGTATGTACTAGGGCCGTGACTTTTTGTGAAATCATTCTGTATTGGAACAGAGTCTAAATACTTTTATATTCCAAAAATTAAAAGTATTCTTTCTTCTACAAAAATTTATAACCTGCTTAAATTGTGTTTTCTTTCGTTGACTTAATTTACTTTAGCTTAAACAATACTTTAACTGAGTGCAGTGCATGTTACGTACGTTGTCGTAATGGCGCCATCGGAATCTAAAGGGTTAAACTTTTCGAATAGTCCAAGCCATATTTCGTGGTCAACTATTTCATGCACGTGCACGTGCCACGTCTTGTACGCGGAGAATTTCTGTCAACTAGCCGTGGTATTGAATCCTTGCTCGCAGTACGTTTATCCAATTACGAATCTGGTAGAGTGTTATAGGAATCGTTGCAGCTCGGATAATGGCGCTGCTTGTCGGATGCATACGTTTAATCGCGCATTGTGTTTCCTCGCTGTTTCGAAAGAATGAGCCTAATAACCGACGAGTATATCATTATATCGTATCAGTCGTGTATATGATTATACATCGTTTCACTGTCCACCTATTAATTCCTTTACCCACGATATGAATTTGGGCACTTATGCGGTTTACTCTTCTCCGAAATAATGCGTAATATTAACAACGATTCGAATTTCTCGAAACTCGTTACATTTTCTTTTAATCGGGATAAAAATCAAGTTTCCGTGGTTAGGGTAGGTGTGAACTACGCAAGTACCTAAATTAACGTATCGTTGGCGATTGGGTAACATTCAAATGGCATGTTTGGAGATCCCTTGGTAGTATCGATTGAGATAAATAGTACGCTGCATAATTGCGTTTAAATAAAGCGTGAAATGAAATTAGTTTATTCACCGAAGCATTCTGTTCATCTTCTGTGGAAATCCACTGGAACAGGGTCGCGTCACCGCTGTACAGCACCGTCGATTTTCTTCCTGCGTCTACCACTACCGCCATAACCTATAACCGCCTTCGTTCCACCTCCACCGTCGCGGTGTCCCCGTGTGTCACGAGGAGGAACTCAGTTACGCGCCACGGGGTTGAGAAGTCGGACGCGTTTTGTCCACGAGTGACGAACGTTTCTTTAATAATTCACAAACTTTCGGACATTAAAGTGACAGACGATCAACGTCGATCCCCGATCGATCTGTAACTGTACGTCAACTGGCGCGCGGTCGCTGCTGATTGACGTTGATTGGTTCGGACTCGCGACACGCTGATTGGTTATCGAAAAAAGTCGAGTCAATTTCCTCGACAAGGAAATTAGCGAATATCGCGATATTTATCGATCCTTTATTTCGAATTTATTTGAACGTTAGTAAGAAAACGTAATTTTTGTAAATCGAAAATTAAAAAATCTGTAACGAGTAAAATTTGAGTAGAGCCATCGCGAATGTTGGAATTATGTTTCGAAGATGTGTTATACTAAGCCTCTATAAATAAAGATGGACGTAAAAGCTTAGAATAGAGTATCATGAGTGTCTGATGATGTTAAAACACTATTATTTACGATGACTTTAATGTTCTTTTGCTTCGTATTGCAAGCTCGTATCTAACGTTTTAATCTTCGGTCTTTTTCCCATTTAAAAGTTTGTTTAGAGACGAAATAGGCTGGTAGGAATAAAATTTCATTTAATGTAGGACAATGGAAACCGAACTTTCGGTCGTTGGGAATGGTTAACGGAGAAAAGTTTGCGATCGAAACTTCAACAGCTTGCGACATCGCGAGCTGCTTCGCTAATCTTCCTGTCAGCTGCTTCGTATTCTGTCGCGAGACGACCACAACTTTGAAATTGCGTTGCGACGTAACCGCGATCGAGACGATCGACGTTGATCCTCCCTTCGTTAGCGTTCGAGCACGGAACTTTACCGGTTCGCGACGCGTCCCTCGTGAAATTAAAACTTTAATCTGTTTCTTTCGCCGGAGTTGGTGCAACTTTTTCGTTATCGCGCGATTGTGTGACGAGCCGCGTAATAATATTGCGCGGACGAGTTCCAAACAGATACGAAAAAACTGAAGATTGCTTTCTACGATTTATTGCGAAAACTCATGAATTTCAATGCACAGCGAATGAAATCATGGCGAATCGAAAAGATCAAAGAACTCACCATAATAGCAATCTCATCTCCAGCGACAGTGTATCATCTTTAAGGGGATCCTCTGCTCTGAAACAACAAAACAAATAAAGACTATGTGAATCTTTTTTACACTTCGCAATATTAATCGTTTCAGAGTTCGACGGAAATTGGATCTGAAAAAGAAAAGGAGAGAAAGAATTTAACTCCGTACGGGAAAAGTAACGCAAAGTTTCGAAGAAGTTTCTACGTGCAGGCGACGAAACTCGTCGATTAAATTACTCTAACTATCGTATCCATTATTTCCGCGTGATTTCCGCCGCGAGTGAAAATAAGAAGATCCGTGGACTTTGAAAGAATGGGGATAATTGAATATTCGATAAGCAGGGCGATTTGAGTTCTTCGATCTCGACGCGGGGAAGAGGAACGCCTCTGGAACTTATGGTAGAGCAAAATGAATAAGAAGTTGGTTAGTACAAGCGTATTATTTATAATAAACGTTGCCACCTTAAGTTTATCTGCGTCTATCAGAGTTGGTCGCTTTTCTCAGAAACTAACGAACGTATCAACTTTGTTTTTATCGTTTAATTAAATGCTTTAGAGCTTTCCCTCTCTAGATCTTTTTAAATGGAAGATTGCTGTTATTTGATCCAAATTTGTTTCACAATGAAAATTTCACGTTCACCAAGTTACGGTTAGGGTTAGGGTGCGGTTAGAATCCCTGGTAATAAGATGCTTGGACCCAGCAACTTCTTATTTATTTTAGTCTTCCAAGTACGCAAGCGTTAACACCATTTTTCTGGTTATGACAGAGGACCGCGCCGTGACCCTAATACCTTTCAAACGTGGCCTGCGGCACGCGTGTCGGTTACGTGGAAGCACCCTCCGATGAACATGCGCTGGAAGGTCGAGGAAGCTCGTAATAAGGCTCGCAACTGCGCGGCCAAAACGTGGCCGGACTCGAAACGCCGACAGAATGAACGCCGCGACTCGTGCCTCATTTTCAGTCACAACAGTTCGCGATGGACGATCCGTTCCTCCGCCATAGAACGGTGTCCACGGGAGGTCCCTTAGTAGCTGAAGACTGTTTGGCCGGTGTCTGTCAGAGGGCTAACAAAATTTGTCTTCGGCGTTGTCTTTGAGAAAAAAAGTCGTGGGACGTAGATTAATGGTCCGAACGATAGTTGGCACGAGTTCCTTTCTTCCGGGCCACGATAGAGACTTTGGGAGATCGTTGACCGTGAGCTGAAGATTTATGTGGGCCGCAGGTGTTGCCAGACGTCGACCTTGTCTACGAGATACAATGTACAAACGCTATGAGAGTATAGAAACTTTGAGTTGCCTGGAGTTGCACGCAACATCTTGCTCCTGAAGATACTTGGAACGATTTGACGCGTACCTGAGGTGGTGTTTAACGTTGCCATCGCGGTGGATCAATGCGTAGCGTCGAACGGTATCGAGACGAGCCCTGTCGCGCTGAAACTGGAACAAATATCGGTGATGAACTCGCCGCCCGATCGTACATGCAAATAAGCGACTCATCCTTCTTCCGGTCCTGTTCCGTAACACCATCGCTGGCGTTAAACCGAAATCGATCGTCCTTCGAGCGTGACATGATCATTAGACGTCGCGCAGAGGTCGCCATCCCAGGTTTTAAGGATAGGACAGGGACAGACGCGGATGAGTCAAACGAGCGTTTCCTCCTATCGCGTTGACACGCGATTCGGTTCTTCGTCGTCTGGAGAGGAAGTCCGTCGAGGCTCTATTTAAAGACGCGGCGTCGAGCTCGCGTGACGATCCGACTGGACGTTTCGTATACAGGAATTAAAGAGATCCATTAAAAAAAACGACGAGGAAAGCGTTGGTCACGCGATCAACGGTGTTTTCCGATCAGCCGGCACCAAGATTAATGAACGTCGATTACCAAAGACAGATCGTGCGTGCCTGACGATGGTGATCGCCGTGTTACAAGCTTCTAACGCGTCTCTATCGAACGGTGCACAGAGACACTGACGCAAACCCGTTGATAGAGCGATCGGTTCCAAGGAATCTCGATGCTATCGAAATTAACGAGGCGGTTGGAAAGCGTTCAGGGTATCAGAGCGTCCATGGCGATGGAATTTCTGTCAAATGCCACCGAGCTGGCCGATAACTTAACCGTGACAGCGGTGAACGCGTCGACGCGATCGGAGCTTAATCTACCGTACACGGTATGCGAGATCCTGGTGGCGGTGTCCGCTGTGTTTGGCAACGGTTTGGTGATCACCGTCTTCAGCAAAGAGAGGAAGCTCCGTCGACGCACCAACTATTATATCATATCCTTGGCCACGGCCGATCTGCTGGTGGGCCTGTTCGCCATACCGTTCGCGATCCTGGCCAGCATCGGCCTCCCGACGAACTTGCACGCCTGCCTCTTCACCGTCTCCGTCCTGATCGTCCTCTGTACGATCAGCATCTTCTGCCTGGTGGCGGTGTCCGTGGATCGTTACTGGGCGATACTACATCCCATGGGATACTCGCGCACCGTACGCACTAAGACTGCCATAGGTAAGGAACGACTGCTGACGGCGGGGAGACTGAAAATCGAGTAACCGGACGTTAGATTTATCCTCTGCAACTAGTATCGAATTTAATCAAATTATAGATATACAGGGTGTTTGGCATCGTAGGGCAAAATTTTAATGGGAGATTCTGGAGGGCAAAATAAGACGAAATCAAGAATACCAATTTGTTGATTAAGGCTTCGTTAAAAAGTTATTAACGTTTAGACTTCTGCCTGTAGAACGGCAATCTACACGCGTCGTTCCACAGACGGAACTTTAAATATTAATAACTTTTTAACGAAGCTTCGATCGACAAATTGGTATTCTTGATTTTCGTCTTATTTTTGCCTCTAGAGTCTCCCATTAAAATTTTTCCCTGTGGTAATTATCATCTTGGCATATCTCATATAGTATCCTCCACGATAATCTCCAAGTCCTATTCGTCGAAACAAGTTGATTCTTTCATCGTGAATTGCGTACAAGTAATTGCGAACCAAGTTTGCATTCTAACGGAATCGAATAACTGTGCGACGACCACGCGAAATCGCAAGTAGTAAAAGTCAATGATTGAGCGGACCTCGACTGAAAGGTTCGAGGAATCGAACTTGGGAAATTGGTTAATCGTCGACTCGCGCGTTACAATGAATGTCCAATTAAAATTACTTCTTCCCAGAAAACGTTTTGCACGACGCCACGCGACCGTTTAATTAAGCAGCCGTAAAACAATATCGACGCGGAGCCGCTCGATTATAATTTACGGAATTGTTTGCACGCGGGATACCTGTTACATACGCGACTAAACTTCCGCCGATGTTTCCCCATCGAAATCGAGTGTTACGCGTCTCGTTGCATGCAAATAACGAGCGCAGAATATGGGAAAGACATAGAAATAACAACGTGCTCGCAAATATTGAAACGTGGAGGACAAATATTGAAATATACAGGACGACCGTGTCTGCAAAATTTTAGGGCACGCGTATAGATCTCTGCTACGTTTCGAACGTAATAAAATCGTACTCGAGATCGTCGAGGAACGTAAACTCTCGCCTAAGTGCGATCGCGTTCCATGTATGAATTAGAATACAGGACATCAAGCCGTGTCAGAACTGATTAGTCAACATTGTGCAGATATAATACACCTAAGTGCCATTGTTGCGGATGCTACTCGCTATTCAATGGCGACGTTATAGAGAACGTGCATACGTGATCATTTAATATTCTGAAAGAGTCCTAAACTTTTCTAGTCGTGGATCACTTTTCAATTCACAATTTTGTCCTATGCGTATTTAGTGACTAATATTTTATAGCGCACAGTCTTTCAAAACAGTTTGGAAAACAATCTGAGGAGGGATGTTCGCGTAGGTTTCCAACTTTTTAATTCCACCCAACACGATTATAATTTCCCATAAGACCGAGTCGAGGCAGAGGTGCAGAATGCACTTCGCGTAGCAACAGGTGTTTGCGCTCTCGGTGCAAAAGACGCGTAAAGTAAAATTAATTATGAATCAGAGGACGCTAATTCTCTCGGGGAACTAGATTTCTTACGTGTCCTTTTTCTGAAATACTCGGTTATACAATATTCTTATGCAATCGTTAATTAATTATCGAACTTCTGTCGGAGTGAGTATTTTCTCACGTTACAAAACTTTCTTCTCGTTAGAAACGACGCTGGGTATCGATCACGAGAAGTCTGTCCAGTTTGAAAGTAACATTAGTTATTTTTAAGAAAGTAAAAGTCAATTTTACAGTACGTTGCTCGCGAGTGCAGGCAACAGTATCGATTCAGCCTAATGAATTGGCAGTCGAGTAATTAACAAAAGAATTTAAAAAATTTCACCCTCCCGCGTTGCAAAGATCGAGATGATACCAACGCTCGCGCGAGGCTAGCCACATCGAACTATTCCCATCCGTTCGATTTCCCAAAGGACTTTCTTACGTTACTTCGTCCCGCGAAATTGATGGAAATCGTAGCTTTGTGCCATCCTGTTGCGTATCACAGAACTGGAGAACGTAAAATGAAAAAATCCCGTCCCGAGTCGATCCAAGGTTCACGAATGTTTCCGACGAAACATTGGAAAATCGATTTCAGTGTGGCAAGTATACCCCAAAAGGATGCTTGCCATCTGTTAAATTTTCCACGAAAGAAATTTAACGCAAACAGGAGGAAATTTTACGCAAACATTGTAAATTTCGACGATCAGGTATAAAAGATTTACAACGATGCCGCAAGCGCAGTGTTATTAAATGTTTGTTCTTTTTCGTGGAGAGAATGAGAAATGGCGCGTAATTTACATCATTGAGCGTGAATCCCCATTACGAATCGAAAGCAGCTGGCAAAAAATTGATGGCCAAACGAGACGTTCCTCGTTTCGCAGGCTAGCTAGCCATGATTAATTCAAGCATTTCGCCTGTTTATGGTACGACTGATTTTAATTACAACCCCGTTGAGTGATACCGTCTTTCCGGCGAGCGAAAAAGGCACGTTTATTATCCTGCTCGGCAATCGATAATGTTCACGTGTACCTCTATCATCGACACCTTTGACCGACTTTCCAGTCTTTCCTCCAAAACACGCACGTGCTAGTCGATAGTCTGAGAAGAAAGCTCCCCTAGGTACCAATGTCCCGCCAAACATTTCGTTCTTATCTCTAAAATGTTTTAAGCAATTTTTTTTACCCTCCCCGGTAGTTAAACATAAAATACGCGTAAGCTACGATGGATAAAACTATGACAAACGTTTTCAACCACTTAATTATACAAATTAATTCCTCGAATAAACTAAAAATAGCATATGTTTCTAGCAATATTTTTTCTCCTGGGAAAAAGAAACAGTTGATCGATACTGACTCTTAATACATTGCCAACTGATAGGGGAGATATATCTCTGCCTATAACATCCTGCATGGTTACAAACATACAACTACTTGCATTTAATCAAAATAGTTACGTTTGCGCTATTTCTATCTAGATCTACCGTATTTGGTGAGAGATCAATTTTATTGATCCCTACGCTAGGACATAGGCTTCAGGAACAGGACTTGAAATATGTTCTCTGGAGAAATAGGCTCCACCCACTACAACGGGATTCTACACCCTCGGAACGATGGGGATCTGTTAACAAAAGTTACAGCAGAATTGACCTTGACCTAAAAAAAGTCAAGGTCAGCTATTTCCAAAAGATCCCCATCCAAAGGTGTAGAATCCCATTACAACGATCATTGATTATAATTTCCTTACACCCTATACATAGAGACTGGTCTTATTATGCACATGAAAAAAACAAATATATTCAAATTATATTACACGACTGAAAATTTAACCGAAACATAACATTGACCTTGAAGCGTTCTTGAACAGTCGAGGAGCAATGGCGATTATAATTTATTCCAGGTATAATCTGCGTGTGCTGGATCGCCGGAACCCTCGTCGGTTTCCTGCCACTTTTGGGGTGGCACGCGGGCAAGAAGTCCAACGAGAAATGCATCTTCACCGAGGTGATGGATTACGATTATTTGGTGTTCCTGTACTTCGCCACAATCATCTTCCCCGCGCTATTAATTGCAGCCTTCTACGCCCATATATACCGAGTGGTCGTAAAACAGGTCAGATACTTTTACCGTAAATGTAACGGTAACGGGCGTATACGTGTGCGATCTGTAAACATGACAACGAATTAATGAAGATCGCCTCCTGTTTGCACCCCTCGAAATTTACCTTCTTTAATCGATCGAATAACTCCCGACGACGCATCGCGCTAATTAATATTTTGCATAAATACGTTGCTGCTTACCATTCCTCCGAATCGTTCCTAAACTTCTTCACGAGACGAAGTAAAATATGTTTCGACTCGTTGTTCCAATAAAATTGTATCGCACGTTAACGATGCTTTAAAGTGCTTTCCCGAAGAATTAATAATCGCAACATAATGGCAGTTACAGCAAATCGTAACGATGAATCCTGGACGTCGTTCTGGGAATCAAACAACGGGGACGATGCTGCGTTTGCTCGGGGCGGCCAGAAAACGCGAAGTGAAGGCCACGCAAAATCTTTCGCGCATCGTGATCTTCTTCATCATCTGCTGGTTTCCCCTTTACACCATCAATTGCGTGATGGCGTTCTGCCCTCGATGCAAAGTGAACGACGTCCTCATGAACTTCTGCATCATCCTGTCGCATCTGAACTCGGTTGGCAATCCGCTGCTCTACGCTTATCATCTGAAGGACTTTCGCGCTGCCCTGAAGAACTTCATGTGGAGGCTCCTGTTTCCACACAGTGACGTAAAATCGAGTGCGGTCAGTGTGATACACGACCGAGGCTCGCTGGTCGGGTCTCAGAGACAATTTCAGAGACAATTGGCTGGTCTTGCTTCGGCACAGGACCAACGATCGAGTTTATTGCGTCAGGTAATACTCGACACAGATATGGGTAAAATTGTATCGATAAATAATTGTTGCCAATTGAAAAATAAAAAACAGCGGCACGGATTCGTTATAAAACTCGTAACACAAGAATATTGTTGGTATTTTGAGGTTAAATACATAGCCATTAACTTCGAGTAATCCTTCCCTGACGATCCAATTCTTATCGGTACTCTTATTGACTTTGGCCGTTCATATGCCATAGTCCTGATAAACGAGATCGGGATTTTATCGCGAAGTTCCCACTACTTATTGGGAATATGATTTGTTTTATCAACGGGATACTTCAATGAAATAATAATGTACATTTTACAAGCAGGTAACGGACGTCAGAATGAAAAGATGTTCCTTCGCGCCCCGTAACGTTTCGATTCGTGAAAAAGAAATGGATAACATTCACGAATCGAGCTCATCGCAAAGCGACAAGCAGGACGTCGATGGTCTTCCCAATGAGAATGCGAGCAAACACAGCAACGAAAATCGTGACTACGAAAGCGATAACTGCTCGAACAACAGAATCGATTCGTGTCTGTCGAGAGCACCCTCTCGCGTGTCCTTGATGGAACTACAGACTTATAAGTCTTTGGCGCCACTTCTTCCCGCCGAAATTGATCACGTCGAAGAGACGCCACCGGCGTCGATATTCGTGATCGAGGTGGACGTAAATCATGTCGATTCTGTTCGCGAAAAAGTGAACGAGGAATCGGTAGAAAGCAAGGACAAGGGTTGACGACTCTTTTAGATTTTAACGAACCTAAATTCGATCACACTTCGATCAGATTTAACAGAGTAGTCAATCGATGTTGCTTTCATAGCCGATAATAAATTATGCATGAACGAAACAGACGCTAATAAATTTTCAAAAAGCGGATGTGTTTTTGATGTTAGTATCGTAATTCGATGTATATTTCGAATCCTACTGTTAATACTCACACACTGCGAGCGAATGAATTACGGTATGTAATTTTATTACACCTTGTTGCGTCTTGTTTTAGAAATACCGATTAGTAGAATTCTTAATCACACGACGATGAATAAATTTAGTTTCAGTAATTATTGTATTAACAAATTGGACGACTTGGTCCTATCATTGAGACTGCAAATACCTGACTGAACATACATACGTAGTTTGAGATTACGTTTTACCTTTTGTTGCTAATGTTCAGAGTTACATATCACATGTACAACGTTAAATAAAAATGCTACAACATTAATCCTATTAGAGTTATCAGAAAGGTTAATGTTCTTTTTTACCAACAATGAATAATATGATTTCGGAGGTACATCGCACGTAGACTACAAATGTGTATTACGATGTAATTTCTATTATTAAATACTGATTCTTAAGGGGGTAAAAACCAGAGGGAGTTGCTTTCTATTGCCATATACCATACTGAATGTGTAATGTGTAATGTGCTCTTACTCTTCATCGCCCTCTCTGCCTCTTCCTCTTTAAAAAAAAATTATTTTCGGTTAGGGGGGTCAATTATAATCATTTTTGATGAATACACGTATCCCCGAAATCCTACCCTCCTTCGAGAAAAAAATTCGGGCAAGTAGTGAAATTTCTCGGGGAAAAAAAAAATTTTTCAAATCGTTCTAAAAAAATTATTTCCGATTGCAAGGGTCGAGTATAATCATTTTTGATGAATAGATATACCCCGGAAATCCTACCCAGTTTGGAGAAAAAAATTCGAGGTGCCTAAATTTTTCGACGAAAAAAAAAATTTTTAATTAATTCTGAAAAAATTATTTTCGGTTCCGGGGGTCAATTTCAAGCATTTTTGGTGAATAGACATACCCCCGAAATCCTACCCACTTTCTAGAAAAAAATTTGAGAAGGTTGAAATTTTTCGACGGAAAATAAAAAATTTCAAATCGTTCTAAAAAAATTATTTTTGATTGCAGGGGTCGATTACAATCACTTTTGGTCATTAGACATACCCCCGAAATCCTACGCATTTTCGAGAAAAAAATTCAGGATTGGCGGAACTTTAAACGTTAATAACTTTTTAACGAAGCCACCATCAACAAATTGGTATTCTTGATTTTCGTCTTATTTTGGCCTCTACCCCCTCTACTATTTGGTGTCTACCCCCTTAACGTCGTATTCATTAACGGACGAAACGATTCTCGAATTAAGTTACAAACCCTTTTGCTAATTGTCTACTTTAAAAATGAAAATTGATGGAAATAGGTGGATCGATATTCAAATATGCAAAAACTTCTGAAAAATTGTTATAAGGTTATCTGTATGTTAGCGTTCATTCCGTAATCTGTATATTAAACATCAAACGAAATAAATGTCATGAAACTGGTTATTCATCATTTGCCTGAGATATTATTATCTCCTAACCTGAAATTATTTAGGAAACAAATTACATCTCGAAACAAGTACATAATTAACATCGAATTAGACATACAGTAGTGTGATCCAGAGCAGCGAACAAAAGAAAATTAATTAAACAAAAAGAAACGCACGAAATAAACAGAAATCATCTCACCTTTCTGGAAATGGCACCGACACATTACTGGGATTCTTGCGACTAAAACAAGTTCAAACACCACACGAATTAGGTTACTTGTAACTAGCTTACGAATACAATACTAATTTGATGAAATCTGACCTTAAATTACGAAACTTAACTGTTATTGATGGTAAAATTAGAGACAAAACGAGAACAGTATTTTCTTCGTCTTCCTAAACGTGAACACTTTTTCCTCGCGTACAATGTTACTTTTCTCTTAAATAATTATCTAATACACGTTCATTCATCGATACATCGACACAAACTGATTTAACTACGCTTTGAACTTATTTGAAGTTAGCATATTCAGCAACAGGTAGCGTTTCCCGCCAAATATGGCTGCCTGGTAGACTTCCCGCCAAAAGTAGTGTAGTGATCAGTGGCGATGAAGGTGGAATCACAAAGTGATCGTTTCGAAGATGTTCAGTTTCTTCGTGTGAAAGTGATCTGAAATAAAAATTGGCTATTAGACGATGGATCCGAGCGAAGTGGAGTTTTTTGGTGAAAAGGAATTGGTCACCATTGTACCAAATTTCAGCTTCGATACGATTCATTTGATATCGGGATCGATAGGCCCTTTTCGGGCCGGTCTTCCTGTCAAAGTTCCGATTTGGTTGGCAGTGAATCTGAAACAGCAACAAAAATGCCGAATTATTAATCAAGAATGGATGAACACCGATGATTTGAACGAGGCGAAAGAGGAAGAAAAATTGTCGAAGTACGTGGGATCTTCCCCGTGTTCGTTCTCGTCGGAAAAGTTTCTTAATGCGACGTAAAATGTATATTTATTTTTTTAGATTGTTCACGAAAATGCCGAGCAATCATTTTATGGACGAAGCACAACTTTTACTGACAGTTGCGAGCGATGATATATCTGATGCAGATAGAATAAGAACAGCAGTGAAGGTATAACAGATCTGTAGTGTTATATTCTGTTAATACTGAAGTACTCTTTGTTTTAAACTGCAGGATATATGGGACATAAGGATGTCTAAGCTTCGTACATCGATAAACGCGTTTTTAAAAAGTGAAGGTTTGCATGCAAAATTGGACCATTTAACTGCCATGGAAATAAATAGTGTACGGCCATTACTGCCACATGCCTTGGATCAAATGTATAGGCTTCAAACTGTATGTGTAATTTATATAAAATAAGTGAAATTTTTCTTTTTATTTGTTGCATAAATTTTATCTTTATAGGCAGGAAAGATGGTACAGTCTCAAAGTCTGGAGGGTACTCAAAACTGATATATTCCAACATTGGTTTAGATAAATTATCTTTTTTTACAGTGTAAATATATATGTATATAAATTATAGAACAATCTTGTAAATAGAAATAAAGGTGATGGACAAAAAAAAATCATGCAACAACAGTATGCAATATACGAACATGATATAATAGTTTTATTATTTCTTATATCTAAATCATTACATACAGTCACTAGCATCTCAATCACAATTTCTCATTATCACTAACAAGTAGTAAATGCGTATTTACATTGGTAGATTGTCTCTTGGACTAATTACTCGCTCCTTTTTTCACAATATTTACATTTCCTAAGCTTATAATACACAGTCCTTTAATAATCTTTGATTTGAATCCTTAAAGGTATATCGCTTCAACAAACTTAACGTTGTTCGATCAGTGAACTCGTGAAATTTTAATATCGCAATATTGAACACAGAACCGATCGTTCGTTTATGAATTTCAGACGATTTGAACATATCGTTAAGTCTGCGCATCGAAACGTTCACTGTACGCTGTAAGGAATGGAAAACTGTATATCGTAAAGCAAATAGGTCAGAAACGTTGGGAACCGGAATAAAAATATCAGTTTGACAATTTATACAAATTCCGAGGCACGACGCAAACATTTTTATACAGTTTTCGTTGAAGGATCGCCTCCTAGGAAATGACTATTACCTTCTAAAATTTTCAGAGATACCCTGAATCAATTTTACTATGGTATACTGCCAGTGCAACGACGTAAGTACAATGTTGTCCTGTATGTAGAGTAGATACTTTGCAGTATCACACCAAGTACACGGCCGACGTTAATAAATACGGTTATCGTTAATTATTTACTGGACTGACATTACGTGTAACATAAGAAATGCGTAACAACCACATCAAAGTTTACGTATGACGTAACGATATTTAACTGTATTACGTGGAACGATAATAGTCGAGTCGATATGGTACAAAGTTGGGGAAACGGTTAACGATCGATTGTTCAAACGGCCACAATTTTACTAGGATCAACTTTTACCCGGATAAACATGGTATTGTCTTTGACGAAATGCCGTTTTTTCACCATTTCGTGGGAAACGAATCTGGGAAAGCCGAACCCAAGGGAATCGGGCTCGCGACTGGGTCTTTGGAAGTTTTTCCATGTTGGATCCGGTATAAAGCTTTCGACGATATTACACGCCTTCTCTGCGACCACCGTTTGATCGAATATGGTAAAGGATACGCTATGAGAGAATGGCCATCGCAACAGAGCATCGTATTCCCCGGGAAGAATTTTTATATATATCGAAATGTGACTTCCTTCGCCGGTGCCATTTCCATTTAAGAAAACCGATGCCTAAAATTACCGATGACATTAAATTAAATATACCTAAAAAGAACTTCTATGTATACGGCGTATCAAATATAAATCATAGCATACCTGTAGCTTGTAACCATATTGACTAGTGTAGAAGGGGGGGCTCACCAACTCCATGCCTTCCTTGGCTTTCGCCTCGGACATTTTGGCACTGTAGTCTGTGATCTTCCATATTAGCGTGCCCGTGTAATTTAAGGACAGTTTACTGATGGCGGATTTGAGACTGGTTATCTGATGCTGCTGTTTCGTTACCACACTGCACATTAGGCTCAAGTGCATCTTTGCAGATTCTTCTAGGTGTTTGTCCAAAGAGAATCTGTTACCCTGGAACAGGAAACAATATTGCGTTGCGGTAACGTGGAATGAAGAATATATACCGACGCACAGAAAAATGAACCGGTACAACAGAGTTTAAGATCATTTCTCAACACACCTTGAAACGACAGCCAGCATCCTTAAAAGAACAGGACAAAAGGTGTGTCGTGCAGTGATCCTTCAAGTGTACTTCCAGATCTTCTCTCGGTAAGACGGCAGTTTCACAGCGATGAGGACAAGCGACTGGATAACGACCACACTTGGCGTGATGGGCACCCAGTGTATCGAAAACGAACTCTTTGTTGCAGTAACGGCAGGCCACCAATCTTTTCGCGCACTCGCCCAACTTGTGCTGGCTAAGATGCCTTCTCTGCACCTTCATGCCGCATTTGTTCTCGCAATAGAGTGGCTCGTAACCACATGTACCTGTGTGTTTCTGCAAGGAAATAAACAGAGACATTAAAAATTGCCTTCAGTCCATATAGGTATCAGGGAACTCGTCCTTTCAAGGAAACTTTTACACAGAATTATGCTAATCCAATTATATTCTGTTCCAACATATCGATAATGTGACTACTCGAAGTGTGCCTGTATCTGATGGGAAAATCCACGAGAAACGATTGCAACAATTCGGCATTTAAAAAATGGCAGAAATTTCCTTTCATCTATACAGTTTCGCCTCGTTTCGTTCCCAGTTGTACAGTTAATAGCTGGCACTCGATCGTGGTTCTCTAATTAATGCAAGAGCAGTTACCTCGAGCGTGTGACCGGTGAATTCTTTGGCACAGAAGTCGCAGCGAGCTCGTCGCTGACCGCAAGTGTACTTCAAATGGTCCTCCATGAGTACGCGCGGAATCATTGCACCGCATTTATTGCTGCAGGGCACTGCATCGTGCTTGCAGGTATTCAGGTGAGCCTAAACAGAACGGTGCAATTATTGCAATGCAACAGAGTACACGTGTTTCCCTATTTCTAGTAAATACGTGGATCGATCGACAACTAAGGTCTTTAATTAAGTTCAAAAGATTATCTTATAAAAAGAAATGTATAAATTTAGCGCACTTTCTAGGCTTCTCTATGGATTTAAATAGAACATCCTCCACAGAATGTTAGCGATGATTTCTTCGACTATGTTCAGCGGATTAATTAATTATCGTAGCCATCATTCACGGTAAAAATATTTAACGTTTACGGGCTGGAATCACGATATTCACCTTCAGCTTTCTAAGTTCGTCCGACCACTTGCAGCCGTCCTTTTGATGTATGCAATACACAATGGAACCCATTATTGCCTTTTCTGCTTCAAAGTCCTGGAAATTCTGGAACACACAAAGACAACGAAGATCTTATCGACTGTCCTTTTCCCAGACAAAAGGCGCAAACCACGCATACCTAACGCGATAGACTCATCGAGAAGACGTCGATGATTTATATCGTGTATCATGCAAGGACTTAAATACCGGTATTATACCATTACAGTAATCGATCGGAAAGGCGGTGATCAACCAGAGCCAACAAAATTTCGCGGCTAACGGGGAGTCGACGAACGACTGTCGCCAAGTTTCTCGCGTACAAACGAATCGTTTACACCGCCAACCGGCTAGAACTGGACCTCTTAGAACGTGGGCAGCGATTAATTGGGTAACAGGTAGTCGTTATTACGGAGGTATGTCCGCGACAGAACTCCGGGACGGTCCAACAAACAATTCGTTTGGCATTCCAAGGCATCGCGATGTAATATATGATAATTAATTTTCTGTAATGCCCGTATATCTGGCGAGTATGGCACGGACGTATACCGGGTGGTTCCTCGCGAAAAGAGACATCGTTGCTTCCAGGGGATCAAACCTATTCATTTCTTTTTAATTTAACGAGATCAACTGATTTATATTATACAGTTATACCAATGTTAGTTTTTAATTTTGCAGGACCAACGTTGGGCACATTTTCCAAAACAACACGACAGGAATTATAAACTGATCGACGGATAAAGTTCACTAGGTCTAGTTCGCACGAATCGAACTTTCTCCGGATACGGTGTCTGCATACAAACGGAATCGAGAATCCGAAATGATTTTGGAACAATGCAATCGGTTACGCAATCGTTCGTTGCCGCTGAAGATTCATTTTTCCTGCAGCGATTCGCATAGTAATATGCTTCCGACGCTTATTTAAATTGAATAGAGGATAGAATCTGATGAGCGTTCCCATGGTTTGTAACGCGTTAATGTTCGACTGCTAATTGAATTTAAGGTGAATTCTGGGGTCCAAACGATAACACGAACGACGACGAATGCAGCGGGGTAATAAAATGGCTGAAAAACAAATATAGAACTGAACGATGAAAGGCGCGGTGGGTGAGTGTTCTCTAATAAATCTAAATCTGTCCTGTGGAAGACTTTTCCTGAGGGGGAGGAGGGGAGGCTTGCATGAAGACTTCGTCGAACATTCCGATCCTTTTAGAATTTTCATGCTGCGTTGCTGTTTCCAGGAAGAACGCGTGACGGCCACGGAGTCGTGACGGTTTTCGGAAATAGCAAGTTCAATAATAACCCTGATGCAGGAGGTGCCCCGTACTGAGAAACCATGCGGGAGGCGAAAACGGGAATAAATTTAACGCGTTACGTCGTGCTTGGAAATCATTATCGATGCTATTAATGCGCCTGTGACAGGTCAGTATATTGCTACTCAAGCGGAATAATAACAATAAATTGTCTCCAAATAATAAATAAATTGCTCCTCTAACAATCAGAAATCCTCAAAGTACTGTGTCAGGAAGCGCAAGGCACTGGAGCGTTTCAATTACAAAAATGAAAGTGTAAATAACGTTACAGTAACGTGATATGCAACAGAAGTAAAGTTAAACGCTACGAATGGGCATGATCTTTTGTAAATAAATCGTAGCGGAAAGGGTTAAGGTATTATCCGAGGAATTATTTTCGCTTCTCGCGATAGAGTCATTCGAGTAGGCGAACCTCTATTGTGAACAGCGTATACAACTAAATACTTGGTAGAAATATCGCTCCATTAACCCTCGAATGATAGGGCGTGGTCAAACGACCCACTGTTCCTTCAAACCCCCCTAACTGATTGATTATGGTAACTGCGCGGAACTGCACATTCGGCTAAACTGGCTCAGAAATTGTAGTTACGTAATTTTCAAAGGCCAGACCAACAAATGGAATGTCGGAGAACAGTCGGTGGATTTTTGCATTAAATCATGGACCAACAATAACGATTGTCCACCAAATTCTGGTAGGTCTTTCGTCATTTTCTGTAATGATTCGTCTGTAATGATTTCTAGGTAACGAGAAAGCATCGAGGTTTCCCAGTTAGGTCGAATAATTGGTCCGAGAAGAGCAAGTTCTTAGCGTGCTCGTAGGATCGAGGACGAGGAAGAGAGACGGTAGGTTTCCTTAAAGGGCGAGTCCCTGTAATATCAGATAAAAGTATCGATTCTTTCTCTACGCTTTTTGAGAAAATTCAACCGTTAAGATAGTCACGACGAATTTGAATTTACTACAAACAATGAAAGCAAGACAGTTACATGATAAAAATAATAAACTGTCGTATATCAACTTTGCCTAAAAATAAATATAAATGGTCGTGGAACGTTAGAAGAACAAAAAAAGGCGTGCAAACGAGTGTCCACTTTGCGTCGATTGTTTCTTTTGCACAGGTACACCCGGTATACACGGAGACGTCTGGTGGTGCGAGTTGAAACCTGCACGACCGGCAAGGTCGAGGAACCTAACGCAACCAGCCGCTGCCGGCGAGATATAAACACCGCCGGGAATGGAAGAGACAGACCTACCTCTTCAGTTTCGAGATTGCGAAGAAGAAGAGGACAAAAAAACAAGAGAAAAATAAGAACACCGGCCGCGCCACGACGGACGGGAATAAAAAATACACTTGCACTGGTCTCGATCGAGCCTCGATCCCACTTGACTCTATCGAGTTCCTCGTTTCATCGACTTTTTCTGCGAAAATGGAGACGCGCGCGAAGCGTGACACTTACATCGTGTTTCGATATCGAGGCGTTGCACAGATTTCGTAAGTCCGCGCTGAATCTACTAAGAGAAAACGACACCTTCTAAACTGTTGAGCACCACTGTTCTCATCTCTTTAAAACAAAGTTGCAAGCGGTGTGTCACACCCTTGTCGTTTCGTGAGACAAAATCTTACTTTCAAGGCGGAGGAATAGTCAGACGCCATTCTTCTATTTCGCCGTTGGCAGATGAAAGATGATATAAATTGTTCGTTCTCTTAATTACTTAGCAATGAACTTCGCGGATAACGTATAATTAGCGTAATAACGATAGCGTTCCGCGCATCCATGAATCCGCGAAGCATGTGCCGTGAGTTCAAACGGGCGTCCAGAACAATTGAAAGAAACACACGGGCCACGAATTAATTAAAACAAAGAGCGTCCAATTAAGCCGGTCGGGGCAACGATCCCGTCTTGCGCAAGTTCCGTAATAACGTCGAAACGAGACTGTGCTTTCTCTCTCTGGAGGCTAGAAGTGCTATAACCAACGGAAAATCATATTACCGAAAGCATGGTTACGTAAGTTCGAAAGTTCGACGATGCTCGTCGAGAGATCAAAGATCGTTGCAATAGTTCGATTTCGCGTTTACGAACTACTGGTTTCCTTTTATCGTCAAAACGAAACTTAAGTTTTCGTAAGGGAAACGAGACACATTAATTGTAAGCGTTTCTTACTATACGTTTTATTATTCTTCTTCCCATAGTGTTTCGGGTAATACAAAATAGCGTAGGTTCGCGAACTAGAGTGACACGAGCGATCATATTTCACGATATCCTTTTTCCGAGACAGCTGCGCGTACAGGCAGGGTTCGCCGAATTAGAATACAGACATCGAGCATCGCGAAGAGGCTGACATCACACACGTTGGCTCTCCGGTGCTGTTACAGCGGTTACAAGTCGCCGTGACGTCACGGCAAAATAACGGACACGATCTTTGCGTACGTTCCACTTATGCTCGAGGACGATGATGATCTCCGCGCTATGCGGTGTCATTTGAAATCTCTAAACCTAGGCTGTCGCACGAAAACTCGAAAGGAAATGGGAACAGCGATTCTAAACCAGCCCGAGCAAGTGCTCAACCAGAAACAATGAAACAAAATAACTTCGACCCGAGGCTTTCGAGGTTACGGACGTTTGTAACAAACATGGCGTCGATTAGCATTCCGATGCTTTATTAATCTCACATTTTTCGTAAGCTGCATGCAACAACATGGCTGAACTCGAACTTCTATAGCTCATAGAAACATGAGATATTTAAATAATACACATCGTGTTTGACTTTTTTTATTTCGTTATTCGAGACCATCTTTTCCAACGTATTCGACCACCCGTTGTGGAAGTACATTGTTCGCTCGAAAAAATGTCGAGGGAACGATCAGCCGGGAATTCACAGTATTTTAATGAAACGGAAAGCAGTTTGACGAGCGAATCAAATATTCGAAAAATTCTCCGGCGACATTAGCGATGCACGAACGTGACGGTTACACACTCGAATCTCCAACGGACGAATTTTTGTCGTTCGAGTTAGAACCACGCGACCTTGACAAGTCGATGGCCAGCAATTATCGTACGTCGTACCTCCAAACGTTGTCGCAAAGAAATTTCTCAAGCGAGAAACCGAACTTTACAAGCTATATTTAACTTCAGGGAAACAAAACAAAATGGCGAGAGGAAGAAACTAAGTCGTCCATGTTCGTTGCAACTTTAAATATATGCACACCTTTTGATTACGAGGTATTATCTCCTTCGTGACTGCGGAACGTACAAGAACGATCAGAAATTACGGTTTCTTTCGTCGATCTCGAAGTTTTTCCGT
Organism: Colletes latitarsis; assembly: GCF_051014445.1. NCBI lineage: Eukaryota > Metazoa > Arthropoda > Insecta > Hymenoptera > Colletidae > Colletes > Colletes latitarsis. The sequence continues at coordinate 26,259,366 of NC_135141.1, read as the reverse complement.
TGCAGTTACGTTGTTCGGAGGTTGATCGCGATTCGCGTCGAGAAAGGCAGGATGATCGCGTGCGAAAGGAAAACTTCCTGTCGGTTACACGCGCGCATAGTCCTGCGGACGGGGTTCGCTCGAAGAACGGGAAGACTTCGAATCCCATAAATTACTCGTCGTGGGACGCCATTGAGCGATTTCCAGGTAATCCAACCGTGACCCGTGAATTTCACACGAAACCACATTCTTTTCGTCGATCGTAATTCGCGTCAAATCGAAATGAAATTATATAAAAACGGTGGCATTACAGCGACTTGTTCCCCTTAATTTAGGAACATTTTTTTATTATTAATCGTTCAAAAATAGCGCTGGGTAACAATAAGCGGTAGAAGGTTGAAAAGAATCATTTTTTACCTTTTCAGAGGACGTTGTTGGGAAACTTGGAGACATTCTTTTTCATTCCACCGAAGGTAAAGGTTACAGGCGTGGGACTCGAAGGTTTCAGAGTTCACGACGAAGGAACTAGAATATCACTCGTATTTTAATTTCAAGCGGTACGTTCCAGCAGTTGAGCACGAGAGCAACCCTCAGGAAGAAATATTATTTTGATAAACAATTAAATACAATAACGAACTTATTTTATTTTCACGGTGCAACGTGTTTCGACTGTTTAAAAAGAAACTTCACAGGATAGATTTCCAAGTAAAAGCAGTTCCGATAGCCTTTTATCTCGCCCGCGTCTTTTCGTCCTATCTTATCGCGCAAGAAGAAATCTACGAACTTCAAAATTCAGATCTTCCGCATCTCGGCCATCTCATCTGTAATTTCAACCCCGAGGACATTCGTAACTATTGTCTTATGCGTAATCTCGGACACGAAAACAAATAATATATTACTCGTGGTAATGCGGCCAAGTTACAGATATCAAAGACTCTTCCAATCGTTACGTAAATAAGCAAACGAGATACGAGCTAGTAACATATCGACTACCGTCGTTTATCTAAACTTAGATTTTCCATTACCAATGTTTACCAGCTGATTCGAACCTCTGGACAATGTAAACATTCTACATAGTTTCAAAAACGTTACTGCCTCCGAGTCCTCCAAGCAAATAAACAGTGTTATCTTAATTCTAGGAAAGTACAATCGAGAGTACGATAAATGGACATTAGCCAAATATCAAATTAATAAACAGTTAATGAATTTCGCCCATCTCTGGCCCGGAACCCCATTTTGCTCTGGCTAATCACGGTTCTGAGAGGAAGAGTATACTTTTGCCAATTGAAAGAGTTACGAGCGTAACATCACGGAAATCTTCTGTGGTATCGAGTTATTTGAATCGTCGAGTATCCTCGAAGTACCCGGAAACGAACGCTCAACTGCGCTCGAGACTCGTATTTGCCGAGCCCTGTTGAACGTAAATTTCTATCGCGATTACTGTCGCGCCACCTATTTCCGAAGGCAGCCAGAACGAGAAGTTCATTACGACGGAATGCGCTCGGAACAATGCACGGAGGAATAACAAACACCGCAGGACTTCCGGTCCACGGCGAAGGCGGTGGCCGCTATGGAAAGGGGGGCGGGGTCCGCTTTTAAATTAACACGCTGTAATTACCAACGGCTCGCAGCCATCCGCGTTATCTTGCATTCCTCGACCGGGGTCAGAAGTGACTAACGCGCCTAGCTTAATAAGAACTGACTAAAACGTAGCGGCTCTTAACTCATCAGCAACTAATTTGGAGATGGTTTGAGGAAACCACCGAGGTCAATTAGCCGTGGGACACTTCCGAGGAAGATTAAAATATCTGGATTATTTAACACGTTATACGATCGAGCGGTCCAATTTTTATCTGTTCAAAATATTTCCTTTATCTATTTTCAAAGACTCCGTGCGTGACAGAAATTATAAAATTATTGACACAAATGTTATCTTGTAATTCTTACGCGATCGAGGATGTCATTAAGATAAGTATAATTAAATTGCCCTCGATCGCTGTTGAGACACGTACGTACGATAAACATGAAAAAAATTCGTGGATTTAAGCTTTCCCTCCTACGTATCCGACTATTTGATACGTGCTACGCGAAACGGATGCACGTAACTGATGTACGTGTAATAAATCAAATCTTTAATTCCATAAACGCATCGCACAATGCAAATAATTATGGAATTATTAATCGCGGTTTAAGTCCGCAACCGTGGAGCACATGACCAAACATAACCAGAAAGTGCAGAGTGGGGACCAGCGCTCACAAATTGCGATACGCGATTGTGTGTTGTGCCTCGAAGCAATGGATGGTAATTTATTTATTTATTCGTAAACGGTGCAAACAGGCCAAGCATCCTTCGATAAGAAAATCCTCTCGTTCCCGACATTTACAGTTTGACGTGCAAGTCAAAAGAACAAAAATAATGTTTGCTTTTCCGTTAAGCCGAGCGTCAGAACCGTCGAACAAACAGAACGATTTTATAAATCAATAATTTCGCGAGATTATACGTTGTGTTATAATCACGTTTTGCGTGCACTTCGACAAAAAACAAAACTGGTTTCAATTTCAAGCAACGTGAACCAGACAAATGCGACGTTGCTGCGTTGGCAATTAGGACCTCCGACGCAAATAAAATATTATTTGCCCGTGTTTATTGCAAGGCACTTTATTGTAATCGATAACAAATTTTCGGATAATCGAATTCGCGTGGAGAGAGAGAACCTCTGCGGCGAGAGCAGATAACTGAACCAATGACAACGGCTCCCGAGTATGCGTGCCATTTCCTGAAGATTATACATATGCGTCCGCGAGACGCCGCGACACTTCCTGGCGACGATTTCCTGTTACATTGTCATCTTCCATTTCGCGGAACATTTGCGACTGTCTGCTTAAATGTTCTGGGATGCTGACGACCTCATGCACATCGAAGAAATATTTTTACAGTAACATTTTAAATTGAGAGAATCTCTGAAGCTTGAATCGTTTATTTTTAACGCGCTACATACTCTAAGCATTGCCCTATCCATCGATAAATAATATTGCAAACGAAACAACGTTTCGTCTTTCGGAATTGGTTCGACGTAACTACTAACACAGTTTTACGAGTGCCCTTAAAATGTGATGAAGTGTGCTTGAACGATTCCTGAGACCTTATCGGTGCACCGCCGGGTTAAATGCTGAGGTTGCTGGCTAGAGCACGTGTGCATCGACACGCGTGCATTTCCTATTGCACTTTTTGTATTACATCGTTACCCTCTTAACCTATTCCCCGGTCTCGATCGAACGGTATGCTACGTAAGTCAATTACTCAACTCTATGTATCTGTATCACTTAACGCTTCCATTTCTTGTGCATGAGACAGTAAAAACGTTATAACTTGGTCTATTCGTTTCTTCCGTTCAGACCAGTTTCAACGATTGCAAAATGCACGAGTAATCGTCATTAAATTTTCGCGCCATTTTCACCGTTTCAGGATATTACTGTACACTTTCGTTTCGTTCGCTTTAAAATACTTTCGGTAGAAAAACGAGTGGTACGAATGCAGGTCGAAAAATTTCGTTTTTAAATAGCGGTTGAAATTTAATAGGTTAGAGTTGCGACGAGCGATCGAACGCAGGACACTCAGGGGTTAACGAATCTATTTTTCGCGAGAATCGAGTTGCATCGACACATAGGCCGCGAGAACGGAAAGCGGAGTCGGTGCCACGGCGGTGCACGAAGGAGGCCGAGCGTGTTCGGAAGCAGCCGAGGCCATCTGTTACGCTCGGTTCCCACGCTTCCGCCGTCGCCTTTCCCCGCCTTTGGACCAGTCCTCGTCGCGTCCTTTTCTTGCCCCCACCTTCGCCGTCCGACATCGCCGGCTCTCGTCGACAGTTTATTTTATATACCCGGAGAACACCTCGACATCTTTAACCGCGAGACCGGCGTTTCTGTTACGAGAGGGTTAAACTTTTGCCGATCACCGCCGGGGATTCTTTGCGCCCCGGCTATTTCGACCAGCCAGGGACCCCGACGTGTTAAGTAAAAGTTACGACTCTCGTCGTCTCGTGAAAATCGGGCCGGCCAAAGTAGTCATCTTTCGGTCCCGCTTCGTTCACGACACCGTAACGAGAACAAGTGTCTCGCGACTGCCGCTGTTACCTTGTGTACTACTTTAATGCTCTACATGTTTCCGAAGAATTCGAATAAACTATATAATTTATATCGAAATGTAAGTTTACCGATACGAACGGTCGGTAAACTTAACCTCGCTTTCTCCGGTTTGCTCGTCAACCGTTCCTAATGCTCGAAATTGGTCCATATGCGCTTTGCTGGCAGTAAAGAATCACGCATAGTAGGCAGACTAAATATGTGTTGTAAATTGAACGAAGCATGAGCGAACAGAACGATGAAAGGAACGAGGTTATGTCTTCTTTTTTTCTATGTCAGTCGGCATCGACTGCCGTGTTCGAGAACCGAAATAAGAGTTTCAAATTTCATCCGATTTAAGTATATCCCGTGGAGTTCCCTGTATCCCTTCGTCAACTATACAGATACGATCTTCTTTCTAATTTAACGCCATAAATATTTCGCTCGAAATATGACCCCTAGTTAGGGACTTCCTGCTACGACTAAAGCTCCGTGAAAATCGCTGACGCGGGCTTTAATTACTGTTTCGAAAACCAGTCGTTCGACACGGTGCAACACGCCGGTAGCTCGAATTCGTTTGCAGTGGGAGATGTTGCTTTCATGTCTGGGCACGTGCCGCCGACCGTCTGCAGTCGCGCCATTGTCATCTTCCCAGAGGCTGTGTTTACACAAACGAACCCCCCCGGACGACCCCGCAGAAACTTGGCACTCCTGACCACCAGTCGCTGTCTGCTCCCCGTTTTTAAGCGTGTTCGCACAAAGGGAATCGTAAACGCGGCACACGTGTGTTGGCAACGCGACGTCAAGGGGGACCCGCAACGAACGAAATCGACCGCAAAAACAGATGAACTCGATTCCCCAAGTACATAGACGGCTGATACCACAGGGGGACTGCGGTGACAGTATTGAGAGACTTCCAACCCCTCCATTAACCCATGAATATATTCGATTTACTTTCGATATGTAACAGCACGCGACTAAACCGATGTACAAACATCGTTAATGGAGAAAGTATGTACAAATAAACGCGATGATCACACGGTCGATTCTGGAAAACTGTGAATTCGGTCGAAAAACGCTCGAGTACGATGATATGAAACTCGGGACAAAGGTCGATCGTTGCATGTGTCGGTTGGTAGTCGCCACGGTACACGATCGATAATAAAGGGATGGGTAACCCTGCGAGTAAAGCAGAGTTCTAAAGAGCCGCACCGAGAACAATTTGAAAGCGCTCGACTGGGCTGTCGTGGCATAAATCACGCGTACCGTCGTCGCGATTAGAAACTCTTTCTTTGGAAAACACACAGCGGGCAAACAAGAGAACGGTTTGGTTTTGTCCATGAGTTTGTAGGACCATCTGTGTGTCGTATCGTGTCACGTAACCACGTCAACGTGGGACTTTTTCTGTCGCGTTACTCTTTTCGCGCAAGAACGACACGACAAAAAGCCGGTATCTGCATAAACACTGTAGTCGTATAATCAATTTTTTAATACAAACACATAAATCGAGTTAATGTCTCTGATTTGCAAGACCAAAATGAATAAAAAGTTAGTTAACACTAGGTTATGTAGCAAATAATGATCGAATGGTAATTAAGAGCCAAGAGCTTGGCGAACAGATATTTAGAAACTGTATGGAACGTAATGGAACAAAAGATGGGCGACATACAAGGCAAACAAAGAAATCGTTTAGACATAGAATACATTGTACGAACGTTTCTGAGAAGCGACAGAGAAACCCTCTTGCGGCGTTCAAGATTTGTAGAATGTTTTGTGCTGTCAATCACAAGAGCATTCACGGTTCGATAGCCGCACACGCACGTATTTATATCGATAAGAGCCAATATGCAATGGGTACTCGAGAGGGGCGCTCTCGTAGGATAAAATCCGTGCCAACAACGGTACGATACGGTAGAATCATGAATGGTCTTGTTGTAAACGATATCGAAACGTAACCCTCCGTTTCCGTTTTGTCCAATAATAGATTTCCCCCATTTGTGGTTTCTCTTTATTCGCATAAAGATTAAGTTACGCGCGTACGAGAAGCGGTTATGAAGTTGCATATAATAAACGGACAAGTGTGGTAATGTTTAAAACCAAGGATTCTTTCATTTTCTAGTCGAAAGCAAGCGTTCATTTGTTTCCAATTAATTAAGATTCATTGTACACGTTCCGTTCCCACATGGTTGTCTATACCGATGCACAACAATCGACGATGTGAAAGTAAACAATCATATGGGGACGCGTACGGTACACAGATGCGAAGAACCGAAATGCATAACCAGCGATTAACCGTAGCTGGTTGAAGCGTATAGCAACAGACCGTTATCTGAAACACGTACGACGATAAACTCGAAACTCTACACCAATATATTCGAGGAATGACCTACCTCTGCACGTTAGTACGCTGAATAAGAATTGTTAGCGAATTAAACGGGGACACGTGGATAATTATTTTTCGCGAATATCTTTGAAATTTAGACGCCGCTGAGTCACGTAGTACGAACGACTACGATGCATCGCGAAAAGCCAATTCCATTCGATTCGATTCAAAGCGAGTAAACAAAGTCCACAAAATGGAAACAAAAAAAGAAGATTGTCTAACCTCGTCGGTAATAATCGGCGACTTGTCCATGTTGTCGTTGATCGGGCTGGGTGGCGACGTGGGGCTAGCACTGGGACTCACATGAAACCCCTTCGACTCCTTGGCAGGCCTCTGGGGCGACACCCTCGCAGGAAAGCTCAAGGTTTTCGTCCACTGCGACAGACCACGCACCATCTTTTCTTCGTAAAATTTCACCGACAATACGTAATATATTTGTACGCGCGTGTCAACGGGGAAGGATGCTCCGCAATCGGTGCTCAACACTCGCGATTATTTAACGAGACCGATACCGAACAACGTCAGCATTTGTTTCGCGCGAAACCCGTGCCCAATCTTCCGTTCTCGAATTCGAATTCACTTTAGAACGTTAACCGGTCGCTTATAAATATTAATAAGCGTTCGAGAGATCGGCTGGCATGTATTTGTATCGCGACACGCATGGAAACACTCGGACTGTACGCGCGCCAGCCAAACGCACGCTACGAAGTTTACTGACAGACTGTTCGCAGTCCACTCGGTCGTTCTCTCTGCGGAGTGCAGAGCGGTCGCGTCATGCCCGCTGGACCAAGCGCGCTGATTGGTGGATCCGATAGAAAGCGACAGGCTACGTGCACCCGACAAGGACAGACGCACGGAAAATGGCCAACAGGGTGATTCGCGTAACGGGAGGGAACGAGACAGAGCGAGCGAGGGTACCGTGCGATGAACCGTGAAGGCGATATAATTTTCAGAAAGATCTCCTCTTTGCAAAAGAATCGTCTTGTTGCTCCTTGACTCTCTACCTTCGAGTGAACGAAGAGAAGGAACAGAATGAAAACTTGGAAGGCATCGGAGAGACGAGGACAGCAACTAGGGAGAGACAGTGAATGAAGGAACGTGTGAAAGAGATTATCGGATATGTGGCACAAGTACGGTCGACTCCTGACTTCGTGGATCGCAGTTTAGAAATTCCTTCGAGTTCCATTAAAACGTTCGAATCGATTTGACGAAACGACCTTTGATAAAAATCACTTTTACGTTAGAATATTCGACAAATTAGAAATTACGAAGCATCAAATTTTATAATGGTATAGAGTAATGAAAATTACAGTTCCTGAAAATATTACAAACATAACGAACGACTAGAGCAGTAACGCTATGAATATTCTACGCGTTGCATTATAGATTCTTTCCTAAATGTAGTTTATTAAGTGACTTTCTTGTCATTAGGAATGTCTAGGACACGTAGAAAAATTTCCAGTAAACGTGGATCGTAATATACCTGCGCTAGCAGTACAATAGGCAGTCTAACGACTAATCGGAATTATTTGCGGACTGTTCGATGCAGGTAGTCGAAGCGGGTGTGTGTCAAAGCAGTACTTTTACTGGCACCCTTTCGAAGACAAAGAATTTGACCGCTCGCTACGACGACCGATCGGCAAAGACACTCGTGTTGCCAACTGCAGGTCCGTGACGATGGAGGGGAGGAAAACGACATTGTAAGGCCCGACTGGCAAGGCATGTTCCTTACATTCAGCCGCGTTCAGTTGTATGTACGCGGACAGGATCTAGCCAGCTGCGGCCTTCTTCGACCTTCCCCCCACCAGCCCAGAATCGAGCCTTCTGACCAGCTATACCAACCGGTATCGGCGTTCTACCAAGGAACATCCGCGAAACCTCCGCCTTCGATCTCCACGAGATACAGAACAGTCGAAAATTGGGCGTCTCGATAGCTTATCGTTCGACAAAAACGATAATGGTAGTCACGCCTTCTTCTAAACGAAAATACAGGATAACTGTCGTCGATTAAGTAGGGGCAAGTGAGGATAACTGTAGCCTAATTGCAAGTGGCGTGCGAAGGCGGGGTACAGTTATGTTGTGAACCTGACCTTGAGGTCGTTATACGAAAAAGAATTTCTAGGAGTTTCTAGGGCTATTTTAAGCTCGTTTTGAACGAGTGGGGGCAAAATGAAAGGCACTGGTCTTTGAACGTGCCGGGTCTGATTGTTTGTAGGCGTTCACCTGCAACTTTGTGGACCGGTATCCGTAATCTGATGTTGAACTTGTTCGCGTTGATATTCCAGCTAGTTTTTTTTCACAGAGGGTTCAATAAATCTTCGTTAATTACGCAACGATTCACCCTACTAGTCGAGAGACCAGTCTCTGATAGCGATATTTTCTGTTCCCGTTTCTATTTCTATTCCAGCGTTTGCTGTTCCACGGCCACCACGGGACAATTTGAATTTTTAATTCGCCGTGCCCGCATGGTTCCAAGTTTCCAACATCTGCTCCCGTTTCCCGGGTACGTTTCTTTCATCCGTCGACTCTGGAAACGCTTCCTCGCCGTCAGATAAGCCGATCATTGTTCGTCACGTTTCCCCACAGGGTGTGTTCTAAATTTCGTCGCTGTTTCGGGGCGGATCGTGTCGAATTCGAGCCACGTTCCCCCTCGAACGCTAATTGGATTGACATATGTTCCGCGAATATTCGGGGTTCGTGTCACGTCGAGCCCCCGACACGGAGAAATTGCGGTGCACTCGAGGCACAATGAAATCTGCCGAATGACCGTAACGGTTGTTAGGATGATTGGTGTTATTATACGTTATGTCGTGGCTACCTAAGCCCCGCTACAGTGCCAGCGATTCCCACTTAAAACCGTCGACCGTTTATCGCTATAAATCGCATTGTTCGTCCCAGGGCGGTTAATAATACACAATTATCGCGAAACGCCACGGTTCGTTAACGTTCAAGTTTCGTCGATGGAGACAACGCCCGTGGACGCATCTGCAACGACAGATCGATCGAAATTGGCGAACGCGTTCCGGGGTCTTTTTTATTCAAACGTAGCAACAGGTGCGCCAGGTCAGGTCGTATTAATTTCTCCGAAGACGTACTGCAATTTTGCAGGCCTGTTATTCACGATCGCACACCTTTTCGAATCTTTTTATACGACAGGCAGGTGTCTCTCCCCTCCTCGCACTCTAGATCAAAATCTTCTCCCCTCGGGGCCAGGCTGCTCGCAACGTGCATCTCTTTGCTTCGAAATCCCCCTTCACGGATTTCGGGGCGCCTCTATATTTTTACTTTCCGACCTGCGAGGAACGAAAGCAAATAAATATCAGAAAAAAAAGAAAATTCGACTCTTCGGGCTTATTTATCTTACTCGTCGCGTACTCGTTTTCTACGGGCACGATTCAGGCCACTTTTGCGATAGAGTATTGCACACGCTACTGTAATTGGTGCGTAACGTTTCTCGATTCTCGTGTCAAGGGATCCGATATCCGTAATAACCAGTCTCTCCGATTTCCAAACACGTCCCTTAGTCACGGTTGGTCTCTACCGTATGCCTCATCGTCACGAAACTCGTCAGATGGAAACGGAGTCCTCTGGAAACCGCCCCCTCGTCAGTGTCATCGTTGATATCAGCGTCAACGATATAAACGAGGATCGTGCGGTGGCCAAAAAATAAATGCACTGAAATATTAAAGATTCGACGATCAGATTTCGAGGATTTCTGACGAGGACTTCCGGCTCTTCCATCGAGTTCCCCGAAATCCACCGTGTTTTCCGTCATGCAATCGCAATTACGTTCTCCTGGCACGCGGTTCTCCTGACGTTCAGTCCAGTTTTGCATCCGGCACAGGTAGATACTGGGGAAAGGTCGAGCGACTGACCTAAATAAGTTGACGGTTACGCAATAATTGCGCTTTTTACGGTGCAAGGCTGTGCACCGCGAACGAGAATAGGCTGGTGGCGCGACTGGACCAAAGTCGAGGAGAATCCAATTATTTTTGGGGGGAGTATAGTATACCTCCTCGTTCCCGAACACCAATTTTCTCGATTTCTAAACAAACGCTCGATGAAATCGACGAAGTTGAACCCTGGATCGATACTCGGGCAGTTCGGTGAGCTCCAGAGGGAACAAAGAAGGATTTTTCGAGGCGCCGGTGCGAGGAGCACCTGGAAAGGTGACGGGAGGGACCACCATTCGGAGGATAGGAGCGGCCGGGGAATAATATTGGGAAGCCTGCAGCTGTCACAGCAGCTGCAACCCTCCTCCCTTGGCTCACAATCTGACCGGCAGCTTTTCTGCCTCCTCCTCCTCCTCTGCCACCTTCTCCTCGTACGCCATCACCTCGTTCTCATGGGCCAACTTCTGTTTCGCGTTCCACCGGCTCGAAGAAGTTCGCAACAATCTCCACGAATTCACTGACCCCTTCCAACCTCTTTCACGATTCGACGCTTTGACTACTGCGTCACCCACGCAGGGACGACAGCATTTCTCACTATGCAAAACAATCGATTCTCGAGCCGAGACGTTCGCGATTGCGATCGTTTAAAATCAAAGTTTTCTTGGCTTCGAAAATATCGAGATCTCGATGTTTGAGACGGAACGAGTCCTCGATAATATCAAAAATTCAAAGAGTTTAAATGAAAAGTCCTATCAACGATCTGCTAGAAATGCACAAATGAAAATTCAATCGTTGCAGAATGAGAAAAATCAACGAAGCGTCACTAGGCTAGAGGCTGGAAGAGAAATGGAGTTTCTACGTCGAACCGACATATGATTCAACGCGATAAGAAAAACTCGAGCAGCGGAAATCTGTAATGGAACAATCGCTCGAGCGCGATTATTAAAAATGATACGTTCCAGCGTAGCATTATTCGCGGGGATAAAACACCGAGCGTTGCTTGATAAATATCCTTCGAAACGTGAAATGAAACCGTGGAGCGAGGAAATGAATGTGCCCTCAGCACGTTAATGGTCTGTTCTTCAAAGGGGGGCCCCATCGTTTCCGTGGGCCGACGAACATGTGGGTGTATCTAGGCTGAACCGAGCTAGCTCGGAGCCAAGCAATCATCCCCCTTTCGAAGCCAACCACCGAGACCATCCTCTCCTCGAGGTGGAATGCTCACGTCGGTCAGCTGCTCCTCGTATAAAACTAAACTTCCTGTGCCACGTGCACATCTGCTCCTCTCACGGGTGGGGGTAATCTGGTGGTCCTGGATACGCGTGACCACGTATCGTTCGTATCCAGAATGTCTGACGGGATTTCGATATCAAAAAGTAAATGGAAACGCATTCCTCGGTGGCGCGAAAGTATTGTATTGAACAGTGGCTCTCAAATTTTATAGAAGCTCCCTAAGATACGTGGTATAATTCCAACATTAATTCCATATACTCTCTTTTTACTCCAAGTGTGTGTTTTTCTAGTAATATTATCCACGCATAACTCCTGAAAATTTCAATAAAATATATTAATCACAAAAGTACTTGTCATAGTTTTAGTATACGTATGTTGAAGGAATTCTATATCGTTAAAATTGCCCGTTGTATAGGAAGGTTTTAATAAAAATGAGTATGTAGATCCTCGATTATTGCAAATCAATACTCGAGAATAGAATAGTCTTCGAGAACTCGTACTACAATACTGGAAAGGTTAATTGTGGCTCTTAATGTTTTCCCCCTCGTACAGGAATTTCAATTCCCCGTAACCGCGACGTATTTAGATCGTGTTTCCTGTGTTTGCGTTTCCCTCGAACGACGAGCTCGTTTAGAGTCAATTCGGTTCTTTTCATACACGAATTTACAATACCAGCCCGGAACCGTCTTCGTTCGACGTCAATTAACTCGATTGAATTTTCCCATCAAGCGGCCTTAATGAACTTAAGTACTTTGTTTAGCGGTGGCAAAGGTTAATCGCGCGGTCAGGAGGACAAGCAACAATGGCCCAATGATTCCAACGCGATTAAATTGCACTACGGTCCGTTCTGTGAAACTGTGTTTCGATAAATCAGCGACGAATAAGATGTTTGACACCTTCGGAAAATATTACGTCTCGTTATCGCAATTTTGACATCGACGCTAATGAAATTATTATTCCTGTCGTAAAAGTGTCCGCGCGTACTTAACAATTACCAAGCAGAATGTAACGAGCGTTAACAGATAACCCTAATTTGCAATCCATGCATTAGAAGTAGACGTCGACTAGTTTTCCTCGTTGAAAACGAGACGAGTCAGTAGCCAGGGACGTCTTTAAGGCTTCATTCGCCAGAAAAACTACATTTCTTTTGCTTCTTATCGAATCACTGTACAAAGGCAACAGAGCAACATTCCTTTCGTCTCCTTAAACGATCGAACAATATTATCTAATTTCATTTTGGTAAACGACAAATCGAAAAAATGAAAGTCGCTGTTGTTGATACTCTTTTGTCTCGTTGGTAGATACTCGGGGAAAGTACTAAGAAAGCGGACAGACGTTGCATGTTTCGTAGAGCGAGCTCTTTAATTCTGAGGCATTGCCAAGCGATCGGAGAGATCTCCCTTCGCGCGTACACAATTAGAGTGTTAAACTAACTGTATGCAATCTAAAATCAAAGATAACGGTAACGAGCAACGGGTAAAAGTTAATTTTCGAAGGAACGCGAACCTCGATCATCGCGTTACGTTTCTCCAGAAGCAAATATAATTGATAATATCGATTCTTTACTCGATTTACACGGGTACAGAAAAAATAAATCTCGATGACGTTAATGCGCACATTATATCGTTAGCGACGCACCAGCCCCGGAGAGGATGTTAAGATTATTAAGGCGACGTTACGGCGCACGTTTTCAATTAACCCGTCGTTTCGATCGTCCGCGACAAAAGAACGCGCCGGGGGACCGGAAGTCGGAACTATTACGACCGGTTCGCAGAGACGGCGCAGTTATCCGGGCGCAATTGCATCGCGAGCCATCGTTACGAAACTCGACCTTTTCCGTCGCGCGTTTTACAAGAGACCCGTCCGCGAAATTCTTCGATCTCTCTCTCCCACGTTCGTACCGCCGATAAATCTCGTCGACGACCGCCTCTACGGGGAAGGTTCAAGTTTGTCGTGGAATCTATGCATTCCGCTCGAGCCGCGCGATTAACACGAAACCGGGGACCGTCCGCGGTTGGATTCTCAACAAATTGTTTTCTAACCGTCGCTCGATCTTACTTTATCGTTGCTGGAAATGAAACATGATTCGAGTCGTAACAAATCGAATTTTGATAATTAAAGTTAACGCGTTCACTGTCCAGTCTCTTAGCGACGCATCCAAAAGCGTGGTGCTATGACCCATAATACGGATCATGGACAGTGAACCTGTTAATGGACCTATACAATTTTAATTTTGTCTCGAAAGATCCTCCAGTGACCTACGATTAAAGCGTGGTAAGGGAAGGATAATTAAGCGTTCCGTTTTCGGTTGAAATTGACTGCCTTATTCGTTCCAAGCTTAGAATACGCGACACTGGTTTCGTAGTCGTTAGAATTCCGCGTAAATGGGACACCCTGTATTCGCGTGGTTGTGTAATCGGCCTTACGGATAAACGGATACACACATTTGTGTAAGTACATTCGCAAGCAGGGAGGTTCGTATCACAAAACGGCCAAGTGAAAGGATAGGCACGAGTTCATCTTGTGTCTCAACCTCCGAGCAGCCTTCTCGAATATATCCTTTCGTGCTGCAAGTGCGTCAGCTATTCGCATAAAACAACAGTTAATTCAACGCGCGTTCGTTTCGCTGACAAACGATGCAGTCGCGTTTTATAATAAAATGCACGCCCGTAAATCTACGCTGACTGGATGCACCGAATTTTCAAAACGTCGAGAATATTAAGAGAAGAAGACTAGTAGTATATCAATTTTCAGCATTTTCTCTCAATCTATTTCGCATTTGCTCCACGGACTATTACCTTACTTTCTCCGTTTATTCCTAGCGAGTAACCGATACGCGAGGCTCCAGATATTTGCAATTGTAAATAACGCAATTTTCCATAGCGAAAAGAAGAGTATCATGCAACGTCACGCGGAATAATAATTAGTATAGAACGCCTGGTGAACATCTTGACGGAGTGCGGAACATCTGTTTGCTCCGAAGTCGAATCGTTTCGAAAAAAAAGGAACGTTTCGAACTGTGACTAAGTCGTGGAGTTCGAAATAGCGACGTGCCAAAATCACGATGCGTTTGGCAGACGCGCGAAAGATGCACCTGCACCGTGGCTGCATCCTCGCCGATCACCGGCCAGATGTGCCCCACACCAGCGTTAAAACTCCGGCGAATATTTCTGGCTGCTCCAACGGATACGGTAAACCTCCATTTAGAATCAATTTTCCAACGATTTATCCCCGAATCTAGCTCGCAAATAGGATTTATTTACGATTCGAATCTAAGGAGAAACAGAGAAGAAACGAATGGGCAAAGTTGTATTGAGAAATAGAAAGTCGTACGAATTACGAATTTAATGTCTGTTCGTAAAACGGTGGATTGTGAAATAGCAATTGCGAAAGGATCATTTCTGATTGAGTTGTTATTGAATTTGTAAATTTTCTGGACCAATTTCCTTGCATACGAATTAAGTTTCGCGAGATCGTGGAATCGTCTCAATTAATTTCGCCGTTGTTTATCAGCATAATAGGATATTTAACCGAGCTTGCGTCGATCCCTGTCCTTTTTTCCAGGAGCTTTTTATCGGCCCACGGCGTGCGACCAGCACGATCATAACGCGTCTCGACGTCTTCCGCACATGGAAACCAGAGTAACCAGTGCAGCGAGTAAAAAGCTGCAGCTGTCACTGCACGGCAGCTGCAACGTCGGTGCATCGAGGCTAGCGATGGGAATAACGCGATTCTAAGTCATTCACGGTGATTTCCAATTTCCCGTAAATTCGCTTCGAAAGTTTGAACTTCCTCAAAGGCTACGAAAAATTAACCCAATTTCTCGTTTCGCGTGAACAGTAAAACGGAAGTACAGAACAAGCTAAGCATTAAATAGGAGTCTTTTTGGGAATGCAACGTTCATAAATTCTTTCCCTCGATTTTTAACAAATAGTGATTTCTTTTAGTGGATAACTCTGGTTTAAGGGAACTATGTCTAAGAAAAAATTAAATTTATAATTTTGAGAGGACGCGTAGAGAGGTACAAGGTGTCCCGTAAAAACAGGCATCGCTAATCGTTCGGTCTCGATCGTTTGAGCGTTACGGTTGTTTATCGGTCAGCGGCAGCATTCCGTGCATATGCAACTGCACACCCAAGATGGATGCGCGGAGATGAGAGAAAGTCGGGGATCCTGGCCTCGAGGTTGACTTCGAGAAAATAACCAAGTGTTCGTGGCACGTATGCACACAAGCGATAAAGTAGGCGTGATCGTACCGCGGGGATAATGTCAACGAATGTCTTGCCATCTCCTCAGTCAACGTTGCTACCATTTTTTATCTGCGTGCAATGCTTTGAACCACAGTCTTTAGTTTATTCGATATTTAAAATAAATTTCCTTAATAATTATGTCCACCACTTTAACCCTTAAGTGAACACTCAATCTCAACCAAATTTTTTACCTAATATTGATTTTTACCAAATTGCTAAATGGAAATTCACATTCTTTCAAAGCATTTAAAAGATAATGAACTTATCGAGGATTAAAGAATTATTAATTTAAACTTGCGGCCCCAATAGTCCATTTAAGGGTTAACCAAGAATTATTTTCTCAATTTCTTTGCTCCTCCGTTCGTAGAGTCGATCGATTTGGCAAAGGTCTTTCCAATTTTGTAATTTTAAGCTTCGTTTTCGAGATACACGAGAAATCCAAATTTATAAATATAGGAATGTCTTACGCGCTTCTCGTGCGTGCACGTGTGATGCAATCAGCTGATCGTAACATACACAGCACGTGCTGGGAGTCTCATTAGCAAGCTTCGACTACTCGTATTTCGAAAACGAAGCTTCGGGTTTACAAAATGGTAGACTCGTCCATCTCTTCCTTGCTTCCCAAGTGTATTTTTCTGGATCAAATAAAATATTCCCCGACTAACAAGGGGAGGTCACGACCTGTCAACCTGGGATTTGAACTAAAGGCAGAGTTGTAGGGGCTGATGTCTCAAAAACTCAAATCTTTGGCTAAGTTTTGTATTCCTCTCGTCGAGACTTGCAATTTAAAAAAAAAAAAAAAACGAATTCGATACGACAACTTCGAAATTTTAAACTTTAAAGTCATTTTTTTCAAAAATGGCTGACCATGAACGTCTAGCATTTTACAGATTACATTTGGACATCAGCCCCTACAACTCTGCCAAAGATTCAAATCCCAGGTTGACAGGTCGTGAAAGCTGGAAGGAAGCGTCGCGGTGACTCAGAGTCTCGTTTGCAACGATTGGGTTAGCCGTTTCTTATTTGCATATTTTCCAACGAAACGAAACGTTAGACTGGGGAGTAGGCGAGAAACGAAGGTGGAAGCTCACGGGTGCACGTGGTCGCAGCTGCACGCGATAATAGGTAAATAGTCTGGAGAATGGCCGATGCATGTGACCCCATTATTCTCCCTCGTCAATCCGATTGTTTCGAGTTAATAATTCACACGACTGCACCGAGCAATATCAACGACCGTTGTAATTTAATATTCGTTAGTCCGTAATTAACGTAATCGAATACGAGCGTAAGTGCGATTCGACGTGTTTTAATTGGGGACGTGGAACCTCGTAGGATCGAATTCCAGCTGCAACTCGAAGGGGAAACGGAACTTTTCGACGAGAATGAGTTACAATCGTAATAAATCTTCGTCGCGGATAGAATAAATCATCTTTTCGCATTTACAATCGTTCGTTCGTCCTTTCGCGCGGTTCACGCTCGACGAGGAGAATCGTACAAATTACATCAACGAAAGATTTTTTAAAAATGCCTAATTAAAAGTATATTCCTTCATTTTTCCTCTGTTGCAAGAGGTCAAGTCGAATCAGTGCTAGAATCTTTTGTGTCGATGTCAATTACATTTCAAGGTTTTTGCAAACAATTCGACGTAATTACGCGTCGAGCATCTGGTAAATAGCATCGCGGGGCGGTTAAGGAACAGCTGCTGGCATACGGTTCCACAAATCGATACGATCGTTCCAAAAGAATCGAAAATGATGCATCAATTTTTGTTACAGTATTTTTTTAAACAGCCACTGACCTTAACTTTATACATATCGCGAACATCGATGGTCCCACGGTACTCGTATTTTCTTTTTTAATAATAGATTAACTTTCTGTTAACGCGTTTATTGCATAACACTGAGATTGACGATGATGCGTATATCGAAAGAGCTTGTTCAGACTTCCGAGAACGTATAGTATAAAACGACACGAAATATCGCAGGATTATCGTAAGAGGATAGTGGCGAAACATCGCTGGAAGTCCTTGCGAATAGCGAGGAATTTATAAATGAGGTATTCCGAGCGTGAAGGAAACGCGGCTGCGATCGCTGGTGCACATCTCGACGAGTTCATCTTGATGTGACCCCGTGAATCCACCGGTATCCACCATACTTTTTCAAAAAGATCGTTGTTGTACTAATAAACTATCCTAACAGCACTCTCTGGTTTCCAAACGATCGCTAACGTAAGCAGTATTGGAAAGAAAAAGCCTCTACAGTTGAGGATGCACACCCTATACGTATTCTAAACAATTCTCCTAATTTCACAACTAATAATTACAATCTTAACTCTCTATGGGCCGAATTTTTTACTTTGATATTTCATCAACATTGTTATTGATTATTAAAACGTATCATCTTGTGAAAAAACTAAAATTATTTCCAAGTTACACGGATCCATAGTGGATTAAGTTTACAGTATCGTCATATTCCCATATCTGACTTTTTGCAATTATTACTATTTATAATGTAAAGCAATGTGTTGTTAAAAGACTATCGACACCTACGAATCATAGTGCAATAGTTTGACTAGAATGCACACCAAAAGCTAGGGCTACGAGATCCGTGGAATATTTTTATTACTCGAAAGATATCGAATTTACTGGAGCCTGGAGCACGTGTGAATTGATGCCAAAGGGACGCCATTACGGTCACCCGCGAGGAGAAGCGAGCCATTGTCTGAATGGACTTTCCTACCTGCCGTGACTAGCAATGTCCGAGATTTGTATTTCAAATCGCGACCCTGGTATTTCCGTGGACAGCCGCCACCGTCGATCGTGAATATTTAATGTCGTTTTCTAACGACACCTCGAGGCTCCGACGCATTTTTGGTTTCCCTGTTCGCTGGCTGAGAAAAGAAAACAACGAGGCCAGTGCACCTGAATCGCCATTTTACTACGAGGATCCGTAGAGCGTTCTATTTGCAATTAAAATCGTTTCGTCGTAAAAATGTGCGTAAAATCGTTTACTCACCGACCACGAAATCCAAATGTCATTCTAAAGGCACTGAATTCCTTGGGTACGGGCGTCCAGGATGAAACACGAACGCCACTTCACGCGAGATTCACTCCGGCGATGCGACGTTACACTAAATAGTCCTTCGAGCACTGTGCAGAACTCGCGAGCCCGGAGTCCCGGGTTCGCAAAACGGAAGAAAACGATCCGTCCCGGCGCGCTCTATCCCGCGTGGAGCCAGGAATTTCGTCCCTCTACGCCATCCTCGTCGGCACGTTTCACGGTCTGCATGAAAAACAAATACGTCACCCGTTAAACGACATGGTCAGCGCGTACCCGCGACGGAAACAATATTTATACGGAAGCTAGCCGCGACGGAGACCCTCCAACGACAATCCCTTCCACGGAAGCGTGGACAATGGCTTTCGTGGATCGTAATAGCGAGTCTCTACCGTTGGAAGAGTCCCCAACGCGAATAGAACGGGGTAAAAGTGACTTTAAGGATCGGTACGAGCCTCGAAACCTTTGGATCCAACGAAGGGCGAGAATGTCGAGCGGAACTGGCCACGAGGCGGTCGGAGAATACACTAATCTGGCACAGGAATCGCCTGTGCAAAGTCAGGTCGTTATCAGCGGGAGGGAAACACCTCGATAGTCCAGCCGTGGTGAGCGACAGCGTAACATCGACTGCGTAGCGCACTCGACGTGTTTCCAGGTGGAAGGTGCAGTAGGCGCAACACACCGTGGCTGGCGAAACGAGCGGGGAAACTGAAGTCCCATAGGATACACGGTTGGCTCTATACACTGTGTACACCTAGATAGTTATGAAGGCAGGTGCCGGTAGACAGGTGAACGTGGCGGAACACAGGAAGTGCCAGAGACAGAGAGGCATTACAAAACCGTGGAACGGTGGGGAGCCACGGAAGGCAATGGGAATGAAGGGAAGAGGCCCAGGAAGAAAGAATGCCGTGCGACTCGAGCAGTCGCGTGCCCCGTCCTAACTAAATTAATATTCCACGATAAATTCGCCACGCCTTGGCTCCCTAGATACCACCGTCCCTATTTGGACAAGGTCTGTTTTGGTATTCTCTGGGGCAATACAAGTATTCCCTTTGCAACACGGTCTTCAATCGACACTTCGCTCTAGCCTCGAGATTTGCTCCTCTATGGAATTTTAAAACGACTCTGAGAACCCTTGTAGGAATAGTTGGGTCATACAAGAGAATGGGCTCCAAATTTACTAGGGAAAGTAGTACACGTGCAAGGACTCAATTTAATCCAGGAATATGACGACCTATAACGGCGAATAGCCAAGTACAAAGACCTATCACCCTCGAAATAAAGAAATAACGGCCAAAGAAACTCCTCATTCGACCTCCCATTCACGCCATAAACGGTCAACGAAACAGCGACGGTAATTCGTAGAATCGCCGCTTCAGGTAGGCAAGACACTTGATTAGCGTCGAAACGAGCGACTCGAGGTTAACTAAGTTAAGCTACTCGACGAATACGTCTCCCACCGTTAGAGCCTTCAACGAGCAGCGAAAACTGTGACAGTGGCTTCGAGACGGCCACTCGGGAATGTGTGCTCGGAGAGCTTGAGAAAATGGCCCTCGACTGGATTCGATCGTAAAGACTAACGTTAGTTTGCATCAGGCGTAAAATGCGGAACTTGGAGTGACTAAGGATTCGTCGAGCATGGATGATGTCGCGTTTTTAGGCGATTGGATATTTGCGTGTACAAAGAGAGGCGGAACCTGCAAATATTTGCAGGGAATATCGGGCACAGATATGCGTAAATGCATGCATTACATCACTATTAGTCAGCATTTAGTATCGTATAAATTAATGACTAATACCATTACTATCGCGAAATAGCATTTTATAGGTGGAAAGATGGATTTCTCTCGCATCGCTCAGGGCCTTTCTTTATGGCTGGTCGCAGTAGATCTTGCGGTCTAAGGAATCGAGCGAGGCGGAGCAGATAGGCGAGCATGGAATTCAACGACGTCGCCATGGCGTTATCAACCCGCCACCCTATCTCTGGACTTCGCTGCTCAGAGGAGACGCACACCATCGAATAGGGCCGCGTTGTTATGCTACTTGCGACTCGACGGTGTACAGGAATAGCTTGTGCGGCGCAGCCCCACCTCTGCGTCCCACGTGCGTGTATGCGGCACGCCATATTTCCCATGCGCAAGAGTGCAACACCATCCGACGAAGTCGTTGACTGGAAAACGAGCAGGAGGGCTAGGCAGAGAAGGGGGGATGGCGGCAGGGTACGCTCGTTTATTCGCACTTTTACCCGGTTCCGCTCTTAAGTACGGCCAGTTTGTTTATCGGCCACTTCTTGTTTCGAGGAACGAATCTTCGACACCCTCTGTTTGTTATACTTTGCACTACCGGAAGTTTCGATTCCGGGCCGCTATGACGGCGAACAGCAATCTAAACGACAATTATATTTTATATTGCAACATCGTACCAGTTACCTATCCACTGTAACTAGACTTCAAATATCAAAAAGAGTTTCGTACGGTCGTACCTTGGTCTTACACGGATGTCGCGTAACAAAGAGCACGGAGGAGCGGCTCCTGAAACCTCTGCATGGCGTGTAACTTCTTTTCTAGAACGATGTTAATCGATCACAATGCGCGCATTTGCTTTAAACGCGCCTCTTTTCCCAGAAAAATCGCCAGACCGTTAAACGCGTTGCCTGTACTCTATGGCCATCGCCACGGATAAAGATACGATACGTGCAAGTACGGAGTTCCACTTTTTGCACCGTAGAAAATCGCGTTATGGGCTTTGTTTTCTTTCTATCGGTCTTTAACAACCGTCAATACGCGCGCATTCCCGAGTAACACGATAAAATACTGAATATCATTCGAATAGATTAGCCACGGTCTTTCTTACCTCGACCAGGTGAAAAGGAAATAGTAGGAAAAATTGCATCGTGTCCGCTTGTACTCGACACAACGGGAGCTTTCTTCTTCAAAGTAGGAAACAGTTGTTCGCGTGTCTTTCTGTTTGATTCCGCGAGAGCGATAGAGAGTGGTGAAGACCGATAAAAAGTTGAGATTACATTAAGAATAGCCAAAAACGAAGAACGGTCCATTAAACGAGGAAGAAAATCCTAACCTAAAACAAAATCCAAGCAAACAGGCAGGATTAAAGACTACGTGTTTTTGTTCTTTTTATAAACGAGATACATTCGTCGGGAAATAAGATATTAAACGATGCACGATCGATAGATTTACTCGTGATCGTAATGTTACGTTTGAGCTGCGTGATTTCCGGTAGAACCTGCCTTTCCTGTGCCCCCATCGAGCGACCCACGCGCCATGCGCTCTAAGGTTTCTTTAAAACAGTTCCTTCCCGTCGGGGGCATCTCGTCGAGTGCAGCATTATCTTTCTAAAACTTGGTTCAGATGGCAGTACAATGCAGCGCCAGTTAAATATCATATTCGTACTGACAAAATAATCAGCACATAGAATCTTACGCGTGTTTCCTTACGCCCCTTCTTTTCTATTTTATACACTCCTGCTCTTTACGAATAAGTTTCAAACGTATATGACGAATTTATAAATTAACATAACTCTGTAAATCATTGAACAATGCTTACCGTTCGAAGAACTTTCACCCATTGGCATCGACTGAAACTCTTCGGGCGGACAAAATGATTCTCGATGTCTCGGCTTCACCGTCCAGTAATAAAAACGCTTTCTGCACTCGGTGTGGCTCGTTATTACCTAAAGCATGATCGTGTATCGATACTCTGCTCTCATTTCCGATGTCAGAATCACGAGAGTAATTAAAATGCTCTAATAATCGTTCTAACAACTCTTGCATTGCGCGTTTCCTTTTTACGGGATTCTCTCTCGACGAAAACTGTATTTCCCCACTTCCTGTTACGGATCGTTTTCTCGAAGTTCCTTCCGATTGTTCGCAATCCGACGTTTGTGCACCTCTGTTCACTAAAAATTGTCGTAGCACTAATAACCATGTTCGATCGACTGTTTCGTTTATTTTGAATGCTTAACCATTTTTACCCAATATAACGTTGCGTTCGTTTATGGTCGACAGCAAATTTGTTAGTTTGTCCTTCTTGTTGTGCCACTGCTCAGTAACGAAATTTACAGAATTATTTTTTAATTTTCGATATTTGTCGATGATCAATGGATTCTTAAGTTTTCTTAAATGTTTCGTGAACCACATGTTCGAAGCACTACTGTTTTTTAATGTTTCTGAAGAATTTCTTTGGTTTTCTTTCGTTTCTATCGCGATGGACTCTTTATTCTCCAAACTTTCCGAATATTTGTCAGCAATGTTCGAAGTATTTTCCGATTCTTGATTTTTCACCCGAGGCACCAAACTGCGAAGCTTCGCGTGTAAATTCTCGATTTCCTCGAGCTTTTGTAGAATGTCTTTCACATATTTTTCAGACATGTTACGTTTCACAAAACACGTTGCATGCTTATTTGAATCAAAAAATTTGTACACTGCAGTATTTTTAGCGATTTATACTCATTGAATAATTTAAGAACAGATGAGCCACGTAGGAAATTGAAGTTATTTCGTAACCGGGCTTACGACATAACCTACATTTCAGCGGAAGAAATAATGGGAACATTCAATGTAACGTAAACAAAATTATTCATTGAAATTCGTAAATCTTAATATTCCATTACCGTAAACATTTGTTTTGAGTATATACGATGTTGTTGAATAAAAGTACCGATAAAAATGTTAACATCTGCGAAACAAGCAAAACCAAACCGTTGTTATTGTCGAGTCCATGATGAAGGAGTGAATCTAAATGACATCGCGAAAATTATAACCACTTTAAATCATAAAACTCTGCTATTGCGAAACGAGGTTAATGCGTTTAAAAATGTCGACGCTAATGGTGAGAATAAATTGTCTGAAAAATTGAAGAGCACGCGTGAACGATTGTCTGCAAGCAATTGTGACAGACAATCCGACGTCTTTAGACGTAACGTAAAACTTGATCACCTTACGATTCCGGAAGAATCTAAATCTTTTCGAAGAATCGAACGCGATCTAATCAATAAAGAAACCTTGAACAATATAGTAGAGACAAACAATTTGACCATAAACGAAATATGCCAAAATCGAGTGAAAAATAATACATACTGTAATCGTGTTTACGAAATCCCGCCAAAAATAAGAAAAAAGAAAGTTTCTAGAGGAACTCAATGTTACTCAGCGATGGAACGTAAACGAAAACGAAATTTTTTTAATTGTTTTAAGACAGAGTCGCAGATTAGGGAATATAAATTATTTCAACAAAATAAGAAAGTTAAAAGCTCATCGAAAAACAACATTCACGTAACCTTTGATCTTCGAACAGAAGAAAATGAATCATCAAGTAATGGAATAAATGACGAAAATATGTTTAAAAATATAAAACGAGAAAATTATGAAAACGATCAAAGTTTACGACGAAACGGTGCAAACGGCGAAGATAAGTTAAATAAAACACTTGATTGGACGTTTGAGTCGGTTAAAATCGAACCCAAAACGAGGAAAGAAACGTTAAACCAGTTTAAGAAGTTACAAGGAAATAATATTTTTAAAGCAGAGTTGGTTAAGAATAAAGCAATTCTGCAAAAAGATACAGAAAACGAACATCAAACTTTTGAGAGTTTGGAAGCACGACGTATGGGCGGTGGCGCAGAATTGCGCGGGAATCGCTTAATTTCGGACTTTAATAATAAAATATGTAAAATTAATTTATATAAGAACGTAAAATTCGACGCAAAAAATGTGAAAAAAAGATTGGATGCTTGTATATCTGAATTAAATGGGATAATCGAAGATGTTTCCTTAATATTCCCGGATACAGAATCGAAACCTAATCCAGACCTAACTCAACATCTCAATAGAATAAAATAAAAACATTTTTACGACATGCACTATGACGATTAAAAAACAAAATTTTGTGATTTCAATAACACGATTAAATTAACATACACGATTCATTGACTGAAAAAAAGAACTGAATTATTCTTAATATTTTCTAGAACTCTTATGAGATTCTTCAATTTTTTTGTTAATAAAATCGATTTATGGGACTGTTACATTGACTAAAATATAGTAGGGAATTTCGTTACATAAATAGTGCAGGTGTAATCTCGCGTGCATGTAACAGAGACTATGGTCGTTAATAATAGTGCATGTATATCTCACGTTGCAATCGAATTAAATAAAAATAATCGAGGTGTACTCTCAAGATGCATGAGCGATTAATGTTCACCGAGACTTATGGGAGCGAGAAAGACAGATATTTTGTCAAATCAAAAGGTAACAGCAATCTGACGTATTAAACGTCACTGGTGCATCTAACCTATTGTTTATTTTGTTCTATAGACGAGCAATCGATAACCGAAGTATTGTCAGACACGACAAGGACAAAGTCTTTTTATTCTGGTTTCGTATCGATTGTGAAAGAGGTATTTTTACCTCAAGGATATCCCGACAGTGTTCATCCCGATTATACTCTCTATCAAGTATGGGATACAGTTCAGGTTAGTTTACATAGGCTTTGAATGAAGCTAGTTGCAATATTATGAATGAAATTATTGTTTCACGCGGAGCCATTATTGTATTGTCTTTTTTCATGTTTAAGGCATTCGCAAGTACCATAATGGGAACTCTAACAACACATTCCATTATGCAAGGGGTAGGTGTTGGCGAGGCTGAGGCAACTCCATTAGCAGCAGCAGTAACATGGATATTGAAAGATGGGACTGGAATGATCGGTCGTATTGTATTTGCATGGTGGAATGGGTAAATGAAGTCATATTAGACTTCTATAGTTCTATATAATTTATATAAACACGAAGGTTCTTTTCAATTTATTAGGACAGATTTAGATGGACAGTGTAAAAAATGGAGATTTTTTGCTGATATTCTTAACGATTTAGCAATGGGAGTAGAATTGCTCTTACCTTATTTTTCCTCCTATTCGCTTGTAATATTATGCATTTCGACAGCAATGAAATCAATTGTTGGTGTTGCTGGTGGAGCAACAAGGGCGGCACTTGTACAGCATCTGGTACTTGGAAGCCTGAAAATAAATATATTTTTTTACTAACGAAATACTTTTTTATTATATAGAATATTTATTTTCACTATAGGCATTACAGAATAATTTAGCAGACGTTTCAGTCAAAGATGGAAGTCAAGAGACATGTATAAATTTAATAGCATCTTTTGTAGGAATTTTAATACTTTCTATTGTTCATAGTGGCAGGTAGATATTCAATTACGTATATTTGTTACCGTCGGTATAATATCAGCATGTAATCTTGCACTAAATAAGGTAATAATATTGATGTTCCAATAGTATATATAATCTGTATGTAGATACGTAATGGAACTCTATCTCTTTCTGGTGGTAATACATCTATATGCAAATTACTCGGCTGTGAAAGCATTATGTTTAAATTCATTAAACGAAGATCGTTTCGCTTTAATAGTAAAAAGTTA
This sequence comes from Colletes latitarsis, assembly GCF_051014445.1. Lineage (NCBI taxonomy): Eukaryota > Metazoa > Arthropoda > Insecta > Hymenoptera > Colletidae > Colletes > Colletes latitarsis. The sequence goes on along the minus strand of NC_135141.1, from coordinate 26,232,998 downwards.
CTTTACGAACGAAATCATTCCCGAACCCGCGGAAGTTAATAGAAATGAATCGGTGTTGTTGTTCACAAAACCTAGTAAGATCATTGATTTCAATTTTTTTTTATGTAGATAAATATAAATCGCCGTCATACAAATCATTTATCTCTTTTAGCAAGGAGTATATGTGGGTTTAATGTAAAAATGGGAGTCTCCTTGGCTAATCTTATACAAAAAGATATAATACCAACAAGTTACACGGAATTATCGTTAAAACTTTTTTTAGATAGAAAGTATTTGATTTCTATCGATGTACAGAATAGAACTATTTTTGTATGCCTCAAAAAAGATGCACAGCCATACGACGTCTTAGAAGCATATTTTCATGCTTGTCTTTGTGGATTGTTTATTTGTATGTCTTTGAAAGTGCCACTTGTAAGTAAAATAAACCGATTTATATTTGTGTTTATTCTAAGGACATTGTATTTTTCCAGGATCTTTTTTTAAAACCCGAAGTAAGCGATTTATCGTACCCGTTAATGCGTCTTTATGTACTTAATAAGAAGTACTCCACTTCGAATAATGGCGTGCAATCGTCAAAAGCCATAGAAAGCATTTATGCTACTAATTTATTGATTTCTAACGAATACAAAGCATTTATTAGTGGCCTTGAAAGTAAAGGTAAGTAATTTTACTTTTACAAGATAATAATTTTGTTTTTTTTTTATTTGTACAGATATTTTTTCTAGGATGGATTACAGAAATCAATCTGTTGCCGGTAGCAGCCTGGAGATTTTTATAAAAATCATAAAATGGTAAAAACAAAGCACGAAGATTAAACAGTAAAATATTCTTGCTCTTTTCTCGATATTATTTACCTCGATAAAATTTTATAATTATCGATCATTTAAGTAATTCTATTTCTGTATCTTCGAACTATTTGTTGGCAATGAGAAAATTATCTATAAATATTTTTTTACAAATTTTTATCACAGGTAATTATAGCATAGTGAAACTTATATGGAAACCAGTTTATTTCCAATAATTTATAAAAATATAACACGCCTTTAACCTGTACAAAATTTTTCAGAGAAGTTGAACTAAGACTCTTGTTCTTGTTTAGGGCCAGTCTGTGATAAATGTTTTACTATATCCACCCAGTCCCATCCTCGTGGTCTTTCACCTTTTCCATCTGCTTTGTTCCATTGTTTACGCTTCTGGGCTTTGCTCAGTTGTTCCTTCTTAGGTTTCTTTACAGTTTCCTCCAACTGTACATAACAAGATAAATCAGTTTCATGTACTTTGAATAAACTTAATGTCTCGTATAGTTACTACTTACCTGTTGCTTTTCTTCGGTTAGTTTAAGCTGGCTAGTTTGGGAATTCATTTCAACAACAGAATCTGGTTGTGTAGAAGTTAGTTCTACATAATGTTCTTGGACACACTGAAACAATGTGTAAGTCATGGCACTTCCTAGCCATTGATCTGCCTCTGCTTCCACAAGTTTGACCACATTTTCTTTTACTTCTTGCACACTGTATTCCAATCATTCACCTTTAATGAAAGCAACAGAATGCAAGAATAGTCAAAGGACAGCATAGCTGGACTTACATATCCTTGTTGTAAAATGTGTTCATATTAATAATAGGCCTCTCAGATGGATATGTTGCACCCCATGATATTTCCAACAGAAACGATTTTATATCATTATCTTCTCCAAACTGTATGTAAAATAAGTGTTATACACATATGTATAAATTCCAATCTAAATGTTATAGAATACGAAGAAATATAAGATTTAAACATGATCAAATCACGTTGAAAGTATTCATCGTTATATTTTACGATCTGGGCAAACTTGAATCGTAGTCGTATACGAGTCAATTAATAATAAATTCAATATTTAATCGAAATATTTCGGTAAAGTTTTTGGTATCGTTTTAGTGGACAGACCTTATATTGGAAGGTAGTGGGTGTCAGCTGTTTAAAAGCTGGATCTCCATCGTATATTGAAAGAAGTACTTCTCTTTCCTCTTCCTGAAGTTCGGCATCGCTCATTTCCTTTTATCAACGTGAAATTTTGTTAGTCTAATTTTTATCGTACGCACACCGTTCATGCGTTATTCTGAGGTTAGGAAAACAGGTAGACGCAGCTGTACAAGATCGTGCTGCCCCTGTTTCGTCATATGCGCCGTATTTCGAAATTCCGTATCGCACTCGCAAATGTTACACTCGCTCTCAAATTTACATTGTCGCGTCGCGTAACACTCATCGTGAGATAACTCACTTCGTGTCATAATTATCGTATAATTAATTGATTAGTTTAATTTTGGCGGGATTTTCTTTACGTTTTAACGAAATGGCGGGATAAATTTGCGAAAGAAAAGCTAAAATTCTCATTGGTTGTATGTTATTTCTAATTTCTAATTGGTTCTTTTAAAAATAAACGAATTGCATTGGTCGAGTGGCGAAATATGGAACTATTCGCGCGAGAAAGTGCAACGGTCAGTAGTGTAATGGCGGGATTTCTGCAGAAAAGTGCACCGTCGTAGTTCCTTGTTCTTGCTTGAATTTGTGAATATTTTAATTATCTACATTTGCTTAATATCTGTAGTCTAATAATTATAGAAGATTTGAAGTGAATAGCGTTAACAAATTCAAGAATCGACTGGGAAAATGTGAGTTATATTTCATTTATACGTTATAGCGTTAGCCATCAATTTTCTTTATAAGAGTCAAGATATGTACGTTGTTCAGTACGTAGGCCTAGTATCTTTGCTCTTTTTCTCGTATCCGCGGTTTCTACCTGAGGTAGGCTTAGTTTCGCGAGTTAACAAAGTTTCGTAAGCGAGCGCCGAGCTTGATGAAACTTCGGAGGCTCCCCACCCCTCTCCCTTATTCACGACCGTTACCGATTACAGCGCGGGGCCGCCATTTGCATTGCGAAGACTGATCCAGCAAGACGTGTCGAGACCTGTTCGAACCTGCTTCGGCTTCTCTCGACTAACAGGGTAGCGATTTCTAACTTGTAGATATTTCATCATTATTACTATTCACATTTACGGTGCTTTCGTTTAGAATTAATACGTCTTTCTGCAAATTGAGTCGGAATTGCGACGAAACCTGAATCGTATTTCACACGTTTTCTTCGACATCAAACCGGCGTCGATTTATTATATCTCTCTCAACTAAATTACATATTATTTCGAGTTCAATTATTGTTTAATTATGATTAGTTATGTTTCCTGTAATTCATTTGGTTTTCATTTGTATTTTATTTCTGTTGCAGACTCTGATTCGAATTCCAATAGAAGGCAGGTTACTGGCACACAATGGACGCCATTACAATTCCAAATGGTTTAAGGATTGGTAAAATTTAATATACATTTACACATTCTTTACATATTTTAAACATTTAATCGAGTAATTTTTTGTAAGAACGATATATCAGTGTTCAGATTAAACAATAAATCAATTTTTAATTTGCTCTATAATCGATTTCGATTAAGTAGCAAATTAAATGGGAATTAATATTTATATATTTTTATCTATTTTTTGTATTAACGGTAAATTGTAATGATTTATATTTGACTGTATTCTGATCGCGAGTATTATTTATTTAATTGATTATATACAATTCTGTCTTTATGAATTGTTGTTAATTGCAATTTACATACATATTTCGATGCGGGTTTTAAGAAAATGTAGAAACTACGTACTTGGAATATGCTATTCAAGCGTAAATAGTCATCGAACTTTAATTTTTGCAAATTTCGGAATATATATAAAAATTACGAGGTATTCAAACATTCGATGAAACAAATATAATCATTCTTACAATTCTAACTGTGAAAGTTAGTGATATTACATTTATAAATTGAATAATTACTTTAAAGTAATTATTTTCTTGAATAATATTTTATATGTTGTCACGACAAACTGTATACGCAATTCTAAATAAAGCAGTATTTCTGTTGATGAATATCGAATAAGGAAGAAGAAGAAAAAACCAATAGGAGAGGGCACACGTATGCTCGTTGTTTTTCTTGTATCCTATTCTATCTTTCTTTTCAGCATTCTTTTTCAGCTTTGTTGGCCGCGCGCAAGGCGGCTGGTAGGATCAGTGTTTGCTGCGTAGCAACAGTTTGTTTTCCAGGGCAAAGTGACCCTGGTCGTTTACATGCTAGGCAAACGCGACAGTAGAAGCAGTGTTTCTGACGTAATTTTTAAGTATTTCCAGAGCATCGTGGCTCTCCTTGTTTTCTGAATCGCGAGAATAGATTCATTTGTTCGCCGTTTTCAATCCTCGGTCGCGGTAAATTAATTTAATACCTTGTAATAAATATGATAACTTTTTTCATTTGAAATTAAAACTCGTTTGCGGTATTAGAGTCAGTGCATTACTGAATAGGAGTATTGGACGGTGCTCCACGAGCAAACAATGTAAGTATAAATTTATACTTCCAAATTTTTACTTAAAAATCTCTAGAGTTTTAACAATAGATTCAATTTGTTTTCTTACAGTTTTCTTACAGTCTCTGATCCTGATTCTGGTATCCAGCAGCAGTATCCGGGAGGGTATCGGGCGATGGACCAGAGCGAACAACGTAAGTATAAATTTATACTTTGAAATTTGTTAATTAAAAATCTCTATAATTTTAACAACAGATTCTAATTGTTTTCTTGCATTCTTCTTACAGTGACATCCTGGAAACCAGCAGGACTGACTTCTCTGATGACTTCAAGTGGCCAACATCGTCACCCGAGCATTTACGTTCTACGATTGAGTGAGTCGCATGCATTTATGTTCCTCTGGTCCCCAACCATGTTGTAGGATGAAAGATCCGAATCAACACGGGTGACCAGTTGTATATTTGATATTTTTGACGAGTCGAGTGACCACGGGTATTGAAAATACCCGTGAGTAGTAACATAAATTGTCATATTCTTTAGTGCAGGCTAGAGTCTTCTTGCACTCGCGTTTTTTAATGTTATAAATAAATGTTACGTAATTTGATTATACAATTCTTATGAAAATATATAAAACAATTTTTATAAAATATATAAAACAATTCTTATAAAATATACGAAATATTTTTATTAGCTTTACTTGAATTATAGATTGAATAAAATATAAATTGATATAATATGAAAATATTATATTGATCATATGATAGAGTAGAATATAAATATTAATTACTATAACATCATATAGTAATTTTGATAACGTTAATATAATCCTTAAATATTGATTGTATTTAATGTATTTTATGTGCAAGAAGACATTTCGCGACTGATCGATTTTCGAGTCAAAGTAACATGTATTGTACACTAGTTTCATCTTTTTAGAAATTTACTTTGACGACAGAATCGATTATAGATTGTTGAATTTGTTAAATAATCTTATTTATTAAATTTCAATTATTTCAATTTTCAAATAAGTTAATTCAATTTTTAAGTAAATTATTATAAAATCTTTCATTTCACATAATTCAATTACAAACATAATAATTTTCTTGAATAATAATATTTTTCAATAATAAAGTATTTTGTTCTTGATATATTTGATATAACAAGTCGAGTCTTTATGATTAAAAATTAAATAATAAATACCGTTTAGCCACATTTAATTAACCAGTTTTTCTAGTCAGGATTTTCAGATTAATCTTTCCGTGTTCGTTGCCCAAGTTCATGCACACGCCCAGGTGCTACTTGCATGAGCGAAGGTAACGGGCACGATGACTTAGATTATAACAATTTATAATAATGTATTAACGATTGACATTGGCTAGTGAATCGTGCGCGACGTACCGTCCACATTGTGTGTTGTGGTTAGGTTGTGGAAGTGCGTCGTTTCAGATGTTTTTATAATTGTAATTCACATACAGAATTTTATAACATTAGATTTTTATCAATAATAATATTAAATTTCAATTTACCATTTATTTGAAAACTATTGATCTTAATGGATTTAAATCATAATATTTTTCAATCTTGCATAATTATACATCCATACAATATATTTTATTAAAGACTATATTCCTCAGATTCAAACACATAAAACGTTTTTCTATATAATAAAAATACGCAAAGATCACTAGTCTTTGTCAGTCGGTTTCAGGAAATGGTACGTACAGTTAGAGTATGAATGTAGTGTTATGTCCGGGTGTCGGAGGAACCCCGGGGAGTCCTCTCTAGTTTAGGTCGCGCCCGGACATTCAGAATGAGAACCGTGGAGTGTTTGTTTGAGAGACTGAGTTTTGCAATTTTTTAAATATAGGGTTAGGTAGGTAGGTAACTTATTCTCTGGTATGTGTGCTAAATCTAAGTAGGTAGGGTCAGGGCAGGACTGTCCACATTAGTAATTCGGGTAGGCGCGTTTTCGCGTGGCAGTTCTGTTCCTGTAGTTACGATCTCGAGAGTAGAAATGTTGCTGATTCAAACGGTGTATGCTGTTTGTTTTAGCTTTATTTTCGACTTCTCGAATCGCGCGACTCTTAAAGTCGCTCTCTCGCGCTCGCGGTCGCGATTAGGTCCCCAACGAAACGCTCGTCCCGCTCGAGATTCACCACGTATGCTCGACCAACAATTCGTATATTGTTGGAAGACTGCGTATTGCACGAAATCTCGAGCCCAGTCTTAAGTAAGTTTCAGACATCGGCAGGACCGCCGAAGAAAGAAAAGACTCATGGAGTTGAAGAGGCCCTAACAAATTGTTTCAAGAGTGGGCTGCAACAAATGGCTTTTCATTTTCATCCTCGGATGAGGATGGAAAGTCATTATTGTTACTACTTTGTCACTTTAACTCGTCAGTAGTTTTGTAGTTAGTTTGTTTTTCTGGCTCACGTATGCATGTACCTGGTACATGATTGCACCATACAGTCAGCCATACCTCCCCTGCATTCTGTTGGCTGGCTCATGTATGCATCTACTTTTTGTAGATGATTGCACCATACATGCCAGCCATCAGGGCAACTCGCGGTTTAAATATGAATATTAACACGTTTACTGCCATTTCAAACTTACATTAATTCTTTTATAATACTTTAAACGAACTCTAATATTTTCAATATAATTATAAAATATCATCGAACATATTTAAATGTGACAGTAAATGTGTTAATAACTTTTTTCATTATATATTCATAGAGTTGCGAATATACGATAATCGCGTTGGCTTTAGAGTTGCGAATTCCTACTTTTCGCGTTTCCTTTTCAGGGTAGTGTCGCGAATAATTACCATCTCGCGATTGTTTTTGTGCAAACCTAGGTACCGGGAGTTTGCTTTAAAAATAGCGTAGCGAACAATTCATAAACGCGATTGATATCAGAGTTGCGAATCGCTATTTTTCGCGTTTGCTTTTCAGGGTAGTGTTGCGAACAATCACGACTCGCGTTGCTTTTTCACTCTTTTGTACATATAATGGACATCAACCGCGTTTGCAATTTTTATATTATATATTAGCGTTGCGATACTGATTCATCGTGCGATATTTTACTTAGCGTTGCGATTCTTTCAATGCCAAAATTCTTCCCCAATTGTAGTATTAGAAGTAGTTAGTATATTTTGTGGCCAGTACATGTGAATTCACATGTACCATTAACCCTTGATTAAAGTTAGAGTTGCGACTAATATACAATGTTCGCGTTTGCTCGTAGAGTTGCGAATAAATATTTATCGCGTTGATATATTAGTGTTGCTTATAAACACGATTCGCGTTTCTTTTATGCAAACTTAGGAACCGTGAGTTTGCTTTAAAATAGCGTTGCGAATTGTTAGTAAACGCGATTGCAATTAGAGTTGCGTATTACTATTTTTCGCGTTTGCTTTTCAGGGTAGTGTTGCGAATAATTACCATTCGCGGTTGCTTTTATTGTTGCAAATCGCGTTTGGAATTTTTCTGTTATAAATTAGCGTTGCGATTGTTGATTTATCGCGTTGCTTTCCCCGTAGTGTTGCGATATTTAAAACATCTAACTTCATCCCAGCACATGCCACTGTAGTTAACAGTAGTTTGCAGTAGATAGTTTATTTATCGCATGTGTATTTGCATCTACATGGAAGACACCAGCACCAAGTCTAGCAGTTTTGGGCAAAACGCGATTTTTATTAGAGTTGCGAGACACAAGTATAATATTTTCACTAGAGTTGCGAATAAACAATAATCGGATTTGTTTGTAGAGTTGCGAATTCCTATTTTTCGCGTTTCCTTTTCAGGGTAGTGTCGCGAATTCAATACGCGATTGCTTTTATTGTTATTTAAAAATAGTGTTGCGAATGATCGGTTTGCTCTTAGCGTTGCGAATTACTATTTTTCGCGCTTGCTTTTCAGGGTAGTGTTGCGAATAATCACCATTCGCGGTTGCTTTTATTTTTATAAATCGCGTTTGGAATTTTTGCATTATAAATTAGCGTTGCGATCTTTATTTATCGCGTTTTTATTGATTAGAGTTGCGATTCTCTGCCCAAAATTTGACGCTAGCCACTGTCTCAAGATCATCACGAAGAGGCTGCTGTTCTACAAAGCCTCAGAAGGCTCAACGTTATTATTTAAATTAGTGTTGCGTATTATTTAACATAGGTGCACGCGATATAATTAATAAAGCAACCCTGCGTGGTTCATTTTTCGAACAATAAGCACCACTCGCGTATACTTTCGTATTTTATAAATTAGAGTTGCGAATGAAACAATGGTCCACTCACGGGTTGTTTTCTGAATTTATGAGTGGACGTTTAATTATGTGACATATATTTTTTTTTTATCAATGGAAATACTGCTGGAAAAGATTGTTGTAACATAATTTTTTCATAACGCGTAAAAATCTGTAATTTTAACGAATATATTTTTGTCACAGATTTGTGACAATGATGATGATTATGATTATGATTAAATTGATCGTAATACAACCGTAATATTTATTTATAAATAGTGGATTTTTTTTTATAAATATTCGGAATCCTTTGCGTAAATTAAAGTTTGTCCGCGATTATTGTTTCAATCGATGTAAAATAAAATGCTTGCATCAAAAGGGTATGCAAATTACAGTACGATATTTCATATTGAGAGATAATTTCCGCGTAGAATTAACATCTTTGTTCATTATTGGTTTTTTTCTATAAATCTAATTTAGTTTTCGATACAGTAAAATATAATTATTGCAATACATATGTATCTCTTATCATATCAGGAATGAAATTTATTCGGTATTTATCTTAACACTGAGATAAACTTAACTTTTCTTTAAAGTTCGTAATATTCATGTTTCTAAATTTTCTAACATCAATTCTTGCTCGTGGAAAGTCTGATTCAAATATCAATTTTATAATATCAATTGTACTAGTACATAATTATTTCTTTTGTATCAACTAATTAATTTTTATTTCAGCTTTCTAATTCTTTAAGTAAGTTCTGTTTACAGAGTATAGAAGCATAGATGAACTACAAGATATGGGATTCAAGCTTGATCGTTCTTAGGGAAGCAACTATTTCATACAGTTATTTATTATCTGATTTTATGTTTCAGGAAAACATCGTGGGAGCAACAAAGACAGGAAACAGAAAAGGAAATCTTTATTTTATGTGATTTCTATCTATTGTATATGAGTGTATGTTTTAGCAAAACATCGTGGGATTAACGAAGATGCCAAGAAGAAAATATCTCCTCGTGCTTCATGTTTCTGCAGATTGCGTTGCGTTAGAATTAAGTACAAATGTATATAAATTGTAAGATAAATATGCGAGCGTTGGGGTATCGTAATAAGTATTACAGAAATAGAAACGTACGTTTAGGTAGGAACAATTACTACAAAAGTGCACATTGGTATTCTACTAAGCAAGGTTCATACGTGCAGTTGCACTTTCCTACTTCCTTTCTCAGTGTCTTGTGAGGCACTATCAACATATAATCCATCCATTCCAATTGGAATAATTAATATCAAGATGCATATTGGTATTCTAATACTCTGATTTCCTATGTGTTGTTACACGTTCGTATTTCGTTTCCAGAAAACATGTAGTGGACTGTCTCACATGTATCGCGATTTTGTTAGTTTTTTTGGTCTGTTTATCAGACAACTCTTCAGTAAACTCTTCCTTTGTGATTCGAATTTAGATAGCTTTTCTCCTAGGAGAACATATCCAAGTCTGTTAGTTAGGATTCCTCGCTAAAGGTAGGGTGGTTGGGGCGAGGCTAGGGTGGGTCTCCATTCGCAGCAACCTCCACGCGGTGAGACCTGGGTCATATTATTCACTATGTAATTAATGTTGTCGCTTTTTACTGTATAATATAGTTATTTAACAATTAATTACATAGCAAATAATATGAGCTGATGGCTGCGATCTTCCAATAGTTTCACATATGTTCTTCAGAAACTATTCCATTTCCTAATCGATACAAATGCTTCGTTTCGTTCTAAGTTTCTACAAAAATTCTGATACTCGGAAAATCTTTTTGCAAGACAGAAGAAACATTAATATTCACGTAGACTGATAGGCCCTTTCATTATTCATATGCCACATATTGTACAATAGAATCGTTTTCTACATCTTGTTCATACCGTTACAAGTATCAATTATTTTTGTTAAATATAAAAACAGGAACCCGTAAATAGTTTGGGAAGTCGAGTGAAAGTAATTGACACGTACAATCGGATATACGTTTTATTGGTCCAGCTGTTCAACTACATAGAACTATTTATAAAACTTTACAAAATGTTCAACGTTTCGTAATGGGGGGAGGGGAAGACCTTGCATGTATTTACAAGGTGAAGAAGTTACGTGTAGTTGTTGGTTTACAAGAAGCTGGTACGAGATTCCTCGAAATTACATATAATAACAGAGTTTCGGGGAGAGTCGATGTTAGGGGTGACTTTCCATTTCGAAGTCTATCGTGATTGTGCAAATACTTCCTGTAAAGCTCAGCCTCCTTTCTCCTACGAAAGTTTAATACGTGTCTATGTAGCAGTTCGAAGTCAACAGTCGGTTCGCTTGCGCGAGAAAGTTTCTTAACGCCCTTCGGCTTTAACGACGTATTCGCTCCAAGTTCTCAAACGGTCGTTTCGCCTCTGCCCGTTTATAGCTTCACTTTACACATCGTTTTTTAAGCGTACATTTAGTTACGTTTACAGTTAACGAAACGGAACACGAATAAAAGTCGGAGAAATGGTTGTTTGTCTTCTTAACGACGCCTTTAAATCGTCGCGACGTACAGGGAGCGAAAGAAACAAATATTTGTCACGGAAAAAACCAACAGATCTTGAGAATTTTAATCCTATTCGGGCGCAATCTCTCCAGTCCCTCGGTACAGATCATTTATTATCGAAACTGAACGAACTGAGAGCTCGATTTATTTTTATTTTATGATTTTAGCATGCAGAGGCAGTAAATTAAATTAATTTGTTCAATCGCTGCGGATGTAAAGTAAAGCCTAAATGTAGAATTGTTTCATTCTACGTTATTTTATTGTGCATTCTGAGTAGACTAAGTAAATACGTTCTGGATAAACACTTTAACATTTCGTACGCATCGGAGCAAAAAATTGTCTTTTATTGTTTATAAAGGAATACACAGTTCAAAAGGAACCTATACATCGCGGGGTAACTTTAGAGAGTAAATGTTTTCCCAGCGTAAAATCGTGTGTTTACTGCAGAGGGAGTCAGAATGGGGGAAGTACTTTATTCCCAAAAGTCACATCGCGCTGATTAATTGGTCGAGACTTCGGTAATCGTTTCCAACGTACGGTTCTCTGGTAAACTTTTTGTTCACCTGCCGAGTAAAATACGTAGAAGTATACGGAAAGTTTTAAACTGAACGCGAACGTTGAATTTTGCAATTATTTAACAAATCTCGAATAATCGTGACAAATATCTTTTTCATGCTCCATGCAAGTGTCCATACTCTCTTCGTACGTTCATAGTCGTCTCAAAATACGTAAGAGAAGGGCAAAATAACAATTCTGAATAACGAATAAAAAAAATAATCGTTCATCCATTACTCGTTAAATAAAAGTACACGTTTTGATTATAGTAATGTTTCCTCGCTTTTTTGACTATCTATTATTCGAATAAAAATTTTGCCCATCTTCGAAAGTAGGTTGTGTGTTTTAATAATTGTAGAAATTCTGAAGTTTCTTGGTTCGTGTAGATTGGACTAAATTCTGGTCTCTGTTAGGTAGAAATAGCTACGAGGATAGAAAAAAGATTCGATCTTCGTGTTATTCTAGGATTAAGATTAATAAAAGTTTCAAGTTTCAGTTTTCTATTCCGTCTCGCATCGTTTGTCTCTTCTTTTCCAAATTCGATCGAAAACGTCGAGAATAATTTTGCAGAAAAATCTGATCCCGAGTGACTTCTAAAAATGATTTCTTTTAATTTTTCCGGAGTTTCGAAAGCTCGAAATTAACGTTTCGCGATCGCCTTTGGAATTGGCTCGATCCTTAAAAGTTAATCCTACGAGTGAATCTGTTGGTTCTTGATTTAATTGTTGCACACTCGGAGTTACACTTAAATATCTGTCCATGGTAACATCGTTGTAACTGGGATATACATGCGTGTGTGTCGAAGATATTTATGCTGTAGTGTTTTATAAAAATCTGGCAGTATACGAACAATTCATCACAGAGAAAAATGAAGAAAGTCGTAAACACCTCGAGTTTTAATTGTTGAAACGATATATTATCAAGAAAAAGTCTTGCCAAGTTCCAACTCTGGACTTCTCCTTACGGTCCAGTTTCTTTTGGTAATTATTTACATAGAAATCAACGAAGAAATCTTCGATGTATGTAATTACCTTATCCCTTTTAAATTTAGTCGCGTGTCTTTTAAACCTTGCATCAGATTTTCGCCATTCTTATATAACTTTCAATACGATTTTAACAGTACAGCAACGATATAAGCGTGGTGTTCGGTAACAGCGAAGATCAAAAGTGAGATATAACGGAATCTCCTTACGAAACGATTAAATAAGATCGTTCATACAGTTCCATAAATCCAACAAACATTCTCGCGACATCTTTGGTTCCTTTCGTACCATCGTCGAGTGCGATGTTCTTTTTTCGAAAACCATTTCGGAGGTACGGATAACTCCAACGTACGATAAAGTCTATTATGTAAAAACGATTTTTCATTTTCGATAATTAAACGATCGTCACGTAGTTAATAGTCGTGTAAACCTAGAACACTTAATATTCAGGTACTAATCATTTTACCGTTTGATGACTGAATTGGCGTATCAAAGTCGTCGAATCATTCCTTTACGCGCTAATAGGAATAAAATGCTTCAACCTTCAATTGGCGCCATTGTTGGTTCTATACCAGCGCGGTTACTGCAAAAGTTTGGTCTTGTAATTATTAAGAAGAATATTAAATAATTCTACAGAAGAAATTCAACAATAAAGAAAAACACAAAGTTCATTTTGGTTTGGAATATACAGGGTGTTCGGCCACGACTGGGAAAAATTTGAATGGGCGATTCTATTCAAGAATATCAATTTCTTCACTGAGGCTTCGTTAAATAGTTATTAAAAAATTTCAAATCATTCTGAAAAAATTATTTTCAGTTGCGGGGGTCAATTACAATTATTTTTTGTGGATATACATACCCCCGAAAATCTACCCATTTTCGAGAAAAAAATTCATTACCGAAAATATACTGTGTAGCCGGAAATATTTCTATAACTTTTTAACGAAGCTTCCATCAACAAATTAGTATTCTTGATTTTCGTCTTATTTTGGCCTCTAGAATCTCCCATAAAAATTTTTTCCTGGGGTGACCGAACACCCTGTATATCTGAATTATCAATTATTAAAAATTAAAACGAGACGCATCGCGTACATTTCAGTCCTTTGAAAACGAGTATTTTCCCTTTCCATGAAATTATCACAGTGTCGGTTTCTAGATCTTGCAGTAACCCGTCGCTACTATATTATTTTCTACGTTTTCTTTTTTGATAAATTGTGATAAGGATCGTTAACAATATAGTACAATATATATAGTAGTTAACAATACTGTTAATAATATAGTGACGATTAGTATAAAATAGCCATCGGTTGGCTGATCTCGGAACGAGGGTCACCAATCAAAGGTCAACGTCGGCTCAAAACGAGTCGATATCGAAGTGCTTAGTTGATTCTTAGAGTGTAGTTCGGTGTAGTTGTAATTTCTATGAGAATTTGGGTGAGTCTTTTAACGAGCTACAGGTAGAGTACTTGTTGCGGGTAGTGTACAATTTCTTCGTCGAAGCTCTCTCGAGTTTGTTTCTCGTCTCGGAAGTTCGAAAGGAAATAGTAATTGTCTCTCTAGCAGAGACAACGATTGAGCTCCCGGATACATTGGTATGCGTTCGCACGAATTACAGAAAAATTTTTCGATGAGGCAAAGAGCATCGCGATCCGTGCGTGTTTTGATTCGTTTTCTTTTTACTTACTTTTTTTTTTCTTTTTTAATATAATATGTATACGTTCAGTTGTTCCTAAGTTGTACTTACTTTCGAGGTTTCTACGTACTGTATCTTAAACGTAAACAAAGTCTCTAGCGATTCGTGTGGCGATCTTGGAGACCAGCTCCATTTTCTAATAAATCTTTCTCTCTAGAAACTTAACTTCGCTCGTGCTATCGATTTCTCATTCTCTCTCCCTTTATTCTGTTTAGAGTCTAAATGTTATCTTGTGAACACACACGGGAGGGAAATATCGATCAACTCGTAACAATTCGCGTTTGCTTCGAGAACCAGCGAAAATGTGAAAGTGGTGGATAGTTTTTGACGAACGACGATTCTTGGAATTTTTAAAATTGTCGAGTCTTTAACTTAATTTAAAAGAAACCTTTATTCAATTTTAAATCGATATTTCATGGTATATCATGGAGAGACAGATACTTCCCTCGCAATAATATCGTAACTAAGAAACCATTAACACGAATAAGTATTTCCCTAACTTACTTCGGTACTTTAATCGTAGATCAGATAGACTATATAAATTCCATTTACATACACATAAATACCAGCGTGTATTTAGCATAAAACTTCTCCCATGGTGCCTTCAACGATCTAAGATTCATTTTCCTAATTACCTCACAATTCTCTTCCATTCGTGTTTGATTTTACGAGTCGTTTGATTTAATGTCAATAATATCGTGCTTTTAAAGAACGTTTGAATTCCTCGTTCCCTTCCATCAACATTGTTCGTTTTACAAATAACCTTCGCGTCTCTTGTGCGTAATTATTGGGTTAATTAACAAGTTCGTTTGGATAGATTATCCTTAAACGCTGACGTACGCGTGAAACAAAAGCCACTCGATACAAAATAATAGAATTCCAAGACTTCTTTTCGCTCCTATCGAAATATATTCCAAATGAAATTTTACTGGACCGAGCGTTTATAAAATAATTCATTCGCGAATAACATTCATATTACTCTTAAACTTGAACAGAGTGTGTTCGAATAATGCCCAGTTCAGTCGAGAAGCTCTAAATGGAATCGGTTGAACTCTTAAAAAAGGATCTTTTCACTCTAGAGGCTTCGAACAATCAAATTCTTTTTAGAAAAATATTTTTAAAGGACTAGTACTAGTTGAAATATTTTGTCAAGTCATGGCAAAATCAAATCATAAATATTTTACGGATGTAATTAATAATATTCTTCATTTACTCTGATTGGAAATTTTTTTTAGTTTGCTCGGGACGAACCCTGTTAAATTAATATTCGAAATTTGTAAAAGCTTCTGTCAGCAGTGCTCGAGAGATGGAAGGACCCTTTTAAGGGCGGAGACTCATGCGAAATGGTAAAACGAGAAGTGATATTTGACAATTTTCTTTGCAGCATAAGGATGAAACTTTTCGCCACTTTTCACATACATATATTTTTTAACGTTTCAAGATACTAATATCTTTTTTCGTTACGTTTTATCCACTTTTGATGAAATAATAAATGTTTTTCTTATGTCTAGCATTTTTTTCCTTTGAACCAGAATAAAAAATCAAACGATATTTTCTTCATAATAGTACTACGCGTCGTATGAACTAACATCCTTCGTAATAATAATGATTTAAACTACGTTTATTGCATAATTAAATTAGAAATTGCAAGAATCATTTCAGAGCGTTTTATGTCGTTATCACTTCTCGTTTTACCATTTTACACGAGTCTCCCCCCTCCAGTAGCCACCCGATTCCGACACGACCGTGTTATTTATTGCAAACGCGACACGAGGACTGTTTAAAAAGAAAAAGAAAATCGAAACGAACTTTCCCATCGAATAGGACGCCCAGGCGTTCTCGTATTCTCGCCGCGAGCGATCGGGTTCCGGTTCGCGTTACACGCCGAGGTCCACCGATGTGCCCGTAAACAAACACCCGACGAATTCGCTGGAATTCGAAATTTACCAGCGAACACAATCACCGTAGTTTGACCGGGCGGTAATCTTATACGAGGGGCTCGATGGCGTTGACACGCATCCCTGCCCCGGTATTCGCCAATCGGCCCGTCGGTTTCAATCGAATTTCCGATGATGCGAGATTTTGATGCTGGCCGCTCTATCCCCGACACCGTGTACCCGATAACAGCCACCACATTGTTCGCGGATATATCGCTAGCACAAAAGATTGCCTCGATTAATCGCTGCGACGCGAGCTTGCTCTTTCGACCGATAATCGTCCTACTCCAACGTCGTACACGACGGAAATTAAAACGCGAGGAACCCTTCCAAGAACGCGGATCACTCGGCGTTCCTTGCTTCGCTACGTCGAAACGCAAGCTTTACGAACGATATCGATAAAAAATAGTTTTACGTCGAGTTCTTCTTTTTGATTCAAGCTCCGTTTCGATCCTCGATCGCCAACCACGAAGGGTTGCTACGCGGATGTATGAAGTTCCATCATCAAACATCCGCTTCGCGATGCTCGACAATTCCTCTCTCTATATTCTCCTTTTACATTATCAAACAAAACCCTCGATATCTCAACAACGTGTCAACAACTTCCGGAGATGAGTCTCCGATGACAGTTTCAACCGTCGTACTGAGAACTTCCCAAATTCGAATCTGTTCCTTCGAGTCCGCTCGAGAACCTTAGACGCTGGTGGTGATCTGTTCGATGACCGTGACGTCGCGATGTCGTCGAGGTCGGTTTCTGTAGGAGTCCTGGTGGCTCAGACCCTCGGGGACGCTCTTGCTGGGTCTCAGAGGACCGTAGAACTGCGGCTGATAGTAGTGCTCGGTGGCAGTGTGTTGCATCCTCTCCATTTCTCTCTCGCGCAGGTTCTCCTCGATGTCCAGCGGCACGTGGAGGGATTGGGACTTGGGTAGCCGGGGTCTGGGGGGCGGGGGACAGGCGCACGGCGGCGGGACGAGCCCTGTAGCTAGATGGGACCCGGGTAGAACCGGGGACGAGGGTTGCCGGCCCCAACCGACCAGGAAGAGTAACGCTGCACCGCACAAGGAACTTAACGTGCACGCGTAGTAACCCATCCTCGGGCTGTTCGCGTTCATGTAACCTAGAAAGTTCAACAATGTTACTTTAGAGGTCAAAGACACTCGCGAACCTTCACGCGATTTTGCAATTCATATTTCTCGCGTTATACTAACGTGTTAATAAGTAATTTAATAAAAGGAGAGGGGAGCGTTTCGTCACTGACGAGGTATACGAGTAGACTTTACATCCAATGTACTTCTTGGCCCATTTTTCGAGTCACATTCTTAGAATTTCTAAATATTCTGCACTAAAATACGCGTCGTTTGCATTTTGAAACATTAAAATCCTCCAATCCGTTCTTGAATTATGATGTTTTAAACATACGCAAGAAATTTCAGGGAAACATATCAGTGTATGGTCAGACATTGTATTTTCGGTAAAGAATTTTTTTTCTCAAAAGTGAGTAGGATTTCGAGGGTATGTCTATTGACCAAAAATGATTATAATCGACCCCTGCAATTAAAAATAATTTTTTTAGAACGATTTGAAATTTTTTAATTTCGCCGTAAAATTTTCCGGTCGGTATGGGAGTCAGATCGGGCCACGAAAGTTCATAAGGTGAAAGGTTACTCGTATAGCTCGTCTGTGGTTTAGTCATGGGCCTGATAGTGATCCCATCGGTAAGGCAGCTCTATCAGAAGTGTCGTCAGATACTGTTTAAGGGGACAGCCTCGACCCAGATGGATAGAATGACTAACTGAAGCTCGTGGGTTTGGGAACGCTTGGTACAATCTTGCATCGATCGTATCAAGGGTATCAACACTCGCTCCTGAGGGGTGTAAATATCTTTAGTTTGAAAAAAACGTGAAGTTACCGGTAAGAGGAACTCCGAGAAGAATAGGTAGAGCTTCCGCGGCCTGTACGAGAGCCCAGGACCGTGCGAAGTGTCTCGCCCTCAGTCTTTCGAGGGCCAGCATTTTTAAAGAATAAAGAGCGCCGCCAAGGGAGGCACCGTAGAGACCGGACGCCAGGACCAGTCCGTGATAACCCTGTACACTGCCCAACGCCACCTGTGCTATGGCTTTCGCCGAAAATACACGTGACGTTTAACTGTTAGGTCCATGGAGCTCTATCAATCTTAGTACTAGACTCGTAAGATTTTTATTAATTGTAGTCCGAGTAATTGTTCATTTTTACATTGCTGTAACAGTAATCGACCGTTACATTCGCCGTATTTATCAGCTCGCTTTTCAATTAGTTCCGACAAACACAATTGCGTACTGTTTTCCTACTTTACGCGAGCAAACATTTATGAACGTAACAATTCGTGCAAGATTAATTCGTCGGGTGAAGTACATACGGTACGAGGGAACATTTATCGGGGCGGTTTACCCTCTATAAAATTCGATGAAACGAACAGCCCTGTATCGTTTTTCATTACTCTGTCGAAACACACATTTTTTAATTCGTGTTGTTCGCCCCGATTCTCACCCTACTAAAACGTTTTTCGGTCGGAATAAAAAATACAATTTTTTTTTTTTACTACCCTATAAAGTACGTAAACAATTTTAAAATATTTACGAGGTGCATAAAATTATTTTCAATTTATTTTGTTCGATCGTACGAAGGGTTTATAAAATTCGGCGATCTTATTGATTGCATCTCCTTTTGAGTATCCCGGGAGTCTATCAACCGTATTACAAAAACAAATAGAAAATCCTCGAGTTTCGAACTCTTCAGGTTTGGGAAATTCTTAAGAATTTCGTATGCAATTCCCCATCAATATTCCGGTTCGTCTTCGAACATAAGAGCCCTCGAATCCCTTTTCCGGTTCTTTGCTATCCTCTAACGAATAGATGTCCCCTGGAACGTTCGATCCAAAGATTTTCAATGACCTCCATCTTCATCGAGTGTCGAGCATAGCTGTACAGCGGTACACGGTACAGTTTATTTCGTAATCCTCTTACAGTGCACGGTCATTAGCGCGGAGCGGAAACAAAGTGATGGAAGGACGCTCCGTAGATCGATGTGACCAGTTGGCGATATTCACGACGGAAGGAATTAATAATCGACGCTTTGAACGTTAATACAGTATTCATTCGTCCGTTCTACGGTCTCATAGAGTCCATCTTACAAAAGGGTGCCTTCGAAACTTGGCACCCAACAAAAGGGACACTAATCTAAACACGTACAGTCCTCTCGTATATGCTGAGTTCCAGAAACTACTAATGGTCATCGATTAAACGAATCGCTTTTCGTAAAAACAATATGGTAGAATTTCTATAGAACAGAAACGCATTTATCGAAACTTCCCCATCCATTCTTCTTTTTCGAGTCGATGGTTTTCGCGGGCAAAGAATAGGATGAAAAAGACCGCGATAGGAACTCGTACGAACGTCTCGAGACTCGACTTTCCTCGCGTCGATAGAAAGAAAAACGCAACGGAACGCGAGCGCGGTCTCCGGCGCCATTAAAAGAGCCGCGTTGCGTGGGAGGAAATTGCAAATTCTTTTTCCCAGGGATAGTTTATCTCCTGACGGGCGAACAGCGCGGCTGGCAGGGAATTCGATCCACTGCTACGCGGATAAGCCGGTTTTTGGTGCTCCGGTACTCCCACTCGGGGTTGTATATTTAACTCTCGGTTGTCGAGTCTACTTTCGTCGCGAAAAAGGGACGCGCGTGCATGTCGCTCGCCGTTGAAAATACGGTTCCACCGCTTATTACAAGTTACGTTCGTTGGAATTTTTCCTCTTGCGTTTTGCATTTCAACCGTGGTCGGTTTGCAATCAAGACCACCTCGAACAATGGCCAAAATTAACTTCCAACTAGACGATGAACTTCTAACTATTTAAGGGACCGCGAGTCTCGAAGTCTCTGTAACTTTAATAATTTAACTTTTCATTAAGCAGTTTTTGTTCGAACTTTTCGAGGTTTTCCGATTCTAGAAAATTGATAGTTTTTAGCTAACAGGTAATTTTACAGGAGAGTTTTGGGTAAAAGTTTGTTTGTTACTTGAGTAATCTTCCGTTAGACGTTATTATTGCTCGCCTTTCCCCGGTTTTGTTCCGTATTACCAACATTGTCTGACCACGCACGAGGCTATTCTGCGTGTCTGCCCAGGCGCGATCATGTTCCACTTGTCTGTCCAGATACGACCAAATTCAACGTGCCCGGCCATGTGTGACACACTGTTCCAACCACATAGGTTCTATTTCGCTTGTTCCGACAGACACTGTCCTCTCCTTCGAGCGTGTTCGTATAGAATTTTACGCTACCTTCTCAAACTAATTGTTTCCGGAGAAACCCGTTCTATTTATGAAACCATTCAGTTTATTATGGCCCTTAAGTTAAGTAATTAACCGCGAAGAATTGCCCATTTGTGTTTGAAGTTAACAACAGTCTTTGAAAAACCGTTCCGCGTTTAGATCGACACAATGGCAACGCTTGAAATCTGTTCAAGCTAAATGTCCAACATTTGTAATTTAGCTAGAAATTCATTTGTCTTTCGTCGTTTGAATATTCACTTTTGAGATCAACTAATTACTTCTTACCGTGCTGTTACTCATGAAATATTTACGTTCATTTGACTTTTAAAGTTGTAATACAAACGACTGTATGTATTAACCTTATTCTGTGTTTCGATTACGTAAACACGCCCTTGTAGTACTATGGAACAAATCGACGAAACTATATCGAAAGTCTCGAGCAGGCATTTTTATCTTCTCAAGTAAATTCATTGCTAAATTGCATTTTGCTCTACTCGTTCAATTGGGTTCATTTTGTCGTGCTTGTCTGACGAGATATATTTTATACTACTTGTCTGACTAGGTAGACTTTATACTACTTGCTCGACCAGATACAATTTCATCCTGCTTCCTCGTCCGTATACATTTTCTTGTTCTCAGCCTGTCTTCGAACAGAGGTTTTCTACTGGGCTGTCGGTGGGAACTTTATATTAAATAAAACAGCACGTTTGATGCTGTTTCGGTTTGCCTGTACGTGTTGATATTATCGACAAGCATACTTTTCAGTATTTCGCTTCGCTCGGTGCCAGCCCATTAAACTAGCTGTCTTACGCAAGCAATACCGCACCCTTACAGCCTCAACGAACCGCAAGACGTGAGATTTAAAACCTCCTTCTCGCGAATCCCCGACACCTCGAAGCGTGCTCAATTCCAACAAGGCGCGCTGTCAATCGCCTTTCCGCGGAAACAGCGGGAGATGAAAATTTTACGTTCGACCGCGCGCCGCCGATAAAATATTCCACGCTCTTCAAACATACCCTCGGTTGGTTCGACGACCGCGAAACCTCGTTTTCCTTGGGAGTATCTGCGATCAGAATGTCTCTCTCAATCTATTAGCTTGCTCCAAAAGATTCTGCATATTTCCAAAAAATAATTCCAAAAAAGATCCTTTGAAACGAACCCCTATTCAGTCACGTTTCGATTTGTACACAAGCTCGAATAATATTTATTGTTAAACTGACAAGACAGTGCGCTTTTGGATCCAATTATTCTTCCAAATGGCTGGAAACAACTAACTTTACTCTGGAATTTCTCAAAATTTTAGAGCGTAGAGTTAGAGTTTAGGGCATTTCGACGCGTTCACGGTAAAATGGAGATTCGTATCTTTCTCGAGGGAAGAAAGCATTGGTCTTGGGGCATAGAGGCGGGTGTTGTGCTTTCGTTTCGGAAAGTTCGTCGGCCGGAGGTTTCTAAACGTGGCCGTCATTCAGCCTGGGTAGACATTCCCTACCCCTTCCAGGGCCCCTATCACCCTTTTGAAGCTGCCTAGCTCTTCGAGCGTCGGCGGCATACACGCGTCTTTGGCCCTCATTCAGTCGGCTCACCCTCGGCTCGAGTTCCCGACACAAAGTATTTTCCATTCTGTCCCGAGTCACCGAGCCCGCCCACCTCTCGATTCTTCCTCTCTTTCTCGTCGTTCTTTGCGTTGGTCACGGAGGCAAATATCCGCGGAGAGGGCGGTCGCAATCGTTAATGGGTTGGCTCTGGACAGGGGGGAAGCACGGCTTTAAACGCGACAGCCTATAGTCTCGTTTCTCGTCGAAATCGTTTCGATTTCGCTCTTGAAAAGCACGATGGACTGTCGTGTTTCAGCGTAATAGTAATAGCGTTAAGGGACGATCGACATTTTAGGAGAAATTCCTGTAATTTGAAAAAAGAACGAAGGTAGTGTACGAGCAAATATTAATCCAAATTCGAACGACTCCACGGAGCGTAATAAATTTATTTCGCGATTCGTTTTGGAATGGATTCGAAGGGAGAAGCCTCCCCTTTACGGTGACCCTTCAAAAGTTGCTGTAGGATTTTTTGTCGCCGAGTTATGGCACTTGGAATCGAAACTGTGCCGCTAGGATTCCGATCCAGTTATTCGTTAAATAGAAATAAAGATTTTTTGAATCAAATGTTTCACGATCGACGAATATAAATTCACGAATATCTTGTTGTACGATCGTGTCGATTGTGCATTCGATTTAAATTTTGTTCGTCTCTGATGTGTATTTAGATTGTCTGACCAATTACGGTACCATTTTACTTGTTGGAATACGTGTTCTTGCGAACTCTTCTAGGCTCGTATGCTCGTGTAAAATTAAATTCTACTCGTCCAGGAAGTGGTACGAGTCTTCTACTTGTCTGTACAGCGATGCACCTGTTCCACTTGCCCCAGTGACTGCAGTTCAGTCCACTTGAAACACGCAGTCGTGTTTGATACGGGGCTATACTACTTAGCCGATTTTAGAAGTTTATTTTGCCCTTGTAACTGGACTTAGACTCGACCTTTTTATTTTTTTCAGTAACCTGTTTGTTTTCATATCATTGTTATAATACAGACTGTATTTTCAATCCCTTGTAAGTTCCCCGCAAGCCTATGTAAAGCATTAATTAACCCTCCGTAGCCCAAATTAGGTTTCTGTAAATGAATTATATAATTTAACTATTGACACGTAGTAATAACGAGGTATTAATTGGAAGGCAAATTGCAGCGAACACAAATTGGTACGAGATATTGTAATTATTCTGCACTGATCTTTTGTAGGTCATAGTATCGCTTTGATCCTTTAACGGGTGTATATTGTCAGTAGGATTTAGTCAGACCTAGAAAATGTAGATAATGGTTACTTTTATAGAGGGTTAAATTAATATTCCGAGGAATATGGTTCCCTTAAACTGTCAAAAAAGGTTAAGAACCACTGGTTAAGAGTATACGAGTTGACTTTGGGTTCCATCCCCCTGTACTGTGTATTCTACTGATCTAAACCCTCCATCACTACGGTGTTAGAGCGTGTTATATACTGACCGACTCCTAGCAGTGCCGCTTGGCAGAGATATTGCCTGGACACCAGACATTGGGCAGATGGTCTGGCGGTAACAACCCCCCAAGCCGCACAGCCGAGCGCCGCTGCCAAGCCCAAGCAAGTCTGCAGGAGTACCACAGCACTGGCCTCCAAGCCGTCTTTGTGCCCCTGCACAGCCTGAAACCAACGTTCCTCGTTAAGAAATTGCGCCTTGGTACCATCCAAAACGCGAGCAACGCGAGTTTTCTTCCTTATTTCTGAAAAACGGAACGCAAGAACCAATCGCCTTTAACGTTTCGCGCACAGAATTCATACAGATTCAGCAATTGCGTGGAAACACACGATCCCTTCGTAGAAAAATTCCTTCAGCGTCTGGAATTATATTTTCCACGCTGAAACTAGTAGTTTTCAACGGCTCCTACAACTCGTGTATCTCAACCGAATCTTGTCTGGGAGCGAACTCGGTTTTGTCTCTGATACAAAGGATTCTCCTGGATTTGCTAACTGTCTCCTGCGCTTAGCGTCGCTACACGTCCACTTTTAATCCCCCCCTGTCGGAAGAAAACGTCGCCGTTTCTCTCGCGCGTTTCGAAGATCTCGAACTTTTGCCCAGAAAGTATTCACTGAAACGCGTACGCGTGAACCTTTGTAAATTTTACTGCGAAAGGCGCGACGCGGTTTCTTCGCGAAAAAATTCACTCGAAAAAGTTAGTAAAGCGCGTTTCACGCTAGAACGGCTCCTCGAGCGCAGAGTTTCCGACACAGTTCTTCGAGCGTAACGGATTTTATCCAATCGCAGTTCGATGTACGGGACTTTATATCGTCCTGGAAACGGATACCAATGTCCAGAGCCTCCGGTTTCGTTAACTTCACGCGAGTCGTACCGAGACGCGACGACCGAATCGCAGCCCCGCGATTACGAGCGTGTAAACCGACGAACTCTAGTAAAACTTTGTTCGACAATGAAGTTGGCTGAACTATATCCCACGCGTTTGATTGCCACTGTCGGGGATACGCGCGGCGTGCTCGTGGCAGTTTCATAATTGTGCGCTGGGTTGGACGACCGGTCCCCGCTAACTGGTCAGCGATCGAGCAACGGGGTTTATCATTGCAGTTACAAACTCTGAATTCCAATTCTACGGCGCTTTGTACCACCTGAAAACCCGGTACGTTGATCATGAAAGACGAACGCGACGGTTGAAAACAGGTTTAAACAGAATTGCTTAATTTCGTCAGAATAGGAATCTGAATTGATTAAAAAAACTTTTAGAATTTACGAGTATATTTCCATCGAAATCTTTCTAACGATTATAACTTTTTAACGAGGCCTAAATCAATCAATTAGTATCTCTAGTATCTCCTATTACAATTTTTTCCAGGGGTGGCCGAACACCCTGTATATTAAAATCAACATGTTTTTACATTTACAAGGTGTTTGGCTCAAATTTGAACAAAATCAAATAGTATACGTTTGAAGAATTATTTGGAATTAAATTAAGGGATCTCTTCTAATCTCAGGTCGAAAAATTGTCGACCCTTGAACTGCCTGTAACTTCCTCGTTTGAAAAGGCGAAATCTTACAACTTTGGCGCGTATTTGGGGCACGTTTGCTGGGGGTTTTAACGCAGATTTCTCTCCTCCTTTGCTAAATAAAATATAATAAAATAGGAATTAGCGAAACATTAGCATCGGTTAATTTTCCGGCATCGCGGTACCCGCAATTTCATGCTAATGAAAGTCAACGACAGGGACGGGTAGGGACGTTGTTGTAAAACGTTCGGGTACTTAGTGTACTCACGATGTAAAATGCAGGAGTATAAAGGCCGAAACCAGCGGCTCCAGCGGCCAGCATTAGCATCCTGACAGGACGACTTCCCAGAGGGCTGAGATCCACCCACGGCTGCCTGGGCACCCTGGTCGCGGTCTTCTTCTCTTTCACTTTGCCCCGTTGATTCTTTAGGTGTAATATGGCCCGTCGTTGGGGATGATAGAGGGAAGCGCTCCTGTAAATCAAGCCCAGGAAGAAGGCCAGCGAAAGAGCTCCGGTTACGGACTGCATGCCGCGTTCCCAGCCCAGCTTTCTGAGAAAACAGCGTGTCGTTATGGTTACAGAAGGAAATCGACCTTAAACCAAGTTACATAACTTTTCTTTTAATATCGAGCCAATCCACGTAGCGTCGCCCTCGTTGCTATTACATCGGGATAAATACTGTCGCGATATCCGTCGACCGGGATCTCCTGAGAAGCTTCTCGCCAGTTCCGGTCGATCTTTATCTCCGCGATTGTTTTCAATGTAAACGTTGCCGCGGAGCCAGTCTACTTTGTACCTATTAAAGCCGAGCGTTTACTTTGCATTAAATTCTAGCTTCTTCCTCCGTCTCGATACCAACCGGCCTCTTAATGCCTCTGCAATTTCAATCGATCGTTTCTCGCGCTTATGAACAGTCGAAACACTGAAGTCTCTCGACTCCCTCGTTGCTTACTTTACGAGTAATTCTCTCCGTTGCGTTCGTGGACTTGGAAATAAAGCGATCGAGGGCAGAAAATTTGAAAAAAATGTTTCGACGATTATCGAAAGCAAGTCGGGATAAAAGTTGTTGCGTTCGAAACGGGAACACGACGGAATGTATATTACAGTCCGTTAAAGGAAATGAAAAAGTGGCGTAGCTCTTCCCCGTGGTACCCGGAGGAACACCGATTTCTCTAACAGAATTACACTCCGGCTGCCGTTTCGCCGCGGGTGGTCAAAGCGACCGCAAAGTTCATAACGCGGGGGCGGTACGAAACATCAGCGACGTTTCTGCATCCAGAGAGCGACGACGAAATAGCCGGAAGCCTCTCACGCTCTTGTTCCGACCCAGCTTTAAACTTTACACGACGGAATCGTTTGCCGTCCCGCGAAACCTCGGAGAAACCTTCATTCGTTTCTGCGAACGATAACCATCTTTGTTCGACGTTTGTTTAATCAAGGGAATTAATACGGGTCTATTTTATTAATCACCTTGATGTAACAGCCAACTGGTTCGTCGGATATTTTCATTTCCTTTTCGCGTATTTAAAGATTTTAATAATTTAAATTATATTAATATCGTTCCTTTTTCACGCACCAATTACGCCAATGAACGCGAGAAATTGTTCAAAGCGCGAAATCTACGTAAAGGGTCTCTCGTTCGTTACATTTGTTCGGATTAATGCAACGTAATTTCGTTACACGGGACAAGGACCGACTTATTCTACTTGTTGCGTTTGAAAAGGGAGGGTATAGCTTCTACGAACCGACAAAAGACTGTTCTACTTGCTCGATGGAGAACCCAGCCGCGTTGCTATGCCTGTACGCGTCACTCGTTTGCCTCGTCTGTCAACACGCGTCTCTGTTGTACTCTGTCTGACCGCGTACGAACCTCTTCCCCTTTGCAAACTGAGACGATTCTACCCATCTGGCCAGAAGCGTATAATACTTGTCTGAAGAGGAATGATTATTCTCCTTGCCTGACTGGGTCCTATTTCCCTTATCTGGCCAGACGCGAATCCTATTCTACTTACGCTTGCACGGATTCGCCTCGTTCGTTACTCTGATACGACACTATTTTCCTAACTTTGCCCTGTACAATCGACTATTCCTATTTAAAAAGAAATTCGAGAAACACACGGAACGAAATATATTTGTAAACAAGCTCCAACGGAGTCACTCGAATCGACGATAGAGACTGAACGCGACAAAATCCTCCGCGATCTCGTTTTCTCGAGGGAAGATGAGATCCGGGATTCCTCGAGGGCAAAAAGCCACGCAGCGAACAATAACCGTTTTCGTACGTCGCTTATTGCCGACCAAAATTTGCGGACGCTGCTCTCGAGGAACGTTTACGACGCCCACGTTTCGCTGGAATACACTGTTTGTTGTTTATCATCGCCACGGGCGTTACGGCATAATAAATAACAAGTGACGAGGCGTTACGATCGTCGCGTAACACGGAATAATAGATCGCGCGAATAACACGTGTCGCGTTAATGTTCTATCTATACTACTGCGCGTCGTTCCGTTTCGAGACACGTGTAACGTTACTTCCCGCGGGAGTTAATGGTTTCATTGTTTCGGTCGCGGAACGCGATTAAATTCCGCGCCTTTTT
The DNA here is from genome assembly GCF_051014445.1 of Colletes latitarsis. Classification (NCBI taxonomy): domain Eukaryota; kingdom Metazoa; phylum Arthropoda; class Insecta; order Hymenoptera; family Colletidae; genus Colletes; species Colletes latitarsis. Next base: position 26,205,172 of record NC_135141.1, on the reverse strand, counting down.
GTCAACCAGGCTCTAACGATCACGCGTTTTTACGACGCTCACGGCTTTAGTGCATGCATGGACTTTACGGTGATGTTTTATCACCGATTCTCGGATCTCGCGAGTTTCGAGACACTCCGGTGCACTTTGGACGCTACTTTGTAAAACTATAATAATGGTTTCAGATAAAACATGTTTCGTGGATTTTCAACTCGCCAATATCGTATCATTTTTCAGACGTTTTTACACTTGTTACAATATCAAATTTTTGAACCTTCGGGTGCTTGGACCAATATTATCGGAATACTTCTTCTTCAGGAATTGGAATATTCCCCGTATTGAAAAGGTCGAACCGAGGCCCGAGCGATTTATCTCGATCAATTTTTTAATATCTGTCAGGGTGCCATTCTAATTGGTGATCGTCTCGAGGAACGCGAAAGAAATATCGTTCCGCGTAGGCAGTTCTCGCGCTCGATACATTTTCCCATTTTAAGCGACGTTCCCGTCGATCGGAATGGCGGCGCGATTGGCTCGATCATTGATTGATGGAACGTCGAGCGACGTTTGATTGATGGGGGCGTGCACCCCGCCGAAACGGCTGTATCGTCTCCTACGGTTGCTTCTGTGCCGTTTCAGACGCGGGTTACGCGAATTAATGTACCCTTCCTCTCCCACCGTGGGGGTTTTTTTTTTGGTTTTTTTTCTCCCGGTCGCGACCGTCGATTCGGTTCCCGGAGATAGAAGTCGGTGTCAGATTTATCGCGTGCGTGGGACAGGTCGGTTGCGTTGCGCGAAAAATCGCGTGGGCGTGTTTCCCCGGTAACGCGAGCCGACGTGGGCGTCAGGATCACCCACGCGTATTTCGCGTAACGTTTCTACATGTGTGCATCGCGATCCCTCGCAACCTACATTTCCGCCGTGAAAAGTCCCGTGTCGAGAGTTTCGCGCGAGAACTACGCCGGGCCACGAAACGAGAAATGTTTCATTGAAACTCGTCCAAGTTGCTCGAGTAGAATCAACTCCTACTCGTCGGAGTAGCCTTTTGATAATATTTCTTTTGTGTATTTCATTCAACGTTCTAAATAAACCTTCGATTTTTGCTTAGCTCCGATGGGGAATCAAGATATTTAAATTCGTTCCTTTTTTAGGAATATCGTCAAAGTTGGGGACACCAGATCCCGGATGGAAGATTCTTATCTCAGTTCCGGGCGTGGAGTAGTCTAAAAGATTGCCCACCTGTAGATGTACACCCTGTATATACATATCTAACCGGGTTGAAGATATATTGTACCTGCAACGCGCGATCCATATTACGTTCGAACGAATCTGAAATCTTTGGAAGTTTCTGCAATACAACTTTTTATGATCCGTATAAATCTATTTTTATTATTCAATTTCTCCAGGGTCTGGACCTAAAATGTCAATTTTGTTTGTAATATCTGATTCCATCGGTAAGATTAAAAAGATTTAAGGGGCCTTTCTACTTTGTGGGATTTAATAAATTTTTTTTCGCGTTTTTAAACCTAGACCTAATCCCTGGGAAAAATTTTAACGGGAGATTCTAGAGGCCAAAATAAGACGAAAATCAAGAATACCAATTTGTTGATGGAGGCTTCGTTAAAAAGTTAAATTAAAAAGTTTCAAATCGTTTTGGAAAAATTATTTTCGGTTGCGGGGGTCAATTACAATCATTTTTGGTCAATAGACGTACCCCCAAAATCCTACTCAGTTTCGAGAAAAAAATTCGAGTAAGTGCTGAAAGTTTTGAGTGAAAAAAAAGACTTTCGAATCGTCTTGGAAAAATTATTTTTAGTTGCAGGGGTCAATTGCAAGCATTTTTGGTCAACAGACATACCCCCGAAATCCTACTCAGTTTCGAGAAAAAAATTCCTTACCGAAAATTTCATGTCTGACCATAGCGTTGATATGTTTCACTGAAATTTCATGTGTATCTTTGAAACGTCATAACTTCTGAACGGATTGGACGATTTTAATGTTTAAAAAAGCAAACTACGCGTATTTTGATGGAGAATATGTACAAATCGCAAAAATATTCGAAAAGTTGGTCCTTGACCCCGCAAAATGAGAAAAACCCCATAAAAATGGCCCAATTTTCAAACAGCCATAACTCCCACAATTGTGAATATATTTCAATGAAACTTTTTTCTGAAGTAGAGCTCATGGGTACCTACAAAAAAGTATTAGACAACTTTTCTGTAGGGCGTCAAACAAAATTACTAAAATGAAAAACGAATTTTTAAGAAAAATCGACAGGGGGTAGGTGCCTAAATTTTTCGGCGAAAAAAAAAATTTTTAATTATTTCTAAAAAAATTATTTTCGGTTTCGGGGGTCAATTACAATCATGTTTGGTGTATAGACATACTCCCGAAATCTTACCCACTTTCGAGAAAAAAATTCAGTATTGCCGGAACTTTAAACGTTAATAACTTCTTAATGAAGCCTCCATCAACAAATTGGTATTCTTGATTTTTGTCTTATTTTGGCCACTAGAATCTCCCATTAAAATTTTTCCCAGGGGTGGCCGAACACCCTGTATAATAAATATAACCACAAAACCCGGAATTAATCGCTCTTTAATAGCCCGCGAAAAAAAATCACAAAGAAACATGTATTTTTCTTGCCTAGAAAGTAGAATGGTCCCTTAAAATGAAAATTTCATCCAAAGAGAAAAAACAAAAGTCATTAGTATAATTTACACCGTTTCAATTTAGCATCGTCAAAGGATGTTTTTCTTCGAAGCGCGTCGAATAATTTCTCCATTCCGAGGATCCAAATACGAATTAATTTGCGCGCCTCGTTTACCGTCTCTCGACGACAAACAAAAAGGAATTCAATTTTTCCAATCGAGGGGATATTTCGTTGGAAAGTACATTGCATTAGTCCGTATCGGCGGTGAATCGAGCGAAGTTTGATAATTAAAAGTGTGTTTTGCATCGGCGGTCCGATCGTCGCCGTGAACGGCGCGAACAAGAAAATTAGAGAAAACGAAACTCGAATCGTTAGCAACGAGTCGTATTATTACGCACCGCCTGAGGCGAACTTGTAACCGGGCGTCTTTCTGTTTCGGAAATTAGCGAAAATGAAATTGTATCGTCGCCGGGCTAATGCGACCCTGGCAGTAATTAGGCGAATTCGAGCTGCCTCGTTGTCAGAATATTTACGAAATAGAGGGAAATTAAATTGGATAGTCGGAAGAGAATTCTATTTCGCGGGTCTACGGGTCCTCGATCGTCGTATAAACATGTAGGAAATTAGAAAAACTCGTGTTTCATAGTCGCTAAGGAATATTTGCTTCGTTACCGCGCGAAGAAGCTTTTGTTTTTCTTTAAGCAATTAATATTTACTTTTTTCGAATCGTACGGATTATGTATCGCTTAATTGGTAGTTTTTTTTATTCATCCTGAATCAACACGGTCTGCAACGTAATCGTTTTCAATGGAAGAAACACTCTATCTCGCGTGTTGCACCTGCAATGCAGGCAAGCTCGCGGTAAACCGTGGATCACCTTTCTGGAGGTCGAGGAAAGCATTAGCGGGCCGCTGAAAATCGTGACAATTTTCCGGCTAATTAGGCTATCTCGATACTGCAAGTCATTTATCAATTAATATTTGTTGTCTTGTCAAAAAAATACTTGCGAGAAGAGGATCGACTTTTTGGAAGGTTTATCGTAGAATTTATATTCGATGGAGGAAGAGATTTCTGTAATATTGTGTGCGTTGTTCGCGTTCAACATAATGGAATGGTCCCGTGCAACGAAATACGTGGAATAAAATTTTCAACCTGGAACTTCCGTTTCTCGGAAAACGAGTCTTCGAAAGTCATGCGCGTTGCAATTGGCAAGAGAAGAATTTTCTTGGAAAGGAAGCCAGGAATATTCTTGTATATTTTTGACCGTAGAATCGTCTACGATACGTTCTACATCCAGAAATACGTGTTTTATTATTGCATCCTACTGTCGTAAATAATTTACAATAATTCGATCTATTTTCTAACTATCGAAATTCTATTCTAGAGTTTCGATTGATTTTTATCGCTATTTTCTCTTTCCAAAACGAATTTAAAAGCGAGCCCAGTTATTTTTAAATACTGTTTCACGTAACTAGCAATTTTCCATGTATTTCCAAGCACCAGGACAGAGAATTAGACTCGAGGCGACGAGACGTTTCAAATCGAAGATGCTTCGAAGATATCTTATCTGCTGACAAGATTCAAACGTCCCGGATCCTCGTTTCGGTTCTTTTTCCCCCTGCTCCGTTACCTCGCGTTCCACGAAATTTAATTATTACACTCCCTCTCGATCGGATTTACGATCTTTATTCGTTTAATTGAAAGCATTCCGCGAAGAAAGGTTTGCTTGTTACCCACCGGTTGGTTAACATCCGGCCTGGCACTGTGATCGAACCCATTAACGCAATTAAGAGTTCGCAGGAGAAGTAATTTGTATTAGCGAACTTTTTCGGCCTCCAGAATTACGAGTGCTTCTCGCTTGAAATCGACACTGCGACAGTTTCGGGTCGACGCGTGGGCTGCTCAATTAATAGTAATTAAATCGTTCCATAGAACTGTAATGTTCCCTACAATATAATAAAAAAAAAAAAAAGAAATCCAAAGTTAAAATGCTTTTAAGCAGTAAAAAATACGACTCTTCGGCCACCGTGATTTCGTGCAACGTAATTTATTTCAGGCCGATTGGGACGCGCGCGTTACTCGATTCTATCGTCCAAAAAGTTCGTCGACCCATAGAGGAATCGGTTGGACGTTACATCGACCGTACACAGCGAATTATTTCGCGTGGAATTCGTTTGGCCACCGTAAAACAGACGCGGTGTGTTGGAGCTTCGGGGGAAATTTTACGTCGGGCATCATTGTTTGTCGATACCCGCCAGACACCGTCGAATAATCTTCGTTTATCCGTTTACGTTCCACCGCAGGACAGGGGTAGTCGCGACCATGATAGCCAAACGATTGGTTTTCGGTCGATTGGGGGGATGGTAAATGCGTTCAGAGACAAAGCGTCTGATATTGAAACTTGACGTCGTAATAAAATCGGCGCTCGATTTGGTTACACAGAGATCGGAGGTCCCTTTGTTCAATTTCGCGGTTAACGAGAAAGGAGTAATTGGAAAATTCAAGGGACAACGCGTGAAACGTTTAATGTAAATTTCGTTCGAACGCGATTGACTGAGCCCGGTACATTCTACATCTTGGATTAGATGCTCCAGTTCTCTGACTACACACGAGTCCTTGTGAAACTAGATAGGGAGACTATTATGCTTGTCTGGCTAGATACAGGTCGCGTGAAACGCGATATGGAATCATTCCGCTTCTGCGACCATGCACGGATCTATTATGTTTGCGTAGATACGGTCGCGGTTACGATTCTGTTCTACTTACGGCGTCACAGACCTCTTCTACTTGTTGATACGTCGCGGATCGCGATACCAAACCCTTCAACTTTGATTAAAATAACGATTTTCTGCGACCAGGATTTTTTAAGCGTTCTTAAAACAGACGAGAACGTAAATAGATCTTCGAACTTGGGTTTGAGAATGTTAGTTGACGGAATTTTCAAAACCGAACGATTATATTCTAGCTTGGAGGGAATTTGTAATTATTTCTGTGTACAGGATTCCGTTACATTTGCAATGTAATAAGCAACCAATTTCACTTGGCTCTGTATATACGTGGCTGTACTACTTGAAATCCAATAAGGAAACTACTCCACTTGTACGTTCGAAGATGACCCTATTCCACTTGCTGGGCATAGGATAACATATTCTATTTGTCCACACAGGTTTGCATGCTGTTTACTTACCTGTTCCGTTACGAATCTCCGCTGTTATGAATATATTCCCTTGCGGGGAACAACAAAGATGCATTCCGGATTAAGGGGAATGCGATAACAGGGGTCAGACTAAAATATCCGCGATTCCTTCGAAGTTTTTCGTTCCTTCTAATTTAATTATCTCACTATTTTCGTTGCTTGTAAACGATTCCATGCTATTTGTCTGCCGTAAATAATTCTATTCCACTTGTTGGACACGCGATAACCTATTCTACTTGCTTTCTGTGAATCTTATTTAATTCACATAGTACAGTTACACCTTCTTCGCTTGTTTGCCCCGGCGTTGAGCTATTCTACTTGTCTGACTATGCGCGGAACTATTCCACTTGCTCGATTAATTGCTCTTCGCTACTAATCGCGTACCAGTCTTCCCTGTTTGGGAATATTCTCGACATTTTTTTAAATCGTACGTTCATTCCCAATATCGATATCGAAAAATTGACAACAGTGTTTCTTGGATACTCGGTGGACAGTCTACGGGTTCGACTGTTGTAGTATTATTTATAAAATACTGAAACAAATCGACGATAAAATGTATCTTGGGAAGCGACGCGAGCAACAGATATCGACGACGCTACGAAACGGAAATACAAGTAATAACTTACCCGACTGCCTCTCTGTAGAAGACGCTGAAGAGTACGATTCCCACTCCCGCGCCGGCTTGCACCACCATCTCGACGAACTCTCGTCGTTTTCGGAAGTAATGGCCCAACACCAGACCGGCAGTTTCCCTCACGAGGCCAGCCCCGGTACCCAGCACCAGACCGTAGCTGTTACATTTTGCAAACGTGAATCGAGCCCCAGTTCGCAGCCGGCAGAGAATCGGGAATCGGTTGACAATTCTTACGTTCGCGCGAATCGGGAGTAAAACGATCCGTATAGACGCAGAGGGGGCGGCGGGGGAACGTCGTAAGAATCAGAGTGAAGTTCCAGGGAGGCGTCGCGTTTGGGATTTACGGGCCACGGTTCTTCGCCCCGTTCCCGCAGAAATCGTGGAACGATATTAATTATTCGTTTGGTCGAAACTCACGTGCCACGGTTACACGTACCTCCGGGGAATTCGTGGGAGTAAATAAAAGATGGCTTCCGCTCGGGAGAAAACGGATTCTTAAAAGTATTAACGCCTGGATTCTTCGACGCGTTCATAGAAACAAAATTCTTACATTTTCATCCGTTCACTTTGATTTCTCACGTCAAAATTTACGAAAATAATCGAGGATTTTACGTTGTTTGAAATTAAAAAAATATTTAAGTCCCTTTGGCGGGTATCGATCTTTTGTTGAACGGCCACGGGAGGCTGTCGACAAGGACCGATCGTCTTCGATTTAGCGTTCGAATGGGCGTATTTCGAGGGAAACGTTTCCCTTCGCGTCTTTGTTCGCCAGGCTCGTCATTTTTCACTTTGTCCCTGGGTCTCTGTTTGCGAAATAAATTACCGGCAAGCCACGGGGCGCGCTAAACGCGGCGACTGTAAAAACCGCGGCTGGCCGTGCACAGCCCGTTAATTTGTCTTGCGTTCGCCCTCGGATGAGAAATACAAAGCGTGTACGACCCCCCCTGTAATTGCTCGAGGAAAGAAATTCGTAACGGGCAGATTCTCCTTCGAGAAACGACGGAACACGAATTAATCCGCGAAAACGGAAGCATACTCCTCGGGGAAGCCTGTAAACGTTGATTTGCGAAACTTTCGAATCGCGAACGGTTAATCGATCGCGAACTCCGCCGAGCCACGGATTTTAACGTTGCAGAAATTCGTTGGGCAGCTTATAAATTATTTAAGCTTCGTTTATGAAGTTTCTTGAGGCGAGTTATATTCGCGTTACAGGAAGGAGTTTACGTATTTATAGAGCCGCGTAATGCTCGGACGAGTTTGGAAGTTGTTAGGAGGGAAAAATGACGGAGAGCTTAATGAAATTTATTACTTTGGTCGGCGAACGTGCGTTCTTTATTGAAACGAATGTTCCAGAGCAGAGCTTTCAGGGTTTTTTTGATGATCGTTTAATGAGACGATGCCTCGAAAGGAAGTGGATCGGTGGTGTTTAAGCTCTGCCAGTTCGAATAGAGAACGGTATGAATTTTTTTTGGCATCAAATGGAAACGTAAACTACGGTCCGCTCGGACGTCTGGCAGCGGCCATTGTTACCAAAGGAATTGGCCAATTTCGCAGTCACGATGTGAATTCAGGCCGCTCAGGCCCTCTTTCAATGACACGTAATCCACACGTGGAAATATAATGGTCGACGATGGTTCGTTCGAATCCAAGTCACTCGAGTCTCGATAAAATAACCTTCTCTTTCGGCAGAGATTTGCAATATAAAGCACCGAAACTTTAACATCGCTTTATACGACCATAAAAATTCTGCGGGAGCTATTCTAATCGTTTGACACAAAACTGTCTCGTTCCACTCGTCCGACCAGACGTTGTTCGTATTATTCTTGTCAGAACGTACCTATTCTACTTGCTGGATTACAGCCCACGTTCTACTTTTAAACAAGTGACTGCTCGCATTCTACTCGACAGATGAGAGACAGTACCTATTCTACTTGTCAGTCTAGAGACTGTCGTATTTCGCTTCTGAGATCAGTCAGTCTTCCTAACCCCGGGTCATACAATGCACAGATCTCGTATCGTGATATTTGTCTGGTCAGATAAAGGCCCTAATCTACTTGGCGGATGGCGAACTATTCCACTTGATTGACGAATCGATAATACTCGGGGTCGGATCTATGCTAATTCGATAACAATTTAAATTCTCGTCTCTGTTTCTTCAAAGGACGTCCAAAACCATGGTTTTTAAATTTATCACCGGCTGGAAAAGTTACTAATTCTTCAGAAAAAATCATTCCCGTCCGGAGACATCGCCGGTTTCTCTTATTTACGATTCCATAACCACGGAACGATCGCAAATCGCGGCCGACGTTTCACGCTCCCGCAGAAGTCGATTTAATCCGACGGCGGGTCGTCGTTAAGGCGATCAAGCGACTTCTTACTCACCTGAGGAGTACCTGGTGCACCTCGACGGCGAACGAGGTGAAGAGCGACGCCAATGCCAACACGAGACCTCCAATCACTGCCGTGAGCCTGGTACTTCCTCGACGACACGCGCCGACGACCAATGGAGCCGAACCACGGGAAACCGCAGCACTCAATGCCCCCACCCACGCTGAAACGTTAATTCGATAGTTATACCGTAGGATACGCGGTCAAGCACTCGGGGAGGGCTGCGCGCCGGGTACTTTCCATCCACGCGTGTCTTTATCGAAACGCGTAAGCAGCCAACGGTGGCTTGTTATCGGAAAATATCGTTTCGAGCATCCCCGACAAAGTTTCAATTAAAAAATGTTTCCAAGAAAAAATAAGGAACCTTAGAAATTTTAGTATCGTCGTCTAACCCTCAACTCGTTCTGCTTTTCGTATGAAAATTTGAACGAATGTTGGCTCGATACGGATTCTACGTGTAAAAATAAGTGGAAAAGAAAGAACAACATTTTTCAATTCGTGGCTTCGTCTCGGAGAAAATCGACGTGGTAAATTTTTGGGGCACGCTTGCAATGGCGCGCCAGACGAATCTTCGAATTCAATTATCTTGGAAACGAAGTCTCGAAGGAGGAAATGTTATTCCTTCTTTTCTACTCAGTTTTACACGTAGAATCACCTCCTGATCGCGATCCCTCGTTGTTCCCTGTCTCGAGTAGCGGGATCTACGGCGATAGGAGAATTTCGTAACCCGATCCGTGTTATTAAATTCCGTTATACTTCTTCACCGGCGGTAAAGTTTAACTAGGAGAAGGATAGAGCCCAGCCTCGCAATTTATCCGAGCCGTTCCGGCGAGTGCCTCTCACAATTTATTTTCTTATTGAAATTTCACGGCGCGACACTTGCCAGCGCGGGATTAAATGCGGAGGATCCCGGAGGGCGCCGGCTGGTTTATCCAATCCCAGTAACGTTCCCTTTTGCCGGCGAACGTCGACGTTCTAACGAGAGACTTTGACGGCGCGCCGTCGTAAAGTGGCGCATCATTAAACAAAACGGGAAAGAAGAGAAACGCGAAACCCCGGCTGCGAAGGCGGGGAACGGTTCTCGTTTAGTCGACTGTACTCGCGGGGCGAGTAGGGGGGGTGTTTTTGGTGGCGTTTCGAAAATTATGTACAATCTCGAGCGCGCCAGCCACCGCCATTTTCCATTTTCACGAGCAGCCCATAGAATCCCGAGCGTAGCTCCGCGAATGTTATTCCTCTTTTACCGGTTAATTAGGAGACGGCGAAAACTGCCCGGTGCAATTCAGCCGGGCAATTGGAGTAATTAAACACGCGGCGGGCCTCTTTGTGTTACGGGTTTCTAATTAGTTTCCTCGGTGAAAAGCTTAAAACCCGTGGAATTTCCCGAGCCGACGTAAAAATCGTGTTTTTCTCTCTGTCCCGTGACTTTTTTCATTTTTATTGCTCCCCGTCACGCGGTCGTTCGAGACGTCCGGTAAACAAGGGAGGACGTATTATTTCGGACATCGTGGTGCTCGTTAAAGCAACGTGTCCGGAAGAACAATATGGAAAGGAACCCTCGAGAGAGGGAGATTTTGCACCGGAACGCAGAAGTAATTAACAATTCGGGCGGAACGGGGGCGCCGTTCACTGGCAGCCAACATTAATTAAAGTTACGTTTCGCCCCGCGTAAACTATCAACGAAATTGTTGCGCCTGGTAACGCGTGCTGTCTCCTGATACCGAATCTCTTCTACTCGTCTGACATGCCACGATTCTATTCCACTTGCGCGCCGGATAGACCGACCGACTTCCTCGCGTTTCGCAAGTTCGATAGGTCTACGACGAATTCCACCCTCTCGTTTAGTCGCTAACGATCCTGGTTCTACTTGTCGCTGGGCCATAGTTGATCGTAGTCTACGGTATCTAGTGGTCGTTAGCATAGATACCCTATTTGTTTGATTACGGAATTCCTCCTCGTTCTACTTCTGACGTGTCCTACTTGTCTGGGCACAGAGCTTCTCTTTCTCTTTCTGGATAAAGAATCTTCAGAGTTTGATTTAGGTGGACCCAGATTATTCCATGCGACGACCTATTCTACTCTGGACTTTGGTTTAGTAATTATTATTGAAAATTACAATCTGAAAAATTCTTGGACACATACAGATGATTTTGTTTTTTCTAAATTTCGGGGGATCGAACTCGAGGACCTCGAGGGTCGAAGAAGAGCGTCCAAACAATTCTTATCGAAGCAATATGAAGTAAAAATATTGTTCTAAACCAAAGGAAGTACACTTTGGAGGATCTCTCCAATCCCGTTCTAAATATTTTACTCGTCGGTGGTTTTTTTGACCGTCGATGGGAGGGACAATTCTATCGACGGGATGGCGCGCGATATCAAGTATTTATTGTCCTTTCATCAAGACGCGAGCTTCAATTCTCTTTCTGATCGATTTCGTCGGAAGATTCCCAGCTGTTTCGCGTAGAGTTGCTGCATTATTCATCGACCGGTTGGAACGTGTTTCCTTTATTCCCCGGCATCCTTCCGCGGGCGGTTTCCCCACCTCCATTTTTCTTTCCCGATCGAACACCCGTGGAACACCCGGCTCCGTGGAAACTTGGTCAATAATTTTCGCGGGTATTAAACGGACGGGAGAGCCGCGACGTGTCCTCATCGATTTCTAGTTAGGCCATGAGATACTAGCCCGGCCTGATAACGCCGATAAGCACGGACCCACGATGCAGTTGGGAAGTTAATGAGACCCTCGTCCGTTCGAGTTTTCTTCCGTTCTCCTTTCTGGATCGTCGAGCCGCGCGCTTGAAATTGCTACTTTGATTTACGTCAATAGTTCGAGATATAGCAAACCCGTCCAGAGGCCAGAATATTCCCTCGAACGAGCTCTTATTATTTATTTCGATCTCACGAATTATTCAAAATGAATAAACGCATCTGCCAATCCTTCGTCGATGTTTATGTTGTCGAGAAATTACAAGCTCACAATATTTTTAAAGATAAGGTCTTCTACTGTAAACCGTCAAAGAGTTCGATTTTTTTTGCATTTTCTTAAAAATATGTGTGCAAAAGCATATCACCGAACTCCTGAAATTAACGATCCCTGTGTTTAGATGTGTTTTTCTCGAAACTATCTTTTCTGAATTGGCTCCCGCGTTAACACGAAAATCACACCCAGAACGCAATTAATTTTACCACGAATACGTGTATTTTTTTTTTACATTTAGCCAGTGGTTTGGATCGCGTTTACGGATTAAAAAGAATGACTTGCTCGGAGAATCGTGAGAGGAACGATTCCACTTTGCTTTCGTTAACTTTTAAAATCGGATCAAGCGTTCCTCGTACCGCGGGTGTAGATTTCTCCCCGGTCGCTCGTGTCACGGGAGTAATTGTATTAGTTGGGAAAACATCGTAGAAACGGCGGGCAAGGAGGCGTTTCGAGACGGAGGGTTTCCTTATCAGATTTTTATTACTGGAAGTTCTCCCGCGAACGACGAAAGAGCAACAGCGTCGGAAGTTGCGTTTTAAAAAGCAACCCGGCGGACGCAAAAGATTTACCGTTGCTTCTTCTTTGCCCTTTGGTCGAGTCTCGCGAATTCCGCGTCCGATCTCGGTTTCCAGCGACGTTTCTGCGCGTGGAAATTCCTTTCTCGCGTTTTGTTCGTTTTCAATCACGAACCGGCGAGAGCGACTGCGAACTCGGCTGACTTTGACCCTTTGAAAGAGCCTCGTTTCCCGCGTTTCCTTTGTCCCTTTGGTAAATTTAGAGCGGTTCCGGTCGCGGCGCGTAACGTTGTTCCTCGGAACTTCGTCGCGATAACTCTTTCCTTCCTTTTTTAAATACAATTTTATCCTCCTCGTGCGTGAAATATTTTCATCGAAGCTCCATTTACATAGCTGCACCCTCGTTACGCGGTTAATTAACTGGCAGAACTCGGCTTGTTTACCAGCTTTATTAGCCTGGTTTTTCGGTTCTCGTAACTTTTCGAAAACTGCGTCGACGACCCTATTCAGGGGACAAAGCGAAAGGGACGCGATAACTGAAAATCTCGGGGCGAAGTTTAAGGGTTTCTTCGATCATAAATAAATGGTTCGTTAACGTTTCCCTAAACTGAGTCGCGTGGGTTGCCACAAATCATCTGTAAATGATCTCTCTCGCAGTGACACGTCGATCCTTTCAATAAACAAGCGTCGAGTTTCCCGATTCGAGTAATTGCACCGTTATCGAATTTCCGTATTTCGTTGCCAGGGAAAACTGGGGGTTAACGAAGGCTTCGATTTACGCGGCCATTTTGTCGCGAGGTGCGTGGATCGTGAATTTATCGGCGGGCTGCACGCGCGTCCTCCATCGATTCACGACGCTTCGACCAGCGAGATATCTCGCGGACTTCTCGAAGGAGTTCAAACTTGGTCGACGGGGAAGTTTCAATCGTCGCCGCGTACTCGTGAATATTAATAATCGGCCGGTATTCGTATTAATGCGTTTCTGAAGCCGGGAGAAGAACTTTCGCCGGAAGAACTCGATGCTCCCAGAATTCTATTGTTTAAGCGGCCATTGTCGTATGCAGGCACCGAGGCACCCCCCGAGGAGGGATTAAGGGGAATAGTCCATTGCGCGTCTCTCGAGAACGCGTGGGTCATTCCATGCTAGGTATCCTCAAGTTTATAATGCTCGAGAGGGACTACGCTCGCCGTGTAATAAAACGACGCCATTTTTACGACTTACCTCTTCGTTGGATAATTTCTTTTTAGTCTGAAATTACGAAGATTGTATAGGGTGTTTGACATCAGGGAAAAATTTTAGTGGGAGACTCTAGAGGGCAAAATAAGACGAAAATTATGAATATCAATTTGTTCATCGAAGCTTTGTTAAAGCTCTGCACTCCGAATTATATTTGAATTTTGCTTTACGATAAGTAAAATATGGGGTAATTTGAACAAATTCAATTAAATATCTGTTTTATTTACGCTATTGTTGTATTTTGTAATTTTCAAGTATACGATAACTCTGTACGGGTCTACGTGGGCCATTTATAAAGTTAGAACTCCTTATTTAGATCTCTCAGATTCTCGAAGGATCCTTTTGACCGCGAGTATTCAATTCTCGGAAAAGATTCTCATAAACTGGATGGAACTGGAGGAAAATCAGTCCGTCAATGGGGGGGGGGGGGGGGGGGGGGAGATTCCATCACGGTGAAAACCGGTGTTTGTAAACAAGAATAATAGCAATAATAAGTTCTTTTTACGAATGTATACACAATGAGAGGAGAGAATAATGGACAATGCGGAAAGTTACGAGACGAAAAGAAATATTCCAATTTAATCTTTGTTGGCGTCCGATCGCGAATAGCGTTAGCGTCTTGGAAACTCGGCTAATTGAAAGCGTCGTGCGAATTGAGCCGTCGGAACGCGCAACAAAAACGCGCGCTTTCAAACAATACGCAGCTCGCGTTCACTTTTCACCGAGCAGAGGGAAAAAACTGAAAAACGAACGACCCAAATACCATTTTCGGATCACGGGGCGCCCTTCGACGGCACGAAATCCGCGATATTTGTCCCGTCGAAAGCCGTGACGGCGGTGGCAGTTGCATTTTTCCGCGTTCGGAGCTTAATCCGCAAACAGAGGGTCCCCGGGGGAACAAAGATTTCGCCGGGAAACGTTTGATCGATCGCGCGTTTGATCTCCCGCGGAAGAAAACCGAGCCAAGACGCGTCCGTTCCGCGGATTTCTTTCGAATTCGAAACGTGACCGTCCCGTTTAATCGACGCAAATATTTTCCATCGATCCCCCTCCCCCGCCGTTGTTTACCCGGCTCGCGGGACAGACACGGAGCCCAATAAAACGAACGACAAACGAGGTGTAGAAACAAAGGAAACTGGAACGACACACAACGGCGGCCGTTGGATTAATTAAATCGCGTTGGTCAACGTAATTAATCCAAGTACCCACGCAATTCGCGCGTGAAAACACGACTGACCAAGAATTGGAGCTGACATTTCGCCAGGCGTCGATCAGGATTTGCCGCATTTTCAGAGCACGTCGGATTTGGGAAGTTTTTTCAAATAATAAGCACCCAAGTAAATTTTAGATGGTCCGTAATCAATGTTTTAGCGATCTCTGCAGCGAACGTGTTAACCAGAATTATTAGAAAAAATGCTAAGCTAATAATTGTTTAATATATGTCAATATAATTATTTGAAAAATTATGCAATCCTCTGAAAGTTGATTTCCATTTAACAATTAATTGAAAATAATTGAGATTGAGATGATTGACGAATTATTGAACTAGTGGAATAAAAAATAAGTCGACGCGAAAATGACGGGACGATTCCACAGATTTTTCGGGTAATACGTGGAGGATCGTGGTCGCTCGGGGCGCGTAAAAAATGGTGGAAGGACCATCTTTCGACGCCCTGGCGTCGTCGCTGACGTTTCGCTAGCAAACAATTCGCGCGAGAAACGGTTCTCGGCCTGTTCCCGGCGATAATCATCGCCCCCGTTCCGCGTTCGTTCGAGTTTCGAGCCGCCGCCGGAAACATCCGTAATATTCGGCCATTGTCCAAAAGTTGGTTGGATCGCGCGTTGAAGAGTCCCGCGGATAAGGGCTTTAGAAATCCCCCTGGCTCCACTAGGACTCGATATCCTCCCACGGCTGGGAGAATCGAGAAACGCTCGAATTTCTCGGTTCGGTTCTTCTCGCGACGAAAAGTATCATGGTTGTTTCCAACGGTCGTCGACCTTCGCTGTTCGTCGACTCCCCCGGGGTGACTGCAGGCGTCACTTTTTTCCCCAAAATTCCGCCCCCGACGCTCGACTACCGACCATCGATCGCTCGTTGTGACTAGCAAGTCTCGAAACTTTGTTTCGAACAAAAGTTTGCGCTCCGCTGGACGAACGGGTCGCTCTCGTCTTTTTTGCCAGGAGACCGTCGAATACCGATTTTAAGGCCGAAACGTTCAACATCGATTATTGCATTAACTCTACTACCAAGAGACACGCTGTAAAATTTTTGCTTGAAATTACTTTCCAAGCTCTATTGCTCTTGGAAGTTGAACAAAAAATTTTTTAAATCGTTCTAAAAACTATATCTTCGATTGCAGGGGTCAATTACAATCATTTTTGGTCGGTAGACATACCCTCGAAATCCTACGCACTTTCGAGAAAAAAATTCCTTATCGAAAATATAATGTCTGACCATACATTGACATGTTTCCCTGAAATTTTACGACAAAATTAAAAAATTTCAAATCATTCTGGAAAAATTATTTTTGGTTGCAGGGGTCAATTACAATCATTTTTGGTGAATAGACATACCCTCGAAATCCTACGTATTTTTGAGAAAAAAATTCTTTACCGCAAATATAACGTATGGCCAGAGATCTGTGATCATATTCCTCGTTAGTATCACTTCATATGTAGATATAGTCGAATTATCCAGCATACAAAATTTCAATGGGAGATTTTAGAGCCCAAAATAAGACGAAAATCCAGAATATCAATTTGTTGATTGAGGCTTCGTGATAGTGGCAGTTTTAAAGAAATTATAGCATACAGTGTTCATTTTCTCGTAAGCTTACGAACCTAATTGTCAGATACACATCGACGTACTCTTTCAAACACGAAACATTCTACTTATCTTGTTCGTGGTCTACCCTACTCTATTGTCAAATTAGTGGCGCACCTGTATTGCTTCCTGTCACATCAGTGGCGAAGTCTATTCTACTTTTCACAATAGTGGCGAGCCAATTGTACACGCACCATCGAGCCTATTCTACTTCCCGAATGACGGACCAGTTTCACTCGCCACAACAATAACGAACCTATACTACTCGCAGCATCGGTGTCTGCTTGACTGTCGGTAAACGATCCTATTCTACTTGACTGAAATTACACTCCCATTCGACTTAGTTCGTGGGTCAATCTACTTGCTAATCCTGTTCGATCGTCTACTCGCGCGCACTATTGTACTTCCACGGATAATTACAGGTGTATTCTACTCGTAGATTCGCGTTTGGGACTCGGTGTGGTTCTGCAAGTATTGAATCGCAGTCGAAATCGCAACGAAATTGGCTGGTCAAGCGTTGACGTTTGCTGACTAACGACGTAGATTTTATCAGACACCGGGCTCCGCTCCAAAAGCATTGTTTCGAGTCAATAGTTCATAGTCCCGTGGCAAACATATTTCAGTCCTTGACAAGAGTCATTTGGGAGCGTTCGCGTGCGAGAGGAATAGTCGAATTCTGATTGGGACTTGTGCCGCGAATATTTCACCGTTGAATATTCATTACGGTAAAACCATGGGTCGCAACGGGGCTGAATTATGTTGCAATTAATAGCGGATACTTAAATATCGGCAACGATTTACTTGTACTTCCGACGTGTGAAATATTCCGGAACGATAATTCACCCGGGCATCGATCGTAGCAACCCTTGAATCAGAAAATAATAGTTTAATCAATTTAACGTATCCTCTGTATCTTTAAAAAATTCCCCGTTACTTTTCATTAAATAACGCCTCGACGAAGGCTTGGAAAATTGATTTTCTCGAAACGTCTCGATCGACGATCGCGCGGAGAAGAAACGTTCGGCCAAAGGTCGAAACCTAATTTGAGTTGCTTCAGAGGCTCCAAGCCAATCAGATTACGAAAAGCTCCGGGCAGCTCGATCGATTTCGAACGACGTTGAAAAGAAACACGCAGTGTCCATTCGCTTCGCGACTCGAGAGCATCGTTCGAACGACTCCCAGCTAGTTTCAACAGGTACCCGGACCAACCGTGGTCGATCGCGAGAGAGAATAATTTAAGAGACCCGACGTTTTTAGCACCGCCACGGATTCGTGGGACGTCGCGTTTCCTCGAAACGATCCGTTCCCCGTGAAATACAACGACCGCCGTCGATCCCACGAATCGCACGCGGACCAGAATTCGACGATTTTCGAATCGAGGCTATCCCCGAAGTTGCAAACGCCCCCGGAAGTCGAGTGCACGGAACAGGAATAATTGAAGCGACCGAACAAGAGTGTCGAGAACGGGATCGTAAGCCTGAAAATCATGAAATAATAGAGATAGCTCCACTCGTGCTCGAGTGCCTCTACGAGGCCTCTCCAAACAGAAATCGTCCATATAATGGGGGAATAAAGCTCCCTGGGAAGGCTGTACCGCTGCTTTCCGCGGATACGAGCCATTTATTATTTCCGTTCGATGGTTTTATAACGAAATTGTCCGAAACAGCGCGATCCAAACACCCGTAAAAAATGACAGTTATCCATTTACACTTTACTGGTGTCGATACGACGACGAACACAATACGTGTCGTAGCTTTGAATTTTGGAAATATACGAATAAAATTTTAATTGTAGATATTTATACATTTTTGCGGGGGGGAAGAATATTTTTTCATTTTTAGAAGTCACGTAGAATTGCGTTTGGTATTGCTGGTTGTTTATATTATTATTATTATTATTCATTTATTAACGGTATTAAACCCTTTAGTACAACGATGTAATATGTAAGGAACTACAGATGTGGATTTTACATAGCCAAACATTATCGCTTAGTGAATTTAACAAAAGAAATTAATTTACAATATGTTGCAATTTAGAGTATAATTACAAACTATATTATTTTTCTTATTACTAAACTTAACAATATGGCACTTATTTAAATTGAGGGACAATTTATTTAATGAGCACCAATTCTCTAATTCTCAAATTGCCACGCGTATCGATATGTATTTTATTTGTCCGCGTACGATTCTTTTCTCGTGCAAATCCTGGAAGAACACGGAGGTTCCTCTGCGATTTATTTGTCGAGGATACCGTGTTATCCCTGCGTCTACGACAAATAGATCGAAACAGAATCTCGACGTTCTCGCAGTGCTCGTACAAAGAAGAAAATGTGCGTGGAAGAATCGAATCGATCGAAACATAGTTTGCGAGAAAGAAAATTCAGACTCGATCCAAGTCGTTAGGTTACGTAAAAAATTAATTAAACTTCAGAACGAGGTTGCAGCGTGCTACGTTTTATCCGTTTACGAAACGCTAAAACCTTCAAGCTGTATTAATTAATCTTAACAGTAGCGTCTCGCTACGATACTTTTTACCGGCGCAACGAAGAATAAAATGCGAGGGGAAATAAAGATGGCGATCGTAGAGACAGCAAAACAGCATCGCGGCGTAAAGAAACGATGCTTATCACGGTTCTTACGAACGCCAGTAAAAAAGGCAACGGGTAAAAGTAATCATCCAATCTGGAACTGACGGGCCGTCGGAAATAAACAAGCGAAATTACACCGGAAGCTCGTGCCCCGCGGGACGTTAACGAGCCGAAGTCTTCGATTCCTTCGAAATTCGCGGGGACAAAGAAAGGGAAAGCGGTCGTCTAATTCGCGGAAAAAGCCCCCGTGGAATCGGAATTCGAAACACGATGGAGTCGTTTCGCGGACGAGGAGAGCCCGGGAAATGAAACGCAACCGTGATCAACGTCGACGAGAGGAAAAACGAGCATTCGAGTACGCGAGACACGGATAAATACGACCGTGGGAAACAGCCCCGGGGAAACGGGCCGCGGCTCAAAGAATTCCAGCGAATTCAGCAAAAGCTGCTACGCGTCTCCGCGAAAGGAGGGCGTGTTTCTTTCCGCGTCGACGGATGGAACTTACGAAAATGAGAGCAACTTCGCCGCAAAATGCACCGAGCGAGTCCTCGCGAAATGACGATCGATTCGATCGTACGCTTCGAAAGTCGCGGTTCGCGCGAAACCTTTATGCAAATAAATTCGAATAAACGAACCGAACGGAGGACAAATAGATCGTACGATGGAAGGCGGGAAGAATTGATAAAAACTGATAAAAATCGAGGTTCATCGTATATTAATTTCCCAGGCATTAACGAGGTTTGAAATCTTGTCGAAACGTCCAATTCTTTGGCGTTTTTGCCACGCGTACGGCAACATTTGCATATTCATCGCGGCGAGAAATAGAAGATTCCATTGGAAATTCGAGCAGCTACGTCCTCCTCCGATCGATCCTTTTATTTGTGTTTTTTCGAGCCGCTTCTTCCACTGTCGCGTTTCCGACGGAATTTACATTTCAACGTCGACGATTCGAATTTCCCAACGTTCGATACACGCGTAAAGTACGTATTCGTTGACGCGACGGCCGCATAAAAGTATTATTTATTCGTTACAATGTGCACAATTAATTTCGATATTGCGAAATTTTATTTTATGCTTTCGACGCGACGGTTGAAAATAAATCATCTTTCGATCGAACTGTCGATGCGTTGTCCACAGAATGCTCGTGAGATTTGAATTTGAATAAAATCGGAAACCGAGCAAGAAAGCTTCGACGAGTTTAGTTCCCAATTCCAACGAACGACGGACTATCGCGTGAATCAACGAACTATTAATCAATAATCGCCCAGTTAAACGGCTCGAAATAAAGCTCGACCGGGCCTATTTTCAACCGTCGTCCATTAGCCGGAAGTTTTGATTGCGGTTTGCCCAGATTCGAGGTTTTATTCATGACGCACACGGACCATATCCGAGAAAGCTTTCACCCGACTGGAACAAGATTTACTGCTTGCGAAGTTCTTCGCTGGCGGAACTTTCGACGATCGCCCGTGGCTATTGTTTCGTGGGCGAGCGAGATTGTATAGAAATCTCGACCTAAACGTGATCGAGACTTCCAGCTTGATACCTCGCGAACGAGACGCTGAAGATTCCCGAGGACGCGTGCTTCCGATCGTGATCTCGATACCACCATGCACGGTGTTTAGTCGTTAAAGATCTCCCCAGGGGATCAAGGGTTTAATCCCGTTAATAAATAAATAATAATAATATATACTTTTTAATGAATTTTTAGATATAATATTGTCTAATAATTTTTTAAAAGTATTAATTGCTTATCAACGAAATTCACTTACACCAGATGCAAAAATAGTGTAAATATTGTCACGATACTAAATGTTTCAAGATGCACTTTGAGCAAGTCATGAACCGTTTGTAACGAAACAGCGTTAACATCGTTTCAGCGTGTTCTACGTGGTTTTGATATCATTCTCCGTAGGTCTAGCATTTTGGGAACAGTAGGTAATCGATGTAAACATAAACCTCGAATCGATGGAAATACCGTAATCCTGCGAGAACAATAGGTCCGACTCGTATTTCACTTTAGCAACGCAGTAACTTGTAATTAGCGAACAAATCGAGTACGGTAGAACGTTATTAACCTGAACATGCCGCTGATTCGGGCATCCGTTCATTTCAGACGACCCCTTTGCTTGATTCGCGCGGATTAACTACATTCGGTTGCATTTTTATCCGCGAAATTCCTCAATGATGCAATAAAATCTGTTCAATCCGATATCCGTTACATCGAATTACCGTTCCATTCGATTTAGCATCAGTTCCACTGTCTTTTTCCCCCCAACTAGAAACGCGAAGGACCGTTTGATCGTGTTAGCCATTTTGTCATTACATGAAATTCTTTTGGTTTTATTTTTCATCGATAGAGAGTAATAAAATTCGAAATTGAAGTATTACGTAATATAGGAATATCTATTAATTTATTCAAATGTGATCCTTCAACAAATTTTTAGAAAAAGTTTCATAGTTATGTCCAAAAAGTTCTTGAAAATTGCTTTTATTTTCACAGCGGTTTCCCCCTTTGAGCGTTCCATCGAGTATCGATGTAATATTTTTTTATTCTTTAAGAGGAGTAATCGTCGAAAGTGATTTTCTTTTATATGCAAGTAGTCTCTATCGTGCACCGGGGTCAGGTCAACCAGAAACGACTCGAGCCTTTTCGCGTCGTGGCTGCGTCCCCCTTTTGTCGCGGTCCGCGACGACGTGCGTGTCGATAATCGAATTGCACCCCTCGATACGTCTCCGCTACCCCGCGGGGGCGGTTCGAATGGCAAATCGATACACGCGGTGCGCGACGCATTTCGCAACACAATTACCGGATGCAGCGAAAACCCGCGGCCGCATCCACCAAGAACCGGCCGCCTCCTATTATCGTGCGTCGTTCGACGCTCTAACTTCGCGCGTAACGTCGTTACCCGTTTATCGTCCGTTGAATATTGCGCGAGGAGTCGGACAATGACGCGTATAGGACAGGGACACGTCGTCGTCGGCCGCGTACAAAGCCCGTGCAAACAGGGGAAATCAAGGAAGCGACGCGGCAGCTTATTAAACCGTCGTCGAGAACCGAGCGCGTCGAATAAGGTTCGGCGCTAATGTTCTGCGCCCTCAATGACGACGTTCCGTGGTTGGATATTAAATCTCGCGATCGCGTGAACCGCATATTGGATCCCCCCCATGCGTTCATTAGGGATTCAGTTCGCGACGCGTCTCCGTTGCATATTGGATCCCGTAGTAAGGTGTCCGTTGCCTTAATATGGATCACACGCCTCCCGATACCCTCCCCTCTTTGAGCATCGTCAAGCGTGGGAGGTATTTTAAAGCACGAAGAGGGCCCTGGAATCAATCGAACGACGTCAAGGGTGCTGGGGGGGAATATGGAATTATCGACGGTGACGAGTGTGTCAGGTGGGAACGAGAGAGGGAGTTGATTTATCGTGGAGGATCTATTTTTTATTGTTAATTCTTCGTTACACGCAAATATAAAGAATTTGAGGGTTTCCTTTGTTTCAGAATTATATTCGCCGATTGTAAGTATCTATTTACGTGTTCTGTAAGTCGTTAGACAGTTGTAGTATTTTTAAGCGAAACTTGAACGAGCACTTGTGATTTTCCAAAATTAATTTTCAACTTGAGACGCACAGTAGCTAATTTCATAGATCTAGGTGGACAAAATGAAAATATTAATGTTATCGAAACAGCCTCAAATCCTATATTTCATATACAGGATGTTCGGCCACCTCTGGGGAAAGGGGGAGATTCTAGACGCCAAAATAAGACGAAAATCAAGAATATCAATTTCTTGACTGAGGCTTCATTAAAAAGTTATTAAAAAATTAAATTAAAAAATTTCAAATCATTCTAAAAAAATTATTTTTCGTTGCAGGGGTCAATTACAATCATTTTTGGTCAATACACATACCCCCGAAATCTTACGTACTTCCGAGAAAAAAATTCCTTACCGAAAATATTATGTCTGACCATACATGCACCTATTCCCCTTAAATTTTTCGGCGAAAAACAAATTTTTCAAATCCTTCTAAAAAAATTATTTTCGGTTGCGGGGGTCAAGTACAATCATTTTTGGTCATTACACATACCCTCGAAATCCTACCCAGTTTCGAGGAAAAAATTCCTTACCGAAAATATAATTTCTGACCCGAAATGTCTGCCCGAATTTACATGCGAATCTTTAAAACGTCATAACTTCTGAACGGATTGGACGATTTTAATGTTTAAAAAAGCAAACTACGCGTATTTTGATGGAGAATATGTACAAATCGCAAAAATATTGGAAAAGTTGGTCCTTGACCCCGCAAAATGAGAAAAACCCCATAAAAATGGGCCAATTTTCAAACAGCCGTAACTCCTACAATTGTGAATATATTACAATGAAACTTTTTTCTGAAGTAGAGCTCATGGGTACCTACAAAAAAGTATTAAAGACCTTTTTTGTAGGGCGTCAAACAAAATTACTAAAAATGAAGAAGGAATTTTTAAGAAAAATCGACAGGGGGTAGGTGCCTACATTTTTCGGCGAAAAACAAATTTTTCAAATTGCTCTAAAAAAATTATTTTCGGTTGCGGGGGTCAAGTACAATCATTTTTGGTCAGTAGACATACCTCCGAAATCCTAACCATTTTCGAGAAAAAAATTCAGTAAGATGAACAAATTTTTCGGTGAAAAAAAAATTTTTCAAATCGTTCTGAAGAAATTATTTTCGGTTGCAGGGGTCAGTTACAATCATTTTTGGTAAATAGACATACCCCCGAAATCCTACTCACTTTCGAGAAAAAAAATTCTATACTGTCGGAACTTTAAATGTTAATAACTTCTTAACGTTGCCTCCATCAAGAAATTGGTATTCTTGATTTTCGTGTTATTGTTGGCCTCTAGAATCTCCCATTCAAATTTTTCCTAGAGGTAGTCGAACACCCTGTATACTGTAAAATGCCTAACTTGTGAAGAAAAGAATACTTTAATAGAATAAAAATCGATACGAGAAAGTATTCATTACGAAATATTAGACTTTCATTCGAAACTGTTTAACGACTCGCCAGAGGGAGCGTAGATTAATTTTTGCAAAGAGATCTCGAGGGCTTTTAGCGACTAATTCAGGCTACGATGAACGTAAGGACCGCGATAAACGAGAACGGGAAATGCTTCATTTTAAATCGAATTCGAATGGGCAATCGCCATTACGCTAAATACCTCTTTGTGTATTCCGCAAGCCGTACCGCGCGCGTCCGTTCCCTATCGCGCATCTCCTGATAACCGGGCGCAAATATCGATGTTTCCCTAATAGCCTCGTGCAACCAGATATTCGAGCGCAAAAGGAACACAATAAAGCAGGAACAATCCGTGATTCTTCGACAGAGGCTACCCGGTAATGTCGCTTGTTATCGCGAAACGATCGAAATTTATGCAGAATCGCAAATATTTGAAACGTCGCGTCGGTTAGAACGACGTCCTGGATGGACTGGAAAATGCTGAAGTTTACGAATCGATCGGGGAATAGAAAAGGAATCGTACGTTTTTGGTCATTCGTGGTGTCAGAAATTCACCCTTTATTCTTTACTAAAATTAAACTCAATTTACAGGGTGTTCGACCATCCCTTGGAAAAATTTTAATGGGAGATTCTCGAGGCCAAAATAAGACGAAAATCAAGAATTCCAATTCGTTGATTGAGACTTCGTTAAAAGTTATTAACGTTTAAAGTTGCGCCTGTAGATAGGCAATCTGCGTAAGTAGAGTTTCTCATGCTGAGTGAGGACCACTGTTCGCAGGTTGCGGATAAATCAACAAATTACTATTCTTGATTTTGGTCTTATTTTGACCTTCAGAATCTCCCAATAAAATTTTTCTCAGGGGTGGCCGACTGACCTGTATATTATTTCGTACAATATCACAAAGACCTATCCCATACTCGAATGATAAAATTCACTTTGTTTATGATTTAGAATCGTTCAATTTTATCGGCAACGATACAGCGTCAATAAAAATGTATACCGTATAAAAAATATCAGCGACCTTGAAATCTCGAAAATAGTAACATCGATAAAAAGTATCGCCTATTATAGAACGACACAATATAAATTGCATACTGGAACAGGAATGTATTAGAAAATAATTCGTGCGTTACGCGAAGGTTGGTTGAAATTTTAGTGGGAAAAATCTAGACACTCGATAGCTCGATGGTGTATGTTTTCAAATATTAATTTCTCAGCGAGCAACGATTTAAAATATTAAACCTGTATCGACGCAGTATCATCGAAGGAGTCGCCATTGTGCGATCTTCCCGATGGTTGATGCTCGTTGCATCGACTGACAGGGAACAATATAAAACCAGCAGACACGTAAGAAAGCCGAAGCTTTCGGGGATTTCTTTTCAGTGATGTAGAGAAGCACGGTATTGGGCGCACGTGCAGGCCTTATTCACGGGGATTCAGAGATCGGTCCGGGATAGACCCAGTTCCAGCCGGAGTTATCCGTTTCTTCGTCGAAATTAGGCGAAACCGATGACGACGTCGACTGTCTTCGTTCGATAAATTTCCTCGTCTCGGGGTTGGATTACTCGCGATGGGAAATAATTGTACGAACGCGACGATTATTTCATCGCCTTCCGATACACGATGGCTCTCGTTTTATCAGAGTTCTGCCTCTACTTCCGGCGGATATCGAATACGGGAAGGATCGATATCTCGGGTACACCGTTCCTTCCATTGGAAAAAACAAAGTTTCAAAATTCCAAGACGATAAAGTAAATTAGTAGTGGCTTTTGTAATCGATATTTCTGTATAATTGTGTCCATTAGCTATTCTAGGATGCAGATAGATGAAAGATTCGCGAAACTTGTAAAGTACAGAAATCTTGCAGTGGTAGAAAAATGGTCTTGAATATTTCTATTTAAATTTCAAAATTACTATAATGGAAAGATTCTCGAACCTTTCTACGTTCGATTATTATTTCGTTTCGAATTTGAAGAATTAAATTTTATGATTTTTTCATTCATTCGTGAATGTTTCAAAAGTTCATAGGAATTGCATTATTGCCGATAAGCAAGTTGATTTTTTTACTTTCGTCCCTCTTCGACGCATCGCGTGTGTCGTGATGACATTTTTATCGAACGGAAGGAGATTCGTAAGACGTTCTGCGGTTTTTACAGCGAAAGAAAAACCTGGCCAGCGCGTTGGTCGTTGGAAGCAACGTTTTACGGGGTAAACTTCGCGTTGGTTGTTGCGAGGCGGTTAACAACGTTGTCCGACGTCGTCCATCGATTACGCGCCGCTTCCTGCGCGCTTCTTCCGTATTACGCAAGCACCAGCTCGGAAAAAACTTTCGTTCCATCTTTTTTTTTCTCTCTCTGGCAATAAGGCCTCCCTTGTTCCCTCTATTAGTCCACTATTCGTTCGCTGTGTTTACAGGGATCGTTCGCCGCTGCGAAGACAGTAAATTGTACTCGTCCCTGGCAAATTGCGCGCTCGTTAAATATTTGACGGGACTCTGGTACGTCGTAAATTGAAAATTGCAACGGCCTCGAAATTCGCCCCCCGAGCTCGAACGCTTTCGCGACTGTGTGCGAAATATTAAAGTCGCGCGTCGAATTGGAACCTTAGGAGCCCCGGTAATCCGGACCGGAGGAAGTAAGTCGGGATTTAGTACGGATTTAGTTAATTTCTATCAACGAAGTTTCCCTGTATTCTTTTATTCGCGTAATCCCTTTAAAACGAGAGAACGTTTCCGGCAATTTGGGTTCGAGTTCTTAAAATTAGATTAAAATGGAAATCCCAGGAGGGGTTAAAACTCACGGTGGATGGGATTAACTTTCGCGACCGACGGGATTTGATTCTAATTAAGCGATCTGTTATATATTTTTTAACTCCGAAATGTCATATCTCGTGAGAGGGTGAGATCCAGCCGTGCTTCCCAGGTATTACGAAAAACCCTGTGTAATTCAGACACGCATGAACTAGCCACGAGAATAGTCTTAAGCGAGGCTGGAAGGTTAAAGATTCAAGGTCGGCTATATCATGCACCGTGCTCGATCACCATTACAATATTACTGTCGCAACATATAATCCGCGACGCGCTATCGACACTCTTTTAAAGGGTAAAAAGGCGGAAAACACCTAACCTACGTTACTCGTCGCACCTGATATTACACAATTCCTTCGCTACAACGAAGAACATCCCCCACCTCGGAGCGTCGACTCGGATTTTAATGAAATCTCGCGGGCTCCCGAAGCAACCGAAAATATGACCTCTTCTTTCGCTGTAATTCGAGTTTGAGCGGAGATTTTTACAATAAAAACAGAATTTCAAGTTACATTTAAATATGTTCGAGCGCTGAATAACGAGAAACAGCGAGAGAACGGTGATTCCCGTTGCTGGGAATAGGGGGTAAAAATAGTGGATGGAAAGCGGAAATTAGAGAATCTCAATTTTCAGCGATTTCTTAAAGATTCCCGAGGGAAAGTTTACGCGACGCGATCGTTGCACGGAGAAAAGTTGGTCGTTCGCTTAATGGGATTTCCGCATAACGGGAAATTCATCGAGGGTAACTCGAGGCTCGAGAAAAGTCTCCTCGCCCCGGTGTTTTTACCCCCTCGTCGGAGACGAAGAAGTCCTCGAACTTATTTCCTGGAACAATTGAAACGTGGTCAGTAAGTTCCCTTATCCCGAGGGTCGTCTGGGATCCGCGGAAGATGCTTTTAACGGACTCGTTACGCCGCCATTCATCGGGAATCTGGGTCAAAGATTCCTGAAACGGCCGTCGCGCGATGTAACGATAATTAAAACAATGCGACGGGAAAGTTGAGGAGCCCGACCGTAGCTGCGGCGACAATGGCCGCGGCTTTATTTGGCCCGGGCCGAAGTTTTCTTCCGCAGGACGCGTCCAGGGGACGGGGGAATCCCGGGTAAAACGCCCGGTAAATCTTCGAGCTTTTGTCCGCGGCGAGAGAAACCGCGTCCTTGAGCAGTTTCCTTTTTAATATCGAAGTTTCGAGTCGCGTTGGCTCGAGGGAGGGCTGTTCCTCGATCTACGGAGGGTGTGGCGGGATCGGGGCGACCAAGAATTCAAATCAAAGTGATTATTTTGCGGTTGGAGAAATATTTAAATTGTATTTTTTGTCAAAAATTTGTTTGCAATCGTTGCAAACGTTGCATCGGTTTAAATACGACGTAGAAATCAACCCTTGATGGACGAACGATGGCCACTCGTCGACCAGCAAGAGTAGTCTCGTTTCAAATATTCTATTTCCTATCAAAGATCATCCTACAGTAATTGCAGATGCAACATCGATATTTTCACGTAAACAGACGATTGAAATACACTATTAAAATCAACCCTTATTGGACGAACGATGGTCTCCTAACGATCACTGGCAATAAACTCGATTCAAGTATTCTATTTCCTATCGAATATCATCCTGCAATAATTGCAGACGATGCATCGATATTTTTATGTAAACCAACGATTGAAACTCGCCATAGAAATCAACCCTCTTTGGACGAACGATGGCCACGCATCGACCCAGCAACACTGGACTCGTTTCAGGGATTTTTCTTCTTGGAAAACTTTGCTCCGCGAAGAAGAACGTTAACAGTCTTCCGTTATTGATACTGATTGCGAGATACATTGCGACCAGTTGCTGGAGGCTGTCCCCGTTGAAACATCCCCCTCTGAACGAAGGGACGGGTAGAATGGATGAACGCTAGGCCCTGTCATCGGGGTTTCTGTCCACTAAAGAAACATGCAACGCGAGCAAGAACAAAGTCTCCCAGAGTCTTACGAGCTAGAGGCGCCGCTGAAATATTTTACCCCGCGAATGAAAGGCGAAAGAAAATATATCGGTGAACGGAACATTTCAGTCCGCAAGCAGATATTAAACGTCGATGCTCGAAACATTTTATGAGAAACGAGTGGTAATCGAACATTTACTAAATACTTAACACGATGAAAGGGAAGACTAGTCACAAGTTTCACAATCGCGACGCTATTCATTTGTCGAATCTTAGATATTAGAATTTGTACATTTTTACATTCACGAGGTGAAATAAATTCTTTTTCGTGGCCATTGTACGAACAAATTTAAACAAAATTAAATAGTATACGTTAAAAAAATTATTTGGAATTAGATCGTACGTGAAGGGGTTAAGGAATGACAACAAAAATAAATTGGAAGAAGTCGTGTATCGAGAAGCAACTTGACTCAGAAATAAGCACACTTTCCAAGGGAAATATAACGATATTTACCGTTTAGTGAACGTAAAAAAATTTTTACAGTAGAACAAGGGTTGTTTCGCTTTCTGGAGGTTTCTCGCGAGCCGAAGAACTCGAAGACCGTTCCGAAAGGAGTCGCGCGATCGCGATGATTGGAAAACGCCGCCTGGGAAATACCCTTTTCACTTCATCGAGTAACAGTCCGTTTTCTGGTGTTCTCCGTCGCGAATCTGAAACTTCCTCTCGCCGAACGAGAGCCGTTCGCGATAAAAGGGGGCTCGAAACGTTCGCGAAGGACGTGTTCGTCGTTGGTAAACGGACGATCGGGCCCGATTAAAATCGTTTTCGACGGGGAATTGTCGGGAAAAATCGAACGAACGACTACGTCCGTACGTGGGCCGCTTATCAAACTTACCAGCCGTGTTTGTTTGCTTGTTTCCGCGCGATTTCTGCGTCCCGTTTTTATTCGCGAACCGCGTCACGGCCGCGAGGAGGAGTACGGGACCGCGAAATTGCCTTCGATACGTTTTTATCCGGACTTATCGCGCGCAGTGCGCTCGATTGCTCGCCGTGTCGTACGATTCAGTACGAGGCACGGGACGTAAAAGTGAAATAGTGGTAAATATTTACGCGAGGATCGATAAAATTAAAAATAAAAGGAAACGCGTGCAAGCCCCTGTTGGTCTCGGAATTTAGTTTGGTCGTTTTTTTCTGTTTTTGCACGAGATAATGGACGCGTGTCGGATCGATCGAATTTTATAAATTATTTAACCGAGAATCGAGGATAAATTCCAAACTTAATAACAGAGAAATGTATTTTAGTTGCGAATTTCTATCCCCGAATATTCTGATATTTTGTTGGCATCTCTGGAAACGTACAATTGAAATACTGAACTATAATTTACCAGAGTCGCTAATGCGAAACGATGGGCGATTATAGCGACGACGGATAGGTTTCAACGAGCACTCAACGATAGACGATTAGTAGCGTTTAATAATAAAGAGACTGGATCGACTGCTTATCGGGACTTATCGTGGTTTGTGCATCTAATTACTCGCCGTTCCATATAATCCTGCGGTATAATGTCGGATATGCCAAATAAAAGTGAAATATTGCTAAATATTCGCGTATCGACGAAATCGAAGGAAAATAAAGAACTCATGCATCCTCGTTTCGTTCAGATTTTCTCATCTTCCACACCGGAGAGCGCGCGTACGTGTTTGCTTTTTCACGAAACTACAGAAATACGTTTTAACGTTAAATAATCATTATTGCGCCTCGAGCCAGAAAAAAATTTCTTTCTTAAACTAACGTTATAGCGTCGAGCCTGAGAAACGAAAGTAAAGTTTGCTTCTTAGATTAAATTTCACTCATGCTGCCGCAGTGTAACTTGAATAAAAATCTCTTTTATTAAAATTCGACGAAATCAGCACATCAATTAAATGTTAACGGTTACTTTATCGACGCAGTTTTCGATCATTTGTAATTTTACGGTTATCTAGCGCCAATAAACTCGACGGTATCGAAGTATATTTTGAAAAATTGTTTCTCTGTTTTATCACCGTTTGCACCGATCCGTCAATTTTTCTAGTGCACTCGAAATAAAATGGAACAACAGCGCAGAGGGTTCGTACCAGGATCGAAATGTAAAAATCGTGTTCGTTTCAGTGTTTATTTTACCGTAGTAAGATTTTCCTGCCAGGTCCACGGGATCGACGATTTATTTATTTGCAGCGTAAAACTCGACGCGACGCGATTTTTGTTTACGTCAAGCTCAATTTTTCATCGTCGCGATACAGACAATGAGGCTTTATTTTAATTGAGTCCGCCGGACGATCAATCAAGATGATACATGCCCCCCGTCGAATGATATTCACATTTACTATCCCTCGTTCGTGGACATTTTGCTTCTCGCTTTTCACAATCTGAAATCGCGAACAATCAATATCGATCGAAAGGAAAATTAATTGGGAAAATAATATCTATCGGAGACGATGATGTTTAGAAATTAGTATTCTTTAAATTCGTTCTAGAGATCCAGCGTGAAACGAATTGATCCATGGTCTAGAATTAACGCCACTCGAAACGCTCGTGAAGCTGTAATTCCAGTGGAATTCTCGATCGTCGAATTTTACGCGCGTCGTCGATCAGAGCCAATCTTTGATCGTCTGTGCGCGAAACGCGATCGCAGCTCGTTGCAAACGAGCATCCACTCCGATCAGACCATGGAAATTTCATTCACGAGGTGTCTTAGGAGCGTTCCAAACACTGACCTGCATCCTGATGCGTGAACTAATTAATACGAACCGGGACGAACAGCCCGCGATCGAATATTTTACGTGACACCGTCAGCAACAAGTGTGTTCCCCTATTTAGAGACTCTTTACTTAGCGGCTGACGCCGGATGGGGCGAGTTAAAATTAAGCTAGGCGAGGTTTCGATGCAAATATCGGAGTTCCGGCCTGGAATCGATTTTCCGCGAGCTGTTTGTTGCCCTTTAACGGAAGTTAAAGCCGATTGCTCGATGAAAACGACGCGAATTCCTCCTGACGGCTCGAAAATCTCGATCGACCACCCCAATCGCGAATTTAATTAATCTCCTAAGTAGACATCTTCGATAAATTCCTCTAGAGGACATTACAATTTTATCCTCTAGGAGTTTCGTATCGCTCTCTATGGTTCGTTTAACCGTGTAAAAAATGTAGTGACTTTAGAGTCACGTGAAATTATAGTGGAATTTTCACCCCTTGTATAACAGGGTGTTCGGGGGAAAAATTTTAATGAGAGATTCTCGAGGCCAAAATAAGTCGAAAATCAAGAATGCGAATTTGTTGATTGAAGCTTCGTTAAAAAGTTATTAACAAAATTATTAATAAAATTTGTCCACGTACACGAATTTTTTTCTCGAAAGTGGGTAGGATTTCGGGGGTATGTC
Organism: Colletes latitarsis; assembly: GCF_051014445.1. Classification (NCBI taxonomy): domain Eukaryota; kingdom Metazoa; phylum Arthropoda; class Insecta; order Hymenoptera; family Colletidae; genus Colletes; species Colletes latitarsis. Next base: position 26,173,028 of record NC_135141.1, on the reverse strand, counting down.
TATTCACCAAAAATGATTGTACTTGACCCCCGCAGCCAAAAATATTTTTTCCAGAACGATTTGTAATTTTTGAATTTAATTGTTAATAACTTTTTAACGAAGCCTCGATCAACAAATCATTATTCTTGATTTTCATCTTAGTTTGGCCTCTAGAATCTCTCGTTCGAATTTTTCCCAGAGGTGGCCAAACACCCTGTATAATATATGAATAAGAGAAAATTGAGAATTGATGAATTTTCGAAGATCGAAGATGGCCGTGTTTTTAGAGGAACAAAGTTATCCTTGACCGAGTCCTCGGTTCGAGATCAAAGACGATCTCTACGCGAGAACGAGGCTTTTCTCTGGCCGTTAAACATTTTTCCGATCCGTCCTCGAGCCGGAGACATCGAGGACGAATGGATTAAACGAAACGTAGCGCCTCTCGCTCGACCCTAATTCTCCACGACGAATGAGAACGCGAATTTATTACTTGGAATCGCGCGAGTCACGGCCAGAATTGATCCCCAGGTAAATCAAAGTTAACTTCGACCCGGAATGGTTCCCCGTGCAATTTACGTCGTTCGAGCAAATTCTGATTCATCGTTCGCGAGTTGAATCTTCAGAATTAATTATCTATTTAGCGTGGAAGACCAAGTAATTATCATCCAACCCTATATTAATATCTCATTATTTGTCGACCGTGAGTAACCATATATTTTACGGAAATTTTTGTACAATTTGTTTTCGTTATTAATTGTACGTTTAAGGAGTAAATGTAATAGAGTTGTTTGGATTATACTGTATAAATAACTTTTCGGTCCTCTTAGAATTGAGAAGATAACTGGCGGAGGAACGATGAAAATATTCCAGAACAACGATTGTATTTCACCGTGTCTCTGATATTTAATATTTTCTTTCCTGGCATGCAATAAATTACGCAGAATTTTTGCACGATGAAAGAATGCTTTTGCAGTCAAAGGGAACCCCAGTACCGAATGTTGCCAGCCGCGTTTATTCGTGCTCCCTGAATTTCATTTTATTTCAAAGCTTAATGTCTCTTTAACGAGGTTAGAGTCGCGCAAAAATTGCGCAAGTTAAAAATAATTGCAAAAATCTGAGACTATTAAACAAGAGTTTCCGCGTTTCTCGAATCGCCATGAAACAATTCGAACAATCCTCGACTCCTTGTCATATACGATTACTGCAAGCCTCAGTTGTCGTCCGTTGACTTTTTAATTCGCGAAATTAATTATTCGATCGCGATTATTAATGAATATTATTCATTGCCGAATAACAGCGTGAAATTCATTATTGGATTCAATAATAAATGGTAATCCCGTTCCAATTAGTATTACTTATTTTTCTCTAGAATTTCGTTTCTACGTCCACAAATTACTATTCCCGTTAAACGATAAACGACCAAACCTGCCAAGACAGATTAAGATTAGAAGTTCCGCGAGAAAACTTAACGAGTGGAACTCGTAAAATTTTCTCAAACGAACTTCACCGCGATTGTTTTTATCGAACATCCCAATGGAGCACATTATGGAACGCAGGGTTCAAGTACTCGAAAGCCAAAGTCGGTCAAACTCTAGTCGCGTCTAAATCAAGGTTTGCTAGGTCAGCCTCGCAGACGAGTACGCCAGCAAAACCCGATGGAAACGTCAATTTATTTTTCTATCGTTTGCCGTTCAAATCCCGAGAGTAAATTACGCCCTCGCACATTTCGAAATTCAACTTCCTCCACCCAATAAAAATTTCAGAAATAATTAAGGGCACTACTTCTTCGTATTTCGTAGTTGCTATGTTCCAAAATTTCAAAACTGAAATTAAATACGATGATATCAGTTGAGTGGATACATAGGTCAATTTGGAGTTTCTATATCCACGAAAACACAGAAATTTTAATTAGATGTCTCTATAGGACGTTTCCTAGCAGCTTAGAAAATATTGTAAGCTGTACCTTGTGTAACGAGACAACGATCGGATAATTCGAAATCCTATCGCGATCGAGTTGGTTCTTTTCTATCGAATCGGCCCGCGACAAAGTTCCGGGCGCGAATTACAGAACGTCGCCGCCCAGGCCGGAAGTTACGAGGCGCTCTATCGCCGAAACGGTTTCCGTGGAACGTTGCAGCGCTGCGATGGAGTCCCGATAAGACCTCCGCGTTTCACAGAGAAACCGTTTAAGCTCCGATGTCCCGAGCACAGAGCCGCGTGATCCGGCCAGAGAACGCTGGCGGCAGATAATTATCCAGCTAGACGAGCCCCCGCGATCCTAGGGGATGGACTGCGGATAATTCTCTGCCGCTGTCAGACGTCACCCGGGTAATCCGAGCACAATTACCAGAGTTCGAAAAGTTGGCGTCCAGGCGATTCGACGCGTCGTCGTTCGCTGTTTCGCAGTTTTCGCAACCCCCCTCGCCCCCAAACGGATTAACCCCCGATTATACGTAACGCTTTCCAACGATCGCGACGTCATATCTACATGGTTATACGATTCCCGTTTCGTACTGTTCCGTATATTTCTCGTTTCGAGATATTTAATTTTCTTTTTCTTGTATACAGGATGTTCGGCCACACTTGGGAAAAATTTTAATGGGAGATTCTAGGGGCCAAAATAATACGAAAATCAAGAATATCAATTTCTTGACTGAGCCTTCATTAAAAAGTTATTAAAAAATTAAATTAAAGAATTTCAAATCATTCTGAAAAAATTATTTTTTGTTATGGTGCCCTATTACAATCATTTTTGGTGAATACACATAACCTTGAAATCCTACGCACTTTCGAGAACAAAATTCCTTACCGAAAATGTAATGTCTGACCATACATTGACATGTTTCACTGAAGTTTCAAAAAAAATTTCAAATCGTTCTGGAAAAATTATTTTCAGTTGCGGGGGTCAATTACAATCATTTTTGGTGAATTGACCTACCCCTGAAATCCTACCCACTTTCGAGAAAAAAATTCAGTACAGGTGAAAGTTCAAACGTTAATAACTTTTTAACGAAGCCTCCATCAACAAATTAGTATTCTTGATTTTCGTCTTATTTTGGCCTCTAGAATCTCCCATTAAAATTTTCCCCAGGAGTGGTCGAACACCCTGTATATTTTATTACAAAGATTCCACGTTCTACGTTCGAAAATTCTACAAGTTTAGGTCGTAATTTCTACGAATAATTTACCTATCGAAGAAATGCAGATTGCAGGCAATCGCGAAGCAAACGATGAACGTTAGGACAAGTTCGTTGACAATTAGTCGCGCGTGGCGAACGGGAACGATCGAAAAAATCCCCAGTCAGCTCGTTTCGGCCGGCCATTAATCGTTGAAAATCTCCGCGGACGGTCTGACGGCTCTTCGCGCTGTAAATTAAAAAGCCACCCGGATCGCGGACGCAATCCTGGCTGTCCACGGGTCGGTCGTCGAAATCGAGTCGCGGGAAACGCGAAACGTTCGACGCTCGACGTTCATTTTGGTCGATTCCGGTCGAATTTGCGTGGAACGCCGGTGACTTGGAGGATCCAGGGAACGTCCCGTTCCAACGGACGAGCTGGAAATTGAATGTCACGGGTCGCGGGGGATCCCTGGCGACGGACAGAAACCCGAACCGCGTGCTGATTCGCGAATAATAAATGTTCTCACGGACGTCGAATGATCCCAGGAAGCCAGCTTTCTGAGACGGTTGAATTTCACGAACGAGGTTCGAAAATGCGATTTTATTTTCATTATCACGTTCCAAAGAGTGTTCCGAAATTCATGCAAGATTTGATTTTTCTGTCATTTGCGCGGTAATGTGTTGGCAACGAAAACAAATACGGAGTGACAGCTGACAGTTCAGAGTTAATTCTTAATATTTTTAAAATAATGAGTCATTTCCTGGTCGAGTTGTTTTTCGTTTTGGTAATCGGATTGGATTTATGCAAAACGGTTATTGAAAATTTCGACAAAAGACCGAGTATGTGTCAGCCGCTGTATAATTGTCAGTAGAATTCTTATTTCGTATATTTGCGATGCTACACGATATTACAAACCGACAGTAAAGTTATTATAATAAAATGCGACAGAATACGTTTCGACTCCTTTCATCTTGGAATTTCATTGCTCTCAGGTATCGGTTTTTACATGGTTCCGCGGCCACAACGTACTTGTCGCGTGCGTTCTCCGTAATCGGCGAGAAAAAGAGAGCATCGGGAATTCCGGGGAACGCCATTAACATCGCGAAAACGTGTATTCCCGGCGCGAACAATCGACGTTGCGATATTTAAAAGCATCGGGTCACGTTCGTGATATTTTAATGAAAACTACCGGATCCGTGAGCCACAGCCTCAATTTCCAGCACACTGTGCAAATTGTACAAGAGTGTCTCCGAAAGAACGCACGACCTATTTCGTAAAATCCACGAAAAGAAACGAAACATTTTACGAATCCGAAAGGGTATTACCGAGGCAGCTTCATTGGGCTTTCCGTGCCTCGCGATTTTAGAGTTCCAACTCCTCTGTCACACGAATATTTAAAGAAGAAATACGATATTTTGTCCAATAATTTCACCCGTATAAATATTTCTGAACTATTTATTCAAGTAATTTACAATAAAATTATCCGCTCCCGATGTGCTTCTTCCAACGTTACAAGTTTACGAGGTCGAATATAAGCATGCTCGAAGCGCCTAACATCGTCTGGGACCTTTTAAAAGCGAGAAGTGCAGGCGCAGGTATCTCGCGATACCTCCTAGCGAACTCGAAACAAGAAACTCGCGGTGTTTCGCGAAGATTGAGTGCAAAGTTTGTTCGATGCATATCCTTCGAAGTACGGTTCGATACCCTTTCCGGGAAAACTTTCGATAAAGTCTAAGCGAGTGTGAAACAATCGACCGATCGCAGGAAGACTTTGCAGGAAAAATTAACCCCGTGACATTTTTCAACGGCGAACTGTTGATATTCCTGTTTTATAAACGACCTTTGTCCGCCATTTTTTTGCGTCGCAAAGTTCCTGGAAGGTTGTCCCTTTCGCCAGGATTCGTTAATCGGGCATCGGAACGTTAAAAACGCAATTGGTCGTGACATTCGTTCGCTGCATAAGGGGTTAGTGACCTTTAGCGAATTAAAAATAAACATCAACCCCTTTGGTCACAGATTGTACAATTTACAACTAACAAGCTGAGGAATTCACGTATCCTTTCGAGGAATAATCGACATTTAGATGAAACTAAGTGGTCGTGTCACGAATATTCCAGTAAAGTCTAATAAGCATAGTGGTTCAAGGAAATACTGATCTTCGAATTCGCTGTAGAACGTTTCAAGAGTCTCGAGACCTAAGAGATTGTGCTTGGACGATACGGAAAATGATTCACCGACGAAAATAGATTCTGTATTTATGAACAAGTACATATTGATTTATCCAGAATTAATTAGAATTGTTACGTAGAAAAATATCGAAGCTGGACTATGTTACGCGTAGCGTGAAACAACAACGTATTTTAATCCTCATTTTGCGTTTGTCTTGCGCGACAAATTCGTTTGATATTACGAATATCCGCGAACAACGATTACAGTGCATTACCTCGTTACGGTGGATTTTTAATTTACAAACGCGAGCCAACCGAGCGAAACAGAACGCGATACTCGGGACGAAGTAATTACTCATTAAAGGCAATTAATTGCGCCAATTAAAGCGACGAAACTACTCGTCGAAATTTGACGAACGTACCTCCGAAGTCTGTCGAAAACGTCGACCCGAAACCGATCGCGTGCAGCGCTCCAAGTGCTACCAAATTTTCGGTCAAACTTCGGTAAATATTGGCAGTTTGACTAACCCGAAGGTTCGTGTGCGCTTAACGGAAAATACTGTACATACACGGTACCACGGAAACGCGTGTTTGCGATTATGGCGAGGTCGTGCACTCGAGGAACTTCGTAATTGGATGGAATCGAAACTGTTTTTCAATTAAGCTTTTGGTCGTTCGAGGCTTTCTCGTCTTTTAAATTTCGGAGGCAACGAACCGGCGCGAAGTTCATTTTTCTAGAAATTCTCTAGTTGTTTCTTTTCTGCGGAATAAAGATAGAATAAATAGAGAATAAATGAAAGATGAAATCGCGGGTAGGATTTATTTAGCGATAGACTGCGGACGCGTGTAAATAAATTAAATAAACGAAACTCGGACAACATCCCGAGATTTCTACGAAATATTTAAAATACGACTTCGTCGCGTCGCGCGGTGAAGATTGATGGCGCGGCGTCGCGATAAATTGCCCTCAGGGTCGACTCAATATTGAAAATATCGTAATTTTTACGTAACCCAAACTCCCCCCCATAAATTACGCGGCGGTCCACGGACGCGGAAACCACGTAAATATACCGATCGATCGGACTTTTCAACTCGTAGCCGGTACGATGTATATTAGATAACTAAGTAGAGTAGGTCAACGATAAGCTCTTCGCCTTCCAGTATCTATCAGCTGTCAGCGTCAGTGAAAGTCCTATCAGAATGTTCCGCGTGGTCTCTCGGCGGCCATTATTTTTCCACCGCCTTTAAATAAACCTCGACTTATCGAGGACTTCCGTATTTCATACATTATCGAGAAAAAGCCACCCCCGTAGACCCCCGCGGTCGGCCTTTTTCGAGCCACTCTCATCGTACGACCTTAATACTCCCGTTCCCCTGACGTTTCGATCGCGGACCACCCTAATGGACGTGTTAAATTTACCGTACACACCCTGTCGTCGAAAACTTCCCCAGCCTGCAGCCGTTTCCACGAAATTTATGCTTCGCCTCGAAAGAAACTGCGACGAATGCTGATTTACGAGTGCAGTTGGTCAACATTTGATTTTTTTCCGTGGTACATTCGTAAATTAGCGCTCTGCTAACGTTTCATTCGTTTCGAATCAGGCCTGGGACCGTTAGAATATTTTATTAGTATCCGAAGTATTTGGATTTGGAATATTAATCGAATACAAGTAGAATCGAGTCACCATATTGGCGAACGCGTCTGACCAATGCTCGATGTTTCTACTTACTTTCTCGAACTTCTGTTTCTCTGTGACCTGAATTTTTTCCAACCGTTTAGTTTACTATTAGTGAATTCTCACCATGAATATTGTTAATAAAATATTCTGTACGAAAATAGAGCTTGAGCGAAAACGACGTTTAAATTAAAGTTGAATATTCGGTATTGTTTTAGAATCTGTTCTCCATAAATTCTAGTCAACGTGATTCGAATAAGAGAAATGTATACTCGGAATATCCGGCTTGCGTTTTATTTTTACGAAACATCGCGTGATTTGTTTATAAAATATTCTTCTCGCGTATTTGTCGTAAGTGTTCTCCCTTCTGTATAACGTTTCGTTGAAAAGCTTCGCTCGGTAAAAAGTAATACAATCGTGCTGTACGTTTTACCGTTGAGGGGAAGTAATTTTTAGCAACGGAAACTGCATGTTTATTTTCCGAAAATTACACGTATACGTGATATAACGTTGTACTTTGAAATGTATTATTTAAATTAATTGTTTTTGATTTCACGATGATCGTTGGCGTCATTAAAATGCAGTTCGAGCACACAAATTAATTCACGGTAATAATAATTTAATTTTCTGTCGTGCGACGATTTTGTTTGAACTGCTTAAAATACCTGATCCGTAAAGTTGCAAATATATCATTTTAATTCAAGTAACATATTATGTCGATGAAAACATTGTCACTAATGAATATTTTATTTATCGTAGAAATTATATGCAAGTACACAAAAAATATTTATTATCCTAAGAATCTTCCACTGTCAAAACATTGACCACGTTACTTGGATTGAATATAAAGCATCGATGGCTGTTCTGTGGCTCGATTCGATAAGACCGTGTTTATGCATGTTCACATTAAACTGAAATTTAGTTAAACGCGAGATATCAGAGCAGAGATTTAGGAGTATCGCTGGATCCTATACATGAAAGAAGCTGAAGTTTAGTGTCGCGAAAGCACGTTCATCCATCATGTTCCTGTGCCTTGAATTTGAATTGATTTATCGAGCCTCTTTCAGACACTTAGGCACTTTAACCGTGTTTCACAAGAGTGAAGTGTCATCTTTGAAGTATCGCGAAGAGGCTGGCATACCTCGAACAGTTTGCTGGAGGAAATTCCTTCGAAAATTTTAACCTTTCCTCGCGATCTATCGATTCGGCTTCGTCGAGACAGGTTTCTGAACCTTTGACAACTTTGTTTACCGACAAAATGCAAATATTGCCAGAACTTCGCCGCGTTTCGTTGTTTCACTTCGCATCCCTGCTTCCTTCGATCAACCTTAATTACTAAAGTTGCAAATTTCTGCATTCTCATTCGTATGCGTACAAATTTTTATTCCCTTTTTAAATTGGCGTCTCTTATAATTTAGTAACGTACCTCGACGAATATCAACACGAAATTATTCAATTTTCACTGTCTCTTACATTCTCCAAAAATATTAATTTTACGTTAACATACTTTCTAAATTTCCATTATTTTTTTCAATCAATCCATCCAAGATAAACATCGATGTGTATTTTCTCGCGAATTCACGAACTTTGAATGCCTCCAGTTCGTTTTAAGTATTTTTTTTTTTTTTTTTTTACCCTCAATTCTCGATATTCCTTCAACAAATATTGTCGCAACGGTGTAAAAAATTGCGGCGCAAAGTAATCAACAAACATCAACGATTTCCGATCGTTGGACGCTGGTTTCAGGAATGTTCCAAAGATCTCGGATGTATTTGAGGGTTCCTTGCAAGACAGCCCTTCTAACGGGGGATGAAATTCACGTCACGTTCGCTTCTCGCTTGATTGCTTTCCCGATCCCGTTAGAAAAAAAAAAGAAAAAAATAATAAAAGATTATTTTAAATTCCGTCTCGCCTCTATTATTAAATAACGGCCGCGGGAAAAATGCGCGCCGCGATTCCGTGCAAATAAATCTTTTTCGTCGGCCACGGTTTTCGCGCGACGTTTCGTACATTTAAACTATTCCGCAACGAAGGGATCCCATCTCTTTGCCAGGCGCGAGAATATCGCCGGAGCGTACAAAAGCTCGAGCTTTTCTTCGACGGGACACGAAGCTTTATTTCGCACGGCGTTTTGACAAAATAATCCGTTCGAAATAAGCAGGCGAAAAATCCGCTAGATTTAAAGAGATTCCCGCGAGTGGGAGTTAAAGAGAGGCCCCGGGAAAATTAAACACGCCTCGTTTACTTTGCAAAGAGACGCTTCGAACAATAGCTGCTACGGTTTTCCATCGAATACATCAGGATTATCCCATAACTTCGTGTTTTTTGAGAGAATCTAAACGGTGAACGTGTTTAACATTTTCAAATTGTTTGCGTCACGAATAAGTACAGGTAACCCTCCTATAACACGGTAGATGGGTTCCTAGAAAATGCCGTGTTGTGTGAAACCGTATTATCTGAGACCCAGAGTCAGTACAAAAAGGGGAGTTACGTTCCGAAAATTGATTAAAAACCAATATTTTTTTTAAATTCTACATAAGCAACTTAATTTAAAACAAAAAATATTATTTTAATTTAACGCAACCTTAATTTAATAAATTATAATTTGTTTATATTTTTTCATGTAAAGCCACTATAGTTCATTATTCCTTCGCGTCATTATTTTAAGATAATTTAGTTTTTAAATATGTTGAGCAGACATCATGTTATCCAGTGATGTAGAATTATAACCGTGTTATAAGATGCCGTGTTGTAGAAGGGCTACCTGTATTCGTAAATAAATTATCAAATTATACAGAATTTCTTTGAAGCGTGCAGAATCGTATCGTTGGAAATTTAAAAAATCGTGAAAAAAGTCGATTTGTTAAACGTGAATTTATTTCGTCGGTGCCAGAACCAGCGAATTCTATAATCTCTGTTAAAACTAGCAGGCGGTGAAACATTGCTCGACGAGGAGCACCGAGAATCTTGTTAGCGGAAGTCGCTGAAGAGTTATTCCGCGCCGAATCGATCATTCTCTTCGAAATTCAAACGTAACGTTGTTTCGCGTACAATTGGGGCAAGTTTAAGTCGTCGCTTTGTTGGTTCTCGACTAGTTTGGGAAACACGGGACAATAAATATCACGATTTTACGCCAACATTGATATTTTGCACTTCGAGAGTGTTTAGCTAGCAATTGGAATTTTGTAAAAACGTACGAAGGGTGAAATATTACTGTAATTGTGGGTGTTTTGCATGCACGAGATGAGAAATTGAAACAAATGGCGACTCGTAAATTCCGTCAGATTTTTCGCGGAACTTCGTGTCTCAATCTCGAGGAAATCCTCGAGGTCGGGATAGGAAGGGGCGGATCGATTCGGCGGGAAATGATCCTGAAAGAGATTTTCGTCGGTTCAGAGGGAACGCAGGCAGGCGAGAGCGTAAGAAATGAGACGTACCCAGATCCATGTGGTGTTCCTCGCCGAAGTGTCGAGCGGCGTGAACGTGAAGAAGCCCGAAAGCAAGCTGCATTCCCGTGGTGAGCAACAGGGCGAGAAACCCGGCTGCGCAGACCAGCCACCCCCAACCTCCCTCCGGATAGAAATGCGTCCGCATGCCGGCGACGTCTATGCCTGAAGAGAAAGATTATCTTTCTTCGCGATTCATCGTTAAATACCAAACAATTTTCGTCTGTTTCGCGTCTTTGCAAGCTGCTAGGAAATTCTTAACGAACGAGCGAAAAGAGCCTTCGTACAATGGACCATCTCTTTCAATCTTCGATAGTTTGAGAGCCGTTATAAACGTTGTTTCAACGAGAAATTAAACTCGAGAATATCGCGTGGCTCTCCGTTTCACGAGGGTTTAAAACGTGTATTTTATTATCTCCGACGGAACAGAGAAAGAAACGGTACCAAAATGGAGTTAGCAAAGCTTGAAGTGGTACGCTCGTCGCGGAATAGGAGTTAGCTAAGTTCGGTAAGGTGGAGCATAATTTCTGTACGCGTTAGCGTCGTACCTGGCCGACGAAAAGCCGGCACGCTGCGATGGAGGCTCCTCAAGTCTCCGAGCACCCAATTATTGTTGCCGACTAAGCTCCCTTCGGGGTCCATGTAACGCATCCGAGTGTCTGAAACGGGAAAACGGAACGGAATGAGAAGACGGCTGGGGGTACTCCGAGAACCGCGGGTTTATCTTTTCCCGCGGGCGCCGTATCGATGCAAATCGGGACCGTCTCAAGGATTAACTCGACCCCTGCTCTCTTCCCTTGACCCGCGGGGGATTACGTTTCCCCCCCGTTTTTGCGTAATTCGACGATATATTCGCGGAACTTAATTACACCGAGAACACGTTAACGGACGCGACCAATGAATTTACGGTTGCGGCTTGTTTTGCGCCGGGGTTAAGCCGGACGATAAAGATAAATACTGTTCGCCCGTGGATATCTGCATTATTAAAGCGACTCCTTGGTCAGTGTGTTTTAGACGACTACTCTGCCAACTTGGCAACTTTCGATGCGTTTGTAAATTTTTGTTCGTTGGTTACAGGTCCTTTGATTCTCGGAAATTCCTGTTCCGTTTGCCTGGCTATACACTGCCCCCTTTCACTTGTCTAATCAATCGGGAGACTCAGTTCACTTGTCCGATCATACATGACTCCTTCCACTTGGTTGATCATGTACAGATTCCTTTCACTTGTCTGACCAAGTATGGCTCCCTTTCCTGTGTACCATTTTTAACTCTAATAGTACCACGTGACTGAGAGTCAGGGTTAAAAGTGGTGCAAAGATTATTGACATTATTTTAATCCCATAGTATCTTAAATATCAGTGCACTACTTAACGCCTTGACGTACGATTTAATTTCAAATAATTCGTCAAGCGTGTACTATTTAATTTCGTGTAAATTTGTTCGTACACGGAATGGCCACGAGAAAGAGTAGGTTTGTTTTATAAATACCTCGTGCATGTATTATGATTTTGATACACGATACTCGATGATGAGTAGCCTCATGATCGTGGAACTAGTGACGAGTCAAACTTGTCGATCGACCAAGGAGTTGATAAAGAAAATTGATGCTTGCAACGATGCTTAGGGGTGTAAATGGAGAACGTTCGATAATCTCTCCCCATTCTATTTGTCTGGACCATGACAGGCACTGTTCCACTAGCGTTTCCTGTCGAGCCCTATTTCACTTATCTTGCCACACACACACACACACACACATAGACCCTATTCTACTTGTCTAACCAGAGACAGGACGTGTTCCAACTTGGCTGATGAGGGACAGACCCCTTCCCCATTTGTCCAGCCACAGGCATATTCTATGCTACTTGTGCGATCCGAAGGTCGGGTCTCGTCATACTAGAAGAACCCAACCCAAAGCTACTTTAGCCTCCGCGAGCTGCTCGAAAAGCAGCGTTTCGATGTAAATATATTCTTGGGAAATCGGAGAATGTGCAACGACGGCGCGATGACGATTTCGAGGCAGCGTATTTTCTCGACAGGCACCCTCTGCCTCGCGGTAGCCGGCAACGCTGCATCTGCATGCTAGAGACAGGGGATGAAACGAGTTGAAAGAAATGAAGAGGAAAAAGAAGAGTCCAGAGGGTTAGATAAAAGTGCTCGTGAAAAGGTGATGCTGGTCGTCATTGGAGGAGACGGGGCGCGCCAGACCGTTGGTCGAGAGTTCGAGAAATCGGGTCGATGACATTCAGACTGGAAGGGATGCGAAATTTTCGTAAACTTTAGAGAAACGTGGATCCCACGAGTCTCGAAACGATTTATTTATTTTCTACGTCTACTTGTCTAGGTCCTCCTCGGAAATTAGAAATTATTAATTATTTTATTTTTTTTTCGAACAAAATGGCGACGCACGACGCGAGTGTCTACTTTGTCGGAGGGCTGAAACAATTTTTTAGCGTCACCGTCCAGCGCCAGTTTCGCGCCAATGTGCGTCTAAAACGGGGGGGGGGGGGGGGGGGGGAGAAAAATTGAAAAGGAGAAACAGAGACGTAGATCAAAGCAACGGTTTAAAAATAGAGAGAGGTGCGACGTGTATTTTTAATTTCACGTCGACTCCTGAAACACGCTGCTAAATATTCCCGGGCCCCTTTACAGTTAATTACGACGTACAGTGGACGGTGGAAGTAGTAATTTTACGCGACGAAACTCCCTCGAAATTTATCCCCTCGGATGGGATGAATTTTTTGAAACGCCAAACGATTTGCACTTTTGTAACAAAGTCCCCCCGAATTTACGTTTTTCGGTGAGCTTCAATTCGAGAAACGGAATCGAGGAACAGAATTTTCCAACGGAACTTCAATTTCTTCGTCGTCCTTTGTAAATGAGCACAGAAGAACTCGCGAGAAATGAAATTTTTCGGAAAAGACGAATTATTTTCAGAATAAACGTAATATTTCTAATTACCCCGGGCTAGAGGGATGGAGATAAGCGGGCAAAAGTCGGCCAAAAATGAGCCGCGCGGTGAAAAATGAATCAGGAAGACTCTGCATCGGAAGGGGAAGGACCGCTGGATAAATTGCGGACCTTCGTGGCCGGTGAAATTGCCGCGAAAGGAATTACGAGGCTTTTTCGTAGCTGGTAAGACACCGATGCCGCCATAAATTACCGCGTTGATGCAAAACTGACGGGGATCGTGCCAGGATTTTCGTCCCCGTAGCTAAAGAGGGTTTTTTTTCTTTGCGATAGTTTTTCAGAGTTATCGCTTGGTCGCGGTCCTTTCAAATTAACCGTCATTTTTCCTGCTTTCTAAAAAGAAAATTTGGACCCGCTTTCGCTTTATCCATTTTCTTATTAAACTCGTTGGAAGATTTATTTCTGTTTTCGTATTCCGCGGCGGAAAGGACGATGCTTTCTGATTGAAACTTCCGACTGAAATATGCTCTGGTTTGACGGGAGATTTGTTAAAAATCGAACGCGGAGACAAACATCCGTCTCTCGAGCAGTGGCTCATAGATTCGCGATAGAATGCTACGACAACGGAGAAATTCTGAGGGAATCCGATGATTTAGATCTGAAACGAGCCGCCCGTGGTAACGGAGACCGCGACGCTTCCTCTGGATCCGCGAAACGATACGTGGATCCTGCCGTTTCTCGGGGAAAATTGTTTCCTCGGAACCGTTGAAACGTTCCGTTGAAATACGCCGCGGTTTCTGGATCCCCCTCGATCGTTCCAGCTTAACTATGCAACGTGTAATGCGATTTAACTGTACCAAAATTGTCTTGCAAACTATTTTTCATAAATTTAAAAGCCTTTCGCGAAGCAACAAAACGTGGAAGACGCGATAAAGAAAGGGAAATTGCATTTTAAGTGATAGTGGTCTATATATGGTCAGGCATATTCTTTTCATTGGAAACCGCTCGAAATTTTATCTTTCTACCATTTACGAAGGAAATAATCTTGAGAATTCATCGTTTCTGGAGAGCATCCATGCAAACAAATTACTAATGCAAATATAACACAGCAATTATTCATAGAACACGAAAATGAATTTCCGCAGTTATAATCAGATTTTATCGCGGACGGATCCCCATTCAGGCTATTCGAGCCTTTATGGGGGGGGGGGGGGGGCCCGAATTTACAGAAAACCGAGTTTGTTAAATGTACTGATGGCATCTGAAAAGGTATGTCGCCCCTTAAAAGTAAATGGCCCGTGGAATTCCGAGCTTCGAATCGAAACACTTAAAACCATTTTCCCTTTTACTGATTCAAAGTAAATGGAACATAAAGAACACCCTATCGAGCGAATAATCGAACTGAGATTTTTCGTACAGTCTTAAATAATAAGTACATAGATTTCAATTGTAATTTTTTAACGATCGCGATATACGATCCTTTCCGTACGAAGAGAACCCAACGCATTGGAAACAGTAAAACAAACACGGTGGGCTTAGACGAACAACAGCAGTTCGACGAAACAAATTTTCCCGGCCGTGGAAATTCGACGGCGGTAAATCGAGCGAAAAATACAAAACTTTCCCATCAAGTCGGATATTTCGCTGGGAATTGCGTGCACGCGGTCATCTACATAATGCGAACGAGCGAAGTAACGCCGCGAACGAATTCGAAATCGATTCCATTCGGTGACGACGAACGCGCGAACGCGATACCTCGAAAGAGAAGACCGGTTTGTCGATGCAAAACGCGCGACATATTCAGGCTGACGTTGATTAAATTAAACCGCGTTCGATACTTTCTTGAACCGTACTATTTCCAATCGAATAAAAATAAAAGTGCAAGTGTAATTGCAAACGTATTCGAATTCGATGTACATCCGTGAAAATTCTATTCTATTTTATTTATTTAATTTACAAGTTTACAACCTTTGATATAATACAGTTGCATAATAGTAGTAACAACAATAGTAAAGGTATCTCATTGAAATTTTTTTCTGAAGCAGAGGCCATGGGTATCTTCAAAAAAGTATTAGACAACTTTTCTGTAAAGCGTCAAACAAATTTATTACAAATGAGAAACGAACTTTTAGTCTTAGGATTCATGAAATGTATTGACAACCGACATGGAAGCTAATAATTGTAAATAGAATCGTGTGCTTGTATATTTTTATTTTAGAATTTAAAAATAGTTATTAATGGCGACCGTTTGGTCCGACCTGTGCGTTTATCGGTCGAAATAAATCAACCTTACGCTGTCCGCAGAGTTTATTCGCGCTCGTTTCGAAAACTGGCCGCCGTTTACGCGACGCGTTTGAGCCTTGTAAATTACACGGCGAATTAACAGGGATCAACGTTCCGTCAATGGATTTCACATTTTATTCCGCGTACGCTTTTGGACGGTCAACTTGTTGAACTCGCGTATTTCTCGTCCGATCGAAGGGTACGCGATCCCCGTCGCCCATCGCGACATTTTGTCGTTCGTCGCGACAGTCGAGCCGCGGGACGCAATTTTCTCCCAACCCCGTGACTCGATACGGATGGTTCTGACGCGTTCTCGACCTACTTTTCCCTCTTTGTTTTTATATTTTTATTGTTTCTCTTCGCCGAAAACTCTTTGCCAAAGAGATTCATTCGCTCGAACGGCGAATATTTATCATCGTTCCAACGATCGATAGCTAATCTCTGTAGTGCATGTTTTCGAAATGGAATTAAAATCGAACGGACGTATAAAAACATTCAGATCGTGGAAAAAATGGACACCGTCCATTTTGGAAGCCGGCTCGACCAAAATTGCGTTACTCGTTTAGTAAACGAACGAACGGAAAGGGAGATCGAAACGGTTGAATTAGCCAGCGAAAAAATAGAGCGAGCGTGTGCGTGTGCGGCCGCAGGAAAAATCAGTGTCAGATGTCATCAACAGCTTTCCACTGACTCCGGGGAAGATTACAGCGTGCTCTCGCGACGCAACAGAACAAATACTGCTCTCCTAGCGCGCTGTTTTTCCAGGGCAACACATAATCCAGAGCAGTCTACCGGGTAATGTATCTCTCGCTGTATCCGATTTATCCGAGCTTGCTTTCGATTTAACCGCCAACCCCCGCGAAACTTTTCTGCTTTGCAGCGCGATTCCTGTTGCAAACATTTCGAGATCCAGTCCCCGAACAGACGATAATAAGCCACTGGGAACTCCGACGATTAATTACACGTACTCCACCTTTTTTTTCGAGCGCCTCTGAGTTTATAAACGCGATAAATATTAATGGAACGGTTAAATCCAATGTTTCTGCAGTTCTAAGTGTTCCTACACTTTGCACAAGCTCAACTTCCACAGGATACACTCGCGAAAATATTTAAAATATTATCTGGGAGTAGATAAATTTAATTAAAACTACGTTTGCTCTGTTTGTAATAATCGCAACTAATTAAATTAAAAATGTCCCGGGGTTGATCCAGAGTATTTTCGATGGAAATTCACGGGATCCTCGCTCGGTTCGACTTTTTTTCTATTTTCGTTTCACAACCGGTCAGAAGGGTAATGTTTTAAACAATACAAAGGCGGAGTTACTTTACTTTCCTTTCAGCGCGGTGCGCCGTTCGAACCTGTTCCCTTTCTTCCGCATCCACAAAGAGCCGAGAACTTAATAAATTGGGCTGCGGCGAAAAGACCCGAAGAAACCAGAAGAACAAAAATCAATTCTACTCGACCGAACGTATTGTCTGTACGGAGGGACCACCGTAAACAGATAGACTTCTATCCTGAAATTTCGACTGAAACTCGACGACTGACTTTCGACGGTATTGTACGCCTCTTCTTCGACGTGAAACGACAAAAAATTTGATAACATTAAATAACTGTCGATTTTGAAAGAATCCTTTTTAACAACATTACGAAAATAAGTACCAGGAGGAATTTCAATTTACGTTGTTTACGATTGTCTGAGCGCGTCGAAATGTAATTCAGCCTATGAAACGCGATGGTTCCGGGTTAACAAAGTCCCCAAACTTGCTGTCGAGTCTCGCGAGTTTCAAGGCACGCGTCGTTGCTCTGTTATCTTTACTGTCGCCGGTTCTGATTTCCGGGTATCGTTGCAGCCCGTGTCCCACGTATCAATTTTAAACTGTCCATCGATCGTTCGTGCCCGGTTTGGCGACAGTCGTTCTATTCGCGAGAATAGAAAAAATAGAGGAAAGTTGTCTTCCGGGATTTTTTCGATCCTCGTCCCACGAGAGGTTTTATTCAGTCGCTCCGACAGTACGCTTTGCATTTCATTCGATCCGTCGGATACGTCTTTCAGCTAGATCGCGCAACTTTCTTCGTAAAGCCACGACAACAATAACCCTACCGCCCTTCCGGTTCACGCGGTAAACTTCCACGTAATCTTGGATACCTCTGTTTTCGTTCGCGCGACGTTGTTCGTTAAGGCACGTTGGCCTGATCCGGTTTACGCGAAGTTTCGCGACTTTGTTCGGTATTCAACAGCCCCAGAGACTCGACGCCCGGAATGGCGGAGGGTGTCGAATTATGTGCAAAGTGTCTGTCGCCATCCATATATCCAGCAGACTTAGTTAAAATTTTCAACTCAGACTTAGTTCAATTTTAACAAAATTCTCTGTAGACAGCAGAAAGAACCCTGAGTACTTGAAACTCTCGGAAAAACAACCCCAGAAATTTGGGGTGCGAGACAGCTCTTAGTGTCATGAGATTCGGTAGCGACGACATCAAGTGTCGAGGGATTCGGTTTCAACCCAGACTCTTGAGACTTGGAATCCCTGCAGGGATCACCAGGGTCCTCAGACAAGCTGACAAAATTCTGAAGTCGTTCGACTCGATGTAGATTCAGAAATTAAGGGGGAAAACCACTGTGACGACTGAAAATAAAAGCAATTTTCAAGAATTTTTTGGCCGTAACTACGAAACTTTTTCTGAGGAATGTTTAATGTTTTTAAAGTACAGTTCTTGAACTACTTCTTGTAGAAAATTAATTATTATAGCGATAACAGGAACCAGCGTGTGAGAGGCGTCCAAAAATTTGTTAGAAACGGGCGAACGTGTAATTTTTCACGGCAGAAATCATGCAATTTTCTTAAATTATAAGTCATACATTTTAGAGGGTTATTCTTGAACTCCCAAGCATTGAAAAGAGATGAAAAAAAATTTCGATTTTTTCAATCCATCACAGTGGTTTTCCCCCTCGAGTCTCCGGAGTTTCGACTATGATAAACGATCATCGTAATCAATTTGCAGCCACCCCCTTAGATTCTGTTGTCGCGGAGGCATTAAAGTCTCATTATCCGTTGCCTCCTCCTGCTATGATTTCCATTAGAAGATAAACGAAAAAAAGCTCGAACCGATAGGTGGGGTTGATTTCTTCGGTCCCTCGTAGAAGATTAGCGTTCCCCTAATTTTCCCATGCGCGACGTCTGATTTATACTAATTGAAAAGTGACCGTAACTCACCGCCGTGATAAGAGCTGCCCCGGTGTGGAGTGTAGACGCCGTTCCTCGGCTCGGGGCAATGACTCGGCGTGTAATACTGCATAGGGTGGTGGATGTAATTGTTCGGGGTGCTCGGCACGTGTACCGGGTGGCAGTGTATGCATCTTCGCGGTGTCTCCGGCACGCCCTGAGGAGAAAAGAAAGTCCTTGGAACGCACGGTAGAAACACAATGGGCCGATCGAGTCGCGTTAAATCCCGGACGGGGGACGGTCGTATTCTGGAAATTAAACGCCGTTGAATTTATCGAGGGTGGAAAGTGTTGCAAATGGAATACCGATTAGGGGACGAATGCTGCGAGTAATTCTCGCGGGCTTGATTAACGATTAGTCCCCGAGGCGAATGGTAACCGTGAACGAACATCGATTTCTCGCCCTACGATAGAACCACCCTCCCCCTAAGTTCCTTACTTACGTATTTAAATTTTATTCGGATAGTAGAAGATTTTTAAAATAGAACAAATATTCGGTAAAATTAATCAGGGCTTCTCCTAAATAGTTCTTTGATAACCCCGTTATCCGTGCACGTTTTACTATTACCACGTTTCGATACATCCACGCTTTGGCGCAGGAATTGTAATGAAAGACTCTTCGGGTATGCGGTACATGTACAATGGCGGTTAAGCCCTCGTAGAGGTAATTGCCGTACGCGATGTCCAATAAGTGCATATTCTATAGGCTCGTGATCAACCTTTCTCGAAAATTAGCGTCCCCGTCCATTGTGCGACATTGTCCAGTGAATAATTCAGATACCGTTAACGCGTTCTATTGCAAATACTATCGTCGTCGATCCACGACGTGACGTTACAGAACTGGTAAACATTATAGAACACAAAAGACTGAGAATTGCAGAGTGCATCGAACGGAGACAATTTTCGACCAAAGGTCACGCCGTCCCTAAAAGCGACGATTGTCCCCCGTCTGATCGATGCTCGTTCGTCAAAAAAAAAAAAAAATGACAAAAAACCCCCCGTGAAAAGTAAAGAGGAGAGTATATTTTCCATGGCGCCCTAATAGCGGCGTTCGGCCAGAAGAATGCTCGTGGCCGCGAGCAAAACGAGCAGAAGCCAACGGTTTTTATTACCTGCATGGAGTGCTGGGATCGTAGCGATCTTGTCGAACCGGCAGCGTGCAGCGAGGGCACGCTACCCCCGAAGCTCATCGCGGAATTTCTGCACCCTCCAGGGGTGGACCAACCGCCGCGAACGCTGGCCGAGGTCCACCCCATCCCGCTGCCGCAGTCGTCGACCAGCATTTTCACGGCAGACCGTGCATTTCACTGATCCTCTCGCCGACCCCGTCGTTCGAATTCACCCCGATCCACCCGTTCCTCGACGTCTCGTAATTAGAGAGAGGGTACTTCCTCGTTCAGAGGTTTTTATTTAATCGCGTTTGGTCCGGCGACCTCGGGTCCTCGACGATAATTCCATCGTGCTCCGGCCGAGTCATCTTGCGGAATTCGCTTATCCGGACACCTGGAACAGAGAAACCGCGAGATCAGAATTTCCTCTTAAATAAATAAATTAGAATCATGTTTCGCTAATTTACTGCGAATTTTATATCTCTTATAGAATAATCGTCGATCTGCGTGTACGTTTTCTAGCGATACCAAACTCCTGTTCTTATTACACTCCTCGACCATTGAATGTGCGTCTAAAGCAGAGCTAGGTTAGACCTTACCGATGTGTCCAGCCCTCGCCTAACTTTGTATACAATAGGTATAAAAGCGTACAGTACTATTGGGAGGCGAGATTTAGACCTTAGTCTCCTTCACTGTTTAGTTTGCAAGCACTGTGCGTGCACGAAAAAGTGAAAAGAATCTGATTGTTACCTAAATCCCCACTCTAGAGTTTGGGATGGGCGGAGCAAGCGAGGTACACTCCCACTAGAGCCTAACTCCCCGCAAACGAACACTAGCTGTGCCATCGTCTCGTCTCTCCCAATAGTACGCGTTTCTCGAAGCAATTCCAATTCTAAAAAATCTTTCGTGTCAGACACTCGAACAAGAGTCCCAACCAGCGACCGTAAAAACGCACGGAGCTGGAGATCCTAAAGCAGTTCGCGTTTACGGTAAAACCCGAGCAAGAAAAACGGCTTCCGGGTGCCGTAATCGTGCCAAGTTTTCGCGGGCGTCGCATGACTTGTGGCTGCGCTTTCGTGCATTGCTATGCAGCGACAAACACCACTGGTTTCGAAATATCCTCGATAATGCCGAGCACGCGACAACGCGACAGCGTTAATTGCGCAACGCCACGTGACTCGACGAAGACGCGTGGAATTAAATAGCAACAGACGACCCGAAACGTTGTATTTGTCGTTCGAGATGAACCGTTCCGGGAACTTTCGATGCAAACTGTCCGTATTGTTTCGATTTCGAGCGCTTGGAACTCGGCCACGCGGAATCTCTGACCGTTGGGACTCGGTTGGGGGGATTCCCAGAGCGAGACTCGGCTACCGTTTAGAATTTTCAACGCTCGAAACTCCGAGAGCTATGATTCTTGGGACCTGTGGGTGGTTTTTAATGCAGAGGATTTGGTAAATTTTTTAGAGAATTTAATTTTCGATGCTTCGGGGGATAGTAGCTGCTTGGAAATTGCAGAGCTTAAGATTCCTAACGCAAGGCACACAGGTTTCCGTGGTTTCAGTTGCAAGGAACTCGAATCCTAATTGTAAAGCAGAGGATTCGGTCTAATAAGGTGATCTGTAGAGATTCGTAAATCACGTTTTCCAAGTTCGAATAATTTACGAGGGGGGAGTTCCGTCGTTGATCCGATGACCAGTCTTTTCGTAAACTCTAAAGTTGTGCAGTAGAAACGGGAAGGCCCGGAAACAAATGGCGGATTTGTATTCGCCGGCGGGGTTCAACATATATTTCAACTTTACCGCCGCCGTGGAAAAGAGGAATCTCGTAACGGCTGCAAAAACAACCGGGCCGTAAATCCTTTTCTGAAACACTATTTAATCGAAACACTTGGCCGAGGAAAACGCTGGTAACGTACACGAGTCGTTAAAACTTGCATAAACTCTTCTGACGAGTTTATATGCGCGCGTTACTAGAATCTTGAAACGTTTGAATTATTGAAACGAGATAACGGTATTAAGAATTTCGGAACTCGACCGTCGACTTTTGCCAGAATTTCTTACGACCATGCACTGTTCAAGTCCTTTCCGTAGCCATCAATATTTAGAACCTCAAATTTTTATCAAAAGATCCTGCTTTCCTTCTGGATCAATACTTATCCGGAAAGAAGCTTCCTCGCATCAATATTTAAATACCCGACAAAGGGAAATTCGTCCTGGGGGCTTTCGAAGCTCACGTCGTACGAAAAGATAACTTCGTTACGAAGTCAAAGCTAAATTGTAAGAATAATAATAAAATGCAAACGCGAGTCTCCACTAGGCATAAAATTGTTGATAGTTGGGTCAATAATACTCTGATCATGGCGAAACACTCTCCCTTTCAGGGAGCAACCATTCTGCGAAATAACAACCTCCTTATTCGTCGATCGCCCATCTACATCGCCCTTCAAAGACCACATTTCCCTTTCGACAGGAAAAGAGAAAAAAAAAAAAAAGGAAACCACTCAACACGCTTCCCAAGATCCTCCTTTTCTTAGAGAGTCGCGGCTCAAAGCAACCCCAAGACCTGCTGCAGGGCTGCCAATCTCCCCCGGAAGCACGCATTCAACGGAGCCCCTCCGAGGTACCACGGTTTGCTATTGCATCCTATACAGAGTGTTCAGAAAAGTTACAACTAAACCTCAGAATCGAGTACCAAAACAGTTTCGAAAAATCAAGCGTCACTTTTTAAGAATACACCAACGTGGAGTCGGTTCTTACGATCGAATTGATATTCGAATAATATTCTGCCGCCTAAGGTCCAATTTAGGAGCTCTAAACCCACTGAAGGTCGCAACCGCAAACTCTAGATTCGCTAAAGGCTCGACTAGGAGCTCTAAACGGATTAGAGGTCTCCAACTACGAACTCTAAATCCACCAGAGGGAAACCTGGGCCTTTTACCTACGCTCTTCCCTGTTCTACGCTCCATTAGATAGCTTAAGTCCACGCAAACCGATCTCGCGTAATCCTATTCCTTCGTTGAACCACCTGGAATTCTTCCCATGGCGGTGACGAAAATTCGTACCACTTTCTAAGAAAATTATATTAGAAGAGGTCCGTCCTGTGAATTCGAGAAATTTTTGCTAGGAATCGCCAAGTTTAGACGTTTTCGACACCCTGTACGTCTCGGGGGTTCATTTTCCCCGTAGCTGAGAGTCGAGTATTACGGTAGTCTGGCGCGACGCGGCAAAAGATGTGAGTTGACAGAGGCTACGGACTTCCGATCGTGGCTGGATAGAAGCACGATGGCCGCCCCCGTTCGGGGGGTGGCTGGATAATCCCGGTAGATTGAATCCAGTGGCGATGGACGATCATGTAACTGTGGCTGTTCGGGCCACCCGGGGCGACCCGCGTCTGATTCCGTATGAAAACATTCCTGGGGAAGCGTGCAGGGGACTGGTTACCTTCTGTCCTCCTCCGATCTTGGAGCAAGGGTGGTGGGTGGACGGGAAGTTGGACCGTGCGAATAGCACGTGTCCCGAGGAGCTTCGATCTACTTGTGTTTTTGCTTTTCGTGTACGCTTGGCCAGGCTCGACGGGGTTGTTTTGTAAATTCGCGATGTTGCTGCAGAAAGGAAATTGGGAGAACGGATAGAATGCGAAATGCGCTTCGTCCTCTTTTTTTCATTTTGCCTTCGTTCGATGCCCCTTCGCGCTTCTCTCTCGTCTCTTTAAAGGATAATTTCGAACACTGACGGTCGAGTTAAGTTGTTCGAATTTATCATTTTCGCTGGAATGGTTGAAATTTGTCAAATATCTTAACAGGGAAGGTTGGACGAATGCACCTAACTTTTTGAAACTACTCGTCCGACAGTTGACACGTCGTACGATTCTTATCGATTCCAGGTGATGAAGGTTCCGGAAAGTCGAACGTCCCCGGATTGAAGCCAAACGCGCAATATCAGTGCAACCCTCTACATTTTACTCTCTCCGGGAGAGAGCATCGCTCCCGCTTTTGTCTTCTGGAATCCCCCTAAATCGAGAAATAAAGTAGACTCGATTTCAATTTCTTACCGAGTTCAGATTCAATTCCCGCTTAACGAGCGTCCCTTTTTTACCCGGCGGCTTAAAGGGTTCCTCGAACCCTCCATACGCTCGCCGATAATTATTACCGATCGACGTCGATATCACCCTCTATAGCAGCAGTTTCTACGCAAACGATTCTCGTTATTGCAATATCTACGAGATACTGAAATCCGCTTTAGAATTCGATTCGAGCTCCTTCGGTTCTCCCTCGTCCGACGGCTGAGTCCCCACAATCGACGAATATCTCCCGGGTTTTTCGCATAATTTCTCTTAGCGTTGCTTACCTATTCCAAAGAATGCAGAAAAATTTTTCATTCTTTACAATATTAAAAAACAAAGAAACTGAGACTCTTCGATCCTAAATACAGGGTGTTCGGCCACCCCTAGGAAAAATTTTAATGAGATTCTAGAGGCCAAAATAAGATCAAGATCAAGAATTACTAATTCGTTGATTGAGGCTTCGTTAAAAAGTTATTAGAAAATTTCAAATCATTCTGAAAAAATTATTTTTGGTTGCAGAGGTTAATTACAATCATTTTTGGTGAATAAACATACCACCGAAATCCTACGCACTTTTGAGAAAAAAATTCCTTACCGAAAATCTAAATGTCTGACCATACATTGACATGTTTCCCTGAAATTTTTTGGTGAAATTAAAAAATTTCAAATCGTTCTAAAAAAATTATTTTCGATTACAGGGGTCATACCCAAAAATCCTACTCACTTTCGAGAAAAAAAATTCTGTCCTGCCGGAACTTCAAACGTTAATAACTTCTTAACGAAGCCTCCATCAAGAAATTGGTATTCTTGATTTTCGTCTTATTTTGGCCTCTAGAATCTTCCATTAAAATTTTTCCCAGGAGTGGTCGAACACCCTGTATATTGTAAAATATTTCGAACAAAAGCTTGCAACATAATATTTAATTTTTCCTCAATTATTTAATGAACGGAAGCAAAAGCTATTGCAAATATTATTATTTAAATTACGGCTTGCATCCATCGTTTTTCCCCCCCCAAAGAAAATTCAGAATTCAGAGGGGAGCATCGAGAAGCATTTTAACGTAACGTAATGTAACGTTTTCGTTATTAATACCACGGCTGGAAAGTTTATCGATAATCCTTCCCCGTTCCCCGTAGTTTCTTTATCGACATTATTGTACGAGTATTATCCGCGTATCGAGAACGGCACTAAATCGGATTCACTCTGAATTTACAGCCCGAGACGCGACGGGTACCCGTCGTGTTCCGGTTGAAATTTTCTTCATTGTATCGCAAGGAGTTTTCCACGGAAGCAAGAACGGCATTACCGCGAATCCCGATATAAAGGGAATTCGTCTCCCGATCTTACGGATACCGCCTCGAAGTCGATTTTTCTCCAGCGATTACCTTCGAGTCCCTGTTCGCGTTCGCGCTCCTGGAAAATGGAAAATATCGCGGCGACGTTGCTCCTCGTACTCCATTTTCTATTTCGTAACCCGTCTCGATCCGACCGGGGCAAATTAAACGGCGTTTACATTTTAATATACCTCGCATAAAAATTCACCCCGGTTGACCCGTTGGCCTCTCGCGAACGTTCTTTAATGGTCGAATAAAATTCATCGTGCGTAAAATTGGCGGGGAAAAATTCTCCTCGATAGGGACACGGAAAATGTTGTTTCACGATCTGGTCTTTCGAAATATCTTTAAAATCATTTGATACGCTTGTAAGGAAGGAGGCTGGAACCTATTCCTGCAACTACACGAACCCAGTTTGGTTCCTTACAACGGGGGAATACTCTCAGTACTATAACTCTCAGTTGCTATATATACACTCCTCGATCGACTGCCCAATATCACAGTCGTCTAAGGAGGATCCCCTCCTTTTTTATTCTAACGAGTTTCCACACCGCAGCAAAGAAGCGCCACAAAATTATTCTTTGGCTTCTAATTTTACTTATTTTTACCAGTGTTGTTGAGTCGCGTGCACGCTCGTGCAATATTTGCAATTAACGGGGAACGAGAGTCTGAGTTGAAAACCCATGGTCGAGTCGGACGAGGCGAAAGCGTCAAGTTCACGCGACAGCTCGTTCCGAAACTGTTATTCAGGGAAGTTTAAATGGTCGAGCCTGTAAATGTCGGCCGACCGCGAATCACCGCGGCCTGGCGTTCGTTAAATTAATGCACGCGACAGTTTGAAGGAACATTCTGCAACCGGTTGTCTGACAGTGATTCCGCTCGTTAAACTACTCTTTCTTTCTCCGAGCGTTCCGCTCTGTTCGTTAAATATTTGTCCACTTTGTTATCGCGAAGGTTCGCGCCCCGGGGCAAATTATTCCACGCTAAACGCTCGATGGAGCGAGATAAATCTTCCTCGAATCGCTGCCTCGTAGCACGAATACTCTTCTTTTTTTTTAATGCCTTTCAGAGACTGGAAATATCGACGATCGATCGGTTTTAATGGAAATTCAGATTTAATTTAACCGAGCGTAAATATATATTTTCAGTAAATACGATCCTCGTTTTCTTGGGTGTGCGCAATCTTGTTCCGATCTCGATGCATTTCCTAATGCACTTGCTCGGAAGTGCAGACCGCGGTCGCAGGTAGACCGCGTGGATTTCTTCCGGGACCACCAGACAGGCGTCCATTCTCTCGAAAATTTATTCCCCCGCGCGGTCCAGAAGACAATGGACGAATATATCAAAAGCGGGCGAGCGGAGTCCGCCAAATTTCCAATTTGATTTTTCTCGAGGTCAGTTCCCGCAAACCATGGACCACTTAAAAATACGTGACCCAAAAGGCGCCAGACAGCCATACGTACCGGTTGGATTCACGACTGGGGGCGAAATTAGTCTGAGGGTCGACGTGACTGGAATGCAACGTGCAATCGGGTCCAATTTTCAGCGGACTTAATTCTCGAAATCGGTTCGAAGCTAACAATTACAGGCGCGAGTCTTACACCATCCAAGGAACAATTAAAACGTAGAATTTAAACTCCGTTCCCTCCAAGCTCGTTAAACTGTGCGATATTCTTCACGGACTTAAAAATTTATCGACCCCTCGGCGTACGTCTTGATTCCAAATAACTTTTGTGAATAACATCGAGGATCGTTCAATAAGTCCTTAGAAAAAGATAGAAAAACAAATTATTTTAGGTAGACTTTTTATATGTAATAATATCAGATGACTGGACTCTTGGAACATTTGAGAAACACTGTCATAACGGGGACGAAAGCACGGTCCCGAATTATTCCACGGGAACCGTTTGCAGCGTCGCGTGCGGAACTTCCGGGCGACAGTTTGATTGCGGCGCGGATCCGGGCAACGGTAATTCGAATTTCGGCAGACTGGTCGAGTTAAACAGCCAAAGCTCCGGAACACCCCCCCCCCCCCCGGGGGGGGGGGGGATGGTTTCGCGCCTCCGCGTACGTCGGTTCGAAATGTCATGGGCCAGCTGCGTTGCTCGCACAGAACACGCTGGCAACACGCCGTAAGGCAGCCCGAGACACAGCTTCGAATGCTGGTGTATTATTGATTTCATCCCGCAGAGAACGCTCCCTTCTCGCGTGTACACGACCCGCCGCCTACGCGCCGTACTTCCAACCCGGAGGCTTTCACGCTTTCCGTTACGACTCGGCTACAAACGTACGCGAGCCGGCGCAAAACGAGCTTCGAACATTATTTCCGCTAAAACCTTCCTCGGGAAATGATAAACTGCCACTTGGAACAACCGTGAAACCGACGAGAGATTTTTTCTGTTGTAAAAATTTCTCAAAAATGCTCTCGGGTCCATTTTGACCCATGGAAATTAAACTCGAGCCTTCTTGAACAGGAATTAACGAAATTCAAATTTGGAGGAACTCCCGGGTCCATTTTAATCTTGAGAAACTCTTTACTTCAACGAAACTCAAATTTGGGTCATAATGGACAGTCCTTTATCCTGGAATTGAACAATCAGAGAAACACTGGGTCCATTTTGACCCGTAGAAACTGTTTGCTTTAGAATAACAGTACTTCTTGAGCTTGTGAAAGTAAACGATAATAATAAATTTGTAGATACAATAATAATTCCAGAAGTCTCGAATACAGATTTGGGTCGTAATGGGTCCCTTAGTCCTTAGTGGTAGAGTTAAACGACTGAACGTTGAACGATTAAAACAGATTGATGACCAGTGGTCCTCGAGCTCAGTGATCTACGACGCCTTGAATAGACTCGAACCGTCGTGCCCCAATATCAGTGAGTCATTTGATCCCCGATGAGGCTGGAGGCAGGGTTCAAAGGAGACGGCTTGCACCCGGAAGCCTCGACCGGTATTGACTGTCAGAACCCCGGGTCATGAAAGCCTCGTGTGTCTTCCGAAGGACTGGTGATTCGCTGAATTAGAAGACAGTTTAGGGACACCTCGAAATCTCTTCGACGCCTGCATTCTAGGCGTATTTCAATTTTGCCTTTTTTCTCGAGTCGATTAATTGAACTCTTTGCACGCGATGTGGAACACAAACTAAGATAAAAATAAAGAATTACGAAATCGCGATACCAGGTTCTCTTTACTTTCCAACCAATAAGGTAGATATTAAATGGTTTCTGTTTTTCATTAATTTATGTGAGAGGCCTCATATCCAACCCCCTTTATTGAAAAATAATTAGTTTTTGCAAGACTCAACGCGAGAGACTCCACATTCGTACGAAAGACGTGGAAGATTGGAACGCATCTATCGAGGAACGATTCGCTCTAAAGACTAATTCCCCAAGCGTAGATCAATTGGGTTAAATCTGTACGTCGTGCCGAAAATCTGACGCCTCGTACGCGATCCGTAGCAGGTTCGACGACGGGTAAATTGATAAGACGGTCGTTTGTTTTTAAGCCAAAGGCACGCAAGATGCTCGAGACAGTTAGCCGACGGTGAAAGGAGCTTATCAGGTATATAGTCAGGTTCCCGGTCGACCGGAAGCCCTCCTCGGTGTCATTGCACGACGTCTGCAGCCGGCGCAGAAAAGAAGCAAAGCGCGTTAACATGTACCGTGCTTTATCGGTCAGGACGGAGAAATTGAACGGTAGCTCCGGGTGTCCCCGTTTTCTCGACGCACAAGGAACCCCGAGATAGCTCCATCGTGTTTTCGCCTGTCAGAAACACGTTGACCGGTCTTTCGAAGAACCCGAGCAGCCCAAGGCGATACGACTGCTTCGACTTTTCGACTATTTTCGGCTCGAACGACCCGATTCCCTCAAACTTAACTTCCTCTCCCCAAATATCTACAATTATTAAAAAATTGGTAATTCTAGTTTAAAGAAAATTCCTCTTGCGATCGAAGATATTTGGAGTCTTTGCGAGTACCTCCGTAAATGTATTAAATCAGGGACGGGTACAAAACTACCGGAAGAGTTCCGAGAGACGTTCCAATACGTATACGTAATCTCAGCTTTAAGAAAATTGGTGCCCCGGTTTCGCGAGGCTCTTTGAGGATCGCAATCGCGGACATCAAAGTACGTCTGCCCGAGAAAAGGCGAGACGGACGCGCGTTCCGGACTATCGACGTGTTGGTTCCGATTTTCCGCTTTTTTCGCGCATAATTCGATTTCGCGAGCCGAGTCCGTTCCGTGAGCCTGGGACAAGTCAGGGGGAGCCGTCGGGACGAAACTTGACGAGGCCGAATTAATCCGATAACGCGCTGATCGTCGCGCATCACCTCCCAATTGCTCAAACGACCCCGGCAACTAGAGTTTTCCGAGTCTTCGGGAACTTCCTGGACGAGCTGTTTGAGAGACCAGGTCCCAGGAAGCTTCGTCGAGAAATTAAAAACTTCGACGCGAAATCGAATCAGAGATCTGGGCTAGGACGACGATCCAAGGAAACATACTGCGACGAACGGAATCGTTACTTTGTTGTTCTTATTGGGATTTCCATACACCTCCCCAACACCCCTCAAATAGTCCACGAGAACGTAACTTTGTTCTTGAACAAATTTGTCATTGAACTTATCTTTACAGCCTCGTTGAAATTCAAGAGACACCTATCTACATTTATTTTCTATAACATCTAGTCTTCAGAATTCATTTTTTTAATTCTTCCTGGGTCTGCTATAGTGGACTAATCAGTAATGCAACGCTAACACACCCTGCCTTACACGCTGGTAACACACACGAGGTATACAAGTAGACCTTACATCCAATGTATTTTTTCAACCCATATTTCTAGAGCTCTAGAACTCTCTCACCATTTTCGAATCACATTCTTAGAATTTCTAAATATTCTTCATTAAAATACGCGTCGTTTATATTTTGAAACATTAAAATCGTCCAATCCGTTCATTAGTTATGACGTTTTAAACGTACGCATGAAATTTCAGGGAAAAATCCCATATATGGTCAGACATTACATTTTCGGTAAGGAATTTTTTTCTCGAAAGTACGCAGAATTTCGGGGGTATGTCTATTCACCAAAAATGACTATAATTGGCCCTCGCATCTAAAAATAATTTTTTTAGAACGATTTGAAATTTTTTAATTTTGTCGAATTTATCGACCTACTTGAATTTTTTTTCTCGAAACTGTGTAGGATTTCAGGGGTGTGTGTATTCACAAAAAATGATTGTAATTGACCCTCGCGACTGAGAACAATTTTTTCAAAACAATTTGAAATTTTTTAATTCCCGCACCGTAAGTTGCTGAATTGTCAAGCAGCTCTGCATCCAATCGCGATTCTTGTTAATTCGCCGCCGGGGGAGCGGCGACACGAACCGCGAACGAGAACGTAGCTTTCCTTGCGTTTTAGCTGAATATGTATGAGCACGCAGCTGCGCGTTCCATTCGATTCTCATAAATAAATCCTAGTGATATAGTAACGCTTTGACGGCCGTGCGTTTCGCGACGTGGATCGTTGCCCCCTCGCCAGCAGCGACTTTCGCGATTGTTTCGACGCGTTGAAACCCTCCCAACCGTTTCCTACCGGGGCACTTCTCCATTCTGCCATTTTATAAATATTCAGACATTACCAGACCCACGCTTATACGTATAAATTATTACGATCGTCTTTCGTGATTTTCACGTCTCGAGGTTTGAAGGTGCCTGTTTACGGGCATCGAGGAATAAAAATTTTGTTTCCGGGTGACAGAATCCACCCTTTCTAACGCAACGAACAATAAAAGGGGTCGCTGAAAGTGGCGATGTTAAGTGGCTCGCTCTGTATATTTGCGCGCACACAAAGGAATTGCCGTCCCAGGACACTCGTTTGTTCTCGAGTCATCGCTGTCTGCGCGGAAATGACTCTTGTATCGACGCTTCCTCTCGACGCCCTCGACGACTCCTTCAGCCTCTTTTCTCCCTCGCCTGTTAAGCCAAGGGACCCTACGAGGGGGGCGCCGAAATTGTCAACTCGGTACAACGCAGGAATAATTTGGGCCACGTAACATGAAAAATCCACCCACTATTATTGTCAGCAGTACGTGACATTCATAAAAGTCGTGAAACTACCCCCAAAATTTCTACACCTCGAAACCTAGATACAAGAAACGTTTTATAGGATATTATCCAACACTTGGCAGACGTCGGTGAATTCAATTAATCATAGGAGCAGTTAGGCTTCGTCAATCAGTCGGCATTTAACGTTTCTCAATAGTCTATATCTGGAACACTAATAGACCACTCGATCTATCATCAAAGGTAATTTAGTTTCTGGAAAACTAATTGTAAATAGATTCCGGGGATAGAGATTCCCCGAAAATTCCGAAAATAGTCGATGGTCGTTTTTTTTCGAGTTTCCACGTTCTATCGCGGAATCCAATTCGAGGTTGTAACTCGCCTAACTATAACGCGAAATTATGATCGATCCCGCGATATTTCACAGGAGCGTCGGTGCCATGGATACAGCGCCGTTAATTAATGAATCCGTTTCAATTAAAATCGCGATACATCCGACGATTTTGACGGCGCGGTCTTGTTTTACGTGAATCGTTTGTCCGACCAATTTCAATATATTTTTCTTATTCTTTTTCTCCCTCCATTGTATAAATACTATTAATTATGCCTCCGCCGTAATGATCGCGACGCTTGTAAATTGGTACGGTCGTCCAATATTTCCGATATCATTTGCCAACGTCCGTGCTCGTTCGATCGCGACCGTATTTATTGCCTTCGTTCGATTCGTTTGTAATTAAAACATTCGTTTCGTCGGGCTTGGCGATCGCGCGCCGACGAGCACACCGACACGACTCGTTTTCTAACGATTTTTACGCAAATGTTATTTACCCGGACAAAAGGGGCCACAGATACTCGCCAAGCTACGCGTTACGATAACACCAAACAAATGCAGAGCTTGTTGTTCCGCAACGAGCTTAATGGAACCCGTGAACTGATAAAACGCCGAGAATAAACGAAGCATTCCAAATGAACTCCAAATGAAGTGAATTCGAGTCGCGTAGTATCTGCCAGGTAATCTCGCGAGTAATGTTTCCTGACGCTGATTCTCCGGGTCGTAGAAATTAATATTTCTTCGAAAAGTAAACATAATAGATCGAATTAACGCTAGAATCACCGAAAATTATAGTGTATCTATTTGTACCAAAGAAATTGAAACGATAGATACATGAAGAAATATACAGGGGGTTCGGCCACTCCTGGAAAAAATTTTAACGGGTGATTCTGGAGGCTAAAATAAGACGAAAATCAAGGATATCAATTTCTTGACTGAGGCTTCGTTAGAAAGTTATTAAAAAATTTCAAATCATTATAAAAAAATTATTTTCGATTGCAGGGATCGATAGCAATCATTTTTGGTCATTACACATACCCCCGAAATCCTACCCAGTTTCGAGGAAAAAATTCCTTACCGAAAATCTAATGTGAGGTCAGAAATGCTTCCCTGAAATTTCATGCGAATCTTTAAAACGTCATAACTTCTGAACGGATTGGACGATTTTAATGTTTAAAAAAGCAAACTACGCGTATTTTGGTGGAGAATATGTACAAATTGCAAAAATATTCGAAAAGTTGGTCCTTGACCCCGCAAAATGAGAAAAACCCCATAAAAATGGTCCAATTTTCAAACAGCCATAACTCCTACAATTGTGAATATATTTCAATGAAACTTTTTTCTGAAGTAGAGCTCATGGGTACCTACAAAAAAGTATTAGACAACTTTTCTGTAGGTCGTCTAACAAAATTACTAAAAATGAAAAACGAATTTTTAAGGAATATCGACAAGGGGGTAGGTGCCTAAATTTTTCGGCGAAAAAAAAAATTTTCGAATCGTTCTGGAAAAATTATTTTCAGTTGCGGGGGTCAAATACAATCATTTTTGGTGAATAGACATACCCTCGAAATCCTGCGCATTTTCAAAAAAAAAATTCAGTAAGATGAACAAATTTTTCGACGAAAAAAAAAATTTTCGAATCGTTCTGAAAAAATTATTGTCGGTTGCAGGGGTCAGTTACAATCATTTTTGGTGAATAGATATACCACCGAAATATTACGCACTTTCGAGAAAAAAATTCCTTACCGAAAATGTAATGTCTGACCATACATTTACATGTTTCCCTGAAATTTTTCGGTGAAAAAAAAATTTTTCAAATCGTTCTGAAAAAATTATTTTCGGTTGCAGGGGTCATTGCAATCATTTTTGGTGAATAGACATACCTCCGAAATGCTACTCACTTTCGAGAAAAAAAATTCTGTACTGTCGGAACTTTAAACGTTAATAACTTCTTAACGAAGCCTCTATCAACAAATTGGTGTTCTTCATTTTCGTGTTATTTTGGCCTCTAGAATCTCCCATTATAATTTTTCCCAGGGGTGGCCGAACACCCTGTATAATACAATGAAAATAAGTGTTCATTTATTCTCCTACAGAAAATTACGTTATTTAACTTTTTTACAAGTTTTATTAGAAACTTCGAATGAGTCGTTTTGACTGCTTTGGTAACTCTAGTGTTAGTATTCAACGAGGCTTCATCGAGGTGGATTTTATTTATATTTGTTTTCCCGGTAACGAAACGCAAATTCGAGTATAATCCATAGAAGAATACAAAAATTAATTTGCGAGGGATCGAGGTACGGCGTATCCGCTGTTTTATAACGCTGGTGTTAGGAACCTAATTTAAAAATACGATGGATTAACGGCGAAGTGAGACGGAGTTAAAATACTGGCGAGTATGAAAGGTTGGCGAAAATTAAGAATTATGGGGAAACTAGAAAGTTTGAAAGAAGAGAGGTATTATAAGTAGGAAATATCGAGCGAGAACTCGCTATCGAAGGGAGCATTATTCGTTAAATATGTTTCATCGCGTTTTGAGTATCAACTTCGACGCGTGTAACCTATATACGAAGAGTCGCGGGAATCGTAGCGAAATGACAATGCTGCGTCAATAGCTCGCGATATAGAAACTTTAAAGTAGGTTCCTGATACGGTGAACGAAGCATTATTACATCAAATTTAAACAAACTATCATTTATTACGAAATATTCTCGTGACCCGTTTCGTATCATCGAATTAATTCGAACGCCCATGGAATATTAACGCTAGAACTACCGACAGTCATAGCGTATTTGTACCAAAGAAATTAAAACACTAGATACACGAAGAAATGTATAATGCAATGGAAATAAGTGTTTATTAAATTTCTTACAGAAAACTGCGGTAAATTTTCAAAAATTCAAACGAGTAAATTTTTTACGAGTTTTATTAGAAGTTATGACTGAGTCGTTTAGACTGCTTTGGTAGTTCTAGTGTTAAAATAGACGATGTAAAATTTAGAGAGATCTTTTAACATGCTTTTCTAATCGACTGGTGGGGGAAAACTCGTCGAGAACGTTGTCAAGCGGGATATTTTAGAAGATTATGATCGAACTGACGCGCAGTCAGCGGTGTAATGCAACACACAACGCGACTCGCAATTTCTTCTGGAATATTTCTTTCCGGTTCCCCGGGGTGCATATACCGTTGAAAGACAAGCAGAAGGACAGGTTAATGGCGTTATTTATCACCGAGCCGTTCGCTTTTCTATACATCGGGGACGAGAAGAAACAGAATCCGTGCGCGGAAGTCTAGAAACTTTCACAATTTATTTTATGCTCGGAGAAAACGATCGATTCGCCACGGTTGCCCGAGAATCTTTATTATCGTGGAATTCTCGACGCTCTCGATCGTAAAATTGGTCAACTCCACGGAAAAAATAATCGTAATTTTAAATAATACATTCTCTGGCGACGCATATAATATGGACACAACTTTGTTAAAATTCAATTCATAACGATGCAAACTACATTTACAGATCGAAGAGCGGGGTCTATTTAAGGGTGGAAAATTCAACGTCGCGCAGTGGACAATTTAAACGATCTAGGTGGACAAATTTCTTAAGAAACATGTTCATGAATTTTTTGTCACTATTTGCTTTTTATACATATTTATGATCTTTTTTAACGATAATATAAATGCATCGTAATATAATAATAATAATAATTTCGAAATCCTACGTACTTTCGAGAACAAAATTCGAGTAGGTGCTGAATCTTTCCGCGGAAAAAAATAATTTCAAATCGATCTAGAAAAAAATATTTTTAGCTGTATGGTTCAATTACGATCATTTTTGGTGAATAGACGTACCCTCGAAATCCTAACCAGTTTCGAGAAAAAAATTCGAGTAGGTGCTGAAATTTTTTCGGTGAAATTAAAAAATTTCAAATCGTTCTAAAAAAATTATTTTTAGTTGCAGGGGTCAATTACAAGCATTTTTGGTGAATAGACATACCCTCGAAATCCTACTCAGTTTCGAGAAAAAAATTCTGAAAAATGATGAAGATATCTTCTTTAATAGCATGTACTGATAAACTTTTCTATTAACCATAGCAAAAGTTATCACAGAATACAAAAGATATTTAATATTTGATAAATGTATGATAGCTTTCGGCTTAAGTAACCTATCGACATAAAAAATTATCCATATAATATGAACGAATGCAGTGTTATTTTACCTATCAACCAAACGATTTTCATAAAGTTAGGCATTTTACAGTATATACGAAATTTTATAAGATTTGGGGCTGTCTCGACAACATTAATATTTTCATTTTGTCCACCTAGATCTACGAAATTAGCTACTGTGCGTCGCCATCGACAGAGTCAGAGTCGTTTCAAAGTGGTTTTGTTTCTTCTTTGGCTCGATCCTAAATTGTATTTTCCAACAGAATGCGAAGAAACTTACGACGCGTAAAAAGTTGAAAATTGTAGAAAAGCAACGTGTCCTCGTTTCGTAGGATCCGCTGTAAGTGTAAG
This sequence comes from Colletes latitarsis, assembly GCF_051014445.1. Lineage (NCBI taxonomy): Eukaryota > Metazoa > Arthropoda > Insecta > Hymenoptera > Colletidae > Colletes > Colletes latitarsis. The sequence continues at coordinate 26,136,807 of NC_135141.1, read as the reverse complement.
GCTGAGCGTGGAACGAGGGTCGAGTTCCCTCGTTGGCGCGATCTATCCAGAGACCGCAGCCCGTTTTTAATGCGTATCGATCATCGGTGGCCAATTAACCCCGCAACAGCGGGCCACCAGTTAATTGGAGCGGTGCACGCATTGAAATGCGATGTCTGGGACAGGCGTGCGCGCGTTTCGTGCCTTTCGGAGATCGCTAATTAGCAGTAGCGAGCCCGTTCGTCCGATCGCGCGATATCTTGAACGTCAAACGCGACAGATTATCCCGAATTCGGCGAGATGGAAACACGCGGGAATCGCATTGTTCGGGTACGGGACGCGCGCTCATTATCGCCGAGCGACGATCGAACAATGGCGACGGAGCGACGCCGCCGGGCGTTCCTCGATCGGTGACTTTTCTTTTTTCTAATCGCGGAGAATTCCCGGCCGCCGTCGTTCCCCCCATTGTGCCGTCTCCGCGAACGAGAAATTGAAAATCGCGGAAAAATATTTGAATACAGACTCTGAACGCCGCGCGGACGATTTAGGGGGATTCGCTACAGCGACGCGCAACCTGCTCGAAACATTCTCCGAGTAATAAACGCACGCGAAACACAATTTTTAGGTGATTTATTATGAAATTTTTATCGCCAATCTCGAGTCTCTGGTCGTAGTAGTACACGATGTTTATATGTTTGGAAATATGAAAAATATCAGAGGGGAAGATTGTTTCAAACATATGGGGTGTTCGACCACCCCTGGGGAAAAATATTAATGGGCGATTTTAGTGACAAAAAATTCGCAGTAGATTTCGTAGATGGAGGGTGCGTAAATGATAATCCTCCCAGACAACTTTTCTGTACAGCATCAAACAAATTTCTTAAAAATGGGAAACGAACTTTTAAGAAAAATCGACAAAGGGGTAGGTGCTTAAATTTTTCGGTGAAAAAAAAATTCAAATCGTTCTGGAAAAATTATTTTCGGTTGCGGGGGTCAATTACAATCATTTTTGGTGATTAGACATACCCCCGAAATCCTGCGCATTTTCAAGAAAAAATTCTTTTTTTTTGATGAAGCGAGGCTTTTTGACGAAGCCTCGATCAATAAATTGCTATTCTTAATTTTCGTCTTATTTTGGCCTCTAGAATCTCTCATTAAAATTTTTAACACCCTGTATAATACGACCGACGAACGATCGCTTTGCACATTCGTACGGCTCTGGGAAGATAATCTGACTGATCGGTTCGGTGGTCGTGCAACAATGTACAATTTCCACGATTGTACCCGGCGGCTTTAAAGCCTCTGGGGGGACGACGAGCCCGTAGGTACACTCGTTTCGCAAAAACCATCGTTGTGGCCGATAAACTCGCATGTACGCATTCGACGTACATAATTAGCTTATGCCGGCATCGCATAAAGTCTGGCCAAACCGAACCTTTCACCAAGTTTTCCGGTCCGAAAACTGAAATAAGTGACAAATTGGAATATCTGCACGGAGGGAACGAAATATTCGTAATCGTGGTCATAAAATAATACAACCCCTAACGAAATTAGGCAAATAAAGAATAACAGCTTTTGTTCGATGTATACAATGTGTATTCGTTGGATACAAATTTTTCCCAGCTGAGATTCCTCTTATATTACGAGATAAATGTTGGACGTTATTTTAAATTTAGATATTTTAACGAGGTTGAGCGCCACTGGGTTATGCTCTCGATAGAAGCAGAAGGTACCAATGGCTCGTAATGGATAGCGATACCATGCATACGTGTGCTTCGAGACGCTATAGCAACCGTAATAAACTCGATTTTATTTGTATTTGCGCGTATATCTGTTCTTTTTACGGTACGCGAAAAAGTGCTACGGCCAGAACGATCGCTCCGCTTCGAATTGCTTCGCCCGTAAAGGATTAAAGTACTTATCGGTACGTACAACTTCTGTCCGGGCGAACGAATCATTCCTGAAGTAGGAAAAATACTTTCGGGACGCGATTAAAACCGTAACACGCGAACGCTCTTACTGCGATCGGTATCGTTGGGGCAAAAATAGATTTAACGCAATAAATTGTATAGTTTTTATTATGCATTCCAATTTAATCGACGATGTTTTAAGAAAGTTACATCGATTCGAACGAATCGAAATAAAGTTGAATCCATTTACGCTATCAAAATATTTTACCAAACACCATATTATACGCTATCACGCGCTCGTTTGGAGGATCAGCGGTACGAGTCTCGTTATAATTCTAATTGTAACATCATTTGTAAGATACGATCCAAATTCCTCCGCGTTGCCGCGTTTAATATAGGGAATCTCATTCCATTATCGTGCCACGATTGCGATTCTATTTTGAATCGCGTTTTGAAGATATGCTTGCAATTCGTACTCAGCAAACGTGGAATCCTCCGGCAAGTACCACTCGAATCTCGTTATGCGCACAGGAACTCCGCGATTTAATGTAAACACATAAATGTTAAAGGGGTAGTTTCCATTCGTTTAGTGTTTGTGTTACGCGTGTGTAGTTATAAATTCCATTCAGTTAGATTAGAACGGAAGTGGCATTAAAATGCGGCACGGTAGCCTTCAAATTATGCATACAAATATTTTAGAACTCGCACGATATCCGAATGGAATTACTAAATTTTCCGATTAACCGTTCGACGTCTAATCTCTCGTTTTCCGAGGCGGTGGTGCTCGATGGGTTTGAAATGTTCTCAATTACAGTTTACGCCCGTGTCGTTTCCCGTTTTACCTGTTACTCTTTCCATTTCCTTGTCCCTGCTACGGGAGAGGGGAGGCCAAACTTCATCAAGCATCGTCTCCGTTTCAATTTATTACTTCGCGGGATTTTCTAGAACCTCGAGCGGCAAAAACACTCGAGAAAAATCTGCAATTTCCGGGGAAACGACCCGTAGAATGTACGAAAACCGTACCGACTTTCCGCCCCCGGGGGATTAAATCATTTTTCCAACAAGACATTCTATTTACAACTTCCGAGACCGTTGAGAGGTTCGACGAACACGACACCACCCGCTATTATTTTATCGATCTCCTAATTTGAGAATCTGAAATTTGTATTTCTCGTTCGGAAATAAACTTCGATTCCATGCAGCGAGTATCACAATCGTCGAAGTTACATGATTTTAAGTTCCAAAGGCCCCCGGGCTATTTGCGATTGTAACTCGTCGTCGTAATTTAACTTCGGTCACGGCGCAAGACGGCGTTTGTCCCAGGCTGGAAAACTTCGCTAATTTTCATTTCCCGTGGAGCGAAAATCAAGCGAGGCACGTACGGTCGCGATACCCTGGAAGCTGTTGTCCTTTATCGAGCTTAACAAGAGAGCAGGATTGGACATTCCAACGGGATTCCGCTCCTGGCCATAAGTCGAATGCGATCCAGCAATGGTGTCGGGTCAATTTCCCGCAGTTCATCAACAAAGAAGCCGCCCTAATTACCTGACCTTAATCCAATGGATTACAATGTATGGATTACAATAGGCCATACAGTGTATGGTCTACTTTGGAGATAAGTGTCCCTGTGCACAGCGCCACAACAGTTTGGAAACGTCGAAACCCCTGAATAGGCGAAAATTACTGTCGAAGATTACGAATGTTGAGCCATTAATGTAAATTGTACATCTTTTTATTGGTATTTTGTACGTTTGCGTTTGTCGCGCGATAATCTTGCTTGTAAGACAAGATGGCTGCCAGATCGCGCTCTCACAAGCGCTCGACCGACCCCTCGGTTACTATATATGCATTCTTCCTTTCATTTTCCGACCTCCTACGATTCTCACGAGTTCCTAACCGCAGCAAAGAAGCGCCACAATCTCGAATGTGGGACAAGATGACCGCCAGTAGACAACGTTCTCTGTAGGCATTGCGTTACCTGTACTCGCGAAATAATGCTATTTCCTTATTTTGAGCCGACGAGAGCTAGCTCGAGGCCAGATTTGCCGTCAGAATTTTACGCGGTTAATAAAAAATGTCGACTATAACCATGGGATAGCAAAAGTTTGGTAGCCTCGTTTCGAAAATGAAACGGAACGATAACGAACGATAATAATGGGCGTCCTCCGGGCTCCAACGAGGTCGCGTCGCCGTGTTTCGTCGACGTTGATATCAGTTTCTCGGGCGATCAACGTCCAGTTGATTCGTCGGCGATCGGTCGGCCAGTAAAAGAGCGAAGAAACGAGCCAATACTGGATAAAGTTCCCCGCGCGAGAGGGGGCCACACGGTTAGCCGAACCGGAGTCGAAACAACCAATTTCCCGGGCACGACGTCGCGTTGCGACGCCGACGTAATGGCCCGTCGAACTTCTCGTTACGCCGGAATCTCGTCGAGAGCCCGCGGAGACGGCCGCGTTGGGAATAGTACGGAAACTGCGAGCACGGGAACTGTTGCGCGAAACGATACCGTTTTTGCCCAACGACGAGATAGATTTCGAACCGGCGAACGCGAAATTTGTCCGAAGAGCTTTTCCAGAGGAGATTGATAATCTCGCGGAACGAGATAGATGGATTCCCATCGATATACAACGGGACCCGACGCGATCAGGAAATTTAGCAACAAGAGGAAATTCACCAGCTTGACGAAAGAATACCCTTCGACGCTCTGCGCCATTTTATCGCGAAGGATACGAGAGGAAGTTAACATTAATATAGAAAATATTGTATAGGGATGGGATTATTTTCGCCGGGAATAAATTTAACGCGTTTCGTATATTGTCTTGTTAAACTGGTGTAAACTGATGTATTGGCAGTTCAATAATCAACCCTCCCACTACTATGTATCTAGTCTCATCGCCAAAGGAGACACAGTTCGAATACGAAGGCACGTACATACGTAAATCGTGTACCAAAACGAAGAGAAATCTTTAATCTTTCGAAATGCCGAATCGGAGAATAGGAAGTCATGAGTCTAAAATTTTGATTTGCATAGAGTATTAAACAGAAGCATGTTGATGCGTCGTTAAAGCGAAAGTCCGCGATGTATAGCAAAGGGAAAGCCATCTTGAGCAGCGAATACATTCTGCCTGGCGATACCATCTTCCCTCGGAGCGTTAGAACGGTACATCGAAGCGTGTTTCAAACGTCTCTTTCGATACGTATTATCGTAAGACGCGATTCCAAGATCCTTTCCACAGCGCAAACACGCGAGCTTTTATCAAAATCAATGTTGAACGAGGTCTCATCGTCATTCAGCGAACGAGGAGCGCGCTCGGAGACATCATCGAACAGAGAGACGCGTTTCCGCGAGCACGAGCGAATATTTGCCCGGTCTCGGTGCATAATAATAGGGACCAACTTCCGCCAGGATCTCTCGCGCGTCCTCCCACGGTCGACGTAATCAAGAGAACGAAGGGGAATTAACCGGCGAAGCTACTTCGGTCGTTGATAGGCGGCGTGATCTGCATCTTGTTTGCAGATGAGTGATCGAACGTTTCGTAAACAGACGGAAATTTGCAGCTCGCCTATTGTCGGCCGTGCGAACGCATCCCTGCGGCTATAATCCATTGAAAATACCGTTCGTAAGCCAAGCCTGTGTCCCTCGATCGATTCGCCGCTTTACCTTTTATCCAAGCGTTTAATAATCCCCTCGCCGGATGACCTTCTGGTAATAAAAGGATCCACGTGTCTTCCGTTCCGCCAACTTCGCGCGATACGTGAAAACAGTTTCTCAGATTTTGTCCCGCGGATGGACGTTCGTTGTTTCCTCGCGAATGTATTTGAAATAAATGCAATTCAGCGTTTCGGAAAACTGTGATCTACCACGAACAAGGTATACGAAGAATATATTTTCTACGTTAGATGATAGATAAGTAGGATATAAACGAATTTAAATTTACAGTTAGGCAGGAGTTTGGGTCTCTATATTAACCATTATATCAGGCAGGCAATATTTTGGTCCACTTCTCTGTTTTTCAAATTTTTTCTCGGAAAACTCTTTCGTTGGTCACAAAAGATCTTTATTAATGGATAGTTGGGTCTCTATTCGCAGCAACCTCCTCGTGGTGAGACCTGGGTAATATTATTTACCGTTTAATTAATAATCGTACCGCTCTTAGCTGGGTAATGCAATTATTAATTAAAAACTAAATAATATTAGCAAATTAGCTGCGATCCGCCTTGCTTAGGTCATCATGAATATAGAGCTTCTTCGCTAGGTTAGATTCTAGAGTATTGTCACAGACGAGGTATACGAGTAGATCTTTCACCCAATGTATTTTTTCAGCTCATTTTTATAGGGCTCTAGACAATTTCCATCCCTTCCCCATAGTCAACTCACATGTATTTACGCAACACGTTACAACTGTCTGCCCATCAATACTAATTCGGTGAATAATTTGCAGCTCTGTATGGCAATCAGATCGTGCCACGAAAGTCCATAAGGTGTAAGGTCCGCTCGTACACCTCGTCCGTACATCCGCCATCTTCCCAGATATCGGATCTCGGTAATTGCAGAAATTCCAACGCCATTTTTCCCTGCCAATATCCAAGTCGCACCGTATCGGTACTACTCCTTTGTTCGTTTCGACAAGTTTCGTCAACCGCTTAGATCTCCATCGTCGTGTTCCCGACGCCCGGCGAGTTTGTAGAACGATATTCTGCCTGATGGAAGTTGCTATCTTGGAAACGGGATCCCGGGAAGTACCGGGGGATAGTGTTTGCTCAGGTATTCCTGGCTCGGATGCTCGTTTCCCGTTTACAAATACGACCTGTTTTCGCGATACAAGAAGGGGACAGATTGTCGTATCAAGAATCTCTCGAGTCAAAATTTCGACCGACAGGGCTGGTGTTATTGAAAACTTGCGAGAGCAACATCTGCATTTACCGTGACAAAGGTCCATGAAAATCGGGGGACCAGGGAATTTCATCTTCGCAAATAGCACTAAACAAGTCACGCTCTCGTGTTTTCCTTTCTGTTTTTGGTTATTCCAATTTTGGGCCCTTCGAGTACCACATATGAGTGACACGATTTTTCACTAAGGAACTAAAACAATTAACTCTAAAGATTAGATGTTAAAGAAAATAAATCTAGATACGACTCTTGAATTTTAACGTGTCTGTAAAGATAAGACGGGTATGCTAGTTTTCAGTTGTCTAAAAGCAAAGTTTTGTTTTCGTTGGCAATTTGAGGGGTTTGACCAGGCAGTCGACGTGTTAAAGTCGAAATTTTTCACTTAAATCTAGTAAAAATAGATGATAACCGGTTCGTGACAGGCGCGACGTGGACGCAAATATCGGGAAATTGTTTCCCGGAGGCCTGTAACGCGTAAAGCCTCGACGCCAATAATTCTTGAAAAATCTCTCATCCTTTCGAATGAAATTTTTTCTCTTTGACCGATAAACCTGCTTCTGGCCTCACGTGAATTCTACCATATAGGGAATCCTCGACAGCGAAAGCTCTCCGAAGCGAACACGAGGGAGAATTGCAACGAAAAAAATCCTACCGTTTTGTGCCGGAAACGAATGTGGAGCGCGGCTCGTTCGTCCTCGTAAACCGGAAAGAGCTAATTGAACCGGTTACATAGACCTGTAATTTGCATGCGTAAATATGCGATGATTGTCGGAACAAGCATCGATCGATCCGTAGAATGGCTCGAAACGTTTGCAGTCGACTCGTTTCGCGGGCTTTCGGTACTTAGCTGCGTTTCCCATTGATCGTGTATTTGATCAGCTGTCGATAAACTGGGGAACAGGAACCCGTGTCAACAGATATTTACGTGTTTTTATCCGACCGCCCCTGGCCAAGGGGCTAAAAACGGAAACGAGGACGATTTGAGCGCGATTCGCGTGCTAGGAAAGGATCCATCGCCGCCAGAGGGCTACTACGTTGTTATCTCTCTCGCAAGCACTCGATTACGAATTCACATCTCTCGTCAACAGTGCCCCACAGATCTTCGCGTGATCAAAGTAAAGAATCTGATATTATTATAGTCTTGAGAAAAGACAGCTAATCGCATATAACGAGGGACAGAGGAAAACGTTTATAAGAAAAAATGGGATCGAGAACGACCTCGTATTTTCGAATCGCGGAAGAAAGATAGTCTTGAAGGACTCTCCTTTACTCAAAGTAATTGCAAGAACATTTTCTCCTGGTTCTTTCTTTCCCGAATAATCTTTTATCGGACTCGCTAAGAGTCCCAAGTTTCGCTGACAGTGCGTGAACTCGGCTCAAATCCAATCGGTACCGTCGTGAAACTTATTTAATATCGTCGAACGACTTATTTCGCCCCCACGGAAATCAAGTTCCGGGGAGGAATAATATTTTCAACGAGCCGGGAGTAACGTTTCTTGTCGCCTTATCTTAATTTCAAACCGAGTTTCGGAGATCTTTCGAGTCTCTTCGCCTCGTTGCGCTTCCCGTCTTCGTCCTTTTCTTTTTTTTTTTATTCTCTTTTCTTTTTTGCGCAAGGTTCCCCGCGCGAGCTTTTAAAGACCTTCAGCGGGGGCGGTTTCCAGAGGCGCCGTTCCGGTTCACCTAAATCTTTGCTCCATCGAGTGGAAAGCCCTTCTTCTCGTCGTCGCGATCACGAGAGGCATCGCCTGAAGGATTTTTCTACGGACGCGCGAGCCTCGCATAATTAATCCGGGGGTCGAAACACCGATTGGCCGTCGTTCAACGTTTTTCCCTTGATTTATCGGTGAACGTGGCTCGCCGTCGCGTTAGAAGAGCAAAAGTTGCGGCGATGTATCACGGTGGGAAAAATTGACGCGTTCGAGGAGCCTCGATAGACCTCTCCAGGGCCAGATTTCGAATTACAGAGGCTCGAAATTTACAATACGCGGGATTACCACATTTCATTTATTTATTACACCCTTGGTCGCTAACGATCGATGTTGTATAAACGAAGAGTTTTGTGTAACCGATAACCAACCCACTGTGAACGTGTATCGCGCTGATTCTGATCGTCCGTAAACAGAAATGTTAACAGTATTTTGTTTGATTGTTTGTAGCATCGAAGCGCAGTTTACGCTGTGCAAACATTGTTTCGTTTTACGTGGATCGTGCTGGATATAAATATTTGGAAAAGAACTATCGTTCGAAATGCATTTACTACGTGTATAGAATATTATGTAAAATTGTATTTGCAAAAACAATAGTCAAGATCACAATAGAAAGACTATACACGTTCGATATTTAACGGAGCAAACATTCCATTATTTTTCATACAAATTTTGTTTTACGTGGATCGTGCTGGATGAAAATATTTGGAAAAATTATCGTTCTGTAGCGCTGTTTTGCTGCGTATAGGAACTCGTGAGAATCGTAGGACAGAAAAAGCAGTTATTCTAACAGGCCTCGCCTTAGACCACTGTGATATTGGGAAGTCGGTCGAGGAATGTATAGAGGCTGTTTGATCACCCCTGGAAAAAATTTTAATAGGGGATTCTAGAGGCCAAAATAAGACCAAAATCAAGAATACCAATTTGTTGATGGAGGCTTCGTTACAGAAAAAAATTCGAGTAAGTGCTGAAAGTTTTGCGAGAAAAAAAAGACTTTCGAATCGTCTTGGAAAAATTATTTTTAGTTGCAGGGGTCAATTGCAAGCATTTTTGGTCAACAGACATACCCACGAAATCCTACTCAGTTTCGAGGAAAAAATTCCTTACCGAAAATATAATTTCTGGCCAGAAATGTCTGCCCGAATTTTCATGCGAATCTTTAAAACGTCATAACTTCTGAACGGATTGGACGATTTTAATGTTTAAAAAAGCAAACTACGCGTATTTTGATGGAGAATATGTACAAATCACAAAAATATTCGAAAAGTTGGTCCTTGACCCCGCAAAATGAGAAAAACCCCATAAAAATGGTCCAACTTTCAAACAGCCATAACTCCTACAATTGTGAATATATTTCAATGAAACTTTTTTCTGAAGTGGAGCTCATGGGTACCTACAAAAAAGTATTAGACAACTTTTCTGTAGGAAGTCAAACAAAATTATTAAAAATGAAAAAGTAATTTTTAAGAAAAATCGACAAGGGGGTAGGTGCTGAAATTTTTCGGCAAAAAACAATTTTTTCAAATCGTTCTAAAAAAATTCTTTTCGGTTGCGGGGGTCAATTGCAAGCATTTTTGGTCAAGAAATATACCCCCGAAATCCTACTCAGTTTCGAGAAAAAAATTCGAGAAGTTGTAAAATTTTTCGAGAAAATTAAAAAATTTCAAATCGTTCTAAAAAAATTATTTTCGGTTGCAGGGGTCAATTATAATCATTTTTGGTGAATAGACATACCCCCGTAATCTTGCACATTTTCGAGAAAAAAATTCATTAATCTCGGGACTTTAAACGTTAGTAACTGTTTGACAAAGCCTCCATCAAGAAATTGGTATTCTTGATTTTCGTCTTATTTTGACCTCTAAAATCCCCCATTAAAATTTTTCCCAGGGGTGGCCGAACACCCTGTATAGCAACCGCGCGGCCCCTCTGTTTTTTAAAAAATCACATACTTTGCCTTTGCTTTCGATCTCCATAAACCAAAAAGCAAGTTCGATTTTATTGTAAATTGATACCAAGTTGAAATTTCGAATTCTACTACGTTTGTACTAGGTTAGCTAGTTCGAGATTCGATGGAATAGTTGGAATTTGATGGAACGTCGGTGCACGTCCGAGTCGGTAACCCGTGAAGAGTACTCGACATTCGGGTCCGTTGAAACTTCAAGTTTATGCAGCAGTATTTGCGTTACATCGTAAAAAGACGGACAGAATATTCGTATCGCGGTAGCGGAAATTTCGAGGAACTAAGCCCTGGAGAAATACACGGAAAGTGGAGAAATTCAGCGTGTCAGGCACGGTTCGGGTTGTCTTGCAGATACACTACTTTATGATTTCCGATTCGGAACATACTGATACATTATGTATACGCAATTGTGAACCTTGTCCTAATATAATCAGGAACACGAGAGACGCTCGAAAATCCATGTATTCCAATGTTTCGGGGAGCAGTAACGTAATTGAAAGGTTAAGAATAAAGTAAAAGTGTAAGTTACGGAAGCAACGGAAACGACTATAAACAAATTATATTTAATGTTTGGAAAGGTAGTCTTGTTACTATAATACGAAGGATTTACAATTTATTGAACTACTCGTGTTAATATTTGGGTCAGAAAATTTCCAAGCACCTCCGATGTTCTTAACGTTAATGGACATACAATCTGAAAGAATGGTATTCACGAAATTTCATTACCGTAGATTTAATTACCTAATTCAGAACTTAAAGTATCTGCCAACATGATTACTTCGCATAAAATGAATTTTTAAACTCAAAGCATTTTTATTATGAATAGAGTACTGAGCGCTTGAGAATTAAATTGCTGGAATGCAATTGTACCATGTTCCGGCAGATTCAAGCATGAAAAGTCTTTGATAAATCAAGGAGACGCATGAAAATAAAATTCAGTCTGGCGTCGGCACAACATAAATCTCGTTGAATCTCGTTTAAATTTATCGTTAAACTTATTCTTCCTATCTAAAAGTACAATCTATAATGTATTTTTCCCGCCCTAAATAACGTGTCTTACTCTGGCATAGAAGCACACGTTCCTTTGCCGCCCAAAGTGGCGAAAAATTCAACTTCCGGTACATTAAACCGTTCGACACCTTTAATTCCATTAACTTTTGTATCGCGAATCACGTCTAAACATTTAAAATATTTTTAAAATCATATACAGTCGAACATTAAATTTTAAATTGGCAAGAGTTAAATTCGAGAACAAAAATATATCAATTATATTGTCTTCGGTAGTAGTCAATAGTTCCAAAATCGTCCACGGTGGCGTGCGCGCCAACGATTTTACGCGGGATTCTGTAACCTCAGTTCCTTCCGGTCGCGCCAATTTGCTTGACACGTTCTATGGTCGAAGTGTAGTGTTACGAAACAAGAGCCTAAACGAGCCAACCGATTACAGACAACGGACGGACAAGGATAACTCTACAGCCCGGTAAAAAGAATTCCTTTCTCTTCGGTTAGTTTTTCTCGTACCGTGTCTCAATTAATAATACTCGACCACGAACCGTGCCGCGATTCTTTTTACGCCGGCGTGGGCAGGTACACGATTCCAACGTACAGTATCTCCGATTTGATTAATTATCCGAAAAACCGAGTAGCGTGACAAAAACTTTGCCCGGGTTTCACGGTTTCTGGGAATATTAATAACCGAGAAAGGACGACAAGCTCGGAAAATACGAGACACGGGTTTCGATTCACAACGACTGTGTCGCTCTATAGCGCCCTATAACCTCGTCGTTCTACGTCCTAACACGGTTTCAACGCCCGGTCGGATGGGATCGTGGCAATTAGGCGAGAATCGTCGAGCCGGGGTGCGAGCTGCCTCGAAATTAATCCTTCGGGATAATAACGTGCCGCCGCCATTTGCTCCCCAGCTGCAGTGATAGCTCTTCGACTTTAACTCCCAGGGTACATCAGACCGAAACGAGGAAGAAAACGCGATATCGTCGTCGCCCCGGTATTCCGTGTTCTCGTAATCGTGACTAACCTATCCGACAATCGCACTTTTCTCATTCGGTCGTTCCCGTTTAATATTCATGGAAATCTTCGCTCATCCTTCGCTCGTATCCGCGACTTTTAACGGAGAACAAACGACGCGTCTTCTTTCTCGACCTAACCTCGAAATAACGCGACCGCTTTGCATCGTTTAAAAGACGATTAATTCGCACCGTGCTTCCGCGAGGTTAACCGATGGACAATAAAACGTTCGATATTTCTAGTGACCCAGTGCAGTGTTTCTCAATCTGTTCTAATCGTACAACGCTATTAATCTCACGAGATATTTACGGAACATAGTGCTCTACGTAACACGCTTGATAAGTGCAAGTTGAAATCTTTTTAATCCTTCTTAGATGCCATAGGTATTAACGTATGTACATTAAAGTCAGTTCTTGCGATTGTTCATAATTTTTATTGAGATTCTTATACATTTATCCGCGATCGATAAAATAGATCAAGAGAAAGTTCTCTATCGCTACGTTGTTCCAAACAAATGTCCACTTTGTCCGCCGTTACTTTTGGCGCTTCGTTCTCGCGAGGTTTTTGCAATTCTTTCCGTGGATTATTGTATCAACGATTTGATTTGCGAGGAATATCGGCTTCAGTCGGAATCGCGTAGCGGCCCGATATTATCCTGTTCCCGACGCCGCCTACTGAATAAAGCAAGATGCATAAAGCAGCGGCCGAGTAATGCGCGCGCCGTCGGTGCATTCGTGATTTATACCTGCGTGCACATGCACTCGCATTTCCGGAAGGCACAACCGGGAGGAACGGCATCTGTTACCATTACCGTTCCGCAGACTGTTGCCTATGAAACTGTCCCTGAAAACGGCATGCGTACTATTTTTTTTTTTAATCTCCGTTTCGACTCTTGAAAATTACGTGTGGCCCGAGACTATTCGAATAACAACATTTAAATATTTTACCGTTTAGAATGGAGAAAAATTTTCTTTCAAAAACACGTTGCAGAGTCGAATCACAAAAACGTCGTGTTACGTGTTCTAATAAAGCATCGTGAATTCATATCTTCTTTTTTCCGGCTTTATCAGTTAACTGGTACGAGTTATGTTTCCGAGATATACGCCAGCGTATGGAAACATAACTCGCGAGAAGCGTGGGTGTAATTTTGACTTTGTTGATTTATACTTTGCTCTCGTAGCTTAAGTTCGATACCGATAATCCGAAGAATATTTTAACTCTAAATTCCAATTGCGCGCAGTTTGCTTGAATGTGTTGATTTCACGTTATTTTTCTTTCCATTACTCGGATGTCCGACTGTATCGATTGAAATTGTGAAGCTGTTCATAGTCCCTGGTGAGCACATCCATCCGCGAATAATGGATTTACTTTCGTTTATTTTAATACGCCATTTGTAAAACTGTTTTTCTCTTTATTTATCGAAATTATAATACAGGCGTACCGTCAATTGCTGTAATTATCTCTGTCGGAGTATGCGATTTGTAATACGAAAATCTGATTTTTGGAGGTAACAGAGACCGAAACAAAGCGACCAACGAAGCACGTTCGTCGTTTAGGGTTTATTAATTTTCCATTTCCGGCGTTGTATATCCGGCGATCGAATTAATCGCGGCGATTATTTCCGCGATAAAATATCTACCGACTCAGGATACAATGCAGAGAGAGAAGACGACGAAATCAATGGGAGAGATTTTATTTCGCGTTTATTATTATTACACGCGAGCCTGTGCCCGGCGTACAATGCGCGACGACGTGATTTCCAAACGCCGGGCATTTTCATAAATTTTTTAAGAGCCTGAAATTTCTGGCGTTCATTGTCGCGGTCGTGCAACGGTCGGTGGTCCAATTCATATCGACGCATTGTGTCATTAATAGTTCATACGTACAATGGAAATACACAGAGCGCTTCGACAACTGTGTCACGAATTCGCCGGAACGAAATTGCTAGCTATGCAGTGTGGCGTCGCCTCCCATGCTCGCCACTAGAGGGGTCGCGCTCTCACAAGCGCTCGACCGACTGCCCAATGTCCTAGTCTAAGGCAGGACCTGCTAGAAAGTCGTACTAATGAGTGCACCAACAGGCCCTCCTTTCCCTTTCTGTCCTACGATTCTCACGAGTTCCTAACCGCAGCCAAGCAGTGGCACAAAAGTTTCTACAGTTTGTGCTTAAATATGTTTAAATTGCCCCGCTTTGCTCGATGATTTTAACTCGCCAAGTTTAACTATGGTGGTCTCTAGCTTTATTAATTCCTCGACCGTGGTTTAAAAATCTTAGAAAGTTGCATTTTAACGTTCGACAATTTCCATTTTACGCTCTTCCGCTAAATGATTTGCTCGCAAATTGAAGGTCTCTTCGTATGCGGAACAATCAGCAAATTGAAGTCGAAAGACATAAACCGCTGTTGCACGCCGATTGTACATCGCGTGCCCATTGTTTACTGGCGTGGTATTGGCAAACACAAAATAGTTACTCGCGGAAACGGAATAGAGAGCAATTTTGGTTTCTCGTTGTTATCGAATGTTAAACAAAAAATTCTATTTTTGTTATGATCACGAAATAGTAACATTAGCGCAAGGGATTTTTATTTTTAATAATAAAAATCGTTCCGAGTGAAAATTACCGAGGTTAACGGGTAGCTTCGTTAAACCGTAAAATTTTACTAGCAGTTCCATTTAATATTCCGCGATCGAGCCCGCAGTTTGCCCTATCAAGAGCTGTTTGAAATGTTCTCTTTCATACGAAACGTAACAGCCCTCGGTAAAATACAGAGGAAAAAAAAAAAGTAATTCCAACATTATAAACGCGTTCGCTAAAGCTCCTTGTTACGCAGTTATCCAAACATTTTACGTTCCGCGCGTTTTACGTGAACTCTGTAAATGAGATTCTGACTTATCGATATTTACCGAGATCGTTAACGACAGCATCGTATCGGACTCGTGCCGCTTAGTCGAGAATTTCTCGAGCACGGGAACCGCAACCACCTTGTTCAGGATTTCCGAGTATCCACGGCTCTGGATTTCAATTACAATTTGTAACTTTGAACTCTGCGGCAACACTCCCATGGAATACTAACCTTTCGCGACTCGGCACAGTGATTAATAGCGTGGCGCGATAACACGGTTGCTTTGCTCGTCCCGTACCACGAATGGAAATTAAAATTCAGTGAACGCGAATCTGGACGAATACGAATACGAATATGAGTACGAATACGAGAACACGAGGACGCCACTAATCTGTTCGTTCCGACGTTGCATGGACCGAATTCAATCTTAACTCTGTTGCATTAGGTCCTCGTTATTTTAATTCTCTGAAATAATAAACTGTTATTTGCATTCTTGTAATCTTCTCACGCATAAAATAAAACAGATGACTGCGAGTCGTTTTCACCGCGAAGCTCAGCGTCGAGCGTTGGGTATATTCACGTTTCACGGAGTGTCGTTAGATTTTTACGCGTTCCAAGTAGCAGTTCTTCGCCTCCGGTGATTACAGAAGAAGGAACGTTAAAAACCGTTAGGCGAGGATTTAAAGGAGCCCGGGATTAAACTATTTGATGTACTTTCTTTTTATCGTAGTTCCTCCGGACAGCTTGTTACAAATGCTCGAGTTTTATTAGTTCCATCGCTGTGCCGGGGTTATTCGACGTGAAATTCCACCGGATAGAGAAAGTTCCCAGAGGGCACTTGCGCGTGACACGTCGAATTAAGCCCAGAAATTTCTCAAGAGTCACGGGGTTACGTTTAACCAAGATCCTTCGAATATCCAATATTTCCCGAGCTCGCCGCTGACGTTCTGTTTTAAAAGGGCCGCTTCGAAACGTCCCCGAAACTTACTCTTTACGACCGCTCACGGGTGAGGGGGAGAGAAAAAATTCAATCTTCGCGTCCGATGGTAATTTTAATAAATCCGCTGTCCCATAAAGCGGAGAATAGTTCGCGGTTATCGAACGGACGTCGTTCTGTCGTTGAGCAGAGCTAGGCCACTCGCCCACCCAAACGACGGAAAATTATTACTTGTCAATTGCCTTATTACGAATTAAATCATCCCAACCGATTTGCACTTTGTTCGTATGTGAAATAATTTCACCACCTTCCGGAAATATATCAAACGCCTCTTTTTAAACGTTTCGAGCATCGTCTGGCGCCATTCAAGTCAAGTTATGGGGCACCCAGAGAGTAGACTTTTTTTTTATATACAGATGGTCGTGTAAAATAGTATATGGATCCCTAGAGTATGCTCGACTGTTTCATACGACGCTCTTCCATCATCCTCTAGCATTCAACTCAGTCGACTGTGTGCGTTAAACGCCTATGGGCGTTTTTGTAGGCGCGAATCGGTAAACGCGAAGTTAGCGACGAGCGGCCATTGCCCCCTATCGGCGAATTCAGATTTCGCTAGTGGGAAAAGAATGTGCGTGAGATAGGACAGTCGTACCTGAACAGTTAATGACAAAGGACGTTTAGAGTGTGTGTGTGCGATTAGCCACGAAGGACTGTGTGCTTTATTACGACTTTTCCATATTATTGTCGGTGAGGTACGTGGTAGGAATTGAACAGGGTAAGAAGAAATAGTTTGCACGAGATAACCTTTTAGATAACCTCGCAAGTCGTACTAACAAATCAAGGTGGCACCCTCACCGATCGACTACGTAGCGCTCTCGATCTACAATCGACTTCAATAATTATAAATGCGAGAGATTATTCTATTTCTGTTTTCTTTTTCATTCTACACTCTCTCTCTTATTCGAGCACGAGTTCGAAGCTGACGCTTACAATATTTAGATATTTATTTAAAACTAAGAATTTCTGTTTTCATCGCTACTCGTCCTCGAAACAAAGGCTGACAAGGACGCGTCCAATGCAACGTGTACGATTAATTTCGGAGTCCCGGTCGCTTCAAAAGTCCGGCAATAATTAAACGCGCTCGACAAAGAGAGTCTGCACGGACGCGGGCTGACTTCTGAACCCGTAAGCCAGGGGGACAAAGGACACTTCCAGCTCATAATTCAATCTCCGTATTGTTCCTACGGAGTGTCAACCCTGGTCAGGTGTCGTCTTTCGCCCCTGGGAACCGCACACCCGGACAATGGGACGCGATTTAGTGTTAAAGACTCTCTTCTGCGACGAAACAAACTGACCCAGGGTTTGCTTCCCTCGCCCCCCTCCCTTGAGACTCGCTTCGAGCAATTAATCCCCTGCGACTGACTGTCGAGAGTTCTGGTTTTCTTCCCCGGACGTGTCCTCCGTACGTCGAAAGAAAAATAATGGCTGGGTTACCATATTTTAAGTCCGTTCGTTTCACCGTTTGTCGATCGTTTACGTTTCGTCTCTTTCGAAATACTTTAACACTTTGACGGCCGCTATCACGTATACGTGACTTTGCGAGCTAGTATCAGTCACCATTTCATCATACATCCAACTTACTACGTTTGTTGAGGTTACACATTTATAATTTCTTATAATAATATCCCTAGCATCTTTGTGTATCTCACTCTGGTATACAATATCAGTGGTGAAGGTTAACGAGAGATTAATGTAGGTCGATCTTACCTCGGTTTCTTGCGTAATCAATTCCACGAGTTATCGGAAGAAGGTTCCATTGGGATGTTGGTGTCGCGTGTGATTTATGCACGACGTTGCATCGTATTTCGGCCAACTTCCTAGACAGTTCTTGAGCGAACCATTTTCTAAAAGACGAATAGGGCGTGTGGAACATATCGCCCGGGCTCGTTTGTTCCCCAGATTTAACTCCGGTTGGATTTTTATATTTATTGTAATGGGAGTTACAAACGCGAGACACGGAAATAAAAGGTTTCTGGTTTTATCGTTTTTTAGACAGACGAAATATTTTCGACAGAAATCTGTTAACAGATCGAACGAGAAATTAAAAATCCGGTGATCTCGGGAATATTGCTGAGATTTACGAATTATTTCTTAGTTTAATATATTCGCGGAAATTTCCGCGACTCGTTTGGAAAATCGTCGGTTCGTGAAAGCGTAGAGAGACTTTCGGATAAAAGCGCGCGGATAAATTTATAGAAACGCATTTCATTATAAGAGAATAACTATATTAGTTAGGAGTGGCGATACGGAAATTTAGCGTCGACGTCGTTCCGCGTTTTGATAAATCACGGAATGCGAGAAATTTGATCGCTAGAAATTGCTGGACCATGATCGAATGTTATTGATCTCGAGGCAAAAGGAAAAATGGAATAGGTAATGGAATCTAATAAAATTCTGTCGAAATGAAATGTTAATTGCTCTCTGATGTATTAAGGTCGCGGTGCTTTGTTTCACTCTATTAGCTGACGTTGTGTTAGCACTATCAGTGACCTGATTCAATTAAATAGACATCGGTGCGCGTAATTAGTCCACACGCGTGCACAATTAACTGAAAGAGTCGTATATAAATTTCATTAATGCGGCTGGTTAATTTAGCTTGGAATAATGATTTCCCTACGATTAAATCATGGCAATATATCCCTTGCGCGTATTTATGGCCAATAGGGTATCAAGGACGAATTTGTTATTCTGGAATATTGCTTTGTTTTCAAACGAAATTTTACTTCGCGCTGCAACGTGGATCACTTTATACGTAAACTAATATACGAAACTAATGCATGTTCGGAATTTTAAATGTTCTCTTAAAATATTTTATACAGGGTGTTCGGCCACCCCTGAGAAACATTTTAATGAGAGATTCTAAAGGCCAAAATAAGACGAAAATCAAGAACATCAATTTCTTGATTGAGGCTTCGTTAAAAAGTTATTAAAAAATTAAATTAAAAAATTTCAAATCATTCTAAAAAAATTATTTTTGATTGAGGGGATCAATTACAATCATTTTTGGTCAATACACATACCCCCGAAATCCTACCCTCTTTCGAGAAAAAAATTCATAGATTGCTGTTCTACAGGCGGAACTCTAAACGTTAATAACTTTTTAAGGAAGCCTCCATCAAGAAATTCGTATTCTTGATTTTCGTCCTATTTTGGCCTCTAAAATCTCCCATTACAATTTTTCCCAGGTATATAAATCAGTTTAATAATATAAGTTTTTTCGATTATTTTTTTTTCTTACCGACTGTGGATTGAACATGGCGATATATGTTCAAACGATTGAGGGTCGACACATATCAAGGAGAACAATAGCGTTTCACTGAGAGTAATTATTCAACAGTGTAGTAGCGGTGGAACACTTCGCACGAGAGTAATCGCAACACGTAACTGGCCCACCCGTACGATTAATTTGCTAGCGTTACATGGAAATTACAAAAGCAACATTGTTAAGGCCACGATAATTAGTTCGATGGTATTAAACAACGACGTAAACTAAATTTTCAACTAGGGAAATCGCCAACTTATTCCCGTGCTTTTAGTTTGTTATTTAAAACATTGTAATACAGGAGTAACGTCGGCAATGTAACGCGTGTACTTTCATTTAATCCGTACAAATAATTCGCCCCTGACGAGGTTAAATTCTACCACGTATAATTAAACCACGAAATAACTCGCAATACGTAATTATAATGTTACAATGAACGAGACTGTGTTTCCTATTATGTTTGTTGTTACGAGATGTGATGAAACACGACTGCCTGACAAATATAAAATTGAACTAATTACAATATTGGGAATGTTTCCAAAACCGAAAATTCTTGCGCAACGTTCTGTCGTAGATATAATAAAAATAATAACAACTGTCAGTACGATAAATTTGCCCAGCCTGAATCGCAAACTGTTATAAACAAAATAAACACAAATTTTTGTCATAGATTTCGTTTAGAAGCTTCGATAAATAAAAATTGTTTACGTATCGAATCAACGGAACGTTACTCGTTTTTGTGCCGGAACACAGTCCATTATTATTTGGAAACGAGTCACGCGAATTGTAATTTTTATGTTAGTAATTATTCTTTCTACAAAGTGTCACGACCGTAATTAGGAAAGTCTTGGAAAAAATCACGCGGACTAAGTTAATATCTCATCGGGCGAACCGCGACTAAGAAGAACCCGCGACCCGTAAAATTAACGATAATACCATTTTTTACGGGAACATAGTCGAGAGAGCCGCCCCCCGTGTTCATTAAACGAGCAACGTCGAGCGTGTAATTAACGTTTGATACGACGCGGCGGCTCTTTGTCGCGATCTCGAGATAAAGACCCGACGAGAAACTTGAAACGCTCCTCGTTACTTTCAAATTAAAATATTCCCGCGGCGATCGTCGCGGCGTTTGTCGATCGATTATCCACGGTATCGGATTACGGGAGTCGATTAGGGAGATCGATAACCGGTGTCTATCGCCTTCTGTAAGCGTTTAAGTGCCCCGACAATCGGCATCCTCGGGATTTAAATGTATAATCGTGCCCGTGGAGGTGAGCAGTCTCCAAATCGGCTAAGGGGGATCTCCAACCGATGGAAATCGCTATGGCGTCGAGAGAGATTTTAACCCACTCGCCGTCGCACGATTAATTCGACCGTTTCGCCGCAATTTTCTATATCCGATCGATCAATTTATTTATTTAACGGGACGCTATCCCCAAAAAATAGAGTGTTTGAAAAGACCTTTTAATTTAGAAAATTAATCCATGGCCATCCATCGAAAAAATTTACATGAGCGATTCTAGAGACCAAAATAAGACGAAAATCAAGAATACCAATTTCTTGATCGAGGCTTCGTTGAAAAGTTATTAACGTTTAAAGTTACGTCTGTGGAACAGTTAATACGCCAGTACTTTACTTCAGAACTTTAAGCGTTAATAACTTCTTAACGAAGCCACGATCAACAAATTGATATTCTTGATTTTCGTCTTATTTTGGCCTCTAGAATCACCCATTAAAATTTTTTCCAGGGGTGGCAGAACACTTTGTATATCGAGTATCGATCGAGCATTGTTCTTTTAGAAACTGTGCGTCAGTCTTTCGGAAGGGTTAAAGGGCACCTTTTGCTCTTACGATAAGACGCTCCTCGTCGAATTTTTTGTTTTATTTTCGTGACAAAGGGACGTAGCTCGCGCACGTGTGCCATTTTTTCTATTAAAAGGTTGGAACAGGCATTTTTGAGCCGTCGCGATAAATTTTAGGCGTATCGTGGCGCGAGATCAAATCCGTAGGTCGGTGTCGGGTTCAGTTGACGCTAACTGTGGTATTTTTCTTTCTCTCGTTCGTCGGTATCTTGAAACGCGGCGTTTTCAGTAGCGAAGATAAAGCCATAACTGCGACGGACTCCGATGTCCGCGTAAAAGCGTTCCCCGTTAGAAACGGTTGTTTCAAACGGGGTATTTTGTTAGCCCCAGACGTTTCCTCCTGAATAACTAAAATTTCCCTTTCGGATGGAAGTACGCGAATTATACTTTAAATTCAAATGCACACACGTCTGCGTAAAATGGTCCCCGACGCAACCTTTTACCTGGGCGAACCGAAAGATTAAAGATTCGTTTCAGAATATTTCCATAGCCAGATCGAAGTAAAGATTCTCCTCCTTTTCAGATTCAACGTTTTTAAATACTCTGTCGCTATTGATCCATCGATCTTAATCAATCTGTCAATTAAATCATCGTTCGTTACACACTGAATCAGTTAAGCGATCAGATTGTCGATCAACGGAGCAATCAATAAGACAATTACTTATTCCGTTTATCAATCAATGGGATAGGCAATTAATCAACTAACCCATTTGGGATGTAAACGCATAGTTCTCGGTCTAACAGTTGATCGGATATTAAAATTTTCACTTAGTTAGATAAATAAATCAGATGACTATACAGGGTGTTCGGCCACCCCTGGGAAAAATTTTAATAGAGGATTCTAGAGGCCAAAATAAGACGAAAATCAAGAATACAAATTTGTTGATGGAGACTTCGTTAAAAAGTTATTAACAATTAAAAACAAAAATTTCAAATCGTTCTGGAAAAAATAGTTTCAGTTACAGGGGTAAATTACAAGCATTTTTGGTCAATAGACATACCCCCGAAATCTTACGTAGTTTCGAGAAAAAAATTCGAGTAGGTGGACAAATTTTTCGACGAAATGAAAAAATTTTAAATCATTTTAAAAAAATTAGTTTTAGATGCAAGGGTCAATTACAATCATTTTTAGTCAAGAGACATACCCCCGATATCTTAACCATTTTCGAGAAAAAAAATTCTTTACCAAAAATGCAGTGTCTGACCATATATGAGATTTTTCCCTGAAATTTCTTGCATATATTTAAAACGTCATAACTCCTGAACGGATTGAAGGATTTTAATGTTTCAAAATACGAACAACGCGTATTTTAGTGAAGAATATTTAGAAATTCTAAGAATGTGACTCGAAAGTGATAAGGGGTCTCTAGAGACCCAGAAATGTGGAGGAAAAAAAATACATTGTATGTAAGGGTTACTCGTATGCCTCTGCGGAGGGAGATACGTTACAAATAGGCGCGAATCACGGCTGCGTTCGACGTAAAACCGGGAAACAGAAGGCACATTGTCAGTCGTTGAGCACGGAAAACTGTTAACGGAGTTTTATTAGTCGTTGCCTCGGTCGTCTGGTTTACGAGCCACGCGGAAGAAAAACGCATTCCAGTTCGCGCGCCGCCGGTAGATATCGGACGCATAACGCCCGAGATATGTCGTTTCCGGCTGCCAATATCCGGAAAATTCGATAACCCTTCCCCGTTCGTCGGGCAATAATCTTCGTCGAACGTTTTACGCGCGACTCCTACTCGAAACCGATGAACCTTTAACCGCAGCCGCGAACCTAATCGTCTTTACGACAATCGAGTCGCGTCCCCGATTAACGAACGACGAAATCGCATTTGCAGCGGCGTCGACGAATTGATCGCCCTCGTTATTCGCCCATCGGTGTTTAAATTCGATTTCCAGCGCCAAATAATATATGGAAAATCACGACTTCGCGAGGAAAAAGTCGAAGCTAATTATAAATAACTAGGTATTCCTGCAGCGTTTCATTATTTCGAAATTAAACTCGTAACGCACCCTAACTGCCGATGGCGGCTGCTACACCTCTTTGCCCAAAAGACTGGTATTAAAAACGATGTACATTATCACCGTGGAAACGGTGCTGGAAAATTCTGACAACGCCATGTGCGTTTCAAAGGTAGTAACACGAAACAAATACGAGCGTTTCTAATTCTAAGGAACCAGCTACGAGCGTTTTGCTTAATTTTACTGGGACGATTGAATCAGCGACCGATTATCGAGACGGAGGATACTTAATGTAAAGTAACTTTTTCCATAGGGAGAATCGTCCACTTTTTTTTTCGGGAACGTTATGCTCTTCGTGACTATAACACTTCCGGGAACGATCGAGCTAGCGTTTTATCTGCGCTACAAGATCGCGGCACGAGTCCCTCGGAGCCAATAGCGAACGCGAAACGGGGGTTAGAACCCTCGTTCGAGAAACCGAATTGTGATCAAATACGTTCGAAGCGAAGATATTCGTTCAAAGGAGCGATTTAGCCGCCGTAATCGCGACGGAATCGCTGCAGCTAACGAGCAATGGTAATCCGCGACGCAATGATCCATAGCAGAGATCGGCGTTAGTTAACTGCCGTAATTGAATATTGTTGCCTGTTCGTGATCGACGTCTCCGCGTGAAAACGGGCTGATAATATCGACGCTCTTGCTTAGGAAGTCTCCTAGTTTAGATATAAATCGAAACGACGTTCGTCTGTTCGCTAGTTTTCGATACAATTATATGTATTATAGAAATATATTGAGTCAGATTTTGTATGTTGTCTTAGGTATTTTTTTATAAAGAAACTATGCAAGTTCATGGATCGACGTTTTGTATATGTGTTTATTATTCTTTTAGTAATATTCACAAATTTTTACAACAAGAAATAGTCAAAGTTAGTGGCAGTATAAGAAAAATGTTCTAATGGCTTCCACGATTCCAGCCGTTCTGTTTGAGTCAAAGAAATGAAAAATTGTAGGATACATTTTTCTATAGTTGAAACTAAAAGGGCAGAACAAAATTGATCATTTAAAAAATGGTAGCATTTTGAAGTTGAAATACCGATATTGTTCTTGTTTTTAACTTTAGCAGACTATACATATAGATATAGTAGAAGATCCCCTGAAACACGAAGGCAATAAAAGGGGATCATCGAGTTTGTAGCTAGGGCGAGGAACGAAGTTTGGAACGAGAAAATTTGGAAATCGGAGACCGATAGCGTCGGAGATCGAAGATAATTATTATCAATTACCGTAGTGCCCGTAGAGTCATCGGCGAATGAGAAGAAATGGCCTTGTAATCTTCAACAAGGCGCGCGAGTTTAATGGTAATTTATGGGGGTAACTAATTACAGTAATTTCCTCCCCTGGAACATTCTCGAGGCGATATTTCAATGAATGCGCGTTTACCGCGAAGAATCTACTTTTTTCACCCCCTCCTCCTCCTTCCACGAAAGCTAAGAAATCCGCGAAGCCCTCCTCGTGGCCACCGGGGGTTGAATCGCTTTCGTTGACGGGAATTTATTCCAAGGAAGGTTTGCAGAGGGGTTGATTCCTTTGCGTTTCGATGGTTGAAATCCACGGAGCTCGACAGCGTCGTTCGCGTCCAATGGAAACTAAAAGCATTACGTATTCATTAACGCGAGAGTTTAGTATTCTCTTTGTAAGCACGCACCCTCTTTTTAATCCTCGAGGATCATCTTTGCTCGCGTGTCTCTTGGAACCAGAGCTTAAAATCTCTGCAACAATGCGTGCAAAGTGATTGTACATCGAATGAAAAAATTGAGAAATTGTTAGCTCGACGTCGAAGAACATTGTAGCCCTTGGAAATAATTTATTCCGTTGCCCACAGATATATTAGACGTAAAAACGTAACGTGTCTTAAGAATCCCTTTTGGCGGCCCGCCAGACGCTGTCGTTTGAATATTTTCGATTGCGCAAAACCACATCTTGCTGACTATTAAGTAGTAGTTGCCAGGCTCGTTTAAATCATTTTCACTTCGATTAACGTCTCGAACGGACAGGCGTAAAAACGGGATGACTAATGGCGTCTAGTTTGCGCGATCGGTGTCTTTAATATTCATAACCGGGACGCGTTTAACGGTAAAAACGATAGAATATTCCAATTCGTTGCAGGGCTCTGAAAGATTAACGACCGATCTGTCTCATTCCTGTAAAAGCTTCACGCGATATCGTAGCATCTCGAGTGGTCAGAAAATAATTTGTTGATCGAGTTTCACTTGAAGAGCGTAGAAAATATTTACGATTACTTTAAAAGAAAGGAAAAATTCAAGAAACACGTACATACGTAATTTATTTCCCGAGCAAATCGCCGAAGAACCTCCGCAAATATCCCCCGCGGCTCCTCGAAGGAAATTGTACGCCATTCCGCGTGCACTCGTCCCGCGAAGAAAACAAAAGGAACAAGTTTAATATACAGACCGCATTAGTTCACCCCTGGGACCACACGCGACTCTCGAAGACTCAAGAAGATCGAAAGTAACGCAGTGTTCGGTGTTCTTCGCGATCCCGGAACTCGGAACTCGGATCTCGACAAATATTTGCCTCGACTCCCGGTACCGATGCTAATACACAAGAAGCCTCGAGGGAGTTGTTGAAAGTTGGCTGCAGGAGCGATTGCTCGTCGGCTTTAAGTCGCGAACGGCGTGGAAAGTAACTTGGAAACGTGGTCAATATCGTCCAGACGCTTTCGATTGTACGATGTTCAAAAACCAATCTCGAAACGATTACGTACGAGTCCGGTCTGCGATTGGAGAACGTCGTGTTACGACTTTTGAAGAATCCGTGCTCTGGTATCGAGTACGAGCCAAGGACAAAGAAATTTTCTACACAAAGAAAGAAAGCAGTATGAAAGGAACAAGGACCGCCGGATGCAAAGGAGAAGACAATAGGAATGGCAAAAACAAAAAACGCGGAATTTACAAGAAAAGAAAAATTATTAAAAGGTGAACAATAGCTACGACGTCTTATTCGTGAAGTTATATTTCATTCTTCGTCCGAATGAGGTTAAAACGGTTACCCATACGGTAGTTGACCTTAGTTCTGAGAGGGGGCTCCACTTGACACATCATAAAACTCGACGTCGAATGGACGCGGAGTGTACCCTGATCTGAGATAAAGTTTCCAATTGTGTTGTTCTTATTTATCTTTCAGGTGTTCTTTTCTACGTTCGACAAGATACAAAGCAGAAGACCATAGCTTGGCTCCGTACCTTTCTGGAAACTGAAAATTAACACCACTTTGTTATCGCTGCCACGTGTCACGCAGTTATTCAAGATTCGCTGTATTCAGGTTATATTTTTAAGTCGCTATTTTATGATAATAATGTTAAATTGGTAAGAATACGCTTGGAAAATCTACTACAAAATGTTTCCGTGCTTTTATGAAACTCGGTCTCCGTGGTTGTGGGGTCGAGATTGCTCGCAGTTTCAAAGTCCAAACGTATTACGGTAATGTCCTTCGGTTGTTACAAATTTTCTCACTCAAGTTGTTACAAAATTATCTCCTCTTCCTGGAATTACCAGCAAACGAGCGACCAGCTCGAGTTATACGCGAACCGCGGTCGGCCATATCTCAGGTTACTAATGAGTTACCAAAGCGAGTTAAATTTTTATAATTTTTATCGTTACAGTCGACCCTTCTGGACACATCTAACCTATATTATATTTGCAACAAAATGGCGGACCTTGATGTCCCAAAGCTCCTCTATCTTTGTCAATTTTTTCCAGAAAATGCACGCTTCTATGGTCGATCTGGCACCGAATTGCTGAGATATTATTAATGTATAATTTCGCCAGTCCCGCGGTGAACAGTAATTCGTCATATATAAAGTGTCCAGGCGGTAACTGAATATTTCAAAAACGGTCAATTTGGGATTCTCGCGCGGAGCGAAATTTCGGAAAGGCTTCTTTAAAAATGCAAACGAGCTTTGCATAACAAAGTCCCTTGATTAGCGGCAGAATTCTCCCTGGACCGCGTGCGACATTAGAAGAGCCGTGGTTCAGTTTTACGGGTAAAAACGCGGCGTCTACGTGAGCAAAATTTTTTTGTTATTTCTATCGAAGACCCGGGTCACGATATTTCCATTGTAAAGCTTGAACGAAGCGACTCGTCGGAAACTTTGCACGCAGGCCGGAAAAGTCACAATGTTGCGAGGATTTTCGATGCATATTTATTTGTCCGGTTCGAGCTTCGGGGTCTGCCAAACCGAACATTTTATTTCGATCACGAAGCGTTTTTTGAATGGTACGTCGGTGCTTAATGGGTCGAGAACCTTAATCTTTCCCAATGGGCGACTCGATATATCGCTTCTCGTCGAATTCCTCTTAACGGTATCGTTTTCTTGGGTCGTATCGACGATGAATGATTCTATCGGTGCCATTTCGAGACTCGACAGAGTTTTCCGCGAGTTCCGGAAGTACTTTAATAAGATAAGCAAACCGAGAACCGAGTCCACGAGTTATTGATGACCGTCTCCATCAGGGACGACGTCCCCCGTGGATCAGTTCCCGTTAACTTTTTAAACTTCTCGCCGCGAAATTTGTTATTTATAACAAGATAACGCCTGGTAAGACGGTGGTCGTGGAATAATAAGATTCAAAAGTTTCAGCTCGCGTCGAGAAAATTACGAAACGATATTCCGTAGAAATTGCGTACCCTTTCGCGTTTTTCTACGCAAATTTTTATTTTAATATTATCTCAGAGTTTCGATGATAGTTTTAAATCGTGTTGATTCTTAATAAATTGATTGTTATTTACTGTAAGGAGAAAGAAAAATTAATCTCCCATCAGTATGTAATGCACGTACGCGAGAAGCTGGCTAGTGGGACGGTACTTTGCTCACCCCGTCCATCCCCACTTTGGCCAATGGCGACTCGCCAAACTGTAGACGCACAGTAGCGTATACTAGAGCTATTCCACGCTTTAACATTAATTTGAGATTTTACAAGGGTTAAAGCAATATAAATTTAGATCGCAACGAACTCGATTCCGTTTCTTTATACGAAATTGCACGAATAATTTAAGGGGTTATCGAATTTTTAATAATTTTCGTTGCTCCGGATACAGCATTCTGGTATTCCTTTTCGCCGGTATTAAAAATTTCCATCTTCCTCGAGAACAAGGCGGGGAACGTCGGTTCGGTGAAAGAAAGCACTCGACGCGCGGCACTCGATATTTCGTTAATTAACGATGAACCGACGACGAGCTAAAAAATAACACCGAGCGTGGATCCACGGGCATAGCCTGATAGACTAATCTACTTCAGTGCTGGAAAAGCGCACCAGCAAGGGAAAGCTGCTCCAGTAATTTACTGTATTCACGGTATATAACGTAATAGCTTGGCCCGGCTCCAATAAATGAATAGAGTCGAAGATACGCCAGTCGCCGCAGCACGCGAAACACGCGATAGAATAAAAAGCGAAACGTTATTTCTACGAGTGTCGATGAAACCCTCGGTTGCCACAGTCGCCCTTTTTTCGCCCTTTCGCGGAAACTTTTGTTTCCGTTGCTCGACAACGGATGGAAACCGTTAAATTCAGAAACTTTCCGCTACGAAGACATTGAAACGCGGCCATCGAATAACTCTTCTCCTTTTTCTGTGATTACCTAATGGGTCGTAATTCGTCAAAAACCACGATGTGGTGTTATTTAGAAAATATAGTAGTTGCTCGAGGTATCCGTGCACGTTGAAATAAATACATTGAATTTTCCATCGTTGTTCGATCGACCACCTTTTGGGACCAAAATGGCGTTGAGCGTTTCGGAAGACGGTAATCGAACGTTCCCCTTTGGCGAATGGTACTCTGAAACGCGAAAGGCCGAAACATCGGTCTTCGTGAAGGGTTCAAAGAGTGCCGGGCGTTGTCTATTTATAGGGATCTGCTGGGAACACGTGGACGGTGCATTGTTTAATCACAGTCGATTAAGCGTCAGAGGCCGCCCCCTAAGGCCAGTGTCCTTAATGAATCGATTCGGACACAGCTGGGATCATCAATCCACCGAATTCGCTCGCGAGTCGCCGGGAACCCCGTAGGATCGATCAAAGCAAACGATCATCCGCGCTGCCATAATTAACGTAATGCACCACCGAGGGCCCAGGATCCGGCCTAGTGATTCCTTTATGAGGCAAACACTGTGTGAATTAGCTGGCCAATTACGGTGCACGAGCTGCGTTCGCCGTTAATGATACTGGTATCGCGTTTGCACATAACGCCTACGCTGTCGCCTGTAAGTTTTCGCCTGTTGAAACTGTGCTCCGCCTTCCGGAGCGACAGGTGTCTCGAAAGAGCTTTGAACTCGATGGGCGAACACGGTCTGATATCTGTCAATTTTAGCCAGACTCTACAGGGTGTTCGGCCGCCCTTGGGAAAAATTTTAATGGGTGATTCTGGAGCCCAAAATAAGACGAAAGTCAAGAATACTAATTTGTTGATCGAAGCTTCGTTAAAAAGTTATTAACGTTTAAAGTTCTGAAGTAAAGTGCTGACGTATCAACTGTTCCACAGTTGTAACTTTGAACGTTAATAACTTTTTAACGAAGCCTCGATCGACAAATTGGTATTCTTGATTTTCGTCTTATTTTGCCCTCTGGAATCACCCATTAAAATTTTTCCCTCTGATGTCGAACACCTTATATATTACCCTTGGCTATTATTCGAAATTGTTTACCAAAAAATGGCGACAAAATATTTACGCGGTTCGTCGTAAATGACGGAAGTTGTTAGCTTTGGAAGCTTGTAAGCAGAAATATTTAACGCGTTAACGATTTGAGACTGGATTGCGTCCCCGTTCGTGCTGGGATACTGTCCGCTATAAATCGTCGTTAGAGTCCCCAACGGTCGCGATGAAAGTCTGCAATAATAACGCAATATCAAGCATTAAGATCGATGAAATCCTGCTTGTCATGCGCAGACGGTCTCGAACCGGCCGACGGACGAAAGAAGTCGCTTTGACGGAAGGGATTTGGCCCCGAAGACGGTCCGTTTGTCAAAGCGACGTGCTCCAACGGCGTTGTTCGTTGCCCCGGAAATGCACGAAATTTTCACCGCGTTCCCGCGACGGAGTATTTTTTGACGCGTCCCGCCGGCCAAGGGTGCATTGTCGACGAGAACTCGCCTTTCGAAGGGAGAGAAAAAAATCCCATTATCGAACGTATACATCGAAGGATCGCGCGCGTGTAACGGGGTAAAAGAAAAAAGAAAAAAAAAAAAGCGAGGAATATAAAGGGAACGGCTCGCATAGAAATGCCGTTCGCTGGATTCTGAATGGTCTCCTTGCTCGTGACAGATCGCAGGGCCAGGCTTTTGTCGTTCGCGTATCAATGATGAAATATGAGCGCGTTGCATCCGCTGGACGGCCACGCTCTCTGGAGTCCATCTCTGGGTTATAGAGCCTAGAATAGGCGAATAAGGGCACGCTTCGATCGTCTGATCGTCCGCGACTCCCTATCTCGTGAAATATTAGATAGCCACCAGAGAACGAGGGTGAAAAATACGTGCAATTATCGGGGTAACCGATGCTGGCCACAGAGAAGTTCATGGGATTTTGTTTTCCTGGAGCTGATCGCATTTGTGAAAGGAAACGGACCACCTATGCTCTGTTGTTGATTCTTAATAAATTGACTATTATTTACTGTAGGAAGAAAGAAAGGTGAATCATACATCAGTGGGACGGTACTTCGCTCGCCCCGCCCATCCCCACTTTGGGGCACCAATCAGACCCGCATTCCTTTCACTAGCCAACTTCTTGCGGACGCACAGTAGTGTAAACTAGAGCTATTCCACACTTTAACATTCATTTGAGATTTTACAAGGATTAAAACAATAGTTTTATAGCTAATTTTTTACGTTCCTATCCCGAATGGACCACAACGAACACGATTTCGTTTCTTATAAGCGAAAGATACTGTACAAATGTAAAACATAATACGGGCCGTATTTCTTCGTGGAATATAATACGCGTCATATTCCGTCGTTGAATACAATACGCGTCATATTTCTTCGGCGAATATGATGCGAAGCTGCATACATAAGTATTCGCCAATTTGTGTTAAATTAATATGGCAAGTTTTGCAAGTCTGCAGAAATGTACAAGTCGCGTATCGTATATTTCAAATAAATATTTCTTGTTAACGATTCCTTTCAAAAATCTGATTTGTGTGCAATTAGTGGGTTGAAAAATTAAAGAATTAATTTCCTGAAACAGCGGGATGTCCCAAAAATATTGTTTTCGAGGATATCTTGGGGGGCGAAATGTGTGCTTAACGAGCCTCCAGGTTTCGAAAAGAGGCTTTAAGCTCGAAAAGGCCAACGCACCGTGACTAAGGGCGTGCCGTTTCGACGTTCTGTGTTTTTTTTCTCTCTCCGTCTCTCTCCGTTCGCAGCTTTCGACCGCGAGCTTTAGGTCGCGTGTGCGCGCGATTCAAATCCTTCGACCCCCCATTAGAAAGTTTTAATGACCGTGGGAAGCACTGGCCCAAAAGCGCCCCGAGCCTTTCGCTGACGAACTTAAATCACTTTATCCAACGCGGACAGCTTCTTCGCGTCGCTAGATATCCACCTACTTCTCTTTGACCTTCGTTTCGCGAGGAATAAAATGATTTCGAGTGGCGTCCCCGACGTTTATTCGACGCCATTCACCGCCCAGATCCTCTGAATTCCACTGCTTCACGGTTGAACGGAGTTCTCGAATACGGAACGCAAAAGAAACTTTCGAAAACTTTGCTAATTCTTCGAGCTGATTAACCAACTACCCTCGCTTAAATTATTTGATCGAAAAAATTTCTTTAAATATAGGAAATTTTATTAAACGATCATTTTGACAACCAAGATTATCACAAAGTAAAAGAATAATAAATAGAAATGGAAACAAAATTCTTCGTGTCTCAAGGGTTGATAATAAATTTGAACGAGGGTTTACAAAATAGAGGTAATGGGGTACGAGACTACAGAATACGATAGGAGCAGTATCTTCTGGAAAAAGCTATTCTTCATACCGTGCGAAGAAGGACGTAAACTCCTTACGACAGGGTCTGATGAAATAGAGAACTTGTAACAGTACTCGAAGTTTTCTGACTGAAATTTCCAGCGAAAACTTTTGACGCCTTTGTTTCTGGCTTCTTCAACTTCCCCGGATAATTGATCGATACGGAGGAGAGCCTGCGATACGATAGCGAGGCTCATGAATAAATATTTTCTGAATAGAAGCAGGCAAATAAAACCACGAATAATCTTTTAAGCAAAGTTCGCCTACTTCGCAGCAATAACTGTGAAGTCTCTCGACTGTAAGAACTGCAAGATAAAACTGCAACCGAATTTACCAGGGTTTTCAACTTGTTCGAAAGAGCAACTTTCGTAGAAATACGTAAAAAAAGGAAAAGTTTTAAATATTTAATATTATTATGGACCAAAAATTTAATCAATTATTATCGAGGACTGTCGATATTATTTATTTATTAAATACCAAAATTTCTCTACTCTGAAAGAGATAGCTTTCATAGATCTAAAAGGATCCGATATTTAAAAAATTTAAATCTTTAATTCAAAACAGATTTATCTGGGAAAAATTGTAATGGGAGATTTTAGAGGCCAAAATAAGACGAAAATCAAGAATACGAATTTGTTGATGGAGGCTTCGTTAAAAAGTTATTAACGTTTAGACTTCTGCCTGTAAAATGGCAATCTATGAATTTTTTTTCTAGAAAGTGGGTAAGATTTCGGGGGTATGTGTATTGACCAAAAATGATTGTAATCGACCCCTGAAACTAAAAATAATCTTTTTAGCACGATATAAAATTTTTTAATTTTGTCGAAAAATTTCACACCTTCTCGAATTTTTTTCTCGAAAGTGGGTAGGATTTCAGGGGTATGTGTATTCACCAAAAATGATTGTAATTGACCTCCACAATCAAAAATAATTTTTTCAGAATGATTTGAAATTTTTTAATAACTTTTTAACGAAGCCTCAATCAACGAATTAGTACTTCTTCATTTTCGTCGTATTTTGGCCTCCAGAATCTCCCATTAAATATTTTCCCAGGTATGGCCGAACACCCTGTATATTTTGACCCGCGATTTAGTTCGAATATGCGATGTTTCGTGAAAAGTGCTGCTCGAAAGGAGCCTCCGAAGCCTCGCGTCTCTGAAACCGCTTGACTCTCGCTGGTTGCATCGTATTCTCCGTCAAATATTCATTGGCTGGGCGCTCGATTATGCAAATCATCGCTTGATTGCACGTCTAATCGATACGGCATCGGGGAAACCGTGGATTATTTTGACTCGTTGCTGTTCGGAATCCTCGTTGTAGGATGAAACGCGGCCAGGACGTAGGAGAGTTTCCTATTGTTTCAACGATCACTTTCTCATGCCCCGACGGCAAAATTCAGGATTAAATCGGGTCAGCGGGACGCTTTCGTCTCGAATCGCCACGATCGAGAGATGTTTCTACCGTTAGCGAATAAATAAAAGAACGCGCACGTATAACGTATCGGTTCGTAATAATTTCGAGGCGATTCGGGCAAAAATCCGAGCGCAGAATATTTTACGTTTATTTATCGTCGACTACAGTGATGGAATCCTGTCATCTTGAACAAACATATCGATCAACGAGGATTCAACGTGCGCGCGGGTACGTCGACGCGTCGAAACCAGAGTCGCGTTTTAAATATTTATGTTGAAACGAGCAAACCGGACCGCACAGCGTTTTGCAACACTTTGGTCGAATAACGAGCGATCGATAAAGCCAACGCGTTCGATTTCAGTCGTTTGTTCGACGGAACGATTCAATTTTTGTTTGCTCGACGTTGTTCGCGTTCGTTCCTTGACTACAACGCGATTTTTCCGCGACGATTTTCGATTCCGTATCTTCGCTCGCGCGAAAAGCTATCGCGGATTAGCCGGAATCAAGCGCGGGCAGAAATCTCGTTCCGCGGACCTGTTGTATTGATTTCACAGAGGCTGTAAAAAAGTGCAGGACAAAACGTTTCGGAAATTTTCAACTTTTAACTAGCTCGTTTATCGCGTCTGCCAAACGAGCCGCCAACTTTCAACGCTAAACGAATATTTAATTAGAAAGCGCGCGGATTCTCTAACGATGTATAATTTGTTCGACTCGCCAAGCCGATGGATACCTTCTCGAACGAAATTGCCTTGGTAATTTAACGCGTCGACGATCGTGTTCATCGAAGAAAAATAATTATTATAATATCAGGTCCCTTCCAACGAGCGAGTGGATTATGAACTCTCGAGCACACGAACTTAAAACAGGTCAACCGGTCCCCGGAAGTCGTACGTCAGCCAGCTTTACATAATATAATTGACAAATCTAAAAATATAATCGGCTTTGAAAACTCGTCGACAATGCTCGTGTTAGCAATGGCCGCTAAGCAAAGGAACGTCCGTCGTAAAACGAAATGTTTATCAGCATCCCTGGAAGTTTCCCGTAATTGTCGTGCACCGTCTTCAATTAGAAAACCAATCTCCGTCGGATTAAACGCAGCCCGGTGGCGAAGAACTCGTCTCGTCGAGTCCGCGGCGAACGAAGAACGCGAAAAGTGAAATTAAATTGGCAAGTTTTCCCGCTTTTATCTCATCCCCCCCTCTCCCGCCACAATGATTCTCACAATGGCCACAGACGTGTGACTCGAAAAATGAACAACTACACCGCGAACACGAGCTCTGGTGACGAAACGTGTCGCGAGGGGCCGTACTCTCCGCGTTGTCACTCGCCAAGTTTTAACGTCCACGGCAACCGGTGCCTTAAGGGCTGTTTAAGAGTCATGAAAACCACCCACAACTTCTCCTAACGCTCCTTTTCGTAGTTTATGATGCATCTACCTTCCGCGCGACCTACAACTTACAATTATGCTACCACCATATTTCTGACGCGTTCGTCGAGTCATTCTGTCGGTGCAAACATGCTAAATAACCGAAACGGGATTCTTCTTGGCACGCCATGAAACTCAACGGTCGAACTAACGTCCTTTTCTACGTTCGAGCAAGAGTTGCTATGACTGGCGAGACTTCGATGTCATCTTTCTCGTTATATTTAGAACAGAGCACATTTCCAGTTAATGATATTCGGAGGATCGTCGATCTTCCGAACTTTACCTTCGAGAGTTGCTCGACATTAGCGAAGCAGATTTCGACGCCTCGTCCTCGATGCAACAAATTTGTGAGGAACGAGTGGAAATTCGTATCGGGCAGGAGGCTCGTAAGCGTAATTCGAATACCGACCGATCAAAGGTAATTCTAAATTCGCAAATTATAGCGACCGCGTCGCAGCGGGAAAAGAGCTTCGGTGTCGGTTTTAAAGTCCCTCTTGCCGGTAACTCGGGGAATTAATCCGTTAAATCGACGGAACGAGGGGAAACGAAATTAAACGAAATTAATTTAGCGAATTATGTCCTCCTTTCTCCGACGGGGTAAATCGATTACCCTCGGGACTCTCGAGCACCGGAAGAATCTGTCGTGCCGGATCCCGCAGAATTTCGTGAACCCGATTAACGCCGGCCAGTTGTCCGTGCGTTTGATTACACGCGTGTTAACTGCACCGTCGAAACTACGGGAATGCAGAGAGTCTCGTTAGACGCGGGAACGCGAGGCTCGTCGTGCAAATGGAAAACAGATTCTCGCGGTTGCCCGCGAGCGGTGCCATAGTCGCGATCGGCTCGCGGAAACTGCGACGGTTAACTTGCCGGGAAATTAGTTATGCTCGATGAATAAAAGAAAATCGACTAACGAACGAATTTGCAATTCCACCGAGCCGTGGCCGCGCTTCCTCTTCGGCCCCAAGAGCGGAAGAAGTTGTAATTATGAAACGAGCGACGTTGCGAATCAATTTTCTCGGCAGAAGTTTGTCTATTTAGGCGAAATAAGCGGAATTCACGGGGATGGAATTAAAACGTTGATTTTATCGACGCTATTGCTTTCACCTTTTTTCTTATTATTGCGTCACGTGTAGCGCTGACACTTAGTGTAAGAGCTAATATCGTTTCTCGATTAATATTTTATTCGCTTTAACACTTTCACTGCCACGTCACCCATATACAGGATGTTCGGCCACCCCTGGGAAAAATTTTAATGGGGGATTCTAGAGGCCAAAATAAGACGAAAATCAAGAATATCAATTCCTTGACTGAGGCTTTATTAAAAAGTTATTAACAAATTAAATTAAAAAATTTCAAATCGTTCTGGAAAAATTATTTTCGGTTGCGGGGGTCAATTACAATCATTTTTGGTCAATACACATACCCCCGAAATCCTATTCAATTTCGAGAAAAAAATTCGAGTAAGTGCTGAAAGTTTTGGGTGAAAAAAAAGATTTTCGAATCGTCTTGGAAAAATTATTTTTAGTTGCAGGGGTCAATTGCAAGCATTTTTGGTCAACAGACATACCCCCGAAATCTTACCCACTTTCGAGGAAAAAATTCGAGTAAGTGCTGAAAGTTTTGAGTGAAAAAAAAGACTTTCGAATCGTCTTGGAAAAATTATTTTTAGTTGCAGGGGTCAATTGCAAGCATTTTTGGTCAACAGACATACCCCCGAAATCTTACCCACTTTCTAGAAAAAAATTCGAGTAAGTGCTGAAAGTTTTGAGTGAAAAAAAAGATTTTCGAATCGTCTTGGAAAAATTATTTTTAGTTGCAGGGGTCAATTGCAAGCATTTTTGGTCAACAGACATACCCCCGAAATCTTACCCACTTTCTAGAAAAAAATTCGAGTAAGTGCTGAAAGTTTTGAGTGAAAAAAAAGATTTTCGAATCGTCTTGGAAAAATTATTTTTAGTTGCAGGGGTCAATTGCAAGCATTTTTGGTCAACAGACATACCCCCGAAATCCTACTCAGTTTCGAGGAAAAAATTCCTTACCGAAAATATAATTTCTGGCCAGAAATGTCTGCCCGAATTTTCATGCAAATCTTTAAAACGTCATAACTTCTGAACGGATTGGACGATTTTAATGTTTAAAAAAGCAAACTACGCGTATTTTGGTGGAGAATATGTACACATTGCAAAAATTATCGAAAAGTTGGTCCTTGACCCCGCAAAATGAGAAAAGCCCCATAAAAATGGTCCAATTTTCAAACAGTCATAACTTCTACAATTGTGAATATATTTCAATGAAACTTTTTTCTGAAGTAGAGCTCATGGGTACCTACAAAAAAGTATTAGACAACTTTTCTATAGGGTGACAAACAAAATTACTAAAAATGGAAAAGGAATTTTTAAGGAAAATCGACAGGGGGTAGATGCCTAAATTTTTCGACGAAAAAAAAAATTTTTAATTAATTCTGAAAAAATTCTTTTCGGTTGCGGGGGTCAATTACAAGCATTTTTGGTCAAGAAATACACCCCCGAAATCCTACTCAGTTTCGAGAAAAAAATTCGAGAATTTGTGAAATTTTTCGACAAAATTAAAAAATTTCAAATCGTTCTAAAAAAATTATTTTCGATTGCAGGAGTCAATTATAATCATTTTTGGTGAATAGACATACCCCCGAAATCTTGCGCATTTTCGAGAAAAAAATTCAGTATGATCGGAACTTTAAACGTTAATAACTGTTTAACGAAGCCTCCATCAACAAATTGGTATTCTTGATTTTCGTCTTATTTTGGCCTCTAGAATCCCCCATTAAAATTTTTCCCAGGGGTGGCCGAACACCCTGTATAGGTGACAGGATTTACCAGTATGATACTAGAAAAATTCATTCTCAAGTTAGGACATTAAGAAAAATGGATAGAATTTATAAATTTTAACAACGTTAGAAAAATAAGTACTGAAACAAATTTTAGGTTATGTAGCTCAAAATGGTTTAAATTCAAAATTTTACGAACGTATTAAACGAACTGGTATTCTGGTAGTGTCGAAGATGGTCTACACTTGTTGATATCGAGCTCGCTTGGAACGCGCAGGGTGTTCGACGAACGCAAACGTCTGTTTTTAACACGCAACAATATCAAACAATTTACGCCCAAGTTTGACAATCGCTCTCGGCTTGTCTGTCGCGTGAAAACTTTTCGATTGAACGGTAGATAGAGGGAGGGAAAAAAGGACGTGACAACACGATCGTCCGAGGGAAAAAGTTTCGGCCTGAAACGTTACAAAATAGACGATTCGCGGTGCGGCAATTTAAACAGCGCCAGGCTTTTCCGAATCACGTTGATTCGACGCCGAAATTGCTTCACAGAAAAACAGTTTACCCCGTTCGATATACGAGTCCTCGCGAAAGGGGTCACCGATATTGTCGATGCGCGTCGCTCTTCTATTTTTTTTTTTCCCCCACGGACTTTGATATAATTTAGCGTCGTCTGCCCAACCCCCACGATTAAATTCTTCCCGATACATTAACGAGCGCCCCACGTTTTTCCCCCCTGGCGAAAAGTCTCGCGGCACGCTAACTTTAATTTCATACGCCGCGAAAATCGGCGCGCGAAAGTTTACGAAAACTGCAAGAAACTATTCGCTCATCCCTGAACTTTCGAAACCGCAGTATATTCTGTCGTGATTAGATGGATATGAAACTTGGAAGGCGATAGAGTACTGCAGAGATTCTTGCGGATTCCTCCTTCCATAGAATATTGCGGGGTGTCTCGGAAATGCATGTAAGAACTTTGTTTCCGAGTTACGAAC
Organism: Colletes latitarsis; assembly: GCF_051014445.1. Taxonomy (NCBI): domain Eukaryota; kingdom Metazoa; phylum Arthropoda; class Insecta; order Hymenoptera; family Colletidae; genus Colletes; species Colletes latitarsis. The sequence continues at coordinate 26,097,725 of NC_135141.1, read as the reverse complement.
GATCCGGTACATTTTCTCCTTATATGGTTACATCAAATTATAGCTTAGTAGTTCAATTAACCACTTTTTTTTTTACCATAGATACAATGTGATTTAATGGTGGGGATGTTACCAATGTAAAATATTTACCAAAAAAAGTATGTACTGTTTAAGGTAAATTTAAGTGTATACAGGGTATACCACCGTAGGCCAACCCTGGGAAAAATTTTAATGGGAGATTCTAGGCCAAAATAAGGCGAAAATCAAGAATACCAATTTGTTGATCGAGGTTTCGTTAAAAAGTTATTAACGTTCAAAGTTCCGCCTGTAGAACGGCAATTTGTCCACCTACTTGAATTTTTTTCTCGAAAGTGCGTAGGAATTCGAGGGTACGTGTATTGACCAAAAGTGATTGCAATTGACCCCCGCAACTGAAAATAATTTTTTTAGAATGATTTGAAATTTTTTAATAACTTTTTAACGAAGCCTCAGTCAAGAAATTGATATTCTTGATTTTTATCTTATTTTGGCTATTGTAGACCGTACACCTTGTATTTAGTTATTTTATTATAAAAATCAACTACAAATTATTTGCTTTTATTTTATTATAAAAATCGACTACTAATTGCAGGTTATTTAGTATCTGTGATTGTCACCTTAAATTTTTGTTCCCTGATGTACATACATACGATATATTTAATATCAGCAGCGCACACTGCTGTTTGTGTGAGTTGCAGAAATTTATTTAGAAAGTAGAACAAAATGCAGAGTATAAAGCTCTCGTGAGAGACAAGTAGCAATGGTGTTCGCGAAACGAGTGCGACCGCTGCGAAATCCTTGTATCCCGAGCCGTGGCAACAGGGGGAAAAAAAAACTGCTAAGGATATTTTTACCATTCATATCTTGTATAATAAGTAAAAACGCGAAAGATAGAAAAGGAACGAAACAAAACGCGACGAACATTGCGGTCCACGGGCCAGAATAAACGTGTGGCGGGCCAACGTGGCCATTCCCAGCTTAAAAATGCGTCGGCCGGGATATATTGCCGGCATCTCTTTTCTATTTTTTCTTTTTTCGTATCCGCGGAAACCAGCCTTTTTAACGACCATTTTCGAGAGAACGAGCGCGTTAACGTAAAAAGCTCCTAGGTCTCGACACTTTCACTTTATTCCATTAATATTATTATTAACAGTCTGGTAAAAGCCTGGCGTTCATTCGCTTTAATAAAGTACATACTAGAGCTCGAATATTTTTTCAAATTTATTTATTCGTAAACGCGCCGCGTTTTGCCGGACCAAGTTTACGAAATTTTCTGCTAGATAAATAGTTTTCGTAGAGGCAATCTAGAATTTTGTCACGGCACATATTTTTCGTAACCTCGCGGAAGTTTGTAATTGAATTTTCCAAACATCTCGTGAATTAATTTTTGTAGCTTCTCGTGCGAACAGTTTTTAAATTTAAAAACAAAACAGCAACTTTATATCCTGCGTTCCATAATTCCGTGCACGAACTGCTGTTTATCGCGAAGCAGAGGCAAACTGGCCCAGCGACGAAAAAGATGCAGGAAGCGCGGCATCTGTTTCGTCGAAATTTAATGCCACGGGGCTCAGCTGCAGCTCTTTCGTTATTGCACCCCCGTGTCCGCGTAATGCAACAATTAGGGAACCTAATTTCCCCTGACCGCTACAGGCGAAGAGCGGTGTCAAGGTGGATTGCGCCAACTTTTAAGCCCGCGAAACGCCACCGGAAACGAGCGTGCGAGAGGGTCGAGAAGGAAACAGAGCAGGGGAACAATATAAAACAGAAGTGGAGGAGAGAGGGCGCTCCACCCACGCAACGCCAGGCGAAACTACGCAACCCAATTTCCCTGTAATGACACCGACGCGGACAGGAATTGTTTTATCGACGACACGGCGAAAACATTATCTGAAAAAGTTTATCCCCGACGTCGCCGCTGGCGAACATTACTTGTTTTTCTTCCCGTAAGTCTCGATAGAGCCAATGTCGAAAGATGTATGGTAATTCGAGCTTCCAAGCGGGACACTTTCGAAGTTAGGTTTAGAAAAAGCGCTACGTCCACTTACATTCGTTAACCTGAAGATATTTATTTGTCATTCGGTTGAAATTATGTACGAACAATTAGATCTAATGATACGGAATGGATATATTGTATAATGTTATGTTTTAGAAAATACTGAGCCTACTAAAATTGCATAATGAAATCTTCAGAGCAAATTCGATTATCACCGTAGCCTGTTTTATACAGGGTGTTCAGCTTTCGCCGAAAAATTTAGGCACCTACTCCCCGTCAATTTTTCTTAAAAATTCGTTTTTTATTTGTAATAACTTTGTTTGACGCTGTACTGACATGTTGTTTAACACTTTTTTGTAGGTATCCATGAACTCTACTTCACCACTAAATTTCAATTAAATCCATTGACTATTGTAGGAGCTATAGCTGTTTGAATATTGAACCATTTTCATGGGGGGTTTCTTATTTCACGAGGTCAAGGAACAACTTTTCGAATATTTTTGTAATTTCTATATATTCTACACTAAAATACGCGTCGTCTGCCTTTTTAAACATTACAATCGTCCAATCCGTTCAGAAGTTACGATGTTTTAAAGATACGCATGAAATTTCAGTGAAACATATCAACGTATGGTCAGACATTATATTTTCAGTAATGAATTTTTTTCTCGAAAATGGGTAGGATTTCGGGGGTAGGTCCATTGACCAAAAATGATTGTACTTGACCCCCGCGACTAAAAGTAATTTTTTCAAAACAATTTTAACAAATTTTTTTTCGCCGAAAGTTTTCAGCATACTCGAATTTTTTTCTCGAAAGTCCACAGGATTTCGAGGGTATATCTATTGACAAAAAATGATTATAATTGACCCCTGCAATCGAAAATAATTTTTTCAGAATGATTTGAAATTTTTTAATTTAATTTTTTAATAACTTTTTAACGAAGCCTCAGTCAACAAATTGATATTCTTGATTTTCGCCTTATTTTGGCCTCTAGAATCTCCCATTAAAATTTTTCTCAGGGGTGGCCGAACACCCTGTATAGAATCCTATTCCTGGTAACATGTGCCTTCATTAGATACTTTTTCTTTCTAGTTCTTTCGTCACGGATAAATATCAAGTTGCAGCTTTAATTATAGCGTAGTCGGGAATCGATGTTCCGGTCATATTTTAAATAATCGAAAATTTGAACGGAAGTTAGTTGTAAATATTTCAGTGCGCCTGAAAGCTAGTATCGTCAAAATCCACGCGAAGTTTTTGGCAAATTCAATAAATAATTAAGATTTCATTGGACGGCCACGGTCGAGTGTTTTTCCAGTGATTTTTCATGAAATTGTATTTCCAGCGATCTTTTGTTTTGCGCGAAGGCGCTCTTCCCTCCGCAGAAAACTATGAATTGAATTTTATATTTTTCCTGGCATATTTTCCGTCGGTGCTCGAGCCCATTCAATGGTCCAATACAGTTCAAGTACTGATTGCGAAACAATTTTCTCGAGAACAATTTTCTAATACTCGTCGAACGTCTGCTGGTTCGTCGTTCTTAAAAATTCTAATCGTCATATTAAAAAAAAAATTTAACAAAACCATACTCTGGACGGATGACATTCGATCGCACGAAACTGTAAACGCACCGCGAGCATCCAAATTGGAAAAACGCAAATCATTCATCGTGGCTTAATTAAAATACAGCTGCGAATTTAATATCGTTGTGAAATTGTGTGCGACCCGCGGCCGATGCAAATTAAAATCTCGCTTTTGTAACCGTGTACGAAATAATTAAAAGGACCCCGACACGCCAATGCGGAGAGGGAAAACTAGTTGTATCAATTTCCAGGTTGAAACGAAGTAATCGACGTTATCTCTTTCGACGGTCGATATTTTCGTCTCGATAATGGCCAGCAGGCCTCCTTTTTTTCTTTCCCCGATGGTATACGTTACTCGAACGGACGACGAAAGAATTTCACGGAAGATCGTGGCTAGGCAGACATCGGAAACAGGGCCAATATTACAGCCACGACCACTTTTAAGTCTTCGTATTACACGAAGAGCCACTGTACGACACGAAGACGCGGAAGATACACGTACTTTAATGTACGACGAGCGCACGAACCCCTTTTACCTGTTTTTCATTCTTGAAAATACATTCTTCACTTCTGTGTTTCGTGAAATCTTCTCTGTCATTAACGAATTAACGACAGATCATCGATTAACGAGTTCCATGGTGAACCATATTTCAGCTTGCGTCAACGTTACAAGCACACAGTCTTAAACTGTACCATAATATAATTAGCTCCAACAAACAGTACATTTTACTCGCTGAACTTTCGACGCTTTAACTTTTCCCGAACTTTGTTCCGCTTAACTTCGATAATTTCGTAGCGTAAAGTTTGCGTTGGAACATCGATAGTTTGGAAAAACGTAGTTACGGAAGCACGATGTTGAAAATACTTGAAAGATCGTTGGCTAAAATGGCGTTGTCGCTCGACGGAAGTGTTCGATACTTAAAAAACTCGAATAAACTACACGGGGCTTAAGTAAACTCTAGGAACTTTGGGAGTTGATACAATTCAGCGAAAAGAATAATCAAGTTTTAAGAAACTTGGAGCTAATGGGTTCAGAGATACAGCAATGCTTGGACAGCTGCGAATCATTTTCGATTAGATAAGTAAATGGTAGTCGTTTCTGCTACTGAGAGGAGTCTTCCTCTGACACACTATGAAACTCAACGTCGACCAGACGGCGTAGCGCAACCTGATCTGGGCTAAAGTTTCACATTGCGTTATTTTTGTTTGTCCTTCGTTCGCTGTTCTTTTCTACGCTCGACAAGATACGAAGTCGAACACCGTATCTTGGCTCGTGCCATTTTGGGAACTAAAAATTAACCATGCTTTTCATAACTTCGAAACTTCCATCCCATGTTTTACGCAGTTAGCTAGGATTTGCCTAGGTTAGGAGTCGAAATCGTAACTCGTAGATTAAATGGCGTCGCGTTGGCGCCAAAAAAGTCTAGCAGTTTTCGCGCGACTATTTTTACGTAATGAAGGATACTAACCTTGTTATTGTCCCAGGAAGCAATGACCTTTGAGAAGAAAATCCTATTAAGCAACGTGTTGCGAACACTCGACACTTGAAAACGGGTCAACGTATCGTCGAGAGTTTAATAAATACCGTGCTTAAGACACTAGCGTTCGACTGTTGGAAGCTCGCGTTTCGTCGCTGAAACAACACGATTTCCCATTCAATTGAAATCAATTTGGCACGCGATCGCGGGTCTTCCTCGCGAAGCCATCGTCTGCTTAACCGTGTTTTCTCGAAACACGATACTTTTTATCGAGGTAGGGATCAGCAACGCGAGAATCCGCGTGCAAAGCCGTGGAAACCTAACCTATAACGCCATCGTGTTAAACGAAGCTGTTTTATTCGCGCGTTAATTGATCGTCAATCTCGAATTAATCGTAGAAGATAAATATAATTCTTGTTAAGAAATATTGCATCACGATGGCGTACTGCATTTTCTTGTGAAATCATCTAAGAAAAAGAATCGTCGATAAACGGTAATGGGCCCGTGGAAGTAAAAATTTCGCTCTCACGGAAGAACTCGCAACGTATGAAAAGAAAAATTGATACTTCGATTCATAAAAAAATTGCACGTCAGAGGTGACGGTAACGAACCATTTATTAGGTCGACCACATGAACGAGCCGATATTCGATCAGTCGCAGATTGACCGCGATTAATAAAGTAAACGTAAAGTAATATATCGACTGTGCTGTATAATATTTATGACGCTCCCGTGCTCTCCAATTTTATTTGATTACTGCATCGTTTTTTGATTATTATTTATTTATTTTTTGCACGAGTTTGCGTTAGGTTGCAAAACAACCTTATTCGCTAACCTTCGCCCTTTCGCACAGTTTGATATATATTTGCTTTGCTTCATTTATCAAATAAAGTCATTAAATAGATAAGTAAAGAATAAAAACCGAGACTTCGTGCAGTCGAGGCAGGTAAAAAGAATAGTTCGATAGAAGTACTCGATGGGTTGAAAAATTTCGTTTTAGGAATGTGAAAAATGGGCCTCGAAGATGCGAATTCGTTTTAGAGAAAGATGGATGAAGAGCCGCGGTGGAAACTAACCCACAAACAGCAACTCGAGGTCTTGCAACAGACTTAGGAGTTGCCACTATGACAGTATCTCGACACCTGGCCACAATAGGGAAGGTGAATAAATTGGACAAGTGGAAACCACACCAGTTGACGAATGATCAACGACTGGAGACAATTGGAGATGCGCTTGTCGCTCAAGATTCGAAATAGCAAAGTCTCGTTTTTGAAGAGGATCGTAACTTGAATTTTATTTCGTCTTTCCAAAAGGTAAATGGTTTCGATCGATAATTGGAAGATTTGAGAAGCATCGAATTTTGTAAATACGAAGCACATTTGAGAGACAATTACTCGTGTTAATGGTGCATATTTTGGTCGAGTCAAATTTAATGATACTGGGTATAGTCGTGTCACAAGTGATTCATTATTTACGTTAAACGTTGCTGATCAACCTTTTGTCATCATTTTCATAGCCATCGATATGGGATGACGGCGTGTTAATTATGTAGATTATTCCCAAACAATCGAACCCAAAGCCACCCTTCGAAGATACTTCGTTGCGTATATCGGGATCGAACAGAACGATTTACGAAGCTTTTAGAGTTAGGGTGGTTCGTTTTACCTCGCCCCCCCCCCCCCCCCACAGATTATCATTTATTTCGATACCTATAAAACTCTATAAGCGGGCGTTCAATAGCGACGTTCGTGTACAAGAGATCGTTCAAACATTTTTTTCGATAAATGGGAAAAAATACTTGTGACACAACCCAGGACATAATACATTTATAGAGAATGTAGATTAGTCTCGAATCGATAGTTTTAAAGACGACCATAAACTCGAAAACTTTAATATGTACTTCGCAGTGTTCCTAACCTGAAATATTAAATTAGCATGGCGGTCAACGCGGGTGCATAAAATTAAATATTCCGATAGTACAACGTTTCGAGCTACTAGAGCTAACAGAAACGTTGGCCTGGATAACGGAAGGCGACCGACGAAAGAGGAGAATAGGTGTCTCGTTTCCTGGGAAAATTGCGCGTCAAAGGGTGGCGATGAAGGACCGTTCGGGAAAGAGAGGTCCCCTTTAAGCGACGGAAAATCGGGCCCAAGAACGCGCGGCATTTAGCGTTACAGTTTCTTTCGCGCGCCTTTAAAGCGTCGGGGCTGGCCTTGACCCGGGGTTTCGCGCAAAGAAGAACGCTCAGATTCCAGGCCGTCGCGTCGGCCAGGTTCCCGGCGTTGTCGACGACTCGTACTATTAATTAGCGATCAATTTGCACGTAGACGCTTTCGTGAACACGGTCGTGGCACGAGACTCGCTCTCGCGAGACCCATTTATCCTCTCGTCGCCCGTGCAGGGCCATTTCAACCGCCGTAAACGTAAACAGCAAACCTTGACCCGCGACAACGAGATTCAATTTCTCTAGCGGCGAGACCGACACGTCCAACGACCCAACGCTTTCGTCGACTCTCGCCGCGCGAAAAGATCGAGTCGATCCTCGAGAGGGACCCGTCGACACTGTTTTCTGCGAACGTCTGGCCTCGCGAGCACAGGTGGTTGCGAGCTCTCGAGCGTCGAACGCGAGCGGGAAAAACGATTTGAAGCGGGGCTCGACACTAACCCGGGGTCCACACTGACCGATCGCGCGATCACACATCGTCGGATCGCGAGTACGTCGCACGATCGACGCGTCGTTTCGACGGAAGCATCGTCTGTTGAGCGCGAGTTTGCTCTCCTCGATGGAGAGTAGCTCGATCGACTGGCCGGGACGAGAGCCGTCGCGCGACTGAAACCGTGCTCTCTGCCCGCAGCATCCCGATCCTTTCTACCCCGTTCGGTACACGTCCGTCCCCCACCCCGTACCACCTTTGCCCGCCACCTAGTCCTCTCTTTCAGCCTCTTCCAACCCTGCACGCGCGATTCCCTCTTATTTTACCTCGGCCGCTGTCAAGCGTATTCAACGCTCGCCGGGATTATGAGACACAGGGTCGATCGCGGTGCGTTGAGGTGCGCCATACGCCACGGTGCCGAGCCGTGGCTGCGTTCCTTGCGGTCCCTCGATCGCTGCGTGGCTGGTTTTGTTTCTCGAGAACCACTGGCGACCCCGGAAACACGCCAAGGACCAACAGCGACGACTTTACGTTCTCTTTTCTTTCCCACGGCGTAAGATAAACTTTCTTTAACCAACGTCGAGCGATAAACCAAGAATACACTCTTTCGACCGAATTACGAGCAGTTAGATCCTCGTCGCGTTTAAATTTTGAACGTAAGGCTCTTGGATCGATCATCCTAGGCTTCCGAGAATCTCGTTTACGCTCGACGCTTCGACGGTCTTCTTCGAGTATTTTGAACCATTCGAGATCCCATCTTCGTCATAAAATTGAGCTTCCGGGATTACTTCGACGATCCGGTAATATCATTCGTGAACCGTGTGTACAAATTCTGACGAAATAGATAAAGTTTGCACTCCCAAGAATTTGTTTCGATGTTACGCGTCCTTCTATGGTGGATATTATCTACGGTTAGGGTTAAAAAGAAGTTTCCCTGCTACGTGTTGCGCGTTTGTTTCTTTCGGCAAAAAATTAATCCCTGCGAACAGAGACCGTGCATCGCGGTCGAAGCTGCAATCCCGGGCCTAAACTTTTCTCCGTCTCGACTCCTCGAACTCGGTGTCGTCGCTGGAAATGGGTACCAACGGCCGAAATTCCACGTGATTCTCGACGACGAGTCCCCCCGTTGTTCGCGTCCGATCGATCGGAACAACGGAACTCCTTGCCGGGCGACGAACGACACACCTTCGTTCCATCTTGATCGCTACGAACAGAATGGTACCCGATCGATCATTCCCCGGGCTCCGCGAACAATACCGCCATTTTCTGCATCGCGATGCTTTGTTCGATCGCCGGAGGCGGTATTCGACATTGTTCGAAACATTGTTCCAGTACGAACCACGGATTAACCGTGACGGGAACGCTATTCGCGTTTTAAGGAACCGATACTCCGTGCCAAACGTCCACTGTCCGGTTTCTCAGCGGCGTATCCAATAGCGCTGTGATACGACCCACATACGAGTCACGAACAGTGACCGTATTGGTAATTTTTTTTCTCTCGATTCGATCGAAACGAAAATCAAGAAACGTGCAGATTTTTATTTCGGTAAAGTAAATTTTTAAAACGTTATAAAAAATGCAACGATAAGGGTGGAAATAATCTTCGAACCGTCCTTTTAGACAAGCTTGGTGCGACGGCGAAGTGGACGTCCCGGATTCGAGGCTGTCGTCAATTAAATTCACGTTCTTAGGCTGTCGCGAGGATCGACGTCGATTAATTGCACGTCCGGGGAAAAACGATGTTGGGCTACGTCTCGATTACTGATACCACGGATGATTTCGGCAGAAGCCGATGAAACCCTGGACGTTCTCGACTCTGCAATCGGAGGGCTCGATGCGTGATAACGAGCACGAAGTAATTGGCAAATTTGCGATATAGTTTCGCACCGATTACTCGCTCGCGTTGACGTTCAACCGTTTGAATAGGTAATCGGATAGCGCCCGTTTAATTAGTCAAGCGGATTGTTAGCTTTTTTCACTTCATTCGCTTCGTATTGTGTCAGCTTAGGAGCCATCAGCGTCCGCAGAAAGTTACAATTTTAACCTTTGATATAAATCTTGTTTCTCGTCGTATATTTATTGTTTCTACTTTATACACGATAAAGATGTATTATTAGTATTGCTATCATTTTATACAAAATTTATAAACGTACATTCAAGCGTAACTTCAAAGATGGACAAAAGACAAACAGCACATAAAAATGAAATGGGGTTTCTTTTACTCGAAAGGAATAACCCTTCTACTTTATGGAAGATAAAAAATAATGTCTCATCATTCTTCATGATTCTTCGAAAGGTTCGCGAGATTTGTTATTTAAATGTACGTTACATAATCTAGGCATTATGTTCGAGAAACGGTAGTACGATATATTTATTACCTACCTGTTGCCCTAGAGTGGAAAGAAATCCCCTGATTTTCCGACACCCTCGGCTGTGCTCAACCCTCGCCCTTATTAGATCGAATAATTGATGGACTACCCTAACGATACTTGAATTTAGTATTTTATTTTAATTCGTCGATCGTTCGGATTAGTTTAAAAGTTTCTTCGACGAAGACAGTTTGATGTTCATTTTGCTCTCGATATTAAATTTTCTATAAAGATTACGATGCACAGTGAGGGAACAAAAACTCGTAGCGAAAAATAATTTCCCAGGGATTTCAGTGTACACGGGTACAAGTTTGTTACGTAATCGCTCGACGCTAATAAAACAGCTCTGGGAAGGGAGTAATTGGTTTGTTCAATGGAAACGAGTAGAGGCGGATAAAAGACTTCAAAGTTTCCTCGGGGCACCAACTATCCTCATCCCTCTGCTCCTGAACTCATTGAAACTTGGCAAAATTTTGTATCCTCTTTCAATTAGGGGAAAAAGGAAAAAAGATACTGAAACCGATCGCAATGGCGATTTGATCTTGATCATCGTGCCCTTCGACCTTTAATCCATATCGAAATTCGTTAACAAATACGAAGCTAAAACTCCTTAACAATTCAAATATCTTTCGTTTCTTTGTTAAAAATAAATATACCATTATGAGCGTCGATAGTTCCAACCCGTTCACTGTCCGGTCTCTTAGCGGCGTATCTAAAAGCGTGGCGCCATGACCCGTATACGGATCATGGACAGTGAACGTGTTAATAAATATCGAAGTGTCATAAAATTTGTACAGTACCACCCACTATGGTTAAAGAAATCGATTTTATATCTCGCGACAGCGAACGGGAAGCCACGTCTCGCGATGCTTACGGACTTTTTTCGAGCCAGACGTTGCACGTCGTGTTTTCCGCCAGCGTACTTTGTGCGAAAGTTTCCTTTGTTCGGTTCGTGCTGTTCTCCGGGCGCATTCGTCGGACCAGCTATCGTTAGAATCAACGGTACTTCGGTGAAATCGTAACTTTCGACGATGCACAGAATGGCCGTGGATTTTTTACAATTTTCGAACGAAATTCCCCCGTCACGCAAAATCCACGAGAACTGCTTCTGACACGACCAGGACCCAACGACGCCTCTTTCACCCAGTAAATAGGCCTGTCGGCCAGTTTCTTTTTAGCCTCCTTCATTGTTGCATTGTATTTTTCGCCAGCTTATTGTGCCCACCATTTTCCTTTAATTTCATCTTTAACAAACGGTATACTCAGATCATTGTCCAGGACACACCACAGAACCTTCAGATTTTTCGTTCGTTTCCTGGTCAGTTCTAGTGTGTTAATTCTGGTTTAGGTCACTTTGGAAAGGATCCATGAACTACTGCATACAGGGTGTTCGACATCGTAGGGCAAAATTTTAATGGCAGATTCTAGAAGGCAAAATAAGACGAAAATCAAGAGTACCAATTTGTTGATTGAGGCTCCGTTAACAAGTTATTAACGCTTAAAAGCAGAGTTTCTCATGCTAAGTGAGAACCACTATCACGCGCCGTTCTACAGGCGGAACTTTAAACGTTAATAACTTTTTAACGAAGCCTCGATCAACAAATTGGTACTCTTGATTTTCGCTTTATTTTGGCCTCTGGAATCACTCCCATTGAAATATTTCCCAGATGTATCTTCTTTCAGAAATTGGACAAAAAGCTGTGCCCTATCAAGATCAAAAGTTAAATGTGTTCTTTCGCTCCTCTCTTGTTCCCAAATTTGTGAAAACATTGGTTTACACGATCCCGCGAGCCACTCGATATTTCCTGACAGAACAAAAGGTAGACGATGAACGTTTGCATGGCAGATGCACATCAGTCTCGAATTTGCCGGGTAACGAGTTTAGCTTGCCATCAGAATTTCTCTGGTCGATTGATGGATCGTGCAACGAGTTGGCAAGCGAATGGTACACCCGGCGTTCGGCGACGATGATCGATATCTTCAGGTTCGACGGTGGTGGGTCTTCAAGGGCAGGGATTCCGGGTGCAACGAAAGCCAATCTGGCAGCAACGCGTTTCTCTCGGCCAAAAGACAACTCGTCTCGCCACAGGACGGTGTGTCGTTGCGTCACATTGCGGGGAAAAAGTTAGCGCGATCGATAGCCACTCTGTATGCCGTACCGGAAAATTAACCGAGCCCAGAACTTTCATAATCTGAGAGCTTTCCACGCGGCTGTAAACGTTCCGTCGCGTCTGCGAAGTTGACTCGACTGGATCGTTTGGTAGCGACTCTTTCGAAGACCCTCGACGATATTCTTTATTAATATTTATTAAAAATAGTAGAGAATTTGTTCGGTAGACTGAAACGTGAGATGAAAGCACGAGACGTAGAGCCATCAAATATTCATTTATTTCTGATAACAACTATATACACCCATATACATACACATGTACGCGTATTACCATGTACATAAATGCAGAAAGTGGTCCATGCTTGAATATGTTTGAATAAAGACTCGAGATTCCTCCGCGAGGAGTACTCTCTGCTTTCAAAGACGGCCATGTTCTAAATTATACGGTCAAACTGAAGTGTTTTCGACAACTATTCGTGATTTAATCTGAAAATACTTGATCGGTAAAAACACTCCAAGGGGTTCTCGGTTATTTCCTATCTACAAATCTTATTACTTATTGTTTTACGGTATCGAGATTTCAAGAACTCTCGTTAGAAGTACGAACGATCCTCTGCGTTTGTTGGTTTTTAAAACGTTCGCTCTCGTTAGGCCATGTTGTTCATGTTTCGATCGGTTTTTTAAGTCTAGAGGCCCTCTTTGGCACGCATTCTGTTTTTCTTGCAAAAGAACCAAGATCTTATTTATACAATTATAACGGTTGGACTTTGATCCACCAACGAAATGCCTCGTCGTACATGCATTCTTTTCTTTTATAGTTAATTATAATTATGATCTTCAAAACGAAAACGAAGTTTCTTTAAAAAGAAAATGATAGCACCGTGACTGTCTCAACTTGGCCTATGTCTGAAAATATATCTCCATGCACGTTGTTTACGGATGCTCTCGGATAAAATCGTTAAAAATACAGCTCCTCGGGATGTATATCATAGGTATGGATGTAAAGTTAAAATTACGGTATCTGTAAAAAATAATCTGTCTCCGCGAACCGTACGGAAAGCCTCGACGTGAATTGTATACCTTAGTAGAACCTACAACTTTCATCTAAGACCCTTACTCCTATTTTTTTTTTATTTTGTTCGAAAATTTGTAGACGTGGTACAAAGTATGTATATTCCCCGACAGTAAGTACCCTTCGAAACGATCGTCGTATAGAAATATATGTATATCTTTTATTGTTTACTGCGTTCGGAGACGATGAAAGTCAGATACGTTGCGCGAGAAGTGTTAAAAAAAAAAATGATATAAAGCGTGGGTGAACGATCTCCAAGTTTTGTGGAATTGAAAATATAGTTGAGGATAGACAGAATAGTTAATTTCGTCATAGATATGCTTCCGAATTGAAACGATAAGATTCTACGATCGGTTTAAAAATTTCTGCAGGTCTCCCTCGATCATCTCTCGTTCCACTTGCCACTTCGATCATTTTCGAGCAACGCGCACGCATTGATACTGACACCGTGGGCGGAAATAGGAGTAAAAGTATCCAAAATGTTCTCTGTAAGCTCGGAAGTACGACGCCTAATTGATTCCTCGGAGGGTTCGGTCCTATGGAATTTCACTTTCGACGTTCTTGTCTCTGTTCGTAAGTTTGGTATCAAAAGGAGGGGAGGCATACTTTCGCTTGAACCGACTAATCGTCGAAATCGTACATTTGGTAGGATTTCCAGCCGAGCTTCTGAAGAGATCTGAAAAATACGTACTATTAATAAATCAAATACACAATATTTCCTTTATAATACGTATATACAGTCTAATGGTATTTTTCGTTTTGTTTTAGGTACGTTGATATTACTTTTTCGCGGACTGCATGAATCCTCGGGGTCCACAGGTGAAGACACACGCTTCCGGAGAATGTTCCCCCACAAGTTCTTTCAATAAGTCGTCGGACACGGTACCGCGTCTTCCCGTCCATTTGCTGCTGGCTTGCGAAAGGATATGCGTAACATTCAACCTAAAAATCATCAACGTCTCAAAGGTAATCGTAACTGGAACAAAATAATCGTAGCACTCACTTCTTTTCCGCGCTAACTTTGTCCAGCTGCGCCACGTAGAACATATTGTCCTCGTCCTTGTTGAAGTTCAGGAGGTTTATAGTCTTCCTAAAGAAATAAAAGAAATTGATAAAGTATTAATGCTAAAGTCTCAAGAGCCTAATGTTTTATTCGCGTCTTATTGACTGGACAAACGCTTCTTTTATACTGATAACACTAAGAAAGGGGCATTACACAGTGCCAAAGATTTACCGCAGTCCTAAGATGCCAAACATTTTCTAAGAATCGATTTAGGTTGACTAAAACGAAATGGGGCGAGCGAATTGGACCACGTAGAGAGTCAGGAACGAATACGAATGAAAAAAGAAGGCAAGCGGATGAATACTAACACGCTGCGCCTGGCCAAGGACCGCTGGATGATTCCAAGCATCGCGGTGAGCCCTGTTCCGCCTGCCAGCATGTGAATAACAGAGTAACGATCGAAGGATTCTACTACGAAGGCACCTAAAGCATTGCTCAACACGAGGGTCTGACCGGTCTGTAGGGCGGTTATGGACGGACTCAGCGCGCCATTAGGGTACTTCTTTATCATCAGACATATGCAGTCGGACTTGTAATTCGGTACCATGTCGTCGGGATGAAGGCACGGTGGGACAGGCGTGTACGATCGTGAAACTTCCATTCCTGAAACAGAATCAATCGTTCAAGACCACTTGTCCCCCATTTTAGTTGACTTTCGCAAAATGGTAGATTGCAGAATCTTGGTAAACGATCATTTCAGATCTTCCTAGAACTTCCACTGAACTTCATGTTTATCCAAACATTTTTATCTTTTCAATTCCAGTACATCAACATCAGGTTTTCTCCTGTATTTCAAACTGTGTACTTCAGTGACAGAGATTGATATTCATAGTATTTGTACTCTACCGTAATCTACCAACTTGTAAAAGTAGGTCGTCTCGAAATGAGACAGGTGGCCATTACTCGTCTCTTCGAAAACGCCTACTTACCCATCACGTTCATTTTAGCCTCTACGTGTCTCCCAACTGGTACCAATTCCAACGAGTCTTTCGCTCGCAGAACCAACATACGAACCAACTCGGAAAACGGTGCGTTAGCGAGCACTTCGTACTCTTTGTACGTCCGAGCGTTCGTGTTTGGCTCCCTCCATATCGTGTGACTTCCCTGAGACTTCCATATACCTTTTGTCTTCTTCGCGAACGTGAAGTCGACCTACAAAGACAAAGTTCGATGATCCTTGGCTTATTTTTACCGGTAGAATTGGACAAACAAAATTATTAAACGTTTACCTCCATGGTTTCCAGGTTCCTCTTGCACGCTGGTGGCCATTCAACGCCTGCCGCCAGTTCGAGCTCGTGCGCTATTACTTCCTTCTCGAAGAACAGTTTGAAGAGCAACTTGGAGTCGCTTATCCTCCTCACGTGATAGGGCACGCTCGGATAATCGCGCACCGTTTGGTAGAAGAGCGTGATGGAGTTGGTCGTTTGTCTCCAGTCCATCTTCAAGTTCGACGGACTGGTGTCCGACAGGTTCTCCTGGCTGGTATTTCGCGCTAAATATCAGTAAAATGTAAGATTGCAAAGTGATCTACACCCTTGGTTTGGTGGAAATTCATTATTGTAAATCTGTAGGATTGAAAAATAATTGATACGAAAGCCTACTGACTCGTGCAACTTTTAATCAGGTCCAACGTCGCGGATGAACAATCCGTCGTGCTGGAGGGGGCGGTTTCCGTCGGCGACGAGGCAGAAACGGAACCACGACTGAGTCTTCCCACGACGCATTTCTGCAGGATACTCTGATAATTCACCCAAGCGTGCACCTGCAACGAACGATCTATGGGTACGTAAAAATAATAGTCGATCAGCTGGGATCGCGAAGGCCCTTTCAGACAGAACAGTGGCGAAGAATAATCAGGGTTTGGAGTTCGCGCGTTATCGTTTGATCGATTGATGAAACATTGCATTTAAATCGATGACCCCGAAGGACTAGCGCTCTCCTTGTAAGTTTCAGATCCGAAAAAAATGAAAGAATCGAGTGGTAGGTTAGCCAAAGGGAGGCGGGGGTAACCACTCGGTGGCCTTGTGCGGCCAATTGATTTCCATCGAACCGCTCAACCTATGCGTGGTCTGCATCTCTATCGAGCGATTCGTCTGAAAGAGCCCTTTCTTTGCTCAAGTGGCGTCCCGAACCGTTTGGACTCACGTTTTCGAACAGTTTAGTCGCGTCCTTTCCGACGCCTCTCATCAATTCGCTAGTCCCTCCCGGGTGGAAGTCCATATAACGCGTCACGTTGAAGACGATTCCTATATACGAATATATCGTTAAACAGAAAAATTGTAATCGCGACGCTGATAACGCCGGTACTCGATATTTCTGGGTATCAAATATTTCATATCGTGTTTTCGATGCCGCGTGAAATTTCATACAAATACAGACTTTGTACCGATCTGATCGAAGCTACGTTATCAAAACAAAATCGACACCAATTTGTGTAACATTCGGGTCACGGTATTCCGATTGCATCGTTTATGAACGAGAATTGAAAAAATTGAAAATATGTCGACGTTCGTGCAACGGAATAAATTACAAACGAGGAATACGATAAATTTTAATCGGGTTAAAAGCAAACGTTCATCGTCGGTCAGTATTGTCTCCGACGTCTCGTGACCTGTGCTCATTCGCTGTGTAAAATGGGAAGACACGGTGTGCTCTATCGATCAGCATGCAATTTTCATCGTCGAGACGAAGAAAGGCAACAAAAGCCGTAAAAGCAGCTGAAACGAGAATACCCGAGACCCGGTCGAGCGAAACTTAAATTGGAATCAAGTTTAACTTGGCGTTAAACTGGATCTATCTATTTTACTTAATTTCCAGCCCGCTAAGCTGAAACTTCCCTCGCGCGATTCCCGTTATTATCACTCTTTCAAGCAAGATTATGTCGCGACGGCGGAAAACACGGGCGAATTTATTCCCGTCGTGGTCACCTTCGAGACATCGATTTTAATTCCCTCGAATTAGATTTCAATTAAACGGGTTTTCTCCATGGGAGCCCGATCGATGTGTAATCTCGCCAGTGGGTAATTGGATTTTAAGGTCTAACTAAATTGCTGTCAGAAATTTAAACGTTTGCACAAACACTCGGGGAAACTGTGCTTTCGCGTCGTGTTACCAGAAATTTATCAGAAATTGATGCTAATTAATTTTGCCCCTGACGCTGCGTATCCCGCAATTTACGAGTGCCCTATGAACCTTCGAAATGTCGTTAAAATCAGGGGAATGAACGTTCCTCGTTAGCGTCGAGAGTTTCGCGTTTCAGGCGGGAAAATGAATTTTGTAACCGTTCGAGCGGGATCGTACCTCGAATCGCGATCCAAGCGTCGTTTTCTTTATTGTGATTGGCCAACTCGGACAAAGTAACGACTCGCGGAACGCCGCCGACGCCGGTCAAATCGACGCCAGAGTTGCTCAGTCGAATCCAGTCCATCAAACTGTGCCCAGGCGCTAATGCGGTTTTATTTCGAGGATTGCCTGCGAACAGCCGAGAAAAATAACGTTTGTTAAGGTCAGTCTTCGTCTAGAAAGATAACGAGCCAACGTTTCGCGAGATATTAATTTTAGAAATTATTTATGTTCCAACCGGAACAA
This sequence comes from Colletes latitarsis, assembly GCF_051014445.1. NCBI lineage: Eukaryota > Metazoa > Arthropoda > Insecta > Hymenoptera > Colletidae > Colletes > Colletes latitarsis. The sequence continues at coordinate 26,079,799 of NC_135141.1, read as the reverse complement.
CGAGTTCAGTGACCTTGGACTGTGTTCGTTGAACGCCCATATGCGTCCCCCGCATGGCGACGGTTGTGCAATCTGAAACGATCGTTAACACGTTCATTATCTATATTAAAAAATGAATAAACATCAGAACGCGACGTCCTCGAAATTCAACTTCGATAGCAATAATTACGTAAATCAGAATTGCAATATCAGACACCTGTTGGTTGAAGGTACTTGGTACTACTAAATTGATCGAAGGTACTGTAATTTCGATCTCTCGTGTATAGCTGATAGAAATTTCCTGGAAGAAATGAGATAAATAACACGCGTCGACTTTGCAAAATTTCAAATGTAAGTTGGACGAATCCGGACTGGTGACTTTCTAAAAGGCTTTCTCGAACGGAACACGATCGCGTTTCCTTTCGTTAGAACGTATTCGGATAACTTGGGATAGTTGAGATTCTACTACGTAGCTCGTGGCATAATTTACGAAACGATCATCTGGGAAGTTGCGTCACGGCGATTAAGCACGTCCGTTTGAAATATAACGCCCGTGGAAACGTTCTCGAAAATGGGTATAACTAACAACGAATTATCGTTGATTACTGACCGTCCTGGATCTGCAAACCGAGACTCTGCGGAGACCCGTCGCCGTCCATGACGGAAACCAGAGACGCGCCGCAGCATCGTGGCATTTTCTCATCGAAACGTCGGTGTCCAGGGATGTTTAATCATCCTCCTGCGTTCAATCAGCCGCGTGAGCATCCCTGCGAATCCTAACGTGCAGATCTTCGAGCAAGAATCGAAAGAATCGCGTCTCGACTCGGTTTCTTAAAATCTAATTGAAGAAAAACTGAAAATACTTTTATATTCGATCGACGTGTTTATTTTTAACTGGGTCTCGATAGAATTGCGAATTTTCTCTACGGCGACTTTAACAATAAAGATGATCGCGTAGGAACTCGATAAAAGTTGTAAAATTTAAACATGGTCTTCCCAACTTTTCTGAACGCCTTATATACATATTCCCTGAAGCATAAAACAGCGTTCACGACGGTCATAAAACTGTAATAGCCTTCCTAAAGGTTATTGTCTGCAGGAACATTTACCTGAATTCCACGTTTGAATAATGAATAATATAATGCAATTATTAAACGCCGTAGAATGGTTTCGAAAATTGCGTGCTGAAGAAAAGAAATTAATAAACGTCTATAAAATGTTAAAGTATTTACGTTGAAACGGCAGTTAATTAGCGTGCAAATTACGAGGGAAAAGTGACATCGTAAAATATTAAAGGGACTCGAGCAACGGCGCGATAAACTCTTGAATATTGAAAGAAATAATAATGAACTACGAACATTACAAACGCCAATGTATTAAAAATATCTTCAACGAACGTAATGTAAAATCAGTGCTAGAATGGGAAATAAAACTCTACTGGAACTCAATCAACGCTGGACATAGTAATGTAAATATGAAAAGAAAAACCGTAAATATAATTTTCGATAAAAGTACGTGCAATGAATGCCAGTGTAAATCTAGCTTCACATATAAAATGTGGGTAGCGAGATGACAAGACACACTGTCGCGTGGCGTGGAAACGTCAAACGAGACCAAAACATACACGAATTTCTGTCCCGTCAGCGGAACGATGGGAAAACGCGCTACAAAATCGACTATAAAACGGCGGGAACGGGATAAACCCGCGAACGTACCTGCACGAGACCGCGGTGACGTCGAAAATCGACATATATACATGTACACTTCCTAGCGCGCAAAAAAAAAACAATCCAAACAACAGACACGATCAATCCACGTCAACCCCAAAGAAATGGCTGGTCGCGAGTATTCGAAAAAACCACCGACGCAGAACGAAACGAGAAAAACAGAGACTGACGTCCGACAAAGATACGTCACGTTGATATTATGTTGCCGTTCGTCCTCGAGATGCGTCTCGGACGAGTCATCCTACTGCAGACTGAGTCTACCAACGAGAACGTCGATTCGAAGTCGACGGGATTCTATATGGCCAGAGTTCGAACCGTTTCGACGAGAACGAAACGTGATCGCGCCGAGAAGCTGCCGGACGAAACGTTGATCGCGCGTTGGCGGACTGGAAGGTACTGCACCGAAACACGCGGACCGATATAGCCCTCGGACAGGTAGATCAATATAGTAGCTACGGCGTGTCTAACACGCAGGATCTCGCCACTGAGCGTGTGGCGTTCCGCGAAGATCGACGTCGCTACAGTGACTCGGGCTGATGCTGACTATTAACCCTGAATAATTAACCCTTTCAGTACGAAAGACTTGACTGTGACAGCGTTTACGCGTACTCGTCCCCATTGGGACAGTCGGATAATAATGCGCTCGAGAAATTGACTCTGATCGATGTTCCAAACGCTATCCACAGAGTATGGGCGAGATACGACCTGGAATTTCATCGAATCGTCCAAGGTAGCGTATCTTTTTATTAAAACGGACTCGAATCGTTGCACGACGAAGAGACGGACACGATTTCAAAAAAATAATCGTGCAATTCACAAAATTTTACTGTCGGTAATGTCGATATCTTTCTAACAATGGTGGCGATGTATTGTTAGAAGCTAGGCGATTAAAACGAGCCCAAACACGACATAAATCAGACTGTTATTTATTGAACATACGTGTTAATACAGTGTATGATTCAATTATTAGAATTCTTTAAGCGTCGTGGTATACGTTCTACAAATTGTACCAATTTTTTTTTTAATTTAAATAACAAGCGTTGCTTTACAAATTTGCAATTTACAATTCCGCGATTAAATTGAAAAGAACGCGCAACACACTGTCACGGTGCCCGTGTACGATGTCGCTGAACTCTCGAAACGATTCGGCCGATCCAATCAAAATAAATCACAAAATTCATGGCTGCGACAGAACCAATAACGCCCGTGACTTTTCCATCTTCGGTGCAGTATGCGAGCCACGATCTCAAAAGTAGATTCCCTCGCGGAAATGATCAGTTTGCGTCCGGTAACCGAGCAAAATTCGATTTCTCGATCCGGTGCGTCCCCGGGAGCATTTCCATCGCAGAAACCGATCCTCGGTTAGAAAACTCGACACCCCTGGAATCCGGATATGAAATTACGTAGAAAACGGTCGAACGATGTTTAACGGATTAATAACGTGGTACGTGACTCTTGTTACTTCGACGAGATTGGTCCTGTCCTTCGAGTGGCGTCGACGGGACGTCCTCGTTAACACGGTTGCCAAAAATATTCGCCGTCACTTTGTTGGATTCCGGTATAATTGACAACACTTTACTATCTTAAGAAACTCGTTCAACTCGTATTAGGTCGATTAAGTACTAGACTCTTTCTGCTGATTCTTCGATTTTGTAAGCTTTTATACTATTTGCTGGAGATAGGTAGAGGGTAGGGACGATGGTTAAAATCGTGATTAGGATTGTGGCGTTGCTTTGCTTTGGGTAGGAACTCGAAGCGCGTTTTGTCGGGACCTGCCTTAGATGACTGGGATATTAGATCCAGCGTTTCTTAACTCGTCGTTGCGTAACGTTTTTTTTGTTGCAACCCATTCGTCATAATGACCTTGTAACGCGGCGTGATGAGCATGTTTGGCGTTTACCACGAACGCAAAAACTCAAAAGTGAATCGCGGCCAGACGTTTCAACAAAATCAATATTTGGCTAAACTTATAGAGCCACGGAATTATAAATAGACGGGTATCGAACAGCCACGCACAAGCATGGCTTTCATGGAACTGCGCGTGAGAATAAATCGGTCGCGTTTTCCATCCGGTTGGGACGTATCTGCCATAATTCACCAGAAACTTTTCGTTTAAACTTTGTCATCCAGACCCAGCCTCGTCTATACTTGAATGGTCCGAGGGAACTTTTTCTGCGTGCATTCTTTATCGCTGAAAATATCGTATTACGAATTAAACTTTCGTTCGAGTATTTCGCATATAACGAAAAAAGTTTTAAAACAATGGGTATATACAATAATAAAGCGAAGAGTACATTTTTTTAGCACCGATTCTCACTATCGGGACAGCACAGGGGACAGAATGGTCACACCGGTTGGCCCTGCCCTACCCTATCCTGACCCAATAATGCAAATCGGTAACGTGTTTCACTTCTCGACGGTGAAACGTCCAGACCAATCCCACGTTGCAATGTTCCTCTTCTTGGACCCCGAATAAGACCGATTCTCACTATCGGGACAGGACAGGAGACAAAATGTACTCGCCAAGTGGCCCTGCCCTGCCCTATCCTGACCCAATAATGCGAACCGGGCATGATGCTGGAGAAACTTCGTCTCTGATCCCCTTCCTAATAGCTAATTAAATGCTTGGAAGATCCTATCTTACTCACCCATCCAGCCATTGTCGTAAAGAATACAAACCTTATGACAAAATAATTAGGTTTCCTAAGGAAATTCCTGACAAACCACCCAGCACAACGATAATGCGCAACTCCCATGCCAGTGCGTGCAAATAGTTAAAAGCTGAACGCCAAAGGCACACCGGATAATCAACTTGTTGACTCACCGGTGGCTGAACCGGAAGACGACCCCGCTTGGCTTATTATCGCTCTCGACTGTTCGAATTGCTTGACTCTGGCCAAGCTACTGGGCAACAGAACAGCGTTTCTGGCCAGTAGACTGGCCGGCGACGACGATTTCACGTCCACCATCTTCATTTTTTCCTGAATGTCTTTGGCTTCGTTCTGACCTTTGACCTTCTTCATCTTTCACGGCGACCTCGATCGCGACGATTACTCGAAGGCGACCAGCGATTCGGTGTCCTCGGTGTTCACTATGTCATAGCAGCGACACGAATCTGAGGAAATAGCGGAAAAACTTTTGCACTCGTTGGCTCGCGTTTCAATGGTTCGAATCGTTGGGTCAAGGTTTCAATTATCGGAGATCGTTCTATTGAGCTTAGAATGGCGACCGGGCTTTTCGTCTCTCGATGGCCTCGAACGTTGACGTGAATATTTTCGAAATTCCATCGGATAAGATTAATATCGCTCGAAATTGGACCTCCCCCCTCGTTTGTTCGATAAAAATACACGTATCTTGATCAGGATTGCAGAAAATGATAACCGTAAAAAACTAGTATGATTTTAAGGACTTATCGAAGTCTTTCATCACAGTATTGTTCAGCTAGTATTTTAGTACGTTCGCAAATGTCCATCATCAAAACGTAATTATGGTAAAATTTAGAAAGCAAAACACAAGAGAGTCACGAAATATTCGTATTACTTTCACTCTGAGTTTCACGAATAATAATATATTATTATGCCCCCGGACGATTTTATTCGTAGAACGTGTTTTATTTTTACAAAAAGAAGCATTTACCTCATTTTAGTATTTACGAGGAATGGAACGTATTTTATTATTAAAGTATTACGACTGTATACAGTAATAACCGGTAATCGGAGAAGTAAAATATAAATCGAGGTTAAAGACTCGAACGACACGACGCGTCCGAAAATAAAAACAGCTGCAGGAAGACAAGACAGCTGAATTGATGTCATAACTTTCGTAATAGATAAAATAAGATCAATAATAGAGTAAGGCATAAGAAAGGAAGGCATGAATCAAGTCGACGTCATTCGAGAAACAAACAATTACATTCACTTGCAACTGATAGAAGTTATCTGAAACAATGGAAATAGCACGAGAAGTTTAAACATGCTACAAATTTTGCCTTTAAAATACTATGGTAAACTATAATAATTATTACACGCGAATGGATCAAACGTGACAAGGTCCAAACAATTCTGTGCTGATAGTATTAAGCAAGTTAAAGGTTATGTTGGAAGTGGATGTGGAATAGCTGGATCATGGTGACACCCAAATCATTTTCTGTTCAAACGATCGAATGAATTTTAACGGAACGTTCGACGTACAGAATCTCGGTAATGCAGACGTCGCAAGAACCATCAGCGGATAAATCGAGCGGACGAAAAACAGAACAAGGTTTCGCAAAGTGTTATTGCGGCGCGAAAATGCCGCAGAGTTCTGTGAGCTAACCTCAAAAATACGAACAGCGATCGTGAGCCCCATTTCAAGTTGGAAAACGTAAGAGTCAGTCTCACCACACTATACCGTTACGTCGTTAACTCAGCACGAGACGCAGCCAATAATAAAATCACCAAGGATAATGAACGTTCTTTGTCGAGTGATAAGGAAGTAAGTGGCCACAAAGTGACATTCACCCTGTCGTACACATGCACACGCGCGCGCGTCAGACATTGACGCCATTGTCCCTCTTTAGTATCTTGGCTGATGACATGCGATCGAGTCGCCATCTGACGAGCTTCAATGATTCATGACGATTGAAAAATTACGAATTGTTCCGTGTCCTGATGACTGAGAATCGTTGACAGTTATTTGTTACAAAAAAAAATAAAATAAGAATAAAAGTGCTCGCGTTAAATGCAAATTATCGAGATCACTTTTAATTCAAACGATTACGATGAAACGTGGAACGTTTCTCACGTTTGTCGTTAATAAGTCATCTGTTTATCAATAATGAATATTATGATTCGATGTGAAAATGTGTGCCCTACATTCTATTGACGATCTTTCACGATCATTTACATAACCAGTTACTTTTTTCCTGGACAGTCGGAAGGTTATAGCTATTAACGAAGAAATAGATCAAAACATTTAAATTATCATACGCTATGGATTTCCTACGTGTCTGCTCACCTGTTATTAATTTTTTTCTCTTATAAATTACTTTTAATGAACAATTATATATACTGTGTATAATGCACTATGTAAATATAATTCAATGAAAGATTAATTAGCGATTGCAAAACGTAATGGAGGAAAAGGAGTTCAAGTACAATTCATGCTATGAGTGTCGCATTATTGTCGTAGGAACGCAACTAAGCTTGATAAACAATAAACAATTGACGTATCAAGTATTTTGTTTTCAAAACATTACGTAGTTACGCAGGATATATAAAAAAAGGTAAATATAAGTATTTACCAATATTGGAATTCTATCGGTTGCATAAGTAAGTAAATGTGTTAAAAGATAACAACCTGTCAAACATTAACACCGTATGCGTGTGCGTGAAGATAATCATCGGAGCTGACGATCGCGCGCGACTATTCAAATAAACGATAATATACATAGAGAAATTAAATTTTTATCATCGAACACACGGTATATGACTTAGGTCACCTTCATAATTACAAGCACAATTATTCAACGTATTGTTGAAATTTATGTTACAAATTAAAACGAGGTGAAACCTGAGTTTTCAAGTTCAAAGTAACATACATTAAGCAAGATAACATTTTGTTACGTAACAATGTTATCGCACAAATTACCGATCTATTTTTGTGGATATTAGTCAAAACAATAGATTACAGGAAACATGCAGTAATTTGACTAACAATACAGATTACTGCATGCAAATCATACTTTACCTTGAAAGATGACTAAGCCCACGTCGCAGAACTTAAAAATTCTTACTCTGTAACAATATGATAATTCTTTATGTTAAAAATCGTCTAAAATCGAGGTACCCAAATTTATTTATTTATTTTATTGATTTCATTTTGTAAACGCCTCCAACGCGATACACGTTTGCTTTCGCGTAAAGTTGGCCCTGAATGACTGGAAAGTGCAAGTACATATTCGTTAAAGTGAAAGCATCGTTATTGTAAAAGTAGTTGCATATAAATAATATCGTAGCAGATCGAGGGGTCGTGATGCTTGGGTGACCTGATCGATATCGATACGCTTAGTGTATATATCTATCTTTGATAAATAACATTACTCGCGAAAATATCGTTCCCGGCGGCCATTTTACAACCTATCCCCGACCAGCCAAACATTTCTGCGACGCATAAAAGGTCGTCGCCGTCAGTCCCAGACTGTCTACCAGCCCATCGACTGTTGCGATTGCGCGGTCCTCGCGCAGTGTTCGTGCCGGCAAAGGTGGGAGAGTAGAGCTCGTGAGCAGTGGTATCAGTTGACTTCGAGTGCCGAGAAGAAGAGGTGTCGTACGGAACGCAACACTACACTCGTCGATGACGCGTGATTTAAATTTGTTCTTTATCGAAGGGGTGTCAGACAATATCGATTCGCTCGCTAGTTTGCAGCAAGCTTCTCCAGTCGACTCATTAAACGAATCCACTGTCGTAAGTACTTCGATCTGCACAAACATTACCCGTCGGCGAACGTTCGTCGATGTTCCATACTTGTTACGATACAACGTTACTTTGGTACGATTATCGATTTCCAATCGACTGTTTCCAAGTTACCTCGATCGCGCGTTTAAAATTAATTCGATGATCTAATTGATCAAATTCATAAATCGTTCGCCAGCAAGAAACGACAAAAAGGGACTCGCCCATGCACCGTTAGGCGCGATCACTTTCGCGATCGTTTGATCGAATTCGTCGATCGAGCACGTTCAACGATTCGTTTCGATTACTTTTGAGAATCTATCCGTTTTACTGTGTTATTTATCGACCGAACGAGCCGCGTGCATCACGGCAAGCTTCCGACCGGTGGAAAACGCCCGACGAAACGAGAACATCGCCTTGAAACGCACCGTAAGTGATATCCGGTCGAGAACGACCACTGTCAAACTCACATGGTGTTGGTATGGCAGCCTTGATATGTAACTCCGACGGTTACATCATTACTGGCTTATCAGTGTGGAATTCGTACTAAAATTGTCGCGCCTACGGCGTCTGTTTGTTCAGAAGTCATTTGAAACCGAGCCGCGCCGTGCTTGTCACCACTTATCCGTCGGGGCAGTCGTTTATGGGGCACGCGTTAATCGATAAACACCGGCGTTTCCCATAAAAACACAGGGTAATATCGTTTGTGACACAAGGTCGACCAATTAACCTACCGCCAGAACGATGCAGAGATAATGGAGATAGCGCAATAAAACATGATTAAGATGATGCAAACGTGCCATAAACCATCAATCCTTTTACATGACAGTTAATGGCGAAACGTATCCAAGCTGGCGTACGAATGTATTATTTGTTTAGCAAGTATAATGCGGGATGTATTAAAATACAAGTTGACCGTGGGCTACGTCAACACGATGCCCAGTGGGCAGGAACCAATTTCAGACTTTCAAATCAATGCATTATTTAAGCATCCTCGAATTAATCAGTTTTATTATTTCGAAATTATATTAAAAATCGTTTTGCCACGTTTCGATAAAATGTAGTCTGTTTCAGATGTAATTTTTTGTTATGCTTCTATTCATTCAGATTGTCTATCATGAATAATGATGTTCATCCATTCAAAAGTTTCATTCATTGTTTACTGATGTTATTAAAGCATATATTTTATTCCAATGCATATACTATAGAGTAAATTCTGCTGTTTACTCAGCATCTTTTATTGCAACATGGAAATAGTAACTAATACATTGAAATTTAACCTTTTTTCAGATAAATGTCTACCAAGATTAAAAATCAAAGTAGAATGCAGACTACAGGGAAAATATTAAGTGTGATTCATAGATTGATCGAAATAATTGCTAGAAGAATATATCTGTTCATTGCAATTCTGAAAGGTCCTACCCAATCTCAACCACCTATAAAGGACTTAACACTTCTACATAGTGCAACTACTTTAGCCTTTAAAATTCGAAATAAGCAGGTAAGACCACCCAAATACATGTTTACCTTTGAGGTGGGAAAGAAATACTTTCAAATATTTGACTATTTATTTACTGTTACAGTTGACTTCGGAAAATGTAGTACAATCATATATAGATAGAATAAGAGAAATTCAACCAATGCTTAACTGTGTAGTAGAGGAACGCTTCGAGGAAGCTCTCAAAGATGCAAAGAAATGTGATGAACTTCTGAAGTCTAAGGATGCTCCATCTCCTCAAACTTTAGCAGAAGAAAAGCCTTTCTTTGGAGTGCCTTTCACAACAAAGGTAAGTTTTACCTAACAATACACTAATCTGCATTGAGTTGACTCCCATAATTGGAGAGCAATTTCAAGTAATAATATCCATTATAGGATTGTATTGCAATTGCTAACATGAAGCAAACTGCTGGTTTAGTTGTTCGTAAAACATTTGTTGCTAAGCACGATGCAGAAGTTGTAAGATTGATGAAAACTGCAGGGGCCATACCTCTGGCAACAACAAACATTTCAGAATTAGCAATGTGGTGGGAAACTAGTAATTCTCTATACGGTACTACGAAAAATCCTTACAATACTAGGCATATAGTCGGGGGATCTTCTGGTGGGGAAGGTTGCATACAAGCAGCTGCTGGCTCACCATTAGGAATAGGATCAGATATTGGTGGTTCTATTCGCATGCCATGCTTTTTCAATGGTGTCTTTGGACATAAACCTTCGGAAGGAATAGTTTCTAAACATGGTCAGTATCCAAGTGCTCACAGCGAGGAACAAGATAGGCTGCTTTCGCTTGGTCCAATGTGTAGGTATGCTCAAGACCTGATGCCCACTTTAAAAGTTCTTGCGGACAAGAACGTGGATAAATTACGATTAAATAGCAAAGTAGATATTTCAAAAATCGAGGTATGAATCATATACTTAAGGGTGCTTTCTACTTTGTAGTATGCGATAAATATATGTTTTAATTTAGTTCTATTACATGGAAGACGACGGCGGTCAATTCTTAACATCACCGGTAGACGTGGAAATAAGAGACGCCATGAGGGGGGTAATTCGTTATCTCGAGAAAGCGCATAAAACCAAGGCGACCAAACTCAGTATTAGAAAAATGAAGAAGAGCATTGCGCTCTGGATGGCGAACATGAGTTGCAAGGACGAAAAAGACTTTACGTATGAGTTGTCGAACAGAAACGGTCACATAAATCTCTGGTGGGAGTTTATAAAATGGGCAACATTCACGAGCAATCATACGCTTATAGCTCTTCTCACAGCTACGTTCCAAAGGTTTGCGGTGAAACATGGAAGCGAGGAACATGTTAAGCTGATGCAAGAAAGTAGGGATCTTTATCAAGAATTTAAGGTATTTCGCAAAGCTATGCATTATATCGATTAACTTTAATTTTCTGTATATAAACTTTTATTGCAATATCTCGAATTGATTAAGTGCCCGTAATGTAACTCATCAGGGTTGGAATTGGCACCTTTATTCTTCGCCTTCCTTTCCGAAATACCGCGCAAGATATCAAGATATTGATTAATTCTTACAATCGAATTACGGAACTGTACTGTTCGTTAGCGGATGTGAATTCTTTCTCGAATCACTCTTGTGCAAACTGGTCAGGCTACTAGTGTGTCACACACGGTATAACGTGTTTCCCTATTTAGTAACAGAAACATGTTTTCGCCCTGCATGCAGAATGCGATTTTTCTATCTAATTTAGTAAAAGTACATTCTTTTTGTGAATTATATTGTAGTCCTTTTATCGCAACGAAACGAGTGATTGAATTTGTTAGGAAGCATGTAACCAGAAGCATCCAGTTTTTTTCATCTTTGACGATATGCCACGACATCATTCTGACTATACTCTTTATTATAGGAAATCTTGGGTGATAACGGTGTGTTCTTGTATCCTACACATCCAACCGCAGCACCGTTGCATCACGAGCCACTGATTAAACCATTCAATTTTTCGTACACTGCAATTATTAATGTACTAGGGTTGCCATCCACTGCTTGCCCTTTAGGTTTGAACAAGCAAGGTCTTCCCATTGGTATACAGGTGCAAATTTTGATACGTCGTTGTCATGCCATTAAATGGATTATTTTTAATATTATGTAATCATATTATTTACAACAGGTTGTTGGTGATCTGTATCAAGATCGTTTAACGATAGCCGTAGCGGAGGAATTGGAACGCGGTTTTGGTGGTTGGGTTCCTCCTGCCGTTGTAGCTTGAGTGTTGTCTGTTGGACAATAATCTAATGCATTGTACGCAATGTGTACAATTTCCACCATACTCTGCCATTATTAGTTTTCGACAAACAGTTTACACAAAGATAATTTCATAACGAGAAATCATAAGGTACAGTACAAACACATATGTATTCAGAAAGTAGATGTTCACGTTTCGATATTCCATGTTGACGATTATACGCGTAAAGTATACGTAATTTGAGAAACATAGAAGTCACCGACAGTTTTATAATCCACTATAAATTGCGTTATGTCAAGCATACAGTCATAGATACATCGAATCATAACTCGAAATACGATTCGAATCAGAGAACGCATAGTTTTCATAACTGCATATATTTATTGTTGTTGATGTTGAAAAGTTCTTCTCTTTTTTTTTTTTTCTTTTTTTTTTTTTGTAACAAAATTCAGTGTCCACGTAAATAATAACATTTGTACATAAGCAACCTGTCGCATTATATTTGACTAACGTTTTTTATATACCTCATCTTAGATCTCTGTGTAGGATTTTCTATTTTCATACAAATCGAGAAAAAGAGGGGGAGAATGTGTGTGTGAGAGAAAAAAAAAGGGAGTTATAAGGTAGCAGGGTGTTTTTGGTAATGTGATAAAGTATTAAAAGATTCTATGTTTATAATGTATATTGATGTTAAAATCGTATACATATATATTTTATGTACTAAAATAATAAATTTTTATTCCATTATTTCTACCGTAATTTCTCTTTTGTTAGCATCTGATCAACATATGGATGGAAGACAAATTAATATATGCATTTTTCATAGAGATGTAGTTTCCACCTTAAAATTTAGTTAATTTAATATATTACTATGCATTTATCACGTATTAATGTTAATCTAACAGATGCTGTGCAGTGCTGTTACTAATAATTTATATTTTTATAACAATATATCTAAATTTTAATTTATAATTTGTCATAGTTCTTCAGTTTTCTATCTAAAATAAGACGACCAAAGGAGAATGTTCCAAATGGTAAAATATATATTTATTTAAAAATACAGTTCTTATAGGGGGAGGATTTAAACAAAATATCTGTTATATTTAATATACTTAAAATTGTAAATACACAATGTTTACAACACTTTTTCAGGTATATAATACGCGTGATAAGAGATCCTTAATTTCATGATACATTTGACATCAATAAATAATTTAATACATATTTACAGAATTAATACGAATTGTTTATCGTCGAAATGGTTTTTAAAAGATATATGTAAAAATGTGTATGACGAGGAAGAACGTGTTTCTTGCCCCATATTCATAATTTCACGAGTTTCAATGAAGTTCGACTTATTAATTTACATTTATAAGTATACCGCAAATTTAAATTCGCAGTCTAAGTACTTGTTGCAATCTATAAAACTATTTGTAAATTGTGTTTATTACGCACAATTAAAAAACAAAAATAAAAATAAAAAAAGGAACCTCAGAGATATTCGAGTAACGAGTTTTGTTTTTGTTACAGGTTAAGTACTTTCGATTAGTAGGATAAGGATTGTTTTAATGCCATTGACCTCCTTTTATGTACGTTATTCGCGTCAATATGTATATCGTTTGTCTAATGTGTTATGACCTAAATAGGCAGTGGGTTCGTTTTTACAAAAATGAATTCATGTTTTACAAGTATATCGAGAGAAAAAAAAAATGAAAAAATTTATGAATTCGCTATATTAAATGTTCCACTAATACTTCTACACGAATTGGTTCGCGTTGATACCGATAATGTGAATGTACTTTCTATTTATGAGAAGGAAATAATAAAAAGCCTCATGAATATATAAATACATTAAAAATGACGTTTACCATATCACAAGGTATTCCTTAATGTCTACAAAAAGTGATCTATTACGTTTTACCCTAAAACTACCTTGAACTTGATTCTTCCCCTTTTTGATCGATATTCGTAACCAGAATTAACATACTTATAAAAGTCCTGCTTAATTACTCGATAGATTTATTTTAAACTAATACCTCGATGAAATTAATATTACGTTATGAGATTAGTTTCTTCGGAAGGTATCTCGCTCTTACCTGTTTCAATTAGCGCATTCTCCGATCTATTGTCTAATGAATTGTCCTTACTGTCGTCGCTGTCTGGCCTATTCGAGATCTCGTATTCGTTCGAGTTTGTTTCAGATTGGAAAGCTAACAAGTTATCCTCAGAATCTTTGTACCGTTCTCTTTTATCTTCGAAGTAATTAGCATTCCCATTGTTCAACATTTTATCTCTACTCTGACAATGAGAATCCTCGTCTTCCATTATTGTCCTATTCACTCCTCTTCTATGTTCCCTTTCTTCTGTGTGCGCGATGCTGCGATTAATCAAATTCAGCTCTACGTTCGTTCCACCTGGTTTTTTTGCGGACTGGTTCTTTACAGAACTACCAAAAGGATTAAAGAATCGCCGTCCGATCTCTTTGTTCATACCATTGCTCGACTCCATGGAGTCTGCTTGGTTTCTTTTATGGTTCTCCACGTTTCTAGACTCGACCAGACTTCTGTCGCATGATCTCTCCGCGATTTCAGCTTGCTCTTTTTCCTTCTTTAACGCGGCCAGCTCGGCTTCCTTCATTGCCGAATGAATGACTGGTTCTGCCCATAGTCCCGGGTTGAAGGCTGGCCCTGTACCACCTAATTCCGCTGGCAGGATGTCGGTGGGCAGATGCTCGTGTAGGGTGCTCAAATTGTTCCCATGCAGATAGATCTAGAATTATTATTTAAACAGAAATTAAATTAAAGCTAGATTAAAGGATGCCCAAAGTAAACTTGAACAACGAAAGGATTGAATAAAATATGCAATGAGTCTTTGTATTCGTATTTTACAACTTGAACAATTCTCTTTGCTGTAATTCAATTATTTTAATAAACAATAATTTTTGGTAATAATTGTAGGAAGAGTTAAGGAACGATCATTTCGTTGAACTACGTTAATTAATCGCATTTTTAATAAGCACCGGTTAAAGAGGATAAGTTATAGTAATCGTAGGGTGATACATCGAATTATCTTTTGGTCAAATATTTAACTCTGAATACCTTGAGTCGTGTATGCAGAAGCGTGTTTGAATTTATGTGTTAAGCCAGTGGTTCTTAACCTTTTGGCAATGTTCCTCAGTATAACGTTCTCAAATACTATAATAGCTAAATCAATGTTTTTTAACCAGATTCTGGGTATCTATACTCATAGCAAATTACAGGAATTTAAGAAAAGGATAGTCCCAGAAATTAAAAGCGTAATTGTATTACTTATGATTCTAGGTAAAATTTAAAATAAACACAGAAGATGGGTATCGTTAAGATCGACATTAAAGGTTTACCGCACCTTATTTCGAGTCTTTTCGTCCAAGAAAGGTTTCACAAGGGCCAGCGTGGCTTGAACGTAAAGAGGCGCCGACAGGAAGTGTACAGCTTTGAATCTAGCCGGAAATCGTCCTCGGAGAGCGGCTATTAAGTTTCGCAGTGCCGCTGCGCCTAAGGCACCGCCCTGTCGCAAAGAGAACCCGCTCCAATCTACTACCGCCACGAAACCGGATTGCTAGAAAAAAAAAATCAAAATATTCTCAGCCACGGTTACGGTTAATTAGATTCCTTTTTTCAAATAATTTCTGCAGGGCATATACGAAACGACCAGCGCGAGAAACTGTAAAATATTATACAGGGTGTTCGGCCACCCATGGGAAAAATTTTAATGGGAGATTCTAGGGGCCAAACCAGGACGAAAATCAAGTATACTAGTTTATTGATCGAGGCTTCGTTAAAAAGTTATTAACGTTTAAAGTATAAAGCACGCAGCTGTTCGCAGATTGCCGTTCTACAGGTGGAACTTTAAACGTGAATAACTTTTTAACAAAGCCTCAATCGACAAATTGGTATTCTTAATTTTCGTCTTATTTTGGTCTGTAGAATCTCCCATTAAAATTTTTCCCAAGGGTGGCCGAACACCCAGTATACTGTACCTGATTCCTTGGGTCTTGTATGAGAATCTCCAGGACCAAGAAAATGGCTCTCTGCACAGATAACGCCGGTACTGCGATTGGATCCCACTGGGACGCTAATATAACCAGTACGCATCTGCCTTTCCTATGTTGTTTAAAAAAAATATCGATTGATTAGTTTGTGTACTAATAGGAATTATTATTTTTAAGGAGGCTGACAACCGAATAACCTCACCTATCACGTGCAGGAAGCACACCCGGTATTCCTGCGCGCAACGCGCGCTGCAAGGCTGGGTCCCTCGCCGTTAGATTGCCGAAGATATCTTGTCGATGTGCTACTTGCGTCTGATAAGCGGCTATCAGGGCAGCAGCTTGTTCCGTGCGATACTTCCGAGCCAACAGGAAACGCGTAATATATTCATCCGTGCAGTGCTTCAAGTCTACGAGCAAAGACACGGGTCATTGTAATGCTTCGCGTGAAAAATGGCTGACAGGAAGCCGCTCGAACGCGGATATTATATGCCGGAAATTCGAGGATCGACGAGCTGAAAACGAATTAGACAACACGCTCCCCCGATGTCGTATCGATAGGTTCGTTCGCTGGCACGAAACGGGACGACGTTCTACTACAATTAAAACTTTAATGGCCGCACGTATCACGCGAAGACCGTTGTCAGTCGCCGCTGATATTGTAGACCAAAGTGAGATACACGAAGATGCTAGGAATATCATTATAAGGAATTATAAATGTAACCTCAACAAACGTAACAAACATTCGTAAACGAATGTATGATGAAACGGGGACTGATACAGAAGATCGCGCACACGTGACAGTGGCCAATGTCTGCTAGCTCGCAAAGTCACGTATACGTGACAGCGGCCGTCAAAGCGATAACGGGACAAGTCGAAGGAATAGTAGCACTACTATTGGTGCGTGTCAGGGAGAAATATTTTTTAGTTTCTCCAACAAACAATTCAAAGCGACCACACATGTACACGCGAGGTAAAACACATGGTGTCGCAGAGGATTAAACGCATCCTCAATGTTCTTACAGCTCGCTCTGAGGGCCATAAACGGAATAAGAACTACCACCTAATTCAGTGCTTTTTGTTTCAAACTGCCTGTGGAGTCTTTCACGAATCCCTGCACCAAAATCTTCAATGGTAAACTGTGGATGGGAAAACCAAGGGAAGCTTTAAGTTAGGGTCACACGAGCGTCGGAACGACCTAACCCCAGCATTAGACGTTGCAGATATACACTATCTTACCTACGTCCGGCATTTCTCGCAATATTGCTCTGACAGTCTTAATGGCCAGTTTTTTATCGCGTTTGTCGAACCTGGCCTCCTCCTCGTAGATGCTTCGCGCCAAAGCAGTGCTCGCGTGACCTATTGTGGGGTCCCACATGTACTCGCAGTACTCGGACATCTCGTCAGCCCCTAGTCCGTTTTATCACAGATCTGAAATAATTGATCGTAATTAGAATCAACGTGCGCATATACTGAATTGAAAAACGACTATCGACAGTTTCAGTTTCATATCTCAAACGGAAGAGACGAATTTCTATTTACAAATGGTGGATTGCAATCGCGTCCACGTTAGAAGTGTATCGCGAACGAAAGCAGTGAAACCGACACTCCTACTAAGCAAACAGAACCTTATGTAATCAGAGGATATCTGTAAACGTTTTTACCCAAGAAAAATTATTAACTAATCGACGCGATGTTAAGAACGCCGGTCACGCGATATATCTCGCGTGTACGAACAAACGTGTGCAGGAAAAGTGATCCACGTAATTATTTCCAAAGAAAACTTGAACCTACGTTTAAAGAAAAAAATATCTAAGCAGGTGCAGTAAACTATACAGGGTGTTCGGCCATCATTAAAATTTTAATGGGAGATTCTAGAGGTCAAAATAAGACGAAAATCAAGAATATTAATTTGTTGATGGAGGCTTCGTTAAAAAGTTATTAAGGTTTAAAGTTCCGACCGTACTGAATTTTTTTCTCGAAAATGCGCAAGATTTCGGGGGTAGGTCTATTCATTAAAAATGCTTGCAATTGACCCCCGCAATCGAAAATAATTTTTCTAGAACGATTTGAAATTTTTTAATTTTGTCGAAAAATTTCACACCTCGAATTTTTTTCTAGAAAGTGGGTAGGATTTCGGGGGTATGTCTATTCATCAAAAATGCATGAAATTGACCCCCGGAACCGAAAATAATTTTTTTAGAATTAATTAAAAATTTTTTTTTTCGTCGAAAAATTTAGGCACCTACCACCCCCCTGTCGATTTTCCTTAAAAATTCGTTTTTTATTTTTAGTAATTTTATTTGACGCCCTACAGAAAAGTTGTCTAATACTTTTTTGTAGGTACCCGTGAGCTCTACTTCAGAAAAAAGTTTCATTGAAATATATTCACAATTGTAGGAGTTATGGCTGTTTGAAAATTGGACCATTTTTATGGGGTTTTTCTCATTTTGCAGGGTCAAGGACCAACTTTTCGAATATTTTTACGATTGGTACATATTCTCCATCAAAATACGCGTAGTTTGCTTTTTTAAACATTGAAATCGTCCAATCCGTTCAGGAGTTATGACATTTTAAAGATTCGCATGAAATTTTAGGGAACCGTTTCTGGCCTCACATTAGATTTTTGGTAAGGAATTTTTTTCTCGAAAATGCGTAGGATTTCGGGGGTATGTCTATTGACCAAAAATGCTTGCAATTGATCCCTGTAACTAAAAATAATTTTTCCAAGACGATTCGAACGTCTTTTTTTTCACCCAAAACTTTCAGCACTTATTCGAATTTTTTTCTCGAAAGTGGGTAGGATTTCGGAAGTATGTGTATTCACAAAAAATGATTGTAATTGACCCCCGCAATCGAAAATAATTTTTCCAGAACTATTTGAAATTTTTTAATTTAATTTGTCAATAACTTTTTAATGAAGCCTCAGTCAAGAAATTGATGTTCTTGATTTTCGCCTTATTTTGGCCTCTAGAATCCCCCATTAAAAATTTTCCCAGGGATGGCCGAACACCCTGTATAATCATAAAATTCGAACTCGTTTAGAATCAGCATGTAATATTTTTTCATTGATCTCTTCCTTTGTACCCTTGACACGTTATCGTCCATATGTGCATTATAAATGACACATGAAAGGGAACATTCATTTCCAGAGATCAAACAAGACATTGTTGTATTGCGAATGAGTCATTTCTGGGTGAAACACCGTACAGACGCAACATCTCACGGCAGAACTTCAACCGGTTCGTGTAACTGCTCTTCGAAACTTTTACTTCGGGTTTACAATCTCCACGAAATCTTTCATGAATCACGTATCGTTTAAATTATTATTTTCCACGCGAGTCGACCGTGAGTTTTATTGCCAATGCAAATTAGTTTATTTTAACGACTACGCTTCCGACGCAATTTCGTCCGTCGACTAAAGTTCGCATCGAACATATGATAACAAACATCGTTCGGACGTACATCGCGTTTATGACATTTTCATAAATCGCGTTAATTTTTTCGCGCGTACGAACTAAAAAACCAAACAAATTTCGCTTATTTTACGTTCAAGCGGTTCGCGAGTCGTTCGAGACCGTCGGGAATAAATAAACACCATAATTGCGTGCACTGTAATTAAAGTGTAAACTGTAGTTATGCGTAGAAACTCACTAACGGTGTATCGGGACGTTAATTACGATTTCCCGCTGAGCACCTACAAAATTGTTCGAAAGTCATTAATATAATCGTTACCGTTCCATTTAACCAAATTCCATTTTCGGTATATTATGCTAAACGTTTTCTTTTCTTTCATAATGTTATACTTTTCTGAAATTAACACCACGCTTACAACCTTTAATATATTTAATTGACGTTTCGGTACACAGAAACGACACTGTCCGCGAACGTGAACTAAATTTTCCAGAAACTTAATTGCACATCGTTAATCGCGATATCGAACTTACGCGAGGTAGTTTCGATGATCGAATCGTTTCGATACTTGGACGAGTGTCGGGTTAGTTCTTCGTTCTCTTCCCTCTAGTGTCGCTTTGTACGTCACTGTCGAACTGTCGCACAATGTTTCGAACGAAACTACACCGATTCACCGAATTCCCGAAACTCACTGGCCGGTCATTTTTTTCATCGCGTCGAACGAATCGAGTCCCAATTCGCGAGCAACGGAGACAAAGGATTCGTGCAACGAAGGAACTTCGTCGCTCGAACGGTCACGAGCGAACGGCACGCAATGAAGTCGCCTGTTGCGATTCGCTCGAAAGTGTTGGAGCATTGGGAAACAAAGGAGTGAGCGAGACTTCCAAGGAGAGATGGACGCGCGGTTAGCAGGAGAAGGAAAAGGATCGCCTGCGGTGTAGGGATGGACTCGAAACGTTTCGAGTCTGTTCAAACACGCCATGAAAATTTCCACTCGCGTATATCGAGAACCATTTGAAGATCAAGTGTCCACGAGTTACAAAATCTCCATGGTCAACTAATCACTTTTGTACTGGAATCGTTGAAACGTTGGAATTGGAAGTTTTAACGTCAGAAAATTCTGAACACAGATTTGTAAGTTCGATAAAGTTTTTATTTTCTAATATTTTGACACGTAGGAATATTCGGTAATTCAACGGTGTATAGCATTCTCAACGACCGTATCGTTATTTACAATTTCACAAGTACTAAGTATCTTTTAGTGTAAACGGTTTTGCAACACGAAAGTAGCCGCCATGACAGTCGACGTCTTAATGACATTACATTTATCTTCGTTATTGTTTTCGAAAATATTCCGTACCCGAAAATCGTATTATCTGATCGTTAATTAAATTTAGAAGATTATATTTTTGCTTGTATAAAAGAGAAGCGTGGTATTTCAAGTTTCGAGCAGATGTTAAGAGTCAGACTGTCGAGCGTTGGATTTGCTCGTAAACTTGCGAAAAGAAGGATAAGGGAATCTATCACTGTTCGGGGACGGGATCGAATAAGAACATGAAAGGAAGCTGTAAGTAAGACAGGGACAAGAATACTTCTGTCGGCTGCGAAAGGGGAGGTACGAAAGAGCGAGGGAAACATGGAGAGAAAGAGAGACGAAGCCGGTTACCGGTACGGCTGACTCACCCGATCGTTCTTGTTGCGCTATCATGTAAACCCGTTCACCAAAAAATGCGAGCGTCCGCTAGCAAAAAATATCGAAAGTGCTGGCAGGTGCATTAAAGTCAATTACATCACTTGCACGGTACAGGCAAATGTAACATCGTATTGTTTAGCGTATCGTCATACAGAATACTTCAACGCAGTCAGAATGTTGAAAAAATTAGATTTCAGATAGATTAGTTAGATTTAATGGAGAACTAAAGTGTTCACACACAGTAAGTTATTAAATTACTCGCCATTCGACTAAATCACTGGACGTGTCCGAGCCAGCTTTTACGACGCGTATCTCACAAAGCGAAGTTTAGTAATTTGATATGTCTGACTGTAAGTAGAACGTTCACCCATTTTCTTCGCGATCGACTACAGAAACCCGAGTAGATAACTCTTTTTCTTGCTCGGTGGCTATTCTCGTCGCGAAAATAGTTGTTCGATCTGAAATTCGTCATTCAAGGTTGGTTGGAACCGGTCGCCATGACTAATTGCAGTTTAAGGGACTCGCGTGTATGTAAACAGCACTCTCTCGCGATTAGTCCCCCGGCCTCTTCGTCGTACACCTGCGACCGAGGTTTCTCAGAAAAATTAATCGAGCAGATGTCTCGCGTCCGGTTTTTTTTATCAGTTCGGTAAAACGCAACGCCCAGGAAACGGTGAACTCGAATTTGTGAATGAATTTTTAGCTTCGAATTTCGAATATCCTGCGATTTAAAATAAAAAATTGTCTGTAAGCCAATTTATAAAACACGCCTATACGCCTACGTTTAATTTCTAGATAGAAAAAGAAAAACATGTCGTGTAATTGCCATAATTGTCGTTACGAAATATCTGACGAGTCATGTGATTGTTCAAAACACTCGCGTTGCTTCCTGAAACTCGTTGATACCGATCTTCGAGGATAGTTGCACACCGGTAACTATTTTTAACCGACGTCAAAAACTAGAGGTGAAAATTGAGCGTGTATAACGATCGATGAGTCTTGCAACGTAACTTACCACATAAAATCGGAGTGTACGATAGTCTGATTCGGTACGCCTACACGGAACAAACACTTCGGTGATTGAAAAGCCACTTATATATTCACTAAAGGAATAAAATCTTGTTTTATGGCGCGAAACCATTCAATTCTCCCATCGATCGATTCTGTCAAGGTCGCGGTATGTACTGCGATATCACAGTTCGGATTAGGTATCGTAATCCATGGTCCGTCAACATCGATGCATTTCGACTAAGATAAATTTACAATTAATCCCGACATAGAATTTGATTTTTAAGTTACGCGTGAACTTTTTAGAAACTCGTGATTTAACTATGCTTTAATATTTCAACCAAATAGTAACAAATACGTTACAAGTGACAATAAATATTATCGCTATCGCACAGTGGGTCAGATTAGAAAATTAGCGGTTCAAATTAATTTTTATAAATGTATATTTTTTAGGTTATCAATTATTCTAATCTACTTTGGATAATGTATACAAGGTGTTTGGTCACCCCTGGGAAATATTTTAATGGGAGATTCTGGAGGCCAAAATAAGACGAAAATCAAGAATACCAATTTGTTGATGAAGGCTTTGTTGAACAGTTATTAACGTTTAAATTTCCGACCGTACTGAATTTTTTTCTCGAAAATGCACAAGATTTTGGGGGTATGTCTGTTCACCAAAAATGATTGTAATTGACCCCTGGAACTATTAATAATTTTTTTAGAACGATTTGAAACTTTTCATTTTCGTCGAAAAATTTAGGCACCTACCCCCTGTCGATTTTCCTTAAAAATTCCTTTTTCATTTTTAGTAATTTTGTTTGACACCCTACAGAAAAGTTGTCTAATACTTTTTTGTAGGTACCCATGAGCTCCACTTCAGAAAAAAGTTTCATTGAAATATATTCACAATTGTAGGAATTATGGCTGTTTAAAAATTGGACCATTTTTATGGGGTTTTTCTCATTTTGCAGGGTCAAGGACCAACTTTTCGAATATTTTTACGATTGGTACATATTCTCCACCAAAATACGCGTAGTTTGCTTTTTTAAACATTAAAATCGTCCAATCTGTTCAGGAGTTATGACATTTTAAAGATTCGCATGAAATTTTAGGGAACCATTTCTGGTTTTGAATTCTGAATTTTTTTCTCGAAAATGCGTAGGATTTCGGGGGTATATGTAATGACCAAAAATGATTGTAATCGACCCGTGCAACCGAAAATAATTTTTCCAGAACGATTTGAAATTTTTTAATTTAATTGTTAATAACTTTTTAAGGAAGCCTCCAGCAACAAATTAGTATTCTTGATTTTCGTCTTATTTTGGCCTCCAGAATCTCCCATTAAATTTATTTATTTATTATATTTATTGTATATATATATTACAAATCATATATTTAATAATGATGAAATTCGAATAGCCTTTCGATACCAACGGCCATGTTCAATGAGTTCAATAGAAAGACGATTAACTACAAGTTCTTGAGGGCGCTCAAGCCTGACATCGTGAAATTACGCGTAGCAATTTATATAATGCACGCGTGTCGTACCGTGTTACATTCGAGTTCTAAAAGGGACAAACATTAATAAGAAAAAGTTAGACCCCGAAAGCTTGTTGCGGTACAATTTTGTAGGGCACCTAGTCCAAAGTAATAAGTTACCCCCCTCCCCCCTTATCAGTTCGTCCCCTGAGTGTACATTTTTGAACAGTAACGTTGCTACACGACAACGCAAGTTCAAGCTTGCACCGTTACGATTCCTCGAATTGATTGCCACGCGAATATAACCTTACATTTCAACCATCGATTGCGAAAATCGATGCAGTATTTAGTAAACGATCGCGCGGTTTTGAAACTGCGACACATACAAGTTACTGATCCTTATTTTGCGGTGCATCGTGTGCTTGTGTCTGCACGAAGGACGAAAACAGATCTGTTCGGGTATCGCCGCCATAGATTACGCAACATAACGGTAGAAACAAGTGGCAAAGAAGAAGACAGAAATTACCGGTTTCTTTTGACGCCATAAAAGGTGGCACCGAGCCATTTCTCAGGGTTCCGATACGTTACAATGATCTAACTCCAGTTCGATCCGTGCACACGATTATCTTCTATAACACATCGCTGAATATAAGTATTGGCGCGAAAAATAATAAGTAATTTCGATCGATTCGCCATTGACACACTTTCTTTTATTAATCGTATGCTTCCTTTGTTATCAATTTAATTCACAACAAGTAAAGGATCCTACATAAAGATACGTAGAAAATAAAAGTGATACACGTGTAAAGTCGCGTCCAAATTGGTCGTTGAAACATCCATAAGGTTACGAAATTCCCTCGAGACCGCGTATTACGAGGATACTTACGTCTGTATCGAACTGTAACAGTTGATGTTCCTCGATGCGTAGATAATGAAATATAAATACAAGTGTAGCTGGACTGATCGATTTCCCTTCCGCGTTGGAGAAAATGGAAAACGATCGAAAGACAATTCGAACCGAAAGATGAAAAGGAAAGTGCGCCGTAATTACGCGTAGCTTTTCCTTCGACGGGGAAAATAATTATAGTAAGGAAGACTGTATTTAATACGGTCCGTGTAACACGTACTCGCTAATTAATATGTGCTGCATCGTCGAGCAAATTTTAAAAAGCATAACGAATTTTACGGACGATGATTTTGCAAAAATTTACTATCTAGCAGTGAAAAAAGTTTGCATAAAAAATTGTCATGAATATGTATGCATTACTGACACGTTGCTTTTCCTGGCAGCTGGCTTCCATCGAACATTCAGAAAAGTCTGTTACAACGAATCCAAAAAACGCGAACACCGTTCGAGGCAATAAAATGTTCAAGGTTCAGCGGACCGTGACAGCGACATAAAGCCAAGCATAATAAAAGGTGTTACGTTCGTTGCTGAGTGCACGGCACAGTTTGCAATGCATAGTTACCTGTTTATGCTACGTCAATGGCAGCGTAGTTTCGTATCGAATGGTCGTAACCACCGACGACACATCAAACTTAACCACCTCACCGAGTAACGAGCAAAGAAAGACAATTGTTGTTCATTCGCGAGCATACGTACGAACCATTCACCGAAACTACAGAACGAAAGAGACGATGCTTCGACGGCGCGTTAGTCGAACGAAACGTTCGGCACCAAACTACCCTTTCGAAACTGTCATCCAACCGATTCACTCGCAAGCCCCCTATGGGCTTCACGGTAACTAATAAGAAGATAACCGTGCTTCGGTAAAAATGTTCGCGATCGAACGTAAAACAGCTTTGCGAAACGAAGTCTGTTGCACGATGTTCGACCAGCAACAAAATATCGAGCCAAAGCAATAATGTAAACGATATCTCTGGGAAATTCTGAATCGTAATTCGATGAATGCGAAAAATTCATGTTTAATCGATAAAAAAATGTAATGCAGATCGTTCATTTATTACGATGTATACGAATAGACCTTGCACCTTATGGACTGAAAGTGGCCCAATCTGACTGCCATACCGACCTGAAAATGCGGAGGTGATTTTAGCGTCCTCTTCTCATGGATGGCGGTCAGTTGAGAAACTATTCACTGAATTAGTATTGATGGACTGTGCAACTGTAGTGTGTGCATGAAGACATGTGAGTTGACTATACAGGGCTTGAAATTCATTTCTAAATCTGTTGGTAATGTTACAAATAGCACGAAAATGATAATGGGGGTTCGAGACCCCATAAAAATGGACCGAAAAAATACACTGGGTGAAAGATCTACTTGTATACCTCGTCTCTGACAATACTCTAGAATCTTTGATGAATCAATGAGAATCAAAACTAACCTAGCGAAGAAGAATAATGATCTATGCAAAGCGGATCGCAACCTAATTTGCTAATATTACTTAGTTTTTAATTAATAATTGCATTACCCAATTAAGAGTGATACGATTACTAATTAAATGCTAAATAATATTACCCAGGTCTCACCACGTGGAGGTTGCTGCGAATCGAGACCCACCCTAACCGATTCCCAACCACCCTTCATTAATAAAAATTTTCTGAAACAAAAGTGCAACCAATGAAAGATGCACAACCAACGAAGAGAGTTGAAAGAATTTTCAAAAGAATTTGTCTTCAAATAAAAATAACCTGCCTAACATAATGGTTAACCAAACACTTGCCTAACTATAAATCTAAATTCGTTTATTATATCAAGAAACAATTCTAAATTCGCAGCCATTAGCTCGGTGTCACCCACGAAGAATAACTTTTCTATCGTGGGTGACACCGATTACCAGGTCTCACCACGAGGAGGTTGCTGCGAGTGGAGACCCGAAAGGAGATAGATGGAATCCAAGTTCCATCGATCTCCCTTTTACATCCTTAGAAACTAGATTAGTCATGCCAAGTAATTATTTTGTTTAAAAGAGGGATGAAGCTAAATCGTAGGTGACGCGACGCGATACGACGCGATGCACCATGCAATAGTGCAAGGAACGAGAGACGCGAACCGAATAGCGAGGTCAAAAGGGTCAGCTCGTTGCCTCTTGGCAAGTCCGATCGAAGGGGAAGGGAATCGACGCACCCGACACAGGTTCCCCATTTCCCCCAAGCATCCTGTTGGGAGCCAACTGGACCCAACTCGGGATGTCTGACAGAGAGAGGGATCCTGAGTCGGGGCTACCGTAGACAGGAACAGTCCCTGATCCCCTCTGCGGCCGAAATACCCTTTCCCTTGGATCGTCTCACTAGAGGACGGCAACTGACCCTTCGGACCAGCTAATCGGCCGATCACTTGCTTTCTACATGGAAGCAGTGGTGATCGGAGGGGACGGGAGACGAGTGAAAGAGAAGCTACTTGTTACATAATTACTTGGCAGGACACGCGGCTACACTAGGGACTTAAGTCTAAATACCAAGTAATTATTTTGTTTAAAAAGGGATGAAGCTAAATTGTTGGAGACGCGACGCGACGCGATGCTGAACCGTGCAGCAGATCTTCGGATCGAATCGACACTACCCTTGGTAGATTGATTTCTATTTCTAGAAATCGATCTATCATTGGCAGGCGACTAGATCTTTCGGACAAACTGGACGGCCGATCACATGTTTCGTTCGACGAAACAGTGGTGACCGAAGCGAGAAACGAGAGAACGAGTCGAGAGAAGCTACTTGTTAAATAATTACTTGGCAATATTGGGAGACGCATACACTAGAGACTTAAAATTAACGTCGAAGCTAAAGTCTAGTCAAGTTGAAGCTAAAATTCGGACGATAGAAGGAAACAAAGTTCCTTGACTTAGTTGTACCAAGCAATTATTTTGTCTAAAAAGAGGGATGAAGCTAAATCGTGGGATACGCGACGCGACGCGACGCGATGCTGTACCGTACAGCGGATCCGAGGATCGAACCTACTGCCCTTGCTAACTCGATCTCAACAAGAAAACAGAGAACTGCAACTCCGAATCGAGGTCTCCATTTCTCCAACGCAACCCGCCGGGAGCCCGAAGGACCCGACTTAGGCTGTCTGACAAAGAGAGAGTACCTGAGACAGAGTCGACTTCCGCTGGAAGGTATGCGTTTCCGCAGAATACGGAAACTCCACACCTTCCAGCGAAGTGCCGTTTTCCCTCAATCAAGCTTACCAAGGGAAGGCGATTAGATCTTTCGGACCAGATACACGGCCGATCACATGTTTCAATCGATGAAACAGCGGTGACCGAAGCTAGGAACGAGGGAACGAGAGAACGAGAAGCTACTTATTGAATAATTGCTTGGTACGAGATAGAGAAATAATAAAGAAATCTTCGACGTTAATTTTAAGATTCGCGACGAAGCTTAAATCTAATCGACTTAGAATTAAATGTCCCTCGGCGGTTGTGGCGTACTCCCTCGATGTCCTTGCGATTAATCTAAATTTAAACTGAAATCAAAATTAATATTTATATTCGTGAGACATGGAAGGAAATTAAGCAACATATTACAAGAATTTAAGCTGAAACATAAAAATAAAAGTCTTATATTAATCAGTATCGTCGAAACAAACATGATATATGCATCGACCCAATGTTATAGATATCAAAACGAGCATTCGTAATAATGGAAGAAACTTGAATCGAGACCCAAAATGGAATCAACACCAAACAATCAAACGAAATGGAAGAATCAAACAATGTACCTCCACAGATTATTACGAGAATTCGAGAACAGAAACAAAGATGGACCAGAATTGAAAATCCAACGATGAAATCGAAGAGTGAAAATATCCAAGAATTAAACAAAAGATTTTAGCGAAATAGAACAAGAATAGAAATTTTATTCTATTTATTGACATCGAAATTCATAAAATAGTATGCAAACAAAAATGGTATATGATTCAACACAATCATGTCAATTCAAAAAATAAGGCAACGGAAGAAATAGAGGAGGAAAACCTAATAATCAGATAAAACCGGGCAATAAAACAACACTGAATTATGACCAAACAAATAAAATAAACTGGTCAGTTTTGTGATAATAATATAAATAAGTAAAGTGAGCTTACTACTTGTTGAGCATTAGTTACCATTACCAAGGAAGCAGCACCAGAGGTCCAGCTATAACATAAGAAACGATTCGTAATTTAGTTCCATAACGTTGAATTGGTATCAAACGACAAAATAGAAGTGGGGAGAGCAATTTTAAATAGTTCTTACCAGTGGTCATCACGGTCCGGCACTGGTCAGTAGTGGTCAGTAGTGGTCAGTAGTCGGATCTGCACTGGTCAGCACTGGTCAGTAGTGGTCAGTCCTGGTCAGTCCTGGTCACTCCTGGTCCCCAGTGGTCACCGCTCCTCGAATGGCCTGACTCAGACCCGCGAGACCCGTTCCCCCTGGATGCTCCAGGGGTACTGAAGAATTTGTCCAGCGATAGTCTTCGAGGGGGGAAGTCGAAGAGTGGGGAGACAATGTCAACGTGAAGAGTTAAGAACCGCTTGGTCTAGAGAACAATACTATTTCAATTGGTCCCACCTCTTGACCATTTCTGGATCTTTACTGGACCGCTGACCTTGATGTCCACCTCACTGTTGACCACCAGTGACCATAAGCTAGCCATTAATCGACCCATTAAAACCATTACGAAGATTAAAGCCTTCTTACGAGGATCCCCTTACAATTTGATGCATGATCTTTTTAACATTTTGTTACACTTTGGAGGAGAGTATCTTATGTTATAAGACACTCGTGGTACAGCGATAGCGTTCATTCCACTAACGATAGGTCTATTCTTTACCTCGGATTTCAGCTGTTTCGAAAGCAAGAAAGAAAGACTCACATTCGCCTTCTTTCTTGAATTCTCGAAGCTGTCCATGCGTAAATACATGTGAGTTGCGGTATACGTATCATTGAGATACATCCTTAGCTATTTTAATAATCTTAATCGATTGATTACTCCAATGAAATTAATCGATTAATGTCCAATTATGAACCATACAGCTTTCATTCCGTTAAAAAATAATAAAATTTCTGTAATTTAATTTTCTGCCTCACTTCCTCTTGTGTTCATTTCTAAATCTGTTGGTAACGTTGCCAGTGGCACGGAAATGGTAATGGGGTTCTAGAGCCCCAGAGAAACGGACCGAAAAAATACATTAGGTGAAAGGTCTACTCGTATACCTTGTCTGCGATAGAATGTCGTAATGATTTCTGCAATCGTGCATTGTATAGCAACAATGATCGTGACGTTTTGCGTTTCAGATAATTAACGCAGCGGTGTAGCTACTTTTGCTAATTCCCGAGCGAGGTCACCACCGGTAGCATAAACGACTATAAAACGTGCCAGAAAATCGTTCCATTTTTTTATAAATATCAAATAAAAAGTATTTCGATTTATATTTGGTAATGTACAAGAAAGAATGAATTATGGCCTCTATATCACGATGTTTGAAGATGCCAGAATACGTACAAATATTTTGTTTGGCCGAAATTAAAGATTATGTCGGCAAACTTTTACCATGGTATACACATGTATATGTACTATGCATGCAAACGATAAATTACGTTATTTTCGTAGTTTGAAAAGTATTTCTTACTCCGCCAGCTTCGTGATCGGTAATGATTAATAGACGGATAAGATTACTTTCCGTGTCTTTTTAACATTATAATTGACTTGAAAAACATACAGTAAGCTTATCGTGAGTCGTCACCACAAATATCGTAGATCAGAGAAAACCCGATACCCTTGTAACATCGGTGGTATTTTTCAAAACAGTGCATTCACATCTTAGTTATCTGCAATTGTAGATACCACGGTTACAAAAAATACATATGTAATTTCATACGAAACGTAAACACATAATACACAAATTGCATTTAAAACGCAATAAGTTTGAAAATCAAGGTTCGCTTATACGACATGCTTCGCAATATGTTTTGCTTGAAAGTACATAGTAATTAAACACAAGTAAACAAAATTTTTTATAATTTACAATCGATTTATTTCTTATCGGTTTTTGCGAAATCATGATTGCAAACATTTACACGATCAATCATTCGAATATAGTATCTTTATAGATGTATAGAATAGAAAACGAAAGGTGGAGGTTAACGTAAAGAAATAAGAATAAGTACATAGAACGAAGGCTAGGTGTAACCACATGCCGTTATAAACCTAACCTCTTTATGGATAGTATACAAAAAGTAGAAATTTATTGATATTGCTATATAACGTATATCGAAATAAAGGTGATTGAACAAACTTATTAACAATTATTAAACATTAGAAAAATTATAAATATATAATATTAATATCTTGAAGACATTTGATTACGGGAATTTTCGGATATTCGGTACTCGAGTAATTGAAGATCTCCGGTACCCAAGATATTTGAGTACCCAAGCTTTTCGAGTACCTTAATAAAAAATCTTAAGGGCTCGGGTATTTCGAGTCTCGAATACCTATCGCGATCGATAATTTCGCCACACTTATACCTGAAGGTAAAAAAAAAAAATCCACCGTGTTTTTTTTAAATTTATCGTTTATTTACATCAATTTAAAAATTAACATAATGCCAGGTTGCACGGTATCGCGATTGCACGAAGGTTACATACTCTGTACAGGTATTAATAAAACATCCATATTTGCCTAGAGAAGCTTGTTATGCCATTAGCACTTATTACCGAAGAATACCTTTCCAGAAATTATGTCACGGTCAAAAAAAGACCGTCAAATTTCACGTAGAACGCACATTACTCGATCTGCCAATTAATCGATTAATCATGACTTTCCAAAAGAACAAATAATTTTTGAATGGGTGCAAGTTTAATCGAAACGCGAACGTGTACGTATTGAAAGTATCATCTCGATAACGGAATCCCCTACCAAAATATTTGCGGGGTGCGACGACGAATCAGGAAACGGCGCTCGACGCCTTTGATAAATTCGTCGTTAGTCATTGCTGGTTGTAGGCGAGACGTGGGGCAACGATCAGTTGTCAGTTCACGACCGGTTGTCCGTTAAAAGTGTTCTGCTTCGTGAATCAACGAGGCTCGCCGTCCACTCGTGGTTGGGTTATTGTGTTTCGTATCGTCGGTACGTACACTAGTCCCGATCAAACCTGTCCACAGAGGACGCTTTTCGCCTGATCTTCGTTGGCGTCCGAGATCGTTGCAGGTAGGTGACAAGAACGAACGAAATCTTAAAACGAAATTCGCAATAAATAAACTTTATCGAGAATGGAGAGTGCATATTCAATAGTACTTTCGAGGTAAACGATTTAGACTAGAAGTAGGCTGGACAATCACGTTTTATTAAGGAATTCCATCGATTTGGAATGCTTGTAGAATTTTAGGTAGACAGTAAGGTTAAACAAGAATATTAGTAATTATAAGTAAGGTTAAGCAAGAGTGCATATTCAAAAGTACTTTCGAGGTAAACGATTTAGACTAGAAGTAGGCTGGACAATCACGTTTTATTAAGGAATTCCATCAATTTGAGCATGCTTGTAGAATTTTAGGTAGACAGTAAGGTTAAACAAGAATATTAGTAATTATAAGTAAGGTTAAACAAGAGTGCATATTCAAGGTAAACGATTTAGACTAGAAGTAGGCTGGACAATCACGTTCTATTAAGGAATTCCATCGATTTGAGCATGCTTGTAGAATTTTAGGTAGACAGTAAGGTTAAACAAGAATATTTCGAAACGAAAATTGCCTTGAATTAATACCGTAGGATGTAGGCTATGCATACAGTGATTCCAAGATAAGCAACTCAGGCTACAAGAAGTCTTTGTTCGATAGAAGTAGCTTCGAATTAAAATTTTTTATAGAAGGTACAGTAAAAAGTTTGAAGTTAGATTTTTAAGGTTACATAAGGATATTTTGAAATAAAAAATGCCTGAAAGAAGTTTCACAGAGAACAGATTACGGAGTTGCGCAAAGAGCAAGTTTCACATAAGCAGTTAAGATCTTGTGAAAAATACCTTAAAGATAACGATCGCGTGGAATTGGTTTAATAGATAATTCGGACGGGAGATAACGAATGTAACGCGACAAAAAGGATCGCACGAATAAACAGTTTGACAATGAGTCTTATTAGCTGTAGGGGTTCGGTTATCGAAATCTGTGTTTCGTCATTTCTTGTTCATTATTACGATTATGTATTCTGTTCTTTGAAACAGCCGATAAAATGGTTTGAAGTTTAAACGTGGCTGTCTAAAAAAAGAATCGACACACCCAGCGATTATAAACATTTAGTATGGTCGTGGTAGCGGAATAAAAATAAGTAGACCGAGAGCATCAACAATTTTAGAATTACGATTTACAGGTTCTAAATTTATACTAATACTCTTCGTTTCTATGGAAAAGGCGAATGCTATGTCGAAGTGACTAGGGGAAGTTCCCGACCTTATTGTATTGTATTGTGTACGAACTTTACGCGTATGCATATGTATGTAGCCGTTCGAACCAGTTTTTGATCGCATGTGTGCGTGCAAATATAAGGGGTGTTCGTATCATTCGCGATACGATCGAAAGGGGGATGGTTCCTCTGTGAGAAATAAATCATTATTACAAGTTAATGATTCTGAACACGAAGCGTTGCGAAATAAAATTTTATACGACGATCTTCGATTTATTTCTCTTAATAGGATATCATTCGAGTCGCGTTTAGTATTCTGGAATACCCTGTATAACTATGGTGCATTCGCCGTGTTGGAAAGAGGATGTATTTCCGGTCATGTTTCACACGCACTGTATAATTACTCGCGTTCGTATCAATAATTTTCTAGCCACTGTACGTTTAAAAAAAATGACTATACTAGTTAAAAAATACTAGACGTAATACGTTAATAATTTTCAAACAATGTACGTGTTGTATTGCAAAAAATATGCATGTCATTGTTTGCGTTTGCGATGCTAGAACTAGATTTTTTAATTCGATAATAATACTAAAACTCCTGTTTATGCAGAATTATACAAACAAAGCAAAATGTCTTTACTGTTTTGCATTCGATGAATAATACAATACATTTATCCCGACTTCCAATGTTTATAAAAAAATAGGCTAACCAATGATAATGTGCTACTTTATTTGTTGAAAGAATTTCGAACAAATGTTTACTGCGAGAAACGTAAAGTTGATTGAGAGGTTTGGTCGTTTGCAAACATTTTTTATAGATTATTTTAATCGGTCGAATTCATCTTGTCCTTCTCTGCATATCGACTTTGCTGTCGTTGCTTTGTAGGTCCAGAAACTAAATAATATGTACTTCCTTGATTCGTGGCATTACAGACTATTCGAATACTTCGATGGTATAATAGAAACGTCAAACTCAGTTCTTTGTCTCAAGTCATTTAGAATAAAAGTATGATTAAGAGTTAAGTAACGTCAATAAGCACCGATTAAATTCTGACTGCCAACTGCAACAACAGGCATATGGTAATATTCAATCGCGATAAACTAGATCCGGTATTATGTCGTGGAACTTACATCAAACATTGCATATTGTTTTGATAATGTTACTCGGATACGCGTATTACTCACCATTTTTCGTTTGATTGATTCCTTATTTATTTACTGAAATATCTTCGATTCTAGCGAAGCTTTTAATCAAGGGTCGAACGAAACAGCAAACTTATAACCTTTATCTTATTTATTTTCTGTTTTAAATTAAGTTTATAACAGTTGACAGTTATTTTACAGTCGATTAGTAAAAGTTTTTAAAGAATTTACATTTCTTAATAAATATTTATAATTGAATTAAAAGACCTGATTAATATTTTCAAGTTTCATTGAACCACTACTATCAACGCGTAAATTAATTCTAAACGCCATGGAATTGTGGTGAGTCATGCATTATATTATGTCGTATAGAACGAGCAAAAGTTTTGTCGGACGCGTGTCGTCACATAGTGTTTTGATCATCGAACTTGAACTTCAAAAAACTGCACTTGTGTTATCACGTGTGTCGCACATTTATCGGCGATCCTTTTTTGTCTTACAGGCTGATTCAATGTCGGCCAGACGTTCGCGATAACGAAGAAAAAATTTTTGTTGACAATACGCAATTTACGTAAATGAATATCGCCGAATGAGGAAACAAATCTGAGATACAGTCACAACATTTTGTTCGGTACTGATTACAGAACGATCTCATTTAGCATTACATTGATATCGCAATGTTTTCAAGCATTCTGCTGCCAATCGATAAAAGCTGTTAATTCGACTGTATATTTACAAACAATGCAATAATCAATGAAATAAAAATTCGTCTGAATCACCATTCGCATTATGATAAATCACATGTTGTGGAAACATTATGCTCGATATAACAAATTATTTATTTCAAAAGAAATACTAAGAATACTTATTGTGTAAGAGTGACATTAGAGAAACGTCCAGCTTATTGATTGTTCGTTGTGAATTGAACCTAACCTATAACGTAACCACCGAAAAGCCGGGAAACTATTAGTACATGGGGAGCTTCCGAAACAGCCACAAGTTCAGCAAAAATCGATGTTCTCTCCAATGGGTATATCCGTTTCATAAATTGTTTTCCATTTCACAGCGTTTCGGCAGCATGGCGTACACGATAAATCAATTGTTCCACACGGCGATGTTCCTAACATACGCATTTACGATGTACAGTGCGGATCATCTCAACATACCCATATTGAATTCTGCATTCGAAAAGTTCGATCCAAAAGAATTCAAATACCTGACAGTCTGGGGCGTGGTAAGTCATTGTTAACAAATTGTTCTTAAAAAACTACTTCACAGCGCAAATGTTATTATTTATTGCTTAGAAATTTTATTACCGGCTACAATTTTTCTCGATCTTTTTCAATTATTTTTTATTTAAACAAAATACATCTGGAATCTTAGTATATGAAATGTAGCAGGTAATGTGTAAATACCCTTAAAGTGTTGAAATGTGGGAATACGTGTAAAATAACATGTGAAATTCTACTTTGAGTAGTTTCAAAATAAAGTAAGTGATCACATTACGTCAATTGTGTCTAATCAAGTCTCTAGATTAGCATTCAGTTCTGTTGCTCTACTTTTTGTCAGCCAAGTAGATATTGCAGTCAAACCTGCATTATGTTTTACAGTTTCATGGAAACATCAATAGATGGCGCCATATTTGTATTCGACTCGTGCAACTGAAACTGCAATTCAAAGTTCTTCTATACGTGTGCGACACGTTTTTATTATATAATGCAGATGCCCGCTACTCGTTAGTTAACAAAGGAAACAAGATGGAAAAGGAAAACGACACGAGACGAATACAATTATAAAAATGTTATTTCTAGTGTAAAGGTCGAAATTCAGCGATAAATACGTTATTATTAAATTAGGACCGATGTTAGTACATCGCAGAGTATTATAGAGGCATACTTCCTTGTTTGATTAATGTTCATGTTTGATTCATGTTCTGATAGTTCTCAATCTATTTTACAGAGTATCAGTTGACCCGATTCAAAATTACAATTGTCATCAAATATTCCTTGATTTTCAAATGATAATTTATTTACATCTTTATACATCTCGTTCTAATTTCCTATAAGTTTTCTACGTTACAAGTCGAAAAGTGAAAATTAACTTTCAATATCGTTACTGTTTTCGCGGAGAAAATAATTTATTAACCGGAACGGAAAATAATAGAGATATTTCAAACGGTAATTTTGATACGCCGTGTATAGTGTAACGGACATATGATAGCGGGAAGTGAAAAATCACGTAACACATTGCAGCAATCGTTCGATCTCTCGTCTCTTGCCGAGTAAATACACGACGTGTTTCACAGAAACGACCTCAGACTTTTAAACTTCGATTAGAAAGCGCAAGCCGAAACAAGTTTTTCTACAATCGTACCGTACGATGATACATACGTACGGTATGAAAATTATTTAATACATCGTTAGAAATTGCGTTCGTAACTTTTTACGTCGTAGCTTCTGAACGACGCCAGCAGTGCATCTGCGTCACGAAGAAAGGTATTAAGTAACGGAAAAAGATGTTATGAAAACAAATCCGTTCGTCCATAAAAACGAATGCGCATCCGCGTCGCGCAGAATAGGAGCATCAGCCGCATTTTTTCTCTCTCTCTCTCTCTCTCTGTTCACGGTTCGTCTCTGTTTCGTACACACCCTCTTTTTCTTTGTTTATACTGTCCTATTTCCATGCAGCCAGTCGTGCATTCTCTGTTTATTTACTTCGCGAAGTCAACGTTCGCTTAGACCAAAGAAAGTCAGGAACATGAAACTTGTATACAAGATGTTCGTATCGTTTACCAGACGTAAGATGCTTCGGCGTGTAGTGGTTACGTGGTATCAGACATAATACGAAGTGCATACAGTCGTGCGGTTGTGCATGTAACTATCAACTGATTTTTTTTGTCTAACACATATCTATTATAAATTGTTCTTGTCTCTTTCTTTTACATCTCTGTCTACGTTGTGTTCCTTGTGTCTAGCGTAGATCTTGCATCGTGCTGTCTCGTTTTCCGCCCCCTCCCCTAGATTGTAGGCCTCACGCACATGGTGAACTGTTTCTCTCTTTCTCATTGGCGTATTTTCGCCTATCCGTCAGTAAGTCGCAGACCATCGTCGCGGTCGATACTGTTGGCGCGGATCGTACATGTGACCGAAAAAGCCGGAGTGTTTTTCTGTGAAAAGAGGCGAATTTTTCTCGCGGGACACGGGTAATCGATTGGATATCAAGAAAACGTGGTAAAAATACAGATCGCGTGAGAAACGCTCGCAACATGACCAAAATACATAACATATAGTTGACTTGTCGACGCTACGTTGACGGACGATGAACTGTGGGACTCCCTAAAATTATCATTTTGTTATTACAGTGATTTTTATGCCTTAATAGAGAATAATACGTATGTAAACTACGCATTAAACAATATTTTTTCCTCTATCTCTGACGATGATCGAAGTAATTATAGAAATGAATCCTTCGTTTTCATGTAATTTAAATTTGAAATTAGTCTTGCACTATTATACAACATTTGCTATTTAACTTGTTAATAGATCGCCATTGTTGAGATTACACGCTATCAATGTTTCGACATATATATGTACGATAGTAAAGCGAAACTTTACCATAGATTAAAAGTTCTTGTATCAAATTCCAATTATTGACTGTTATCTTTACAATGCATTTTTGCAAATCGCGAAGAAAAGATACAGTAACGAAGCCTAGTTGTAATGAAAAATTGGACATTTTTAAAAACTTTTATATTTGATATCGAAATTAAGTGAAAATGACAATGAAATTTTGGTTACAATTAAAATAGGTTTTTAACTCGGGAAAATAGGTATTTTATATTATCTACGATCATCAATTTCGTTCATTCTGAAAAACAATATTTAAGTGTTTAGAATTACCATTCATGCTTCTAACACATTGCTTAAGTATAATATGTACACAAGAGATATATAAAGTTGTATGAAAACAATTTTACGGTCGAGTAAAGTTCCCACGTGTACAAAATCCATTACAGAGTTGCATATCATTTGAATGCAACTTTTCTTTTATGCAGTTTACATAATTCGAAAGTAAACTTCATTACGTAATTGTAAACAGAATATACACCTGCTCGCTCTGGGCGATTATTTAATCTGTGCCGTGGCAATGTGCGATGCAATAGAAAATTTAGACGTTTGTAAACATAAATATGTATCGTTGGGTAAATAATATACGATAAAATCAACATTAAGTATTTCAATTAATTTCTTACTTAAAGTATAATAAAAGTTTGCACATCTTGAGGGACGAGTGTCCCAAAAAAATCTCATTGTTATTGCAAATAACGAACAATTTCTATATCGAGAACGAACATTACCATAGGCTTCGATTTATCGTTGTCGTTAGAGTTGAACGAACTTTCCCAACTGCAGAATGATTCACAGTGTGGTGACAAATATTTGTACTGTGTCATGTTCGTCGGTGCGACCATCGTTCTAATTTTAGCTCGATCCGCGAATTTACGGTCTGCCCGTTACGCCGTTGGGAAAAAATAGTTGACACCATGAAAACGGGGGATAAAAATACTCAAGACCAAGTAAAACGATCAGTGTTTCTTTTTTGTTTATCGATTCCCACGAGAGGGAAAACGACGCTAGGTTAGCGAGTGAAAATCAATTCGTTTGTATCGGTTACGATCGTCTCGAGACGATCGTTGTCATGGAAACTCGTTGAACTATTTTAGAATACGGAAAGCTAAGACGCCTGTGAGATGCGGGACGGCCTACTGATTGTATTCCATGCGATCTCCTGCGTGCAATTCGCAGTCTCTGTGTATTATGATTACACGCATGTGGTCGTGCCCTCGCACGTTACCCAAATGCACAACGCCTACGGCGGGAAATTCAAGTTTCTCACATTCTGGGACGCGGTTAGTATTTCGACACGATTACTTCGATTTCGTTGTTTCTTTCATTTTGTACGTTCAATTGGGTCGTTCGTACAAGCCGCCTTATGCAATATCATACCAGTTTTTAAGCGAATTTGATCGTTGCCACTTACGAAATCACCAATCGTTAAATCGACATGGGATCAAATACTTTTATTCTTACGAAGATTACTGGAATAAAGTAGTTGAAAATGTTCACTTACTTTTAGGGGCGTCTGCGTCCGCGTAACATGGCGCCCAGAAGTGCGTGCCCCTTTCGCCCCTATTTTGTCACGATCCTGGACCCACCAGCAGAATACTTTACTTTAATCATTACGAAACAATGACTACTTTGCACTGACAATACCTACACACTGTAAATGGATGATGTCACTATTATTTAATGCTCGACTGTCTAAGTTTCCAAGGAACCGTACCGCGCTGTTTAAAATTCTTTTTCTTTCGTGCTTGAACCGCACGATAGTTTTAACAAGCGATTGCGCCACGTCCCTATTACGGTGTTATGCAACAGTGAACACCGTTATAAGAATACGTAGTGCATTGTGTACGTGACCAAGGAAACGGGGACACTTGGAATTGCAACAAAGTGCAACTATCTTTTAGGATATTTAATTAAAGGGAAACATTAAGTATACGCGCATAACATATGGAAATCTTGTTTTATTACGCGTTTAAGTCAGCTGTCAGCAATTTTCTTTTTTTTTTAAGGATAGATTTAACATTTTGTTTATCGTTTTTTTAGAAAAGCTAATTAATCAATCAACCGACATGTAAAGAATTTTTTGTGGTCATCTATCGCTAGCGAACGATTTCACACTTATGGCCATTTTGCGTTTGCACTGCAAATCACGTATCTCGAGTTAAATTGCTCGAGCGCCACTCCATGTCATTTCCGAACTATGGCACGCGTCATGTCGTGTTACCTATGCACGGTCAAGTGACTGTCATTATACGGTCTGGCATGTTTTCACTCGAATACCATCGCATATCCAACGCGTTGTCCGTTCGTATCCGCAATCTTCGACGCGACCCCGTGTTTAAAAAAGTATTAACGCCGGATTTACGAGCACTCGTCGATTCGACATTTTTCAAATTTTATATCGTTCGCTGAGAAATTGGTGCACCAATGATTCTTAAAATAATCTCTGGGAGGGGTAACCGTGGAAGTCAGACGATTTCTGGGAAAGACAATACTTTTTCTCTAGTTCTCTCTCACTCACTGTTCCTTTTTTTGCTCGCTGCAAAAGATAAAGACAACTCCGAGGCTCGACGATATTCCCGCGCCTAAATATAGCTTGCTGGTGTCGAATTTTGTTTACTTTTCTTCTTGGGCTTCCAATTTAATGTCACTAAAGCGTATGCAAACAATGCGATCGACAGCGTGTCGGATCGATAAACGCATCTAATTTTAATACACGTGCAACAGTCAAGAGCGAACGTAACATTTTGAATTTCATGACGGAAATATTTTGCAATCGGTTTTCAAATACAATGTAACGCACGAGGAAGTCGTAGGCTTGGGTAACGATTTCACTATTTTATATGCGGAGCGTTTTAAAATGTCGGGACAAGCCGAAACGCGAGAATACTTATACATTGTAAATTGTTGCGCGCTGAATATGTGTGCACCTTTAAACACACTTTTATCGCTCGCGTAGTTGCCGCATAAGGAAATGCGAGAACATCGCAGGAGTGCTCGTATGACCTCCGTATCAGGGTAATTTGAGCAATACGGATTTAATTGTACTTCATTGGCAAGATAATGTGAAATAAATGTAACTATATTTATCCATATATAAAGGGTGTTTCGTAACATGTGGTGCATACTTCAAAGATCAATTAAGAGCGCGAAAACAACGACAACAGTTCATGTAAACATGTGGTGTTATTTGGCTTTATTCCCGAGTTATGACCATGACAATTCTCATGTTTTTTTTTTATGGTAGATTAAGAGGTCAATCTTACATCAATTTCTTGCATAATTACGCCGCATGAAATTTATACGTAACAATGCATCGTCTTATTTATTAACCGAGTAGCCAGATAATTCTTGAATCGTTCTGGTTTATTTCGTTTGCGGGGATGTTCGAAAGATCGAGAAACTATGGCGGAAGGTCTGCAGGTTTACATTCGGACAAAGGTGGCTATTTCAAGCTCGCTCTGCGAAGGTAAACAGCTATATGGAATTTAATGAATCATTATCGAAGCAGAATAATGGTCATAACTCGGAAACAAGGTTAAAAGGGTATTCTGGTTCGGAAGATCAATTTTTAAGCCTTCGTCGAGAACTTTTTGCAAAAGATCCGTAAGACTTTATTATATGGTTTTTAGAACACACATTTCATCGAACTTTTTCAGAATACTGTGTGTCGAGGGAAAGTTCGAAATATTAACGAAAATATAGCGCGTTCCGTGAAATATAAGCTATAAGTAAATTATCCTTAACTTATAAGTAATCGATCCTTAAGCTTTAAACGCGTTCTTTTCGAAACCGGTTTTTTCAAACTGGTGGATAACTTCGCTAATAAACTACGTGTTGACTTGCAGTTTGAACTGTAGATTCGCAATAATATTGACTAATAACGTAAGCTCTATCGATGCGCGTCAAGATTTTCTTTTCTCGAATACTGTTGGCTCGTGGAGCCGATTTACGTAGCAAATAGATACGTACAATAATTATTTACAATCACGTTTATTTATTAACAAATATATATACAAAAATAACGTGTTAACAGGAATCGTAACAATGGTTCGTAAGGGTTCTTGCAAATCTAGTCATTTCTAACCGTAACTCTTGTGATCTATGTATCTGTAACTGTTCCGATTTTTTAACTTGTACATGCTCTGTTTTATTGTAACTTGACTTTCCACTTTCGAGAAAAAAATTCAGTAAGGTCGGAAGTTTAAACGTTAATAACTTTTTAACGAAGCCTCCATCAACAAATTGGTATTCTTGATTTTCGTTTTATTCTGGCCCCTAGAATCTCCCATTAAAATTTTTCCCAGGGGTTACTAAAAATAGGAGTTACTTCTATTTGCAAATCAGAAGTTTGCCCATTCCTCGTGGGCCAATCCCGAGACTACAAATTCCACCCGCTGAGGGTTGCACGGGGTTAGGTTTCTGCGGTCCCAAGGGGCAGGTAGATGCCCTAATTATCCCTTGAAATTAATTGAGTATGCTGAATGGCTTAATGGTTTTAAGATATGGCAATTCCTATTGTCAAAAAAGGTACATTTGCCAGATGACCAAATTTAAATAATATTGAAAATAAATGACGCGTCCTATAATATAAAATGTTTGGAATTCCAAGCAAATACATTTAATAATACGGTTACAACAGTTATGTTTCTCGTTTGTTTCAGATTATTCAAACAGTATTCTTCTTGATATGCATGCTGAACGACTGGTTCGGCACAAATGCCGCGAGCCCCAAGAAACCTCCATTCATACGAAAGCTCAAGGACTATGTGCACGCGGTCTTGAGTTTCCCGGTGGCCATGGCGAGTATAATTGAACGAGTATAGTCAGTTCGTTTCACGTGTTCGTTCGTCTTACGTTCTTTGTCCGTATTGCAGTTTGTCGGAGTAATTTTCTGGTCTCTGATGTTTGTCGACCGCGAATTGGTATTCCCGAAGGCCATTGATCCTTACTTCCCGTGGTGGTTGAATCATCTGATGCACACGATGATCATGGTCTCGACGTTGGTGGAGACGATCCTCTCGCCAAGGAAGTACCCGAAGCGAGCGCAGGGACTCTTTGGTCATCTCATGTTCATGTTCACGTATTTAATTTGGTACGACATTGGCTTTAGATCGGTTACCATACTTGTGTCAAGGGAAGAATAATCTTTCAAGAACTTCCACTTTGATTTAAGCAGGGAGTAATAATTCTTTTTTCCATTTATAGCAGAAAATATTGATGAAACTATGGAAATTTCGTTTACTGTAATTCGGCTAATTGCTCAGGGTCAAGATTGACCGTGTCAAACCAAACTACGTTTGTCGCTTCATGGATATAAAGTAAATCCTACCTTTGTGACTATGAATGCTCGATAATTTAAAATTAAAATTCGACGAACATTATTCTCATAATAATTCTGGTTTGCCTTCAACGTTGCTGCACTTAACACAAAGGAATTACGTTTTAAAAAAGAAACAATTCGCATATGTGTGATAAGACCAAAGTAGATACATAGTAAAATCTATTATTTAATGCTGTAAAATTATTTTTGGTTGCATGGATCAATCACAATAATTTTTTGTGAATACACATACAGGTGGAACTTTAAACGTAAATAACTTTTTAACGAAGCCTCAATGAATTAGTAATTCTTAATTTTCGTCTTATTTTGGGCTCTAGAATCTCTCATTAAAACACCCTGTATAACAAATATTCCTCGAGTGATTATTTCTGTGGTAGAAATAAGCGTAATCGATCGCCTCGGGTGTCATTGTTAACGATCGTTTAATAAATGTTTCAGGATGCACATAATCTATTTGAAAAGCGGCATCTGGGTGTATCCGGTGATGAAGGTGCTCTCATTGCCCATGCGAGCGGTGTTCCTCTTTGTGCTGCTCTTGTTCAGCTCGATGCTCTATTTTATCGGGGAAATGCTGGACAACTTCGTTTGGGGTAACGAATACAATAAACACCAAAAGTCCTATGCCAAGAGCAAGTAGCCTCGCCCTGTGATTTAGCTGCTGACTTCGATCACATTCTACCTCCCCTAAGGTGGTGGTGAATAAAACAAAATCCGACGAAACGTTTCTCTACCTCCCCCTTAGTCCATTATAGCATGCACGCGTCATCCGGATAAATAATTTGGAAACCTATACTACCCTTAATGTGCATGTAAAAGGAGCGTGTGTTTTGAGCCGAACGTTCCAACGTTGACGCGGTTCTTGTTAAAAATTCCTCGCAAGGGTTGCGTAGCTGAAGCATGTAGGTGATGATTTCCTCGCGTGGCTTGTGTCTCATATGCGTTGCAAAGGGGAAGACTAATTGTAATTCGACACTCTACGCTGTATAGTGCCTGATGTACATGCTGATGTAAATAAGAAAAAAACAAAACACACACACATACACACACACGCGCGTATACATATGCGTACACGCGATGTGCAACACAGCTACTTTTTGTACGTTCGACGATCTTTGTTATCGTGGCAAATGAAATAGAAATAAATAAAAGGAACAAAAGGAAGCCACATTTTGTGAGCGTAATATCCACCAGACTCATTCTCTACATGTTTTTTCTCGACACTAAAATCGGGATGTATTTGTACCGAGTATAGGGAAAAAATACGTAGCTGAGAGTATCGGACCAGATTTGAAAGCGTGAGAGGATCTCGAGCAAGAGGACCGTGGTTTCGCAGACCGATCAGAGAAATGGTTAACGTGTACCTGTTCGTCGAAGGGCTCGTGCAAAGAAGACAGATTCTTTTTAGCGAGATACGCAGTTCCATGGCAAATCGCGTTCTCGCAAAATCAAGTTCAACTTTCTCCTTTTGTACAAAGTAGTAAAATAAGATACGCTTCGTCGATGAAAATTACAGGATTTATTAATCCC
This sequence comes from Colletes latitarsis, assembly GCF_051014445.1. NCBI lineage: Eukaryota > Metazoa > Arthropoda > Insecta > Hymenoptera > Colletidae > Colletes > Colletes latitarsis. The sequence continues at coordinate 26,035,349 of NC_135141.1, read as the reverse complement.
TCTTTGTAACCTCTCGACGAAGTTGAATAAAATTGTTAATTTCAATGGACGCTTAGAAACTTGGAAAAATGGAAAATTACTATACGTGCGTAGTAATAGAGTCGAAGGATTTCAGATAAATTAATAAACACGTTGCAGACTGATGTGGTTAAAGGTCTTTGTGAATAATTTTGGAGAGAACAGAGAAAGTTCGCTTTAAACTGTATGTGGAAAATATCAATTATCGATAACGGGGTAGACCCTTTCTATAATTACATATACGTCAATGAGTCTCAGAATAAATTTTCCCGGAGATAATCACAACGCGATGGATAATATCCAAATCCGTATTTTGGAGAAATTCTTATTCGACAATAATTATTTAGTCTACGTGTATGTATAGTTGCGTGGTATTGACTTTTTAAGTTATGTTCCACGTTATTTCGTGCGAAAATATATATATATACGCATAAACATAAATATTTTAACAGATTTACAGGAATGGAAGCGCAAAAACGTTCATTTTGCTATTTCATTTTAGATCTTTGCTTGGGTAAATCACACTTTACACAAATGTTTTATGTATCCTTAAATATTCCTTTCTTTATCTCTTTACATTCGTATTTTTTTTTTTTGCATGGAACGTTTGCATTCCTTCTTTGACGCTTTGTAAATTAATTTCTTGTTTCCACTATAGTTTAATAGACTGTCATTTTAGAATCATCGAAAGAAAAAACATTTAGAAAATTAAATTATTTTGCATAATTTATGCGGTACGTAATCGATTACGTTAAACTATTTACGTTTGCATGCTGCAGTTCGCAATCAATTAGTGATTGGTTTCTCCAGTTTTCAAAGAATCTGACAATAATTGTAGTAGGAACATTAGGCGATGTAAATCAAGAGTCATAGGTTGTAGGCACGTGTACGTAAAAAATATTTATATATAATCTAAGTACTATAGAATATACACAATGCAAATACTGTAATGTACAGAGTAATATTAAAGATAGATTTAGTCCGTTCTGTATAAAAGAGAAAATCGCAATACGTTTATACTTCTGGTGTCATAAATTCTAAATTATTTTACTACTATATCGAGATTTTATCACTATTTTTATCGGTAATAAAACGTATAAAAGTAATAATATGCATTGTTGAATCCGAGTTATTCTAACGTATTATTTACAATCGAAGTTATACTATAGCACCCGTAAATATACAATTGCGAATTATAAATAACACGACGAATAACATACGATTTTGGCACTATTGAATTGTTATGCACTTTTATTTTCTTTTTTTCAGGGAACACTATAACCTCAGGTAAGAATAACAAGAGGAAAAAGTTACAGTGAGGATAAATATAAAAAGAATAAAAAAAAAAAGTATAAAAAGACAGAGACAGTTTGACAACGCAGTAATTACTATCGAGAATAAAAGAACCGTTCGTAAAGTTCACTTTGTTGCTATCACTTCCTTAATGCCGTAGTTCCAAGAAAGTAGTTGGCGTTACGCGGCAATGTTTTTACCTTTGTTCAATTGCGGCGATATCTGTGTACCCTTCGAGCTACAGTGTCGGCTGTTGATGATCTCGTCTATGCTTTGCTTTAGTTCCTCCATCTCCAAAATGTCCAACGGAAGCGAGGTTTGCGTTGCCATTTCACGGGCGTTGGCGATCTGTACGTCCGGTTGTTTGAGACGCGTCAGTTCGGGACAACAAGAGTTAAGACTAGACGCTAGATTTCCCATTCCAGCTTTTTTATACGCCTCCTTGATGTCAGTGTCGTTTTTCAATTTGAGATCGCTGGACTCTTGAAACAAGTGTTTCAATATAGCCTCGTCCTGGAGGAAGTATTTACTTTTACGACCCTCTCTGCTTCGTCTGACGCTCTCGTGACTGTAACTCTTAGAGCTCTTGTTGCTAGTTTTACTTTTGCTGCGCTCGTGCGGTTCATCGGGCTCCAACATCTTCGTCTTTTCCTCGGGTTCGCTTTCGTCGGTATCGCTGTCTTGATCGTCTTTCTCGGCGTTGCCACCCTCGATATCCGCGTCCTTCCCTGTCATTTCTTGCTCCTGCTTCTCTTCGCTGGTCAGATTCTCGTCGCTGCCGCTCTGCGCCGGGAACAAGAACGGCAGAAGCATGCCCGCGTTCTTTCCGTCGAACAGTTTCGAATTTAAAGTACGCTCGTCCAGACCGGCGTTCGCGGATCGCCTTTTCATGTTGGGCACTTGAATCGTTGGTACTCTCGCGTCACCGCCGCCTATAGTTAACGCTGACAATATCTGAGCACCAAGTTGGCTCTCTTGAGACGTGGTGCTGCCTCTCCTGAACAACGGACCCACCTTGCCCGATCTCGATTTCCCAAAGTCTCGTCGACGTTTACCGCGTCGACCGCGCGAGGTACTCGCGACCTTTCGCGTTGTCTTCAGCTCGGCTATTTGAACGGATATCTGAGAATCTAAGGAATTCCTCCTGGACTCTACGGATACCCGACGCACGCTGAAACTGATCTCAGAATCCACGGAGTTTCGTCTGTTGCTGGACACGGAACCCGTCGTCGCGCCGACGAGCGCGCACCTGCGTGTAACTAGCTTAGGTAATGCGGCAGCCCACGTCGAACTAAAATCCTGCGAGGCCACAGAATTTAGATCGAAGTTCAAGCCGACTGGATCTTCGTGAGTGTTGTGGAAACTGATAGACAGTCGGCCAGCGTTGTTGAACATTTTCCGTTTCGCGAACGCTTGAGCGATTACCTTGTGCTTCTTTAATCTGATTGGTTCTTCAGTCTCGCAATTAAATGTTCTGGGGGAAGAAAGAATTAAAAATGTATTAGATGTTTAACGCATTCGCTATTATTCAGTTAGAAATTTGTCTGTGATTAACTACGTTATCGAATGCAAGCGAAAGAACAAGATTAATATGTAGAATATTACCGTCTGAGAAATCTCGTCCAGGTGTCTACGGTCGAACCAGTCCAAACCCATGACGACATTAGAATACCAGCAAAAAATGGTGAAAGTAAATGCAACTGCATTTTAGCGGCGCTCGGTCGAACTTCCATTTTACATTCAGAAATATCTAAATATTTCGTCGTTATTGCACATCTATGTATGAGAAAAAGAACATTACATAATAACGAAACAACTTAATGTCTTTAACGTATGGATATGGTTCTTACATCATATAATTTCTAAAACTTCGACGCCATTCCCAAGAATGTTGGAATTCATAAATGTGGCAGTAAAATGTTACTACGACCGCAGTAAAAGTGAAAATTGAGAACAGACCCATACGAACAATAGTTTCTCGTATTTTGGAGCTTGCCCTTTCGGATATAATTTCTTGGCTAGTTATTTTCAATCGAATTAGAGTAATCAATCCTGAAAACGATCGCGATTAAATTAACATTCAATTAGCGGTATTCGAGACATTATCGATTGTTACTCTCAGAAAAAGGAAGTACTCACAGACTATAGTCTTTAGAACAGCATACAAAAAAATATGTTTTATTATTTTCATTATATAAAATAGAGGAAACACAAATAGACGAATGCAGATTTGTAACATACCTCTGGACAAGAAATATCCTCCAACCAATAAAACAATCATCACAGGACCGAGCAAGAACCAAGCTCTGACTGCATGATTTGCATAACCCACAAAACATATACCAGTGACACTGTTCCCATCTATTTCCCCTAATGCCATAATGGTGACGGTAAGAACAAGCGGAAAACACCAAGCAATCAGATGAAAGTAAGCACCCTTTTTGTCAATCCTATCTTGAATTTTTCCAAGTGCTTGAAAACTCATGTGCCAAGCATATGTGAGAATGACAAACCATACCATCGCGGCCAGAAGAGAATAATACACAAGGACGAACACAACGACGCACGATAAGTTCTCTCCGCTAAAAATACATCGATACACAAATTTCGTTTATGCGATCCATGTTGTATAATTACGAAAAACTTATTACACGGATTAAGTAATTGTAAACTACCTTGGTTCGCTCATTCTTAATGTTCCATCCTTACGACATACAATCACTTCTCTACTTCCTGGTGTAAACTGAGCAAGCCATCCAATACAGGATACCATAAAACAGCAATTTATATAGAATATAACTAAAGCTGGATATTTATTCGCGCTTCTCCAATCAATTAGAAACGTTATCTGAAATATAAACAATATGTATAAATAAATTACGAAAATCATATTTATTTATTTATATGATACTTACAACTGTAAACAAGTTAAATGAACCGCAAATTCCTGCAGCCCAAGCAATAAAAGAATGAATCTGTTTATGCTCATCCGGTGTGAAAAGTGGGTCATTGCATTGTGTACCACAGCCTTCAACTCCCTCAAAAATTGCAAGTGCATTATCAGTTGGGATTAAAGGTTTCAGGCACTTGCCCGAAATGTTAAACTTTAAATCTCGAATATCGTTTTTGCATAATCTAGGAAACAATTCTGTATTTTCACATTTAATAAAGCTTGGCCATATTGTGTGGTTGAACACAATTCTGCAGGGTCCTGAAACAATTTTGCACATTTCTTGGGATGGCAAGTCTACTGTATCATTGATACATTTAGGCATAAATATTGAGCATAACAGGGGTTGAACAACTGCCCAACACTTTGGCATATGTCTTAATGCTTGCAATACATGCAATCTTTCCTGTAAAACAAAATAAAGCATATCAGATAAAAATGTATATTTTATTTTATTATTTTATTTTATTTTATTTCATTAAATGATTCAGAAAATAAATAGGAACACCATATAGATGTAGAAATTTATTTGGGGACAATAGTCAGGACAGGAAATACCTGAGGTGACTTTAAATAGGGTCTCTCTATACCTGAGGAGCCAGGTATATGGACAGAAAAGAGAAAAATACTTTTTCACTTTCATAGACTTACTTTTTGAACTTTATGCATAAAGAAATATATTTGTAAATGTACAAAGTATAACAGTGTACTTATACATATTAATTTAACATACCTCTATCATATCTTGAGTTATATGTTCAGGTACAAGATCCAATGTAGTGGTAGTATATGTCAATCTTGTACCCATACAAGTACTCTTTTGCATCTCCACACATTTTGCTGGTCTATGACAATTCAAGGAGTCTGATGGTAATTCTCCCATAGGATACCTGTCCAGCAGGTAATTGGAATCCTTAATTCTGTGTATGGGACTTAACTCCAGGCTTTCCCATGTTTTGTTTTCACTGTTTGAATTGCCAGAAAAACCGTGTGTCAATTCCGACGACGCTCGGTAAATAACTAGAAAACTATAAACCAACAGGAGCATCATCTGAAAAAGAAGATAAAAATAAAATAAAGCTTTTCTCCTTCGGCGATTATTAATATTAAGCGAGTAACAAAATAGTATTGCATTATGGCAACAATTCGTTACACCGTCTCATAAACAATGCGCGTACTTCCCGGCACGCTATCGGCTCGATTAAAAACAAATTGTCACGTGTACGGTGCAGGGATAAACAATGAAAGTGTTTTGCGATTAAAAATAGTACCTTTGTACCGCTTCGATCAAGACCAGGCTCCGATTATATTCTGCCACGGTGAAAGCTCTCTGCTCCGTTCGAACAAAGCGTCTTGCATCTTCTACGCCCGCGACAGCCTCATCCAGCGTACGAACGCTCGGACCACACACAACTTGCGCTCGCTCGCAGGCCACCCACGACGAACCCGAGACCCGAGGGACTCGCTCATACCTCTTTCCGGTGTTTGAATGCATGGCAGTAAAGAACTTCGTGAATAACTCGTCGGCGACAGCACTAGTAATACTGCGCGGTATGTTCTGCTCATTAGATGCGGGAAAATTGGAAATATCCCACTCCGTGAACAAACTATATTAACCCTTTGATAAGTTCTTCGAAAGCGCATACGGCTAGACTTCTGACGAAAAAGCATTAGTCTAGAAGATACTTTAATTATGTAGTCATTGGTAACTGGGGCTTCAAACCTATGACGTGTTTTTAAAACGCTTAAATAAACCTTACTACTTGTAAATTTCCAAATAATCGACATTATAAATGCTACAAAATAACAAGTATATACATCCAATTATAATTATTATTCAATTAGCAGAATAATAAGATCCACAAGCTGTCTGCTTTACATAATCAATATAGTATGAGGAATCTAGCGTTTTCAAATTAAAGATACATAGTGTGTCTAACGATGTATAATACATATAATAAATGTTATACAGTGGCGTACGATTTCATAAATTTTACCGTCAATTTAGCTATCAATTGTTTTTACCGGTGTCGACATCTGCAAATATTTTCGTCGGGCGCAGATTATAGAGACGTGATGGTACTGCTGGTTGTCGAAAGATAGTAGCGTGTGGCGTTCTCTGATCAAATAATTTGTTTTCGTGGATTTGATGGACGTATGGTGTCAATTAACGACGATATAGATTTTATCGTGAAAGTGTGCCATTAACGATCGAAACTTTATCGTTGCTTACTCGACCTTTCATTATTCCGGTCTAGCAGGAAATATGATAATTGCCCCTATAGTTGATTAGCTGCTGGTGTTGATAATAACATGGTGCTAATATATGATAAGCCTGTGCCGTGTACGTCTACACACCACTCAGAGCTAATACCATCGAGACAATTCTTCGACAGTCTTCAGTCGGTGTTTAATAGTGAAACAATCCATAAGGTCACAGATGTTTCGTAAAATAACCAGAAATATTTGCTACGATAATTTTAACGTTTGTTATTTATCCTAAAGTGTGCGTATAATACGGTAGGGATTTTCTGCGTAATAAATAGTAAAGCGTATAATTTTATTGTACAAATATATTATAATATTTCATTCTGCTTTCAGACAAGATGTTTGAAATCTTTTATCTGGGATTATATTTATTATTTTTCGGAAATTGCATTGGCGATTATTCGGATTGGGACACAAAATGGCAAATGCTGTGTCCCGATTTGTATCCCAGAGTTTTTACAAGCTATACACCTTGTGGAAATCTTTCCAGCGGAGTGTATCTTAGTCAGCCTTCGACCAGCATGCAGCATTGCGTTGCTACATGTTGTACTAAGCCCACTTGTAATGTGGCATTTATGCATAATGATACTTGTTATCATGTACAATGTGAAAATTCAAAAAAATGTGTACCTTTGTATAGAGCAGATTTAGCAAACGAAAGCCCACCAAGCATGGTTCTAGTGAAACCTGTAGAAGATTATGAGACATGGAATGAGTTGTTGGCTCAAATAAATGACGATACTGGGTAAGATTTGATTTGAATCAAATTTAGACTAGTATAAAATTGTTCTGTAATATTTGTATCAAATATCTAATGAAATTAATATTTCTAGTACATTATTTACGGATGCTAGAGAAAGAGATGATATTCTTTTTGGTGGAACAAATGGATTGAGCTGTATCACCCAGACAAATTGTTTAGAAAATGAATTATGCATTAAAAATCAAGATAAATCTGATATTGGAGTTTGTCAATGCTCTGTTGGATTTAAACGTAATATTGGTGGTATGTTTAATATTATCTCTTGTAAAAAATAGTTTGTATTTCATTTCCTACTGTTAACTTTAATTTCGTAATTTATATTTATCATAATAGGAATTTGTACATTGGTGGAAGACATAGAACTTGGTGTAACACCACAAATAAAAGCACAGATTTCAAAAGATTCCAGTACATCTATAAAACCACCTGTGAAACAGCTGTTAGTTTCTGTAGTTTCAAAAGAAGTACGCTTACCAGAGAATGAAGTAACATTGTCTGCTTACACTGTACCTGCAGAACAGGAAAATGAACATTACAATTATGCTTGGAGCCTTCTAGGCCAACCAAAAAACCACACTGGCATAATGACTGATCAGAATCGTATGACTGTTAAATTAAGTAATCTATCAAAGGGCTTATATACATTTAAAGTGACTGTGAATAATCCAAATGCTTATGGTGAAGCATACGCAAATGTCATCGTCTTGCCGCGTAAGTTGTCCGCCTATGCTCAGAGTCTTGTACTTTATTCGTAATGACTTTACAATTAACGGCAATTAAAATTATTAAGAATGATCTTTGCATTATTTACAGCCAAAAGAATAAATCAAGCGCCAATTGCCATAATTTCCCCTGCTTCGCAAGTTGTGAAACTACCAAATACCGGAGCTGTATTAGACGGTTCGTCGAGTAAAGACGATGATCGAGTCATTTCTTATCACTGGGAATTGCAACAAGGTCCCATTGGATATCAACCTAATCTAGTCGATACACCTACATTACAGTTAGATAATCTTATTCCTGGCAATTATACTTTTAAGTTAGTATTATAATTTACGTTGCAAATTAGACGGTATAATTTGTAAATAAATACTAATTTAATATGATTGTTTATTTAGGTTGACCGTCGAAGATTCCGATCACATTACAAACTCTACAAGTGCAAATATAACGGTTTTGAAAGTAACCAATTATCCTCCAAGTGCAAATGCGGGGCAGGATATTATTATATATTTACCTCAGAATACACTAACACTCAATGGTAGTTTAAGTTCAGACGATCACGGTATAGCAAGCTGGGAATGGACAAAAAGTCCCTCTGATCAGAACAAAGCAGTGGATATGCAAAATACACGAACGCCGTATTTACAACTGTCTAATTTAGAAGAGGGAATGTATACGTTTGTGCTAAAAGTAACAGATGACTCTCAACAGTCTTCTACAGCCGAGGTTCATGTGTTTGTGAAACCACCTACAAATAAACCGCCAACAGGTGACTATAAAACTGTAAAAAATATATTGTTAATATTCAATCGTGTTTCTAGTGTAAATATAGATGTTGTTTCGTTTTAATTTATTTTATATAGCCGATGCAGGTGAAGATATAACCATAGCACTACCAGAAACAAGAACAGTACTCGATGGTCAAAAAAGTAAAGATGATATTAAAATCGTATCTTTCCATTGGGAGCAAGTGAGGTAGATCAAATTGTCGGATGTTTGGTTATGTTTGATTATTTAATTTTTTTTATATGACAATAACAAGAAACTTTTTCAACAGTGGTCCCAGTAGTGCCGAATTCTCTGCAGTCAATGAATCTGTTACCAATGTTACAAAACTGACAAAGGGCGACTATGAGTTCAAACTGACCGTGATTGATGATAATGGGAACAAAGACTCCGACACCGTTAAAGTAAAAGTTACACAAAGTATGTATTGAGTTTTATCCGAGTTTTTTTAAACATTTACTATTCGCGGTTCTTTATAAGAATATTAGACATTGCCAATTTTATATAGAACATACTTAATGAATGATATATGTGCCATTAATTTTATTTTACAGATAAAAATGCTCCTCCTAAAGCAAACGCGGGTGGTGATCAGGTCGTCGTAGAACCCGTCAGTGTACTGATTATTAATGGATCCCAGTCAACCGACGACTTAAAAATTAGCGATTGGACGTGGACAAGAGATTCATCTAGTCTTGCAATAGGTACTATAGTTCAGAATACGGACAAATCACCGATTTTGATGGTAATAATATTTACTCGCTTCTAATCAGAACATTCTTTTAATACGTAACAAGTACCTTAATGTTGTTTATACTTTTTCGATTTTAGTTAACAGATATCATTCCGGGTAGATACTTGTTTAGATTAAAAGTAACAGACGACCAAGGTCTCAGTAGTGAGGATACTGTGTCTGTGATAGTGAAATCTGGTAAGTAATTTATAGAAAAGAAGAAAACAACATTTGTAAGAGAATTATAAATTTTATGAATTCTATTTTCTTTATAGATCCACAATTAATGCATTTGGTTGAACTCATATTAAATATTGGTGCGAACATGTTGACTGTATCACAAAAGAATTCATTAGTATTAAAACTACAAATGTTACTACGAGACGAAGCTTCGATCATCGTTCGAAATTTAAGAGTAGAACCGCACACGGGTAGAGCAGTGTTAATTTTCTACGTAGAGAAGAAAGGAGGTAAAACGACTATGCCTGGACCAGAGGTGGTCAAACGACTGAAACAAAAACTTAGACAGGATTCGGGACTTCTTCAATTATCCGTAGCAAACATCGACACTGCCGTGTGTCAAAATGATTGTTCAGGTAAATATTTTTTCGTACTATGCAGGGATTGTAACCGTTGCTTAACTTAAATGAAAAACCATATTACCAACGTGAGATTTTTTATTTGAAATTTATTGTTATATAGGCCATGGAGTGTGCGATCAAGAAACAAGATTATGCATGTGCGAGGCATTTTGGATGCAAAATTTGATACAGAAATATTTCGGCAATGGCGATTCCAACTGCGGTATGTCGAAATAAGTATTTTTAATAATAAGTTTTTACCTGAAGTAACGGATCAAAACGTTGTTTCAACTTTCGTTCATATACTGCATTGGTTTAATTACGCCGTTTATAACATCGCAACATCGAGAGAGAAACAAAATAATTTGTTTTTTTTCAGACTGGAGCATTCTCTATGTGATAATAGCATTGTTATCTCTGGTTGTGTGCTGGGTAGGCCTTATTTGGGGTCTTGTTTGTCTATGCCAAAGAATGTGTGCAGGAAAACGACGTTCGCTTCGGGCTAAAAAGAAACCACCACATTACTCTCTATTGCAACCAGAACCAGAAGATGACAGTAACACATGTACGGTGCATTTTGTTGTCTCGTATTTCGAGATAACGTTACGCGACTAAAAGTGATGAAATTTTTTTTTTAGTTTCAACGCATAAAATGGTACTATCCGAAACGGACACAGATTCTGACGACGTCTTGTTTGAACATCGTAAGGTAAAAAATAGCAATCAAGCAAGAAACGGTAAATCTCGAAATGGTTTTATTAAAGTGGGCTCTAGAGTGAAAACATGAGGTAACGGTTAAAGCGTTAGCACCTAATTGGAACGTGCGTTAAGTAAGTTGTAATTTAATTGTACGTTTCAGAGCTGTATAGAACGTAAGATCTCGTTAAGCGACGCACATTTGTGAACGTTTGGCCAAAATATAAAAGTACTAGTCACTTACAGGGCTGTAATTTTAAGTACGTACCTAACACAAACAATATGGTTTAATGATCAATATGATGAACAAAAAGAATTTAAACGACATAGATGTACTTAAGTACCGATTAGAGAGATACGAGCACACGCTCGCTTCATTGCAAGGATAATATGTCATGTATCTATATTGTGTACTTGAATTTGAGGCTTTTATTACGTAAACATGTAGATGCACCACTGTTTGTACACACACACACAGAGACGATAACATAGCACAATGATGGAACTTGGTTGATCACGGCCTTAGAAAGTATTGGAATTAGTATTTATATATAGTAATCATTCCTTATCCATATATCCTTTGTATGTAATACTTGCTCTTTAATATGTATATTATCGATCTTATTTTTACACGTGTATGGATAAATAATAAAATTTGCTATCCATGTAGATAGTGCGCAAATTAATTCTACCTAGAACTTTTATCTCCGGGCGAACATATACCATTAGTACAGAGATGCTTTATTAATTGTGAATCTATAGAATAAGCGTTAAGCACAATTCGGAATTTGGTACAAAACAGTCACGATTTCGCTTCGCATGCGCTCGCTTTAACGTTATTTTTAACTCATTACGCTATGGCAAACGCGAGGTAGTGCAAACGGTATTCGTAACATTCGTCGATGAGTCTTTTCCTGCGTGTTACGAGAAGGTACATATTTTTCTATAACTTGGTAAGTTCGCTGTTACGATTATTTTATACTGTAAAACCTAATAAATATTTACTCTTTAATATACGTTACTCTTTACTGAAAACATAATTTAATATCAAATTTACCTATTAACGTGTTCAAATTTTGAAACGATTCATTACGATATCGTTAATTAATAGGTAAACAAATTTTATTAATTTATGAACCAGTTTGGCAGCTTAATGGTGTTTCATGGATTGCGTTAAATGTTCCAAATATAAATCTATAAGGAACTGTTGCGGCGAAAGGACGACGTCGATGGATAGCGAAAACGAGAACGAAATTAATAGTAAAGATTGTACATTCCCCAAACGAAGAAATAAAGTTGCCGATACACAGAGAGCCACTAACGTGGAGCTACCATGTTTCGCTACGAACGAGCGGTAAGAACTATTTTTAATTTTCTTCGTATACCAACAATCTGTTCTATTTTAAGATTATTTCATATTTGTATAAATTGTAAATCTCAAAACTCCAAGATACCATTCTGCATAGTGTAGTATAAAGATAATGTAATATTTGGTGTATAAAATTTCAATTATTATCAAACATTCTAAAGATAGATGTAACGTTTAAATCGTTAATTTTGCGTACATTAAGTTTGCGCTGTTCCGAACGAGAAAAGAGGAATGAATCTCTTTTTCATATCTTCTTTTCATTTAGCTATGACAATTATTCGAAAGTGCCATTGTCTTGGACCACAAATGGAACAAATTCCATGTACCAACATGTTTCTGAATTGTCTTATAATATAAAAGATCGAACAAGTAACGAATACATAGAGGAGGAAATCTTTTCTTCTCTGAAGACTGGCGAGGGCACGGACTTCCGGTGTCCCAGATGCGGTAAAAGGATGCAAGAACCGAGACTTCTCCCTTGCTTGCATCCCATATGTTCGCCTTGCGTTTCAGAATTAATGAGTAAACGTACGTAATCCGAAGTTAAACATTTTAATGGGAAAGTATGTAATCCGTTCTGAAAATACGATTCAAAATATATTTCTTCTCGTATTCCACAGCTCTCTGTGATTCCCCGAAAGATATTAGAATGCACAGTTCGCAGTCACGAGATCGGGCTGATAATTTTTATGAAATGTGCTCTCTATGCGATTTTCGATTACCAAACGCTAATTCGCCAGTACCGCCTCCGCATTATCCTCTTCAGCATCGTTTAGTTATGGATGCTATACGCTGCAGACTCGCAAATAGAGTCCTTTGCGACACTTGTACGGATGAAGTTGTCGTAAGCATTATAACTCACTTCAGTTAATAATATTTAAAAAAAGAAAAAGTACGATACAATGCATCTAATATACAAATTGTTTCATTTTTCAAAGGCGCATGTTCAGTGTTCCACGTGCCTCCGCAATTTTTGTTCAGATTGCGGGGTAGAACATCAGCAACAAATTACCATGGAATTAAAGCCATCGAAACATTTAACGAGGCCGATTTGGGAAGCTACCAAAGTACGACGTACTGCGTTCTGTCAGAAACATCCTACACACGCGTTGCGGTTTTATTGCATCGCATGCCAACAGGTTCATAATTGAAACTTTCAGTTATATAATAACTTTCTGCTTGAACGGTGGTATTTCATAAGCAAATGAGTCTTTCTCTTTAGGTGACATGCAAAGAATGTATATGGAGTACTCGACATAGAGGCCATGCAAGCGAAAATGCAGCTGGAGCTGGGAAAAGGGTCGCCTTGTACTTGATAACGACATTGCAAAGGGCGAAAACACTTTTGAACCTGCTTCTGACGCAGTACGACCGAGATGCGTTTTTAAATGGTTCCTTTGAAGAAATGAGAGATACTTTCATTTCGGAAGATTATCGGTATGTTAAACTTGTAGCCCTTTCCTACAGTTAATGGTATGGTACCTGCTATTACAATTGTAGAAAATGTGCACATATTAGTTTTCGAAACAGACAAAAATGCTCTGAAAGAGAAGACTTGTTAGTATAAGTGTTAAATGAATTGTCATGTGATGATACAAGTAAAAATCTTTAAATTAAGGTAATAATATAACGAGACTGTCATTTGAGGTACAATTTAAATATTTATGTAATATGTACAGAGTGTAAAAATATGTTTTCTCGTGGCTTTCATAGGGGTATTCTACATGAATTCTACAGCGAAAAGGGGGTGATTCTACGTGAAAAAATTAGTCTAAAATATAGAATGAAAATTTTTCATGTGAGGCTTTGTTTTCGAGAAAATCGTCTTTGAATTTTCGCCGGGTACATTGTCTCGATTGGAATTTATGTTGATAATCACTTCCAGTGTCACAGAATTGTTTATTAACTTAAATTTAAACTGCAATAATACCCATCGAGACAATCATCTCTATAACAAGATATGTCGATTTTCTCGAAAACAAAGCCTCACATGAAAAATTGTTATTCTATATTTTAGACTTATTTTTTCAAGTAGAATCACCCCCTTGTACCACCAGTTACCGAACACCCTGTATATTCATCTTGCTTCGCGCCAAAAAATAGATCAATCTTGATTAATGTTGTGTAATAATCTAATTCATATACCAGTTTCAATGTGGTTACTATTGGTTTTGCTCAAAGTATGAAATATTTTACAAATGGTAAAACGTATCATTTATGCAAGCTTTTAATTGTTTAACAAGTTCTGGAAGTGTAAAATTCATTCACGATAGCCGTGACAAAACATTATATTACGCTCTGTACAAGAAATGTGATGAAAAAATAAAAAATCATTCCATTATCTAAGACAAGGATTTTGGGAACAAATATTTTTACAAAATGTATATGCAACAGCATTCCACGATGTAATTTTGTATTACAATTTGTATGGGATAAAGGCTTATGTATAAAAATAACAATATATATTCATGGAAAAATAAAATTTATTTCAAACCAATAACATCAAAGTAATAGTTGAGGCATGTGTTTTTGGAGGGCCAAACAGCGTCCATGTCGTAAAATTGATCCACAACAAGACCAATGACTCACACCTGGATGTTCATTGTGACCATGCCCACAACCTCTATACCCTCCTTTAATTAAATAATTTTGTTTTCAACAATGAATAACAATAGACTTTTGTGTAATTCAAAGCACTATATATATTACCAGGCATAGTTCCTCCACAGCCACAGACAGCTTCTTTTTTACCACCACTTGAACAAAACGTACAACAATGATATATGCCAGTGTGAGGAGGCTGTAGTATTGATATTCTTGCACCTTCTGTAGAATTTTCTGTAAAGATTGCTTATTATTGAAAAAGTACAAGTAACAATAAGTAATTATACAGATTTTTGTGTTAAAAATATTTGTCTTACCCATTAATATATTATACACTCCTAAAACTTTTAATCTCTTTATTATTGTGCTAGCAAGACTTAACACTTCCACATCTGAACCATCTGAAATTAATTCATTTATAAGAAAAATAGCATCAAGAAGATGCCTTGCTCTTTTTAATCTATTGAATTCCTGAATTCTTTCTTGTGCTTCCCTCGCACGAGACAATATTGGAACATACTTCCAAACATTTATTCTATTGCTTAATGGTTCATCGAAGCATCTGTTCAAAATAAATAATTATCCTGTAATATTTATACCTGGCCTTATAAATTATACATACAACATTAAAATATAACATATAGATAATCATGTTTATACCGAATAGTTACAGAATCCTTATAAAATTAAATTATAAATAATATTCTACTTTCATATTTCAGAAAGTAAATAATGAATTGCCATGTGATGTATATTAAAAAGTATTTTATATCACTGTCATTTGAGGTAGAAATATACTCTTTGGCTCAAATACATTTCGGTAGATATCTAAATAATTTTTCTTACATAATTATAATGATAAAGTATAAATATTTGTTGCATTTCTAAATTCGTAGTTTAGAGTTTCATTTTGTATTATACAGACACTTGTGCAGATAATTAAACCTGTGCATGTATGTACTTGGTAAATTTCGATTCTTCTAATAAAACTTTTTAAACAATTTCAAATACAGTTTTTTATACCTTTCAGGCATAATCGTCTTAATCATAGCATTCGCTACATTTGATTTTCAACGTGTTACAAATAATCTCGAAACTTGATATGTTTTCTCAACATCGATCCAACCACGTAACCACTCGTCAGGTGCCATTACTGAAAACAGTAGAAGGTTTTTAGACAGATTAAAAGGTAAGACATCATATATACACTTTGTAAGTATCAAAACTCGATAATTACCTTCGATCTCAATAAAACCAACAAAACAAATGAACAATAATATATTCCAATTTTAAACAATACACGAAATAAATCTTATAACCATTGATGCCAGGCGAGAAGAACAGTGGTAATCAGTGTGACAAGATTTGGCATAACTTAGTACATCCTATACACAGAGATGCCAGACGGAGCCCCGGGTGCACCGGGGACACCTCATTCCACTTTCTCACACTATGCTAGATCACGCGTGCGTGAGCTCGTAGAATTTCGGAAAGTCGGCAAAGGCAAACTGACACCACGCCCAAGTTTGTCGCCAAATAGTTCGTTTCTTTCAACGCTAGATGGCGCGCATTTTCCGACCTCAAACCCTCTGGTGCTAAAACGCCCAAGTTTGTCGTCAAATAGTTCGGTTCCTTCAACGCTAGATGGCGCTTATTTATCGACCTCAAACCCTCTGGTGCTAAAACGCCCAAGTTTGTCGTCGAATAGTTCGTCTCGTCCACGCTAGATGGATTTCTCGACAAGCTTGGGCATTTTAGCACCAGAGGGTTTGAGGTCGAAAAATGCCTGCCATCTAGCGTTGAAGGAGACGAACTATTTGACGACAAACTTGGACGGTTTAGCACCAGAGGGTTTGAGGTGGTAAAATAAGCGCCATCTATCGTTGAAAATAACGAACTATTCCATGACAAACTTGAGCGTTTTGCCATCCGGATTTCCAAAGTGCCCGGAACATTTCCAAAATGCTGGCGGCCTTGCGAAGAGGTGGCATGTATCTTATAGCTAAGAGAATAATGGGGAGAGGAAAAGAAAGGTAAAAATGATGAGAACACATAGAATTCTTTGAAATTATATCATTTATTGTCATAGATTTACATTATACAAAGCTTTAATAAATATATATATCATGTCAGTAATTGTCAGTGCTCAACAGTGGTCTGCAGGAGCTACCAGAGGCCTGCAGAGGCCAACGGAGGTTGGCAGAAGTCAGTAGTAATCGTTATACTACAGACGAGGTATACGAGTAGACCTTTCACCTAATGTATTTTTTCGGCCCATTTTTCTGGGGCTCTAGAGCCCCATTACCATTTTCGTGTCACTCGCAACATTACCAATAGATTTAGAAATGGATTTCAATCCCTGCATAGTCAACTCACATGTATTTACGCACACGTTACAACTGTCTGCCCATTAGCACTAATTTAGTGAATAATTTCTTAACTGACGAGGACGCTAAAATCACCTTCGAATTTTTCGCTCGATATGGCAATTGTTCGAACTGATGTACAAAAAGACATGTATTAACAAAAATTAACGAATAGAAAATGAGTAATACTACAGATACAGAGATTATACATATGTGTCTTGGTAAATCTAAAAATTGATTCATAACAGTGTTATCAGACGGCAGACCGGTGTCCAGAGCAAGCTTACCCCTCCATTTACACACACCAATTCACAGCCATGTGTACGTGAGCTTAGGTGCTTTGGACAGCTTCGGGAATTCAAGAAAGAAGGCGAATGTGAGTCTTTCTTTCTTGCTTTCGAAACAGCTAATATCCGATTTGTGTTAACCTGCATACGATTTTGAGTTTCAACTGTCCAGGCATTTTTATTTTCCAACCCATGTAATAAAGACCTCGGAGGGTCGACCAAGACAAAATGACATATGCCCCCTTTCTCGATTCACCGAAGCTGCCCAAAGTAAGTTCGGACCGTCTCGTGGGAGTCGAGAGAGAAAGGCGCACACTTCCCTTCTCGCCCTTGAACTAATATCCGACCTCCCGTCAACAGGTCTCCACTGGCTTCTGCTGACCGCTGCTGACCACTCCTGGAATTTCTGACAACGTATAACGATTACGGCTGGCTACTGTTAGTCTCTCCCAGCCTCTGCTGACCGCTGCTGACCACTCTTGGAATTTCTGACAACGTATAACGATTACGACTGGCTACTGTTAGTCTCTCCCAGCCTCTGCTGACCGCTGCTGACCACTCCTGGAATTTCTGACAACGTATAACGATTACGACTGGCTACTGTCAGCCTCTCCCAGCCTCTGCTGGCCTCTGCTGACCACTGCTTATATTTCTGACAACGTATAACGATTACTACTGATTTCTGTCTGCCTCCGCTGGACTCTGATGACCGCTACTGACCACTGCAGGTATTTCTGATAATGTATAACGATTAATACTTACTACTGCATGCCCCTACAAATCTCTGCTTGCCTTTGCAGGTTTCTGCTTGCCTGTGCATGCCTTTGCTGACCTCTGCTGAACACTGCTGACCACTCCTGATACTTCTGACAACGTATAACGATTACAACTTGCTACTGCCTGCCCCTGCTGGACTCTGCTTGCCACTGCTTGCCACTGCTAGCCTCTGCTGACCACAGCTGACCACCCCTGATGCTTCCGACAACGTATAACGATTACTACTTGTTACTGCTTGCCCCTGCTGGACTCTACTTGCCTCTGCATGCCTCTGCTGGCCTCCGTTGGCCTCTGCTGACCGCTGTTGACCACTGCTGACCACCCCTGATGCTTCCGACAACGTATAACGATTACTACTTGTTACTGCTTGCCCCTGCTGGACTCTACTTGCCTCTGAATGCCTCTGCTGGCCTCCGTTGGCCTCTGCTGACCGCTGTTGACCACTGCTGACCACCGCTTATATTCCTGGCAACGTACAACGATTACTACTGGCTACTGCCAACCTTTGCTGACCTCTGCCAGCATCTCCCGACCTAAGCTGGCCTCTGCCAACATCTCCTGACGTCAGCTGACCATCGCTGACCACTGCTGACCGTTGCTGACAACTTGTGACATGATATAATATAATATAATATGTTTATATGTATTAAAGTTTTGTATAATGTAAATCTATGACAATAAATGATATAATTTCAAAGTATTCAATGTGTTCTCATCATTTTTTACCGTCCTTTTCCTCTCCAAATCATTCTCTTACCTATAAGATGCGTACCACCTTCTTCGCAAGTTCACCAGCATTTTAGAAATGTTCCGGGAACTTTGGAAATCCGAATTTGACCTTGACCTTGGCCCAGTTTCGAAAGTGGGTCAAGGCCATTCGAATCTTAGAAAAATTCCGGGCGCTTCGAAAATCCGGATGGCCTTGACCCAATTTCGAAAGTGGGTCAAGGCCATTCGAATCTTAGAAAAATTCCGGGCGCTTCGAAAATCCGGATGGCCTTGACCCAATTTCGAAAGTAGGTCAAGGCCATTCGAAATTTTAGAAATCTTCGGGCCAACCTGGAAATCCGGATGGCCTTGACCCAATTTCGAAAGTGGGTCAAGGCCATTCGAATCTTAGAAAAATTCCGGGCGCTTCGAAAATTCAGATGGCCTTGACCCAATTTCGAAAGTGGGTCAAGGCCATTCGAAATTTCAGAAATCTTCCGGCCGATTTGGAAATCCGGATGGCCTTGACCCAATTTCGAAAGTGGGTCAAGGCCATTCGAATCTTAGAAAAATTCCGGGCGCTTTGGGAATCAAGATTTGGCCTTGACCCAGTTTCGAAAGTGGGTCAAGGTCACCGGCATTTCAGAAAACGCTCCGGGCACTTTGGAATTCCAGTTTTAAGTAGAGAAACGGTTTTTTATAACTAAGGGAATAATGGGGAGAGGAAAAGAAAGGTAAAAGTGATGAGAACACACAATTCTTTGAAATTATATCATTTATTGTCATAGATTTACATTATACAAAGTTTTAATACATGTACATCATGTTAGAAGTTGTTAACAAAGGTCAGCGTGGTCAGCAGGGGCCAGCAGAGGTCAGCAGAGGGATGCAGAGGCATGCAGAGACTAGCAGGGGCAAGCAGTAGTAAGTTGTAATCGTTATACGTTGCCAGAAGCATCAGGGGTGGTCAGCAGAGGTCAGCAGAGGCCGGGAGAGGCTGACAGTAGCCAGTCGTAATCGTTATACGTCGTCAAAAGTAACAGGAGTGGTCAGCAGCGGTCAGCAGAGGCCAGCGGAGGCTGGCAGACGTCAGTAGTAATCGTTATACGTTGTCAGAAATGCCAGGAGTGGTCAGCAGCGGTCAGCAGAGGCTGGGAGAGACTAACAGTAGCCAGTCGTAATCGTTATACGTTGTCAGAAGTAACGGGAGTGGTCAGCAGCGGTCAGCAGAGTCCAGCGGAGGCAGGCAGAAGTCAGTAGTAATCGTTATACGTTGTCAGAAATATAAGCGGTGGTCAGCAGAGGTCAGCAGAGGCTGGGAGAGACTAACAGTAGCCAGTCGTAATCGTTATACGTTGTCAGAAGTAACAGGAGTGGTCAGCAGCGGTCAGCAGAGTCCAGCGGAGGCAGGCAGAAGTCAGTAGTAATCGTTATACGTTGTCAGAAATATAAGCGGTGGTCAGCAGAGGTCAGCAGAGGCTGGGAGAGACTAACAGTAGCCAGTCGTAATCGTTATACGTTGTCAGAAGTAACAGGAGTGGTCAGCAGCGGTCAGCAGAGTCCAGCGGAGGCAGGCAGAAGTCAGTAGTAATCGTTATACGTTGTCAGAAATATAAGCGGTGGTCAGCAGAGGCCAGCAGAGGCTGGGAGAGGCTGACAGTAGCCAGTCGTAATCGTTATACGTTGTCAGAAGTAACAGGAGTGGTCAGCAGCGGTCAGTAGAGGCCAGCAGAGGCTGGGAGAGACTAACAGTAGTCAGTCGTAATCGTTGTACCTTGCCAGAAATATAAGCGGTGGTCAGCAGAGGCCAGCAGTGGCAATTAGAAACCAGGAGTAATTTGCAGAGTTCAGTAATGAACTCTAGGAATGACAAGTAAAAATACCTGGGCAGTCGGGATTCCGAATCGTATGCCGTTGACGTGAGGTCGAATTTCAGTTGTTCAAGAGCGAGAAGGCAAATGTGAGCCTGCCTCTCTTAACTCCCATGAGACGTGTCCACGGTGCACTCGACGCTTCGTCTGGCATCTCTGGTTTATACCAGAGATGACAGATCACGCGTACGTACATGAGCTTATAGTGTTTCGGAAAGTCGACAAAGGTAAACTGACTGCTCTCCTTCAAGAGTCTCTCATGTATACCTATTACACATAAACGAGGTAAAGAATCGGGTCTCGCGGGTCTAAGCCAGGCCATTCGTGGGGCGCTGACCACTGGGGACTAGGATTGACCAGGACTGACTGATAAAAAGGAGGAGGAGAGGGTGATAAAGATGGGGAGGAGGAGAGGAAGAGAAAGAAGAAGAGGAAGAGGAAATTTGGTATGGTGACAGGCTACGCAATCGACAATTTCTGACTATTAATTGCATCTGATATTCGATCGTTTTATTGAGATATGGATCATTGATTGGATCAAGCTGTTAAGCGACTGGTGTACATGTACGGCTCTCTGCTAGCTTAGCTCTATCCTGTAACATGGTGATCTACTCTACTATTCTTTGATCATCCTTGATGATTTCAACTTCTTGTACTCGTAAATAAATCAGAATTTCACGTGTTAGTTCCGGTATTACATCGACGGACTTGCGTTTATATCTAAATCAAATCTTAAACTCGAGACATTCCTTCCGAATTCGTTCTTTAAGAAATGCTTTACCTTGAACATTTGTACTGTGCTCCGCTGTCTTGAAGTCCCGCGGGACGACACAGGGGCAAGAGGAGTCGGACCGCCCATTTATCTATCTCGCTCCCTTGCTCTCAGGCAGTTCACATGTGTGTACAACTGCCACGACGAATAAGGAACTAAAGTTCTATGTGTACGTGTGAATAGGTGTATCCCTTCTACTTTTCTCGCATTCCTGCCACGGGACTTCAAGTCAGCGGAGTACACTGCACTTAATAAACTTTTCTGGTTTAGTTTTAAATGATCCGTGTCTTTTTCTCGGTTCGCGGGCTGGCCTATTAACCAGACTGGTCCGTGATTATGTCAACTTCAGGCATTCCTAAGAAAATTAAATTGAACATTTTAAAATCATTAAAAGTTATTGCAAGTGTTATACGCTACAATTAAGTGCAACACCCAAAAAATCTTCAAATCCAATAGTAATTTGTCCTGTTTGATCTGTATCTCTTGCTCGAAAGGCATCTGTAACAAAGAAATAACATTGTATAAACCACATCTTTATTTTCATATACTTTAAAAATTTTTAAATGTTTGTATTCAATATACAATATCTACCTACCTGTAAACCTTTGAATCTGGACACATAATACAATAAACTGATCAACAGTTATAGAAGAATGACCAGCAGGATCACTTTTTCTTATAAGAAACGAAATAAATTCTGGGTTCAATCTATATCCCATTTGTGTTAATGCTGCACTTAATTCAGTTTCTTGTATACTTCCTGAATTATCATGATCAAACCCACGAAAGACACCCAGCCATGCATTAATGTAATTATAAAGAGCTTGAAACTCAAGCAAATCTATTGTACCACTTTTTTCTTTATCAAACATGCCTATGAAACAGAAAAAATTGAACAGTGTTATGACATTTTTAAGCATAATAATTACTGTTTAGGTTAATTTTAATGACCCACCTATCATTAGATTGCAAGCAGTGTCTGAAAATGTACCTCCTTGACCATTTGCCAATGCAGATTTTAATTCCACAGCAGTAATTCTTCCACTACCATCTCTGTCAACAGCAGCAAACCATTGTTGAACTTCTGGATTTACTTGAGATTGAGGATTAGTTGCTCCATACATTGTTGCCTAAAAATGCACAATACACATGTTAAAACAATAGAATATAAGCAAATCCTAACTAAACAAAACTACGACATACCTTAAATAATTAAAGCAATATATACTTTGTAATAATTATAATAAAATCGAATAATACATTCAGTTTACAGTCAGAGAAAAATGGAAATTTGTCTTATTCATGACAACTGCATTTTCGATCTGAGATGCAGGTATATAATTACCGGATATGCCATAACTGCACCCTTTTGTCAATTGCTGAATAGTATTAATTACGACGCGCCATCAAATAACGACACAGACATATGCTTCAAGTCATTGTTATTAGATCCAGTATTGGGTGCACCAAAAACGCGGGAACTGCAGTGTCGATTCGAGGACGGACTTTAGCTGTTCAAGATCAAGAAGGAAAGTCGAGCTCGAGTAACAACAAACATGACTCAGACGGTAGATTGTAGATCATGACTCCGTTAGACGCTAAGGAAGTTCGTCGTTACTATTGTCGCCCGTCGATGAACTTAATTACGCAAGATCAGTATACTATCTAATTTTATTTGTTATTATACCGGTTTATAATATTGTAAGGATTAATGGAAAAATATTATGCACAGCTCTTGTATTTCTTTGATTTATCCAAATAGTAAAAGTATAATGTTTAACAAAATTTTGATCCAAATAAAATAACGAATGACACAAAGTTTGAGTACCTGTTACATACAAATGTATAAACGCATAAAAACTAATGTTGATATACACATAACGAACTTAGTTTGTGATATGAAACATTAAGGAAAGTGTAAATTAAAAGGTTTTAAAATGGGTATTCCAGGTTTAACAACTTTTATAAACAATCGTTCAGATCGTTATTTGGAATATTTCGAGCTTCGTGATACGTATTTAGTTATTGATGGTAATAGCATTAGCTGTCAAATATATAATTCGTACAAGTGCAATTGTGTTTTTGGTGGTGATTATGATAAATACGCTCAACGAATATCAGATTTTTTTGATGATTTGTTAAAGTGCAATGTAGTACCATTAGTTTTGATCGATGGCGGTTGCGAGGATAAGAAACTGCAAACAGTTATATCTAGAACCAAAGAAAAGATTCGTACAGCATCATCTTTTTCTCCAATCAGTCAACAGAAAATGAAATTTTTTCCTTTACATATTAAGGAAGTTTTCAAAGATATTATGAGAAAGAAGAATATTCGACATGTGCAATGCTTATTTGAAGCTGATAATGCTATAGCTGCTGTAGCAAGGATATTGAATTGTCCTGTATTGAGTTATGATTCAGATTTTTATGTGTTTGGGACATTGTACATACCATTTGATACATTGGACAATTACACTGTGAAAAGTTCAACTGGAACTGGTTATATGAAACGTTGTAAAATTTATAAAGTTGAATACTTATTAAATTCTTATAAAGGTTTAAATCAATCTACACTGCCATTAGCTGCAATATTACTAGGCAATGATTATGTAAAACGTGGTACATTTAGAAACTTCTTTCGTTATTTAAAGTTGCGACGAATAACAAGAAAAAGATATAGTAATCGACAATATTGTATAGAAGCAACTTTACAATGGTTGAGTGGATACACCTTGGACAAAGCAGTCATTGGAATTCTATGTAGATCACCTAAACCCATAAGACAAAAAATATTAAGCATAATAGAAACCAATATAAATGGCTATACAAATGCATCTGCAGAAATACTTGTTCCATTGGGTTTTTCACAGGAATATGCTGCTCGTGCCACAACACATTCCATAAACAGAATTTTTAAATTTGATGGAGATGTTAATAGTCTAATGTACATAGAAGAAACTGATAAAAATGGAGACTTTGAATCAAGTGAAGAAGAAGAAGAGGAAGAAAACGAAGTTGAAATATTAGACATGCTTAAAGAGTCAGAATCTGCTACCAATAATGCATTAGCTAATGTACCTAAATGGTTTGTGGACGAATTTCTTATGGGTAATTATCCTGCATATTTTATGGACTTGTTGGTTCGGCGTTTATATATTTGTCCTGTACAAATAGAGGATTATTCCTATCCATCGAGCAATGTAATAAGTTTAAAAATTATTAGAGTTATATATACATTTCTGCAATCAGGAATGAATAAAAGGAGAGGTTTCATGAAATATATGATGAGAAGCCATAATAAAAAGCTTAAATGTTATGAACTAGAAGGCATTGACACTATATTTTCATCTCCATTACTATCTCTATCTAATCTTAGAGAAGTACCATTAATGATTCGAAGAGAAATTTTAAATGATACACTAGAGATTAGAAACATAGAATGTATATATGCACTACCACCAGAATGGATGTTATATATTGCATGTGCTCAGTATTGGATAAAACAGGATGAGTTATACAAATCAGATAAATGTTACATGTATTCTATATTTGTCTGTTTGTTATTCAATATAATCGATATAAAAATTGGAAAACATAGAATTATACATAATTTTCAAAATAAATATGGTACAAAAATTCAAAGTATAAAGCAGAAAAGAAAAACGAGTAATTGTAAACCAGATTATTCAACACATGTTACACTTGATGAAGCTTGTAACAATGTCGATCCTGATGATTGTTTAATGGCAGCACCATTTTTTATTTCTCATTTTGAGATGGACCGAAAATTATATACAAATCCAAAGAAATTTAATAGATCTATTATTCATGCATTTGCAGTATTTCAAAATTGTTTGAGACACAGTATGAATTTGAATGCTCTTTTAGGCTACCCTTATACACAGATTGAAATTGCTAATTTATTCAATGGTACTCTGTTGTACAATATAGTTAATAATTTTAAAACACGGTACGACATTGAAGGTTATATAAATACAATTCTCGAAAATTCTCCAAGCCTCTGCAGGGTGTTTTTTACACTTTTATCGACAGTAACGCCTTTGTTTGCATCATGTCTTCAAAATGAAGTAAATTCCCGTAAGAAACAAAGACCAAAGTCCAAACACACAAAGTCCGACCAAAATACAGACGATAATGATACAGAATATTTTAGTGCAGACGAAGATACTTTCGAATCAAAATTTTATGATGCAAACAATCCTTTTTCATTACTGAATTGTACAGAATAATTGAATATAACATAATTTTGTAAAATTATAATCGAGGGACTGGTATAAAGTAATAATAAACTAATGATATACACATGAAGATATGATTCTTTGTTTAAGCATACCGTTTATAAAAGTGTTTGTTATTATTTTTATGGCTGCATTTTGTTTATTTAATCATACTTTTTGTAATTCCTTCTCAAAGTAGATTGCTTTTTATTTTGCTTTTTGTTCTGTAAATTATAAAATTTATTACATTGAAAAGATAAATGAGGAATATTGAGAATTGGAAAGGAAGCATGAAGAATTTATAATAAAATCTATATTTACATTTTTGTACATTTCCCAGAATGTAGTGAATCCTGTTTTAAGCCTATTTGCTTCTTGACGCAAAGTAGGCAAGTAATATGCATCTTCTCCATGTTTCATTATTAATCCCGCGCGAACAGCCCAATCCAATTTTTTATTCAATTCCTCTTTAAATGCTTTTACATTCCTATTAACTGGATAACTATGACATAAATATTCACTAATGAGATGTGAACTGACATAAACTCTGTGCAGTTGCAATCTCTTTATTGCTATATGGATCATCTGTGGTGTTATTGAGATATGACTCCTGGCTAATAAATTTTCAATTATGTTACAATAAAATAATTAGTTATACTATATTTGACGGTACGCATTTCATAGATACGCAATGTAAGAAATTTAAAATCGAGCTCAGAAATTATTTAAAATATTACTAAGTAAAATAAGAAAATGTATTTTGACGATAATTACTGATTTTCCTATTTCTGAGTACACGGGGAATACAATACAATAAATTTATAGTATTCATCTTACTTGATGTACACGAGTTGTCATCTTGATCATCCGCATATTTCGTAGTATTTGAATTACGGTTGCTTTTTCGACAACATTTTCGGCAACATTTTCGGTCTGAGCGCATTATTTCTTATTAAATTTAGAAATTGTTGATCGATCACTGAAATTTCTAATTATTAATAAAACTCAATTTTATTATTTATGCGCTTCGATAAAAAAAAAAAGAATGAATATCGTTTTTGCGATTATAAAATCAATTTTAATTTTGAATACGGAATACGAAACAGTTTACTTAAAATGAAACTTCGAAATTATTTTTAAATGTTATTTATTTGTCATAGCATTATATGTATATTACTTACAATATTTATCTCCTCTTAATGTAAATAATCAACCGAAACAAGGCAAACATTTAAAAAGATATATGTATACGTATTAATACAGCTACAATGTAATATATTGTTAAGAATCATTTATATAATTCTTTTAATTATATAAAATATGTATATGTATTTAAAATTTTTAACATATTTCGATAACTGTCTATTTTCTGATATCTTATATCTGCCTTTGATATTTCTAATAACATATAAATCTTTAAGTTTAGCATGTTACTAAACCATAATCAACAAATGAGGATTGAGAAGCAATTTGAGAAATTAGTAAATAGTAAGCTATGCATAGTATGTAAAAAGACATTAGATTTAAATAAATTACAATACAAATATATCAGGTACTCTACAGAAAATATTTTAGATTATGATAAACATTACAAAAAATAAACTATTCCATAATACACAGCACCACACATGAAATAAGTGTTAACAATACACTCGTGTATATTGTTTCTATCTCTGAACTCTTAATTTGGATTCCCTTTCCAATGTATTTACAAATTATTACAATTAGGTACAGGAAAAGCAAGGTTAGTAATAAGAATAATACAAATCGAAACATATTATAAATATTTGTGCAAAATATGGTAGCTACCGTCAATTAAGAAGGCCATGTTTGATCACGAATCATTTTAAAAGTGCCTCAAATGTCAATTTAGTCGATTTGAATAAATTAAAACAAATTTAATAATGATGGTTATAAAAAATCAAACAATAAAATATATTAACCTACAATTTATATGGTGATATCAAAGAATTCATATTTCCATACCCATTGTCATTTAAGTTACTTAAAACATTTATAGGATAGTTCATAGCTAATTGCAGTGTTCTAAGCATAAAATATATATATATATATATATATTACAATGTGGTAATAAAAGATTGAACTTTCTATGAATAAATATCCCAACATGTAAGGAATGTTTTTTAATCATTCGATATTTTAAAAATTTAAATATAACATAGGTCAACATAAATTTAATTTGATCTTAGGTATTAGTTGTTAATAGGCTGCATAATTAATATTTGAAGCCAATATTTAATATTAATAAACGGAAATATTTGTTATTTACTAATGTATGCATATTATATGCACGGAAGAACAAATAATTATAGTTAAAAAATTATTGTTCAAAAAGCATCGAACTTTTATGCGATTGTTGTTCGTACCAATATTTAATTCCGTGCAAAAAACTAGATCTATATTACTAAATGCATCATTATTTATAAAAACACACTGTTATTCCTTATTCTATTGCAATACGCACACTGTACTTTTTTGAACTATAAAAAAAAAAATTAGAAATTTGAAAAGTTTTCCTATATAATATTAGGAAAGTATCAATTATATTTTATTGCACGTTATTTTAGTAAAAGCCAATTTCGTTTACTACTGAATTATTATTATTCAATATTGACGAATGTTTTATGCTCGTGTATCTTTATACAATTTTAACCAATATACTACTACTATTATTATTATTATGAATTGGACATTTTGTCAATTTTAGTAATTTGATACGACATATCAAGTTTAAAAATTAAAATCAATTATGTTTAGTTGTTCGCTTCAACAACAAAATTACTATCGATTTATATATTTTTATTGTGAAAATACTTTGCTCAGAGGATCGATATTTTTGCGTATCAAGAATTATATACAGGATGTTTCAGGGTTAAACCGAAAAACTTTACGTATAAATTTGGGACCTTAAAATAAACAAATTTTTCCTCTGGAAGTTTGCTCGTAACTGTTTTCTTCAAGAGATATTTACTACTAAAATTAATAGGAGTTAGGAATGGATAACATTGAAATACCTGTGTTTCCCAAAACGAAAGTTACTAATTTATCCATTCCTGACTCTTATTCATTTTAGTAGCAAATATCTCTTGAAGGAAGCATTTGCAAATAAACTTTCAGAGGAAAAATTTGTTTATTTTAAGGTCCCAAATTCATACGTAAAATTTTTCGATTTAACCCTGAAACACCCTGAAGATTGTTCTCAAAAGTGGGGAAATCCGAAATATGAAAGTTCCGAATGCGAAGAGAAATCGAAAAGTCTTTTACCATTTTATTTTGCAAGATGAGACTTCATTTTCGAAATGTAAGTCTTTAAAGTTTCTAGATGTGCGGAAGTTATACCGTGTGTTTCTCATGTGTGTGTGTGTGTGGCATATGGATCCACGCGATCATGTGATTAAGATATAAATAATGCGGCCACACGCGCACGCATTCACTCATGAGAAACATATGACCATGACGTTCACATACCTAGACATTATAACTATTTATATTTAAAAGAATAAAAAAAACATGGCCTCCGATTAAAAAATGGTAAAAGACTATTCGATTTCTCTTTGCACGAGGAATTTATATACTTCAGCTTCCCCCATCTTTTTACGAACACTTTGTATTATAAACTTTAAAGTTGCAAGAAATGTATAATAAATTTTAGCTCTGCGGTAATTTATAGGTATCCGTGCTTAAAATCTGTTTCAATTTGCTGAAGTATAAAACAGCATTATCGATACGAATCTTCCTAAATGTGGGAACGTATTAATACAACTCTTATTAAATATGTTGCAATAAATTCAGCAATACAAAAATATGAATGATACAAAACAAACTTTATGGCTTAAGCTATCTTCCAAAATTTTGGACGAAGTTTTCATTGAATATCATATGGGCAATATTAATATTTGACGCTTATTTTATTATGAATTATCTAATCAATAATAATACTGGTGACCAGTTAATAATATTTTCAAGCTATTATTTTTTGGTGACCGCCTTAAAATTTATATTAT
Organism: Colletes latitarsis; assembly: GCF_051014445.1. Classification (NCBI taxonomy): domain Eukaryota; kingdom Metazoa; phylum Arthropoda; class Insecta; order Hymenoptera; family Colletidae; genus Colletes; species Colletes latitarsis. The sequence goes on along the minus strand of NC_135141.1, from coordinate 26,005,521 downwards.
ATTTAACTTGGAACTGCAATTAGCTTTCCCTCTTTTACGTTCTTCGTAGTTCAGGATGATATAATTAAATTTATAGAAGTATGTTATTATATCTATACAGCGATCTTATTATTATTATTATACTTTACTATTGAGCGACTGCAGTAAAGACTACAACATCGTTAGAATCTCTGAATAAATATAATTATTTTTCGTGCACTATTATATAAAATATTATGTACATGATAAGCTCAAAGAAACTGTAAAGTTTGAAATCTCTTCAGTTTTTGTAATTCTCTGCTGCTACGAGGACCGTTTAATGAAAATTAAAAATCTTATGCTAATCACTAGAAAAGAAACCCCACATTTCTTAAACTCAAAAGAAAAATGATTATTCTATATAGTATTAATCAAACCGTTTAAAACTATAAGTAAAACAAGATTGCACTGCGATTATAGGTATTTCTTAAAATCTATGAATTTATTATTCTATTCTTTAGCAACATTCTACCAAAACAACGTGCTTGATTGCCTCCACCAAAAGCACGCGTAAATTAGGTACTTTAAATATTAGGATTTTTCCCTTTAAGACTTTTTAGATAAAAGCTGATAATTCGAATTGAGACAAGATAAATAACATATAAAATATACACTGTGATCTTACCAGGTTCTTCAACCTCCACTAGGTTCTTCGTTCCATATTTTTACAAAGTATTGTACAGAAAAAACAATTACAATAACAACAATTGTATCTATGAAGTTTTTTAATATACTTATACTATTATGTTGATCGCCGTGTTCTCTTTGTCTTATAGCAAGTTGCTCTATTATATGTTGTATACGATTAAGTTTCTCACCATATTTTACCATTTGACCTTCTAACTCTTTAATAACATCTATTATTCTGAAATAAAATGAGTATAGGATTTACTCCAGTTTAAGTTATTATTCAGAAGTTCATTGTTCTTATCTAATTATTAGACATTGTTATAAATCTTACCTTGTAGTAGAACGCTTTCTTTTACCTATTGACTGACTAGAATCTGAGTGTGCCTCTGCAGATGAACTTCCAGAATCATGAACTGTCTCTGTTAATGGCAAATTGTTAGATAATTGTCTTTTTGAAGATTTTAATACAGAGAGCGAAGAACGAGATTCAGCTTGAAGAAGCGGAACCTGCAATGTAAGTAACTGATTTTTAAGATAATACGAATGATTATGTATTTTTATATGGGAACAACTGGAATTAATTCTCTACTTCAATCAAGTTTTAACTGTATAAATATGTTATTTAATAAATCTTTCTTAGCGTTATAAAAGCAAACAATTGATTGTAATAAATGCAAGAATAAATGTAAGAAATATTGTTAAGCAAAATGAATTTTATTACGATTTAAATACATTTATAATCAACTGTAAACAATAGAATAGCGGAACATGCAGAATTAATTATTCTATAACATGCAGTTCAATGATTATTTGGAACAATTTTAATACTATTAGTATATACGTATAATTAATATAAACATAAATTTAGTTCACTAATTATCCATTCTGTATTTTATTACCTGTGTTTGTGGATCAGCTGAAACGATACTACCAGCACGCATAATTGGTGTCTTGTGCCTAGTTTTAGTACGCACAATATAATCTTGCTCGTATTGCACGACATCGTTCCTAGGATCCCACGGACGGACGTCCGCATGTCGATAAACCCAATTACCCGTTATAATATCCTATCGAGAATTGAAACTTTTTAAGAGATGTGAAAAGCATAATTTGAATATTAATAAAAAATATTCTTAAAAACTATAAAATTTAAAAATAATGTTAGTAGTTAATACCTGGACAAAATATTTAGGAATCCATTCTTGTCCCTTGAGTTTTCGTTCTTTAGCACGTTCCCTCTGAGCTTCTTCTAATTGGGTTTTAGCAACAGTAGCAGCAACCTGATCGTCTTGATTGATTCCTTGCGTAACATCGTACCATAATTTTTCACTTTCCCACGAATCTTGATGTTCCAGAGGTACAGTATATTTCTTCAACCTGTTTCTACGCACTTCTGGAGTTGGATTGAAAAATACATTTTCTTGCTGCAAGATTAATTTAATGTACTGTATATCAAATTAAAAATATTTGTATGTTACATACCCCTGTCCGTTTATCAGTAATTAAAATCTGACCATCCCAATATCCCGATATAGTGGCAAGAGTTTCCTTTCCAAGACGTATCGATCCCACAACTTGATTCATTTGTTCTGCACCACCAAGGAATGGCTATCAAAGTAATGATAAATTATTTTTATACTTTTGATTTCAAATGATCTATAGGTAAGGTATATCGTGTGTTATCAAAGTCATAAACAGGTGGTGTCCACTGATAGCAACGTTTTGATTATTTATAATATAATATTTTTCAGATAAAATAACGTACATAATGCGATGAAATAATTTAAGAGAGTATAATAGTTCTGAAGTTCCATAGTGAATTAAACATACCTTGTGTCTTAAAATAAAATCATTTCAATAATAATTAATAGTACCCCTCTTATAATTATACTGTCTTAAATAATAAACGTTTGTTCGGAAGACGGTACAAGGTGCACATTACCTTTAGTTTAAATTCTATTTCAGTATGATAACCTGTTTTCTCACAATTTACATGAACTTTTCCACCTAGTTCCATAGATAATGTACCCATAAGGATACCTTTGCAATGAGCATAAGGTATAGTCATTGTATAATCTTCTCCTCTAGGTAACATGGTCAATATTGCAACACCATCTAACACTGCCGATGTCGAATTTCCTACGAAAATATATAATTTCGTTCGACGCGTTTTATAAAAACAGAAACCAGATGTTTTTCATTTGTGTCATTATATATGACACTAAGTTGAAATATGACATTTTTTTTTATTTCTTATATACTCACCATAAAATTTAGATTTAGCAATAATTGTACCACTAATAGTAAACCCATCTTGACGATTTGTAACATAAAACCCTGATATAGGTGGATGATGAGATAACTATAAAAGTATGTTACAAAAAGTCAAAGCAATTTTTAAAATAAAAGCACTTATAACTAGTTACCGTTAATAATGATTATGCAATAATGGTAATTACATGCATATGAAATGTTGAAACTATATGAAAAATAAAAAAACTTACTTGTTCGGCTATATAGAAAGTTCTTGAACCATTAGGATGCTGCCAATAGCAACGAAAAGTTTCACCCAAAAGCGAGTTATATGGCTTTTTTAAACCTTGAGGTTTCTTATAGAAACCAGATAAATACCATTTAACAACTCCTTTCATGCGTGTAAATGCATCATCTTCTACTACTGCTCTGTAAGAATAAAAAATAAAGTATATATATACTTCCAATTGTACATAAATATTTCTCAAAATCTATATAAATATATATTTACAGGGATAACAAGTCTGCGTGATAATAGGAATCAGCTAATTTCTCTAAAAATGAACGAGGTTCTAAAATAAAGGTTGGTAGAACTACTTTTGACAAGTCCATGCCTGGTCGAACTTGTTTCAACAAGAACCATATTAAAGACTTTTGGTCATCTTGTAATTCGGCAACGACTTCACCTGCCTGTAATTTTACATGTTTATAATTAATTTATAAATATACGATAAACTAGATGCTATAATTTATCTTACCACTCCAAGAACTTCATTTTCGTTTGCAATATATGGAGTTTCATTTATTGTTTCAGGTTGATCTTCTTTAGCTGACCCTTCAGATTCACTATCCGAAGCACTAATTTCTGCATCGGCTGCTACTCCGTTTTCTGGTTGGCTAATATCGTCCAGGTCTGTATGTGAGGAGTGCATAGGATCTAGCGTTACTACTTGGGTGTCATAATGAAGGACATGTACAGAAGGAACAGTCATGCGCCGAATGGAAGACGAAAGAGGTTTTGGAGTAACAAATTTAAAATGGGATATGTTAGAATATATATCTCTATCACCTAATGTTTCCACAGAATTTGAAAGTGTAATCTCCGTGTCTGTAGCAGGTGTCGGAGATCTATCACGTAATTGTTTATCCAGATTCAATCGCATGACTGCATTATATAATTGTTGAAACATTGGAGTTGGTGAGGGACAACCACTTTTGGGAGTGTCTATTATAGAAGGCGAAAATGACTGTGGGCATGATAATAAACGTTTTTGAGTTGTTGTAGGTGATCGAGGAGCATAATCAGATAAACATACTGTGGATATTGAAAGCAAGTGTTTAAGGTGACAAATGCCAGGGAAGGAGTGATAATAATGATAAGATTAATATTACTAATCTTCGAAAACAGAAATTAAGAAAATATTTTTTCTGAATGTAGTCCTCATTCTACTAGGATTAATTATGTGTAAAATATATATGTACATGAAAATGGAATGTTTGGAATTAACACGCTTATGGCTAAAAATACATTTTTTTAAAGCAAAGAATTGTTTTAAGATTTTTGACTGTTACAATGCAAATAAATTCGACAATTTAAAAATATTAATAACTAGTTATTGAACAACAGTAATATAACAGGAAGAAAATAGTTTAACATGAGTTTAAGAGTAGTTTTCAAACATGAGGGTTTATTTCATAAATCACACAAATTGTTAATTTGTAAAACTCACCATGTTCGTCAAAATGTTTTTCATAATCCGCTTCGCTCCACTGAGTTTCGTGCGTCGTTGTAGTATCATGTAGCAGAGCACGTGGCAATGCACTTGTGGAACGTACTATTAGCGAAGAACAACGTAAAAACAGTTCAAGCGCATCCAACCAACATTTACCAGCTGCCTGTGAAGGAGCTCTAAAGATCAAATAGGATGTTGGTAGCGGTTGTACAACAGCTCCTGAAAATATACTTCATGTTGTTACATGATTTCAGAAAATATCTAATTTCATTGTTAATTTATAGAAAATTTCTTATTTACCAATAGCTTCTTTCTCAGGTCCTCTTGGAGCCCATATTGATTGTTCCAAGGGATGAAATAATTTAAAACAAAACCCATCCTTTTTGCTTGGACGCTCTATCACTTGACATGTATTAAGTAAGACTGTTCCCACCCAATGACTACTCTGCAATAATTATGTGGACGTAACTTTGAATGAAATAAAAAAATATTAAATTAAGAATAATATAGATGAGCACTTTTGTTTTTGGACTTTTGTATAATAGCAATAAACCAGGTTTCAGAATACACCACAATTTTGTCCAGCTCTTCAATGTTCCACGAACTTTAAGCCAATCACTCATCACAATGACTGTTGGATCCTTAAATGATCTTAAAAGTTCATTAGCAACTCTTTTTTTTTCCATTCTATAATTCTTCCTTTGAGCTTTATATGATTCCTTTCTTGTTAATTTGCAGGAATCTAAGGACTGAAAATTATACAAAATTAAGTAAAAATCGTTTTATTGTTTTACAAGTCCAAACTAAATACTTGAACTTGTTAATTTATACCTTATCAGATGCATTATCTGTCTTCTGATTACCTTCTCCCATTGCAGTTAGTCCTATAACAATTAAATTATTCAAATTGAGTAAATATAAACATTATCATAATACATATTACACTCATAAAATTTATCAATGTTAATCTACTAAAGGAATTATTCACAAGAATATTAAATAGTTATTATTTAAAACATAACTTTACTTATTCAATAAAGTTATTGTATATTAATAAATATTATACTTATAGCATAATACATTATACATTAAATGAGCTATCACATAAACTTAATATAATATAGTATTGATTTAGTAATGATTTCAAATTTGAAGGAAATTTTTCCCAGTTTTTTTTTTCATTAAAGTGTGTTTTGTAAGATGATTAACATATGCAGATGACAATATTTACTAAAAGTTGAAAAATGACATCATGAATTATTGCATGACAAATTATATTATAAGACTGCCATTAGTTTGATTTAGCAATTTTAATATAATTTCTTGCTGTTTAAGATAGCATTGATATTTACAATTAATTAATACTAGAAGCCTTAAGAATAATTCAGGTTAAAACATTCACATAACAAGCTTGGCAAGTCCAATCTTCATATTTTTATGACAAAATAAACTTATCATTCTAAAAAAAGCACATAGTTAAGGAATTTGAAGAAATTTTAAAACCACGATGCAATTTAGATGTTATAAAGTACAATACAAATTTTGTACTTTATATGAATAATATTATTTATATATAACACAATTTCATTAACATAAATCATTATACAGTTAGCATCTTTTGTATTAGAAATTTTAATTTTAATCATCAAGAAACTATATTTCATATAGTATATTGGTTCCATTTAACTTAATTATAACTTAAATAAAAATCAATAGATAAAATTATAACAAAATTTTGGTTGTTTATTTATGGCTTGTATTTAAATTGATCTATTTAATACTTAAATTTAATATTCTGCTAGCCAAATAAGAATACACAATGTACAAAGATTGCATTATAGACATTATGAAATTCAATATATGCATAGTATATAGGTAAATGTTGCAAGCTGAACAAGAAGTGAAAGAATGCATTTTATTGCAGCTAATTAACTACTTTAAAACATAAGGAAGTGTGTACTACTTCACACAAAAGTTAAGAAGCACCTGGCAAATTTTTAAATTGTTGCCATGATGATATTAATGTAACTTTGTATTTATACCTGGAGATAGTGGAGGTGCAGCAGTTGTTAAATTTACACTTGTTGATAAGGACTCTGTTGATGGAAGTTTAGGTAATGTTGCAGATTGTACTTGAGCACTGCTTCGTCGTAGTTGTTGATCCACTGGTTCTATATATTTAGTTTATTTTCAGTCACAAGTACTTTTCATTGATAGTTTTACAGTAATTCAATTACAGTAATTTCAAGTGTACACATCTATTTCTTTTAAATCACTAACCCTTTGAACTCCTGAGTTGTAAACTATTTAACAATTAACTAAAGTAACAAAGAGACTAAAATTAAACAATAAAACATAAATTTGTTTTTGCAACACCAATTGTGAACTGTTAGTAACATTAATTTTTATTTAAAGACAGAATTTGCAATAAAAGGTAATTACTATACACAAAAAATACGATTTTCAATTTTAATTATATCTGTTTAATTAAAAATGCATAGAAAATCAGCATTAAAAATGCATATACATATTACTACACATGCTAAATCATGCAATTTTGCTATTAAAGGTTGCATGCACTAGAACAAAAATAACATATTATACTACAAAATATGTGTAGTTTTACACTATAAATATTGGAACTTATATAGTTTGTATTAAATTAAATACAACATTATTAACCTATAATCACTATGCATTACATTTGTAACATTCATACTATGCAAGGGTCCTAAGGACCTGTCAAAGAAATATCTAAAAAAAGAATATAAAATATTGCTTTAAATATTGCGTATTTCAATGAAAGTTTATACAAATACATGTACAAACAGATGCATATATAAAATTTATTTGTTAAGACATTCTAAACGCATTTTTTTTTGTACATTGTAGACAAATGGATTTAGGACAACCTAAACAATACAAACAAACACTGGGCCTATAGGAACCTTGTGTAGTACTTACAGAATTGAATATTACTAAAAGCTAACAACATTCATCAAATGCACTTTGTTTGAACATTTTAAAATGCTTCATGCATCATGTACATTTACAACTTTTAAGAAATATAGCATGTACTAATTTGCACATAATACCTTTTCAAAAAATTTATGAATTAATCTATGTGTTATGTAATGTACTTTCATATACTAGAAAGTGAAAAATGTGCTAACAGCATAAATGTATTATGTTAATCTGATTGTACATGATAAGATGATATTTCGATGTTTCTAATAATGCATTATATTGTTGTACTTATTGTAATATCAATATGATAATAATGATATCAAATGTGTAATGTTACTGAAGATTATGTCTGAATAATAAATGTCTATGATTTGTATGTCATAAATGTTACTTATAAATTATATAATGATGCAAAACAGTAATACAATCAATTATTTATTATTTAAAATGAGAAAACACTAATAATATGACTAATCTGAAAAGTGTCACAGACACCACACACACACAATTTATTGATTTCCATGATTCTAATACCAAGAACTACTAATGTATACACACAATCCATATTAATAAGCCTACCTAGCTTACTTGGTAATGTACCATATCCACGGTCACTAATACCTTTAAATGATAATCATTTTTGCTATCAATACCTTAATGAACACTTAGCAAATTCTTAAACAAATATCCCTTGTTAATAAAACTTTGTAGATATAAATGAATATTACTAAATGTTTCTGAAGAATATTGAACATATTACTAATAAATATAAAAAGATTCAAATCACTTACAAATAATATATAATACAAAGAATAAGTAAATAAACTTTAGCAAATTATTGTGTTAAGTAAAAAATCAAGGTAATTATGCAGAATATCTCACAATAAGTGTCATTTGAGATTATGACCTTGATGTAACCTTGAAAAATTGATAAAAAAAAATTTGTACTCTATCAGATTTTACATGAAAAATGGTAAAAAGCAGACTTTATGTTTCTTCATATGTCCCATCATTTAATAAATATATCAAATGACACTTATTGTGAGACACCTTGTATAGAATATTGACACCCTTGCTAATTTCAATAGCCTTCAAGTATGTTAGAAGGAATATGTCATCAAATGTACTAAAGTAAAAGATACTTGTCACTTGCTCTTAGTTTTCAAAATATAATTATTAGGAACTTAGGTTACATAAAAAAAATTGTGTCTTTATTCATTATTATTGTCTATTAAATAGAAAAAAAACCACCTTGGATAATTACTTTTGGCTTTGTACAGTTTTAACTTCAGGATAATAAAATTATCCAAAGTATTAATTTATACTATTATTCAAGATTTTTAATAATTATATCTTAAAAACTAAAATTAAGCAACAAATACTTTTTGCTTTAAGATACTTAGCGATGAATCCCTTCCAACATATTTTCAAGACCATTAAAATTAACAAGGTCATTAGGACTATACATAATTACCAAAATTACTTTGTTGTCTGCATCTATTTTTGAATGTGTAATATGTAACTGCTGTGAAATTCACATCTAATATTATAATGTAATTGTTACTGCTATTAGAATTAAAAAATTCTCCTTAAATCCTTTCAAGACATCTACTTTTAATAACACAAGAACAACATTTAAACATTATAAAACATAAACCATACTTACGGTTACTAAGAGATCGGCTAACATTTGGTGGTGTCATAGTTTTGAAAGAATCAGAAGCACTTCCAACAGACATAGAATGAGATTCTGATTGAGACCTATGATCACCTCCAGGTACCACAATTGGTTGAGAACTCATTATGGATCTGTTAAATGTTTAAATTTTAAACACTGAAACAGCTTGTTTCATAATTATGACAAGTATCACAAATGACAATTAATAATATAATTCTTTTTTGAATAGAAAGAATAATTAAGTAAAAGACAGATAAACAAATACGTGTAACATAAGGTAAAAAATTATTGTATGGATTACCTAATACATTACCAGAATTAAGGAAATTACATGTTACAACTACGGTGGACATACATATAATCTATGTCACTGGGAAGTGCTATGTAATGACAATTAAATATCTGTACTACTTAACGTTTTATGGATGATTATTTGCAGAACAATTATTATTTCAATAATGACAAAAATTAGCAAATAAAATCGAAATAATATGCAAACTAAGTTTATAGTTCCATTTGTCTTCTTGGTATGTTGTCAACATTTTAAGAATCGATAATTTTGCCGTAGTATGTAGGTAGTGATTTGTTACGAAGCGAAAAAAATTATTATATAAAGTATCCATGACTTACCTGATTTTGAACAACTATTCGACCAGTCAATACTTTTATATCACGGCGATTAATTACACGAGGATCGAGTATTAAAACATAAAATACGAGGAGGCAAGTGTTAAGTTCACCATTATGCACAATTTTAATTCTCGAGTACAACGCACTTTGCGAATTGATCTATTTTTCACTGATGTAATTACAAACATTCGAAGCAAGAAAGCGACATACACAGACGTCAGCAGTACGACGGCGCGAACGTGAAGTCTGATGTTCCATTGATCACTTGCTGTTATAGCTTAACTATAAACATATGGATCTGTTAAGATATTCTAAACGAAAACGTACGACGTGCAATACGTTGTTGCTACTATTGATGTAAATGCTACAAAACAAAACTTTTTTTAAACTCTAGTTGAAAACCGCTTCTTGAAATAATGTAATCTTTCTGCATGGTAATGAAGCAGTTACATATACACATACGATCCAATGAAATTTATTATTCGATCGATTAATTAAGTATTTAATAACAACAAAAATATAACAACCCGGTTAGGAGAATATCGTTCGAATGATTCCTTTACACAATTGCAAAATGTTTTTTTTATCGAAACTCTTAGAAATCTGCAACTGAATAACGAATCAAGATTACCGAAGGAAGTGCGCAATGTACACGTTACGCCGGTACCACTTTTTTAGAAAACAGAAAAGCAAGAAACAAAAACATTTATGTTCGCTTAACAGTATAACCTTACGGGCGATGCAAACAGTGCAATTATGTAAATTATTAATTTGAGAAACATGTTTACGAATTTATTTACCGAAATTTATTAATATTGATGCCCATGTGTATCTTCGCATGTTACGTTGCAATCAATCAAAATACATAAATGTTAACTATCGGAAGAACAGTTACTGTATAAGATACGATGTTAAGATAACACAATCACGTATTAATACGATACTTAATACCGTTCAAAGCTGATTCCAAGAGTAGAGTCACTGGTAGATATCAGTAAATATATAAGAGATATCACTCTTTGCTTAGAGAGGGATAAAATGATACAACGAATTTAAATGTCCACTCGGCAATGATCGACAAACTTCGGAAATTTAAAATACCTCAGTGCTACTTATTTTGCGTACTTTCGAATATTCCTATATGAAATATTTCAAATCATTCTGGAAAAATTATTTTCAGTCGCGGGGATCAATTACAATCACTTTTGGTCAACAGACATACCCCCGAAATTCAACGCCGCGACTTTCCCCACGACTCCGTTAGATGCTAAGGAAGTTCGTCGTTACTAGTGTGGTCGTCGATGCACTCAATTATGCCAAACTGGCCACACTGACGTAAAGTCAGCCTGTCACTGATAGGCTCTATCAGTATGTTTACTAACGTATAAGAAAGAACGTGTGACATCAAATTGAAATGTATAGATTCGCAAATTATAAATCATTTGATTAAGGATTAAACTGTAACGTGCTAAAAATTTGTTAAATCTACAGGTTGAATACAGAAATTCTGTCACGACATTTATTTAACGCCCAAGTTGAAACGTAAAGTTTTAAAGGAACATGAATCGTCATCCAAATCCAGATTCTAAGTCCCGCAGCGAACCTCTAGTAGAATTAGAAAGTCAATTTATTTTACGCTTACCACCGGTAATTTTATTTTTCGTTTTATTTTACATTAAGTTATTAATATCTTTAATGTAAATTATTTGAGGTTATGAAAGTAAGAACAAAGTATTTGCTACATTTAGAAAAATACTATTTTTCGTAGGAACCAGCACGAGTTTTACGAGAAATTTTACGCAGTGGTTTGCCTTTAAAAGATAGGCTGAGTATAAAATTGGAGAATGATATGCGTTATGGTGAAGTTAGATTTGATCATTGGCTACTTCATGCAAAGGTAAAATTATAATGTTATTTGTTTAATTGTTTACATTTGAATATTGTTACTTAATTGTCTGCAGACAATTTTCATTCATTTATGTATTAATGTTTATGATGACCAAATATTTATAGTGAGTTATAGAAAGTATTTGTATTTTTTGATAAATGTTATGATATTCTTATCAATATAAACATTTTTTAAAAATAACAGTCTAATACAACAAAAGCAAAAGTTTGTCATTTTATTTTTGTAGTACTCCAAATTTTCAATATATAATATATATATGTATATGTATTAACTGTTTATATTTTGATATCTAAAAACATTCCATAAATTTAGGTTGTTGATTTGCCAACAATTGTGGAATCCTTAAAAACCATTGACAATAAAAGTTTCTACAAAACTGCAGACGTGTGTCAGGTAAGAGAATTTGCAATTAAGAAATTTAAGAACAAGGACACATAACATTTATTGTTTGTAGTTATTAATTTGTAAAGAAGAAGATGATCATACTACAACAGATGAAGAATCTCCTGTAAGGCAAAAGAAGAAAGATCCAAATAAAGTAGACAAAAAATTTTTATGGCCACATGGTATAACTCCTCCTACTAAAAATGTAAGACGTAGAAGATTTAGGAAAACTTTGAAAAAGAAATACGTAGAAGCTCCGGAAATTGAGAAGGAAGTGAAGCGTTTATTAAGGGTAGACAATGATGCTGTTAATGTTAAATGGGAAGTAATATGTGAAGATGAAGATCAATCAAAACCAAGTAAAGTATCATCGTCTGGCACTGTAAAAACTAAAAGAGAAAGTATTAATGGTAATACTTCTCAAAGCCTTGATGTCGGTAAGCGGTCTAAATAACCATATAAATATAGTTAATAAACATACGTAGTTCAAGTTTGTATATTTTTGGAATGTTTAAATGTAGCGGAACATGATATATTTGGTGAGCCGGTTAGCGATAGTGAAGATGACGACGAAGAAGCGAACATAAATGTCATGGAATTGGATGAAAATAGTCGACTTTCGGTAGATAGTAGAGTGTCAGATTCTAATTCTATGCAAGCAACGTATTCCGAAAGATCTAATCATAATGCAACAACAAGTAACACTCTCGTTACGGAGTTCAAGAAAGAAATGTTCCAGAATGATAATAATTGTGAAACAGAAGGTGAAAAACCAGTAGATACAATATCAAAATTACCTAAAATTGAACAATTCCATTCGGAATATATTATTCCAGATGATTTCTCCGAATTACCATCTGCTCCAGCATCAAAAGGTATTGTATACTTATATTATAAGTATGTATACAAATAAAAGTTTTCTGTTTTTACATTTCTAGATTTGTTACAAACACGTCTTGCAACATTACATGCAGAATTAGCCGAGTTGCGACAACGAAGACAACAACAAGAACTTGAAATTGCTAATATTGAAAATGTTAAATTGAGGCAAAGATTTCAGGAGATATTGGATAATTTGCTAACACAAGAAATGCAAAAAGTACAAGAGGTATGCATTTCCATTATTTACATAATCGTAATATTTTTTGTAAAAACTACTATACTGTCTCAGAATAAAATCCTTTATTTGCAAAACAAAGATCTTGTTTAATATAAACTAATTTGTATTCTATATTGTATTTCAGATTCAAAATTTAGACTTGGAGTAATATTCGAAATGTATTATGCTAACCAATTAAACATTGTTGTCAAAACATCTAACTTTGTGAAGTTCCTTATAAAAAAAATATACATGAATTATTATTTGTCTTTTCCTTTGCAATGTCCCTTTATCTTACTATTAGAGTTTACTGTTTTGAACGTGTATTAATAAATTAAAAATTTTATTATCCATGTACATGGATATCTTCCAATTTATATCGCACATGTAATATGCCGTCGAACAATTTGTGATTCAACGACTAGTCATCTGAGCACCAATGAAAACTGTTTATATTCCACTATGCGCCAAAATAAAGGCAACAAGCAGTGTTACCAGACATCAGACCAGTGCCAGAGGAAACTGCCCCTCTATTTACGTACACTAATCACAACCACATGTACATGAGCTTCGGGGATTCGAGAAAGAAGGCGAATATGAACCTTTCCTTCTTGTTCTCGAACCAGCTGAAATTTTAATTGTATCAAACGGCATACGATTTGGGCCTCGACTGCCCAGACATTTTTATTTTCCGACTTACATATACTTATTACTTCATAAACGAGGTACAGAATAGACCTATCGTTAAATGGAACTTCGTTAAAGGAGGCTTTGCAAAATCTACAGAGTACAATTTTCCCCTAGATCTTAAGAAACACATTTAAATTTGCAGCCATTATAGATAAGTAATTATTACTTTCCCTGTTATAAAAGTTTACTTACGTAATTAAGAAACACTGTTTTTTAATCAGGTTGTACATAAGTGAAGGGGCAGTTTCCTCATGGTACCGGTCTGTCGAGATTCGAAATCGTTAACTGTTTCGAGACCGAGAAGGAAAGATTTACACTGGCCCTCTTTCTCGAATTCCCGAAGCTATCCGAAACACTGAAACTCACGTACAAATGGCTGTGCATTAGTGTGCATAAGTGGAGGGGTAGTTTCCTTTGGTCACTGGTCTACCGTCTGGTAACACTAGCGACAAGCATAATGGGAGCATAATACGTAGCTGGCTTGTGACGAATGTAAATACTGTGCGCGGGTCTGCATCTTTCTGTGTAGTGTCGAACACTAGCTTATTAAAAAGTAATTAATCTCGTTTGTGTATTCTTTCCGTTTCATACTTTTGGGTCAGGTATGTAAATTTATTTCTTATGCTCTTAGCTCTCCACGATTGTCATTTATTCAAGAAATTACGAGAGAATGTCGTATTTTCAATCGTTCGTCGATTATAACTTCGTTAAGTGTTTAAACGATTTAAATTACCATAATTTTTCATTTTATTTAACGAAATCATCTGTTAACATATGTCATTTTCATAATCATGACGCACCCATACTGTGTTCTAAATTCCAATCTTATTCTACGTATGCAAACTCGGTTTTTAGTATTTACTGAATGTAAATATGGTTTCTTATACGACTGCCCATCGTTCATTTTTATTGAACAATCCAAATACTTCCTTTTATACGTATACGTTGTACGTGTCCCTGTATCGACATAATTATCAAATTGTTTTAAATAATGTAAAAAATATGTATCGCTCTAAATTTTGCAAACACGCTGTGGCAAGTTGTTGAATAATTTTGCATAATTTGTAAACTTAAAATTTTTTTTGTATCTTACACATCGCTATTGACTGTATCATTGCCATACAAAATATTACGTTACAATAATGCAGAATTGTGACGATTAGAAGTACGTGTATTTCCTTTCTGATAATGGTTGCGGTATAATTTAAGTGCAGTTGTGTTGCGAATACGATACGATCTAATACCTTGTGTCTATTTAATTATACGTTATAGTATACAATTATTAATGAAAAATTACCACGAATGTAATTTACATGAAAAAATTAGCGATTTTGCGTTCGTCCAGAATAGTTGTTATGACATGACGTCCAATTACAATCGCAGCGCGTAAGAGCGTATAGAGTAGAGCCTATTTCTCTTAATCAGCACACACGTTACATGACTACTAGTAATTCAATTTCAGGCATATATGTGACATGTATATTCTGTGATTATACAGAACTCGTTTATAACGATGGCTGATGAAGGATTTGATCCTCGCGAATGCATATGGGACCACGAATTGGCTACGCAACGCCTGCTCGCTATCGTAAGTGACAGTAACTGAATTTTTTCGTTCCGAATAATCAGCTATCGTACATATATTGAACGACAATTTATCGATATATTTGCAAATTTGATTTGCAATTATCATTGTAATAGTATATTTTTAATATTCCCGTTACAAAAAGAATCTATACAGCATACACGTATTTTGAGACACTTTGTATGCGAAGCCGTTGGACTTATTAGTATAAACAACCATTGTAAGCATCATATTTATCGATGACGTAGCACGCGTCTGTTTAAAAATGGCAGGTTGATTATATTGCTTGCGAAAAGAAGGATATCATAATCGTTAACAAAATATAATAAGTAAATCCTTAACATAGGAAAATATTTTTTTTTATCCGAAATAATTTTGTTAAAACAACTATTAAATATGGAAATAATGATCGTAAAAAGCTAAACACGAAGTCTCATATACAAATATTTCGTGAATAATATTTGTATTATTTCAGTTGCGACAGAGTCAGGATTATTGTTCGAACACTGCATGCTTCAGTCCACCGCGAAGTATGTATCCTTGCTTTTCGTTGATAATGCGTAAACTTTTGATTTTTGTTTCATTTTTTATTTATTTTTTAGCGCAGAGACCAAATGACACACTGGCGTCTTCAGATTTTCTCATGACTTGCTTAATTATTGCATTCGTGCTCGTTATGTACGTTCTTGGACCGAACACGCTTCGTCGATTGAGAAATGGCAACACTAAAGATCGAGACGACGAACGCGTGCGTGTTGCTATTTAAATTGTTCCCATTAATTGTTATTTTTTTTATGTTAATTCGGTATAGATTGGTATTTTATTTAAATTTAACATACTAAGTTTGGATTACGTTGATATTAAACTTTTAATGTTGTCATATACCATTTTTGTAGGACTCGAACGATGACCCCCCTGCACCACCGCCAACAACGTTTTAAAAGTGCAATATGATAACGCGACATGTTTTCGTGTGGATTTTAATGGTAGAATCTCACGAGCTTGTGAAAAAAGCGAGAGTAGAGAAAGGATAATAGCTAACAATTTGTCCAAATTATGTAATATTAGAATACATATACATTAATCTGTCGATAAGAAATGTAATTTCTTATATACACTTAAAAGTGTACATTTATACAAATCAAAAATTACCCGTTCTTTCTCTGTCTCTCGTGCTTCTAAAATATTTTAAAGATTTATTATTTGTTCATAACATGGCAAAAGTATGTATTAAAGCGTTTCTCTTTCATTTTACGTTAAAGACCTGTATTATTATATTTTAATTCATTAAAGGGAATGGTACAATTGGGATAGAAAACTAAGTATGAATATAGCAGTTTTATAGAGAATTCGTTCGATATAAATAAAGGAAGCTAAGTATTCAGAAAATGTTTTTAATAAATTGCAAAATTATTAATTTACTCCCTACATAAATTAGTATAACGTATGCAATTTAAAGATTATATTTTTTATGAGAGAATTTTAACGTATAAATTTAAGCTTTGATGACTTTGCTATGCAAAAATGTAGATTAAAAGTAGAATAATAATAAATAAATTTATCTCTTCCATTGTTGTACATTCCTATATCATATTTTTGACAATAAAATAAATATCATGCATTAAATTTCATACTGTATTCATTTTTTTTATCACTGAATGAAAACGGATTGATGTTTTATAAAAACAGCAACTACTGGTAAATTTTTAATTTCTTGCATTTAAAAAATACAGTTTCATCATTGTTCAATCAAACAACAGTATACATCTTCATTTGCTTAATGACTATTACGTTTTAATGCTTATCTCGGAAAAAGAGAAAATCTATAATGTTTAATGATCGATGGAAACAATATCTACAAACAATTTATACATATTCAACACTACTTATGGCTCGTAAGAAGAAAGTAGGTACATGTAATTAAAAACTTGTAGGTAACTACATACACCTTTCGTTTCGTTTCCGAAAATAAACACGTACAAAATTAAAAATTTAGATTTAAGAATTATAATCTTAATCATATTTTACTGCTTTTCTTGTATTTGCATTGAATTCTTCTGTTATTTTGTTACGATTTTAACATTTTCATGTTACATATTATACAACTGTATGAGAAATAGATGATTTTTAGAAATTGAATAACAAGAGATGTACATTCCAAATGTATCATTGAAATGATTGCATTATTACCTTATTATTATTATAGTAAAACTCAAATTTTTAATTTATTTACATATATACAAAGTTCTTTAGAATTGGTGAATGTTTTGCTACGGTTGATCTTTATGTTACAATCAGAAATGAAAGTTTTTAGGCAAGAACAGAAAAGTATAAGTTTTCTAATGAACAGTATTTTCAGTTCATAACTTGCACTATATTTAAAACATCTGTTCACACATATGTGTAATATATTAGATAGTTTATTACGAATAAACGGAAAACCAAGTGTTTTCAAGTCATACTTTACTGATACTCGTAATTATCACATAGTTTCAAGGACGAATGTTTCAAATACGCGTACTTACTTTATTCTGCCTTTTATTTGAAAATTTACTATAAATTTGTTATAACATCTATCAAGATATATATCCAATATCTTATACTAACAAAGATATTCGCCAATTCTGAGATGAACTATACTTATGCATAAATGAAAATTACACGATGTGGAATAAAGAAATTATTACATGAGAATGTTTTAGTTGAATAACAGAATGGAGTTTAAAAATTTTGCGTTGATTATCAAGTGGCCTTATTCATGTACATACAGATATATCGTACGAAAAATGCCAATAATTAATAGAAAAATACTATACATTTGTACTTTTCAAAAGTGAGACATTCCCAAATTCGATTAAAAATTATTACCTTCCTTTCGTTTTTGGTGGCGAAATTAGGAAGACCAATTATACGGACGATTGAATTTAACTTACCCCCCCTCCCCCCTGCATGTATACTTATGTGAAAACTGGAATTGTATCATCCTTTAATATACTAATTATAATGATTTGAAAATGATTCAAAATGATGATAAATATAATTTAAACATTTTTTACATTCAAGATAATGATTAATAATAAATATATTGTTTTTACTATTCTTAATTAAATTCAGTTAAAAACACTTCTATTTAAAAATGACATGTAGTTTGAAACAAAGAATAAGAGATTGCTACACTGAATCCCGTTTATGTACCTACGCATATACTCATAAATAATTAGAATTATTGTTTTACTTGCGGCATATAAAATCTATACTCATGAAATATAATGATAATCTACTCTACATTATGAATTTTAACCAAACATTTGAAATCATTCTTGCTGAAGTTCTGCTAATTTGTCTCTCACTTTCTGTAAAACCCCAGTCATTTGTTCGTACTTACCCGTTGAATCTGGCAGGTTCACGAAATTGATTACATCGCAAATATTTTTTGAAAATTTTTCAGACGATGGCAACTTGCTATATGGAGATGCGCTCTGCAAAACGGGCGTACCTAGATCAACCGATTTCACACTTCCACAGCTTGAATTTAGTGTACTTTGACGCAACCGATTCGATTCTGGCGTCACTTCGTTACTAGGTGGTGGCATATCTGATTTTAACATCGGCGAGTCATTCTTTGACAAAACATTAGAATTTGAGGGCGAACTTGTTGATTCTTGGAGTTCTATCTCTACTAGCAATCGCTTTTTCATGTTTTCTAAGTCGCATAACGACGGTGAATTCGTCCGAGAAGATGGCGATGCACTATGTTCCTGTAACATTTCATGGAACTAATTGTTCGTAGAATTAGAGGATCGCTAAATTGGACGAGTGTATTTTGTTACGATCATGAATAATATAAATAGTACCGGCGATTCAGGGAATTGCAATTCTTGCAATGAATGATAGTCTGAATCTTCGGATATTGGCTGTATTGAAGGTAACGGCGGTTCTGGTGGCTTTACAGTGGATTCCGGTGGTAACGGTGGCACAAAAAGTCCATTAACAGGTACACATTCTACTAAACTTTCTATTTGCAAGATGGTAAAATAGTTTTGTATTATACACATACACCCCATTATAGTACTAGCTAAGAAGTATAAATATTTATAAATTATACCTCCCAAATCTTCTATTTCCATCGCAGTAGATTCCGGTATTAAATTATTTTTTAGTTCGGTATTAGATATTTTGAGTTTTTTCCTTTTATAACCATCATCTGCTTTTTTCCCTTTTAGCATCAACAACATTGTTTGCTTACTATGAAGATTCTGTGTCTGTGTTCCCCAATATTGTCCATGCTCCTATTATTTATAATGAGTTTGCAATATATGAGATTTATGAATTAACTCATAAAATCATTTTATCTCTTATGTTGCTTACGTCGCGAATACCGATTGGAGGCGGTACATTAAAACCAGGGAAATCATATATTTTTTTTACATCATATTGGTCTCTATCTCCATCCTCAAAAATTATTCCCTTCTCGTTAGGATCGTTTTCTGCGATACCTTCAGAGTTGAATAACGACAAACCAGAGTGTTGTAAGCGTGCTTCCTCCAACCAGCCTGGAGGGTAGCCAAGTTTTCTCATTCTAAGAAAAATATTTTAACATACGAAAACAATAAAAACTGTTTGTCCTTTTATGTCAAAAACCTTGTTGCATATCTGTATTTCTATTCTGATTATACAGTAGAATGTCGATTAGCTGAACCAATAGGGAAACAAATTTGCTCATAAAGTTACGCCAACCAAGTGGGTCCAATGTGAAGTTAAACACTCAATCAATTACAGAGACTATAAAATTTACAAGGACATCAAAAACCACAAATTTCCCCCTCCTAGAGAAAGAACCCTAGACAAGTAAAATGTACAGACTCATTCGAAAAACGAAACCCTACCTGCTTTTTAGACATAAAGATCATTGTTTCAAAAATCGGCCGTTCGAATAATCAACACTTGTATAATGAATATTTTACTGTACTTAGGAAGGGAAAACATTTTCAAATATGTTTATATATATGTAACAGCAGTAAAATATTTACTTTTACAACAAAAGTAATATAAATATAACATATACAATAAAAATATCAAATTCTATAATGAAACAAATAAAAATATTTACCTGTATATATGCCTAGGTAATTCATGATCTCTAAGACCCAATGCTTTACGTAAACTACTACTTAATTGGCCGGGGATCATGTGGCCAAATCTTTGATCATCGTCTAAATGATATCTAACAGACTTTCTAACAGAATTTCCTTGGATATTGAAATTTTTTCTATTTTTATTAATATTAGCCTGAATGCGTGGTTTTGGACAATCTCGTAAATTATGATTATCCATACAATTAAAACACATTAATTTTGGTGGACAGTCATCCTTTTCCTCCTTTTTTGATTCTGGCTTATTATTTTCAAATACATTTTCATATTTCTAAAATGGTATATATCACGATATTAAATAATTAATAACAATAATTAATTAAATATAATGATGTGATGTATAAATATTAAATATTACAATAAAACTATGTACCTTCCCATACGTTGGGACATCAAGATCATCTTTAAGTTTTGGTTGTTTATCTACTGTAAACAATGTGTCACATATTATATCTTGACTCTCTTCGCTCTCTGTGATAGTTTCAACTGATTGACTCGCAGAGTCTATGTCATTATCCCAAATTTCCAATGTTAAACTGTCATTTTCTGAACTTTTAAATGTGGAGGGTATCAATTCCTCCAGAAACTCTTTTATCTGTTTACTATATTGCCTATTATTTTGATAACAAAAATGTAAACAAAAATTAATAGAACATAATACAAGAGGCTAGGAAAGAACGTATCTACAGGGTGTCCCAAATTTCAATGGTCAAATTTGATCAATAATTTCTATAAGTTTAAATAACAACAAAAACATTATATTATAATTTGACCAATATAGAGCATTTCTATTTAATATGAACTTATAAGACGCGTAAACAACTAGTGTCGTTTAACCAATTAACATGGAAATATATTAAG
Source organism: Colletes latitarsis (assembly GCF_051014445.1). NCBI lineage: Eukaryota > Metazoa > Arthropoda > Insecta > Hymenoptera > Colletidae > Colletes > Colletes latitarsis. Next base: position 25,983,931 of record NC_135141.1, on the reverse strand, counting down.
GACAATAATACACGTTACAAGATTGAGAACTTTTGAATAAACATAATGTATACATCGGTTGATAGTAAACAAACTATTTCTCACCGTGAAACACTTTCGTCTCGAAACATAACCTTAACAAGTGGTTTTGAAGTATATGTCGTATTGTCGCAGATTTGCGACGTAGAAGCGTTTGTATTTTGATCTGCATTTTCACTGGTAGTATCCGTCTCGTTCGCAGCGTTGTTCGATGACAAGTTTCTTTCAGTAAAATGTTCAGTTGGATCATTGTTAAGATCATTGATGGTATCTTGGCTCGAGTCCAAATCAATCACCTCTTCGTCGGTGTCTCCGATAGTGATTGTTGGATTCATGGAAAATCTATGGACACTGGCACGAGAACATAGATAAAATTTGTTTTTATGGACGTGAAGATTTTTCACGTGAAAATTTTCCCTTTCCCAGATTTTTTCGTTTTGAAGAAAACACGAAACACGACACTTTGATCTCATGAAATTTCACGAACGCGTCGAAACTTTATGATAGGGGACGCTCTACACTGGCGCCTGTTTAGTTAAGTGCGGTGAATATTTTTTTCAAATTTAATAATGAGGTAAAAGAGAAAATATGAAATTTGATTGCCTTCTCTTTATTTTTTTTTTGTACTTAGTACTAATTTTAAATATTGATTTTATAATGAACTCTGTACTACGTTACGTTTGTCGCAGAATTTTCTAATATAGTAGAAACATTTAGCCTGCTCTTAATTAAAATTTTTCGTTTCTACATGCATTATAAAATACATAAGTTTAATGCTTAAATATTGAGAATATTGTACGTTTCAACGAAAATTTGTTGATTAAAAATTATGCCAGTTTGTCCATTTTAATAGATGGCACTGACGGTACAAGCTATGCCGCTTAAATTTGAATAGCAATATTTGCAACGTTCAATTTGGTACATATATTTACTTTGAAGAGCATAGAAATTAAAATTGTTAAGAATAATTTCAGTCTTGGGTGCCATTAATGTCCCTAAGGAGACATCAGTGTTAATTAGTGTCGATAATAATATATATATGGGCATATTGAGGACAAAAATTAATTAAATGCGCTATACTATACATTTTTTAAATTCAAAAAACGACAGTTTCACTCTAGAAAAATTCATAATGTCTATTTTAAAAGCTATTCGAGAGTCATATACCAAACGTAAAATAGAAAATTCTAAGAGGAATGGTTGGCGACACGCCATTTTTAGTCCTCAGACTAAACAACTTGTTAAAGGTTATTATAAAGGAGAATGGAAAAACGATAAAAAAGAAGGCAAGGGTAATGAGATAGACAGGTATAGTAACTATTGTAATTGCTGTGATTACCGTAAACGGTGGTAAAATCACAATTTCAGATATTCTTTTTATTATCGCTTTCGAAGTTCTTAATGTTTTTGAATTGTTCTAAAACGGAAATGTCATTTATCACTGCGAAATAACCAAAATTCATCGATTCGAAATTTCAAAGAAACGGATGGGTATACGAAGGCAATTGGCTCAATGGTAAAAGACACGGTTATGGCTCGTTAAGTAAAATTTCGAAAAATGGCATTATTCGTCAACGTTACCTCGGCGAATGGGTGGCTGGAAAAAAGAATGGATTCGGATACGGCTGGTATACAGATAACAGTTATTACGAAGGTGATTTTTGGCAGAATAAACGGCAGGGTTATGGTCGTATTTGGTACTGTAACGGCGACTATTACGAGGGCACTTGGAGAAACGATCTTTACGATGGCGTGGGAATCTTTGTCAAAGGTTCTCGATCTTATTTTACTACTTAACGACACTTTGTATAAATCGAGAACATTTTTTTTTCAAATCGATTATCGTTAATTATAATATACAAATAGGTCAATGATGCGTTTTGTATTTTCGATGCTAGAGTGAGAAGCTACGTAATGTTTAAATGAAATATTTTATAGTCAACGGAAATAGATACGAGGGTGAATTTGTCGAGGGCAAGAAAGAAGGTCGCGGCACGTTTTATCACATAGTTACCGGGCAGAAGCAACGTGGTTTCTGGAGAAACGATTCTTGCATAAGTGGGATAATTTCAGACTTATATTGGCGTCAGTCTGCTCCTCAACCGACGCCATATCCTATTCCACGGGTAAGACACATATGATGATAGTAACAATACAATAAAATCTTCGTAACTGTTCGTATGTTCAGTGTACATATTTTTTGCGTTTTCGATTGGAAGAACGAACTGGCCGAAGACATCGACGACAATGAAGATACGGAACCCGTTTACTACGAACCTGTTTGCAAGAAGCCACCGAAACGTATAATCGCAAATGTATGCGTGTCCGTAAACACATGTCCTTGTCTGGATTCTATTTTCTAAATAAATCTACCTTTCGCGACTTCTTTTCTTTACAACAGGACGTAATAATACGAGAGATAATACACCAGCTGAATTAATATTACTCGTATAATTTATTCTGGCAAAAGCGCCGCTATTATATATATTTATATGTATATTAACGTTGTGTACGTATGAACCGTCCGACTGCGTTGAATACAAATTATGTACAATTAAATTGCCGCATCTTGTGGATTCGTTTCATTTCCTTTTCTTAATGACGGCAGTATATTTACCAAGCACAAACGCAAGAGAGACAATGTAACCATACAACTGTTGCATAACACAACAGAATAAACGTAACAGCCAAATCGTTTGCTTGCCTCTGTACAAAGAGTTTGAAAAAGTCGTTTGAGCATAAGGCTGTTACGCGAAATCGTGAATAAAACGAACGAAACTAAAGAAATCGCGGAATAATGCCCCGCGAAATAGGCACGTTTTCAAAAGAGATAAGTACACTCAACGCGGTTCAGTCACGCATACTCGGCGAACAACAAACTTCCATTCACGAACTCTTCGAGCCGTTGCACGCGATACTGCTGCGATTAATAATACACACCTACTGCGTACCGTTTAACCGTTACATTTAAGTCGCTACGCGAAAAAGGGAATGTTTTTGAGCTTTCCGTTGAACGTTGGGCTCTCTGATAACCAGGGAATAATAATAGGAATTACATTGCTTGTAAAAAGGAACGGTTGTTCCATTTTAAAATTGCACGCAAAGTGAGTTCCTCCAATATTGTGAGAAAAAAAAGATATAGACGAAGTCTTTCTTTTTGTGTTACAGGGACATTAGAAATAACATACATATATCCGGTTACAAGAATTCACATCAAGTTAGGGGAATATGGCCAACTAATTCCTCCTCTTTTGTGGATCACGCCCAGTCTCGTCGTATGCTAAGTAGGATTAAGATTATTCGATTATTATTATTTGAATTGAATACTTTAATACTTTAAACGACGCTGTTTATGACGTACATATGTTAAGAACTGGTTAACACGAAGAGGGATAACATTCAGCAGGTCATATTTCTCCAAGTTGGCAAAAATTTTTGTAACTGTGTATACGTAAGACAGTCGTGTTCGGTATAGTTTCGGAGCAATTGTCTTTCGGTTGCTTCGATATGCACAATTCTTCGCGCAATCGGTCGCGTTATCGGAGATTCTCTGCCCTCCTCTGGTTCCTCCACGAGAGGTTATCACATTTCACGGGTAAACGCGCTGCAAGATGCCTCGCGACCCGTTCAGACCACGTGTGTCACACCGGTCTGTAACAGATTCACGCCGTTTCTGCCCTCGACGTCCGTCGACTCTATCTGCTCTTTAAGTAACTCTAGTTCCCTTATACCGGACACCGTGACCTCGTACTTGTGAGCAACTAGGCTCCGGTAAAAGTGTATCGCGAAAGCGAGGAAAATTATTAACACCGGTATTAATACGATGCATGCTGACCACGCGGCCACTTGGGAGAAATCGTAGAATTTCACCCAACACAGTATGGCGATTTCAAAGAGAAACAATAACAGTCCTAGCAACGTGGAGAACGCCCACGCCACCTCAATGTACCAATGTAAACGTTCGTGCGGCGATTCGTGCACCAGACTGATGCTGTGAAGATTACAAACGGCCTCTATGTTCGGCAGGATGCACGTCGATATCATCAGGGCCAGCATGTGAACCGCCACCAGCAGCGTCGTACACACGGCGAACGCGATTAGCATCTCAGACGGAACCTTCGTGTCGGAGTTCAACTGTACCTCCACCATGGCGACCTGTGGCGATAAAACAATTGTCAACGCACGCGCGTAATCTGTAATTTTAAATATCGTAATCTAATCGAATCCCATAGATAGCGTAAAGTTTATATATTCAAGAAACAAAAAGGAATAATCTATTCTTTTTTTATCGTTCAGTTATTCATAATTTTCTATATCTTGTCGTCTATCCTTCCAAACAAAAACACACGTGTACTATTTTTAACTTCTCAGTTTTCTTATGTTTTTTTTTCTTTTTCTAGCGATAGCGCCGTTGATTTTTAAAGAAATTGTACAAAAATGATGTGTACCATGGCGAAACCGGAAAGTAGAGCAGACGTCTTGCTCGACGCTTTGAGTTTCGCTCGGCTGAGCTGCAGTTTTCTCCAAGAGAGATAACCCGGCGTGTGAAGGCCATCCCCTGACTGCGACATCTTCGACTGGCGAACAGAAAGAAGAGAGAAGAGGCAAATTATTCGGTGACATGAGGATGGCGACCGATCGAAGCGAACCGATCTCTCTACAGTACACGTTCAACCGAAACGATACTCGTTAACTGGTAGCAGTGACTCGGTTTTCCGCGAGCACAGTGGCCAATTATACGATCCAATTTATGCATCACTGATTCAGATTATCAAGCGGTGCGATACGACAACGTTAGCTAATCCAAGCAACGCGCACCGAGTCAATAGAACAATTTCGAACATGCTTATGACCGTTCGAGGCACGCGATCGGATTACATAGCGCATTTACACGTACGACAATGCGATAGAAATTGTTTCACGTATAGCGATGGGATCGACACCGATACCAGACTTAAAATAAATAAAAAGATTTTGATTCTTTTTGATATTTCGATATCAATTTGTATCGATACGTATCATTGCGGTGTTTATCCCATGACTATGCACGTATACTGTTGAATAGTTGAAGTATAGGATATTGTTAACCAACGTATTTCTATTGTTTCATACGATTACTCTTGTTAATATTCGAACGTCACAGTACTTCTATCATTAATATCGGGCAACTAAATTCGCGATTTTATTGTTTATAAACACTATGTTTGTATATTATTTTTGTTGATCTACGAAGTATCGATCTAGGGAGAATCTAAGCGCTCTATAAATAAATTATAAGATGAAAAATGTTCCGCGACTGAAACAGTTTGGGAAACCGCTGGATTATGCAACATCTAACTTCTTCCGGATTTAAGGCGCATGTCACGTGACATCAAGTTACGACTTTTGTTACCGTGACAGCGGCTGTCACGACGTATGTCATCGTGAAAAATGAAAATCGCGTTGTCATGACATTCCAATCAGTGTCACGATATCAATATGAATTTGATTTTTAGCAACGTTACCAACACAATGTTACGCACGTGTTGTGTGCAATCAAAGTCACATGCTAGTATTATTACGATTCTCAATTAACGGTAATAGGGAGGAGTTGCCTAATGCTTAGAACAAATTAATTTGTTCTTAGAAAAAGATTAATGCGTAATAATAGATTTTTTAAGTATCAAATTACAATGTACAATATTAATTTGCATATCAATTAGTACCAAATAAGTAATATATTATAAGATAAATTTACATGCATACATTTTCCATATAATTCGTTGCACGATGCAACAACAAACGTTTCAGAACTTCAGGTTACATGTTAGGTATCGCGAGAAAACGGTGTAAAAAAAAATTCTATCCGGATAATTACATATCAGGTGATAATCACCGTCCAGATAATTGGCGTTCAACTGTACAAGCACGTAAGAAAGAAAGACACGTACCGAGAGTAGATGGCAATGTCGGTGCCAATGGGAGAACTTGCCAAAAGTCCCGTGTAGGACAAAAAACCAATGGGTGTTGAACGAAACAAATCGCAAGGAGAATTAACGAAAACCTAGCAGGCAAAGAGGAGGGGATCCAGTACCGATGGATCGACGCGGCTGCGAGAGATCTAGCAAGCGAGACAAAAAAACACAAAACATTCGAGTTACTCGATCAGTTGATAAAAAATAATGTAATTGTAAATAGTCGATAACGTGACAAATTTCAAAAGCAACTCTTCACACTTTAATTTTGATAATTCAATTTTAATACGCTAACGAGGAATTCTTTCTATTTCATACATGCGTCGTTAATATTTTTTCAGATAAGGCGTAGCGTTGCACACAGGATATGCGATAAGAGAATTCCTACAGTCAGGGAAAACAAAACGCGAGATATAAAAGTTTGTAGTAGAATTTTTACTATTTCATAAAAGTCTGATGCACCTATATCTTCTTGTAGCTGATACAGAACGCTCCTCGTACTAAATTCTGCGAACGTCGAGGTGCTAATATTTCTTGTACGCTTAGTTTATGTAAGTGAAATTCAGAAGCAAGAACGGAACTGAAGTTGTTAAAGCGAGAATAATTAACTAGCATGTAATTGTGGGAGGCACATTGTGTACTATGTCATTAACTGAGACGGTGGCGTGGTTTGAACAATTCCAATTGATTTTATCCGCGCTTTCCAAGGATACCACGGTAACAAGATAAATTTGATTTGTTCCGGTTTGACGCATTTAACATTCACTACGGAATATGAACGTATCTTCGTAGTCTGTAAATTTAGTTACTTCTCAACAGAGATGAACAATACAATAGGAGGCATTTAAGACAGACTATTTAAATAACCCATTTACTTTTGACGACAGACAAAAATGCTTTCAACGAATCACGCCCATCTCTGCTACTCCGTCGTGAATCACTATAGCCAATAGCTTCGTAATAGACAGCGCTATTTACCAAATGAAAGCAACGAACAAGCTAATTGATCCCTATCGTCGAGTTTCAATTGAGATGCAACAATATCCGATACACCGTTGTTCGTAAATTCTGAAATAGTCTTTGATATTGTGCGTGACTTATTCTGTATATTCTCGGTAAACAAACAAATTTCAATCGTTCGTGTATCCTCTGGAATATACCTTAACATTTGAATCGTTCTTATACTCCCTGAAAAAGAATTACAAAATATTTAGAATTCGGAACAGGCAATGAATTAATTAGAATACTGTTAGCCGTGAAACAGTCGCAGATGGCAAAAGAGCATATCGAGCGATAAGAAAAGAACGATAGAATGTGATAGTTAGCGGTGACACGCGGGGATAAAGAGGAAACGAACTGCAAGGAGATCAAAGGGAAACAAGGGGAGACTACCGACCTGACAATCGTGGAATCGCTTGTGGAAGCAGTGGCCGTCAGCGTTGCGCAGATGTGTGCGCGCCACGTGTACGTGGATCGGTAACCGCGTGGAGGGGAATACCGCTCCGCCTTCCGCGCCAAACACTGAATTGCGTCCAGTGCTTGTCGACCATATGGACATCAGGCTCGATTCTTGCGCGTTCCTGACCAACGCTGAAACAGAGAAAAAGATCATGAATTTATATTACACGTGTCTCGACAATCTATTTATAGACGAAGAAAGTAAGCGACGAGACTCGTCGCGATCGGTGTTAGCAGGATTCCAAGACTAGGGTTGCCACCTTTCAACTTTACCAAACCCCGAGATTATTCGTAATAAAACCGGTGGGTTGGTAATGGAGGACACTGAACCGAATAATTATACTCTCGATTATCTGTAAATAATTCAAAATTACACATACCATTTATTGTATTTATATTTTATTCTTTTTTATAATTTATGTATTTATTCGTTTGTAAGTAGCAATGCATTCGAGACGCCATCTGTAAACATTATGAATGTTCGTATGCAAAAGATTAATTAAGTCATTGTTAGAAACGCGTGTCTCTCAATGACGTCCTCGAAAGAATATTCGGAATAAAGAACGTACGACGAAAAAGAAATAAACATGTCACTTGACTTTAATAGAGTGTAAACTGTATCGCTGTTACTTCCACCGACAGCGACAAGTGGCGAAGCGTTGACGGTATTCGAATAATGGGGGCGTTGCACGCATAGCGTTCTATTTCATTTACGCGCGCTATTACGCAAATGATATGTTTCCCGCGATCTTCAATTTATCGCTTACCGCGTGTCGGAATGTCGAAACGCGGAAATAATTTTCCTTTGCTATTTCAAAACAAACATTAATTTAAAGTCGTTTATAAATTAGCATCTTTGTTGCAATCGTAGGTCATTGTACCGGGAAATTGTCACGATCTGTGATTCATAGACACATCTCAGTTAAAAATAAGTTAGTGTTTTAAGAATAGTAATACTTGAAATTATCTATAAGCAAAGAATATAATAAAGAATTTTAATAAATAATGATCAAAATTATCGATCATTGGATTCGAAACGGAACACGAGACTCGATAATCGTCGATTGAAGAAGGATTCTTACCCAAACTTTGCGAATTTCATTATTTGGAAACCGAAAGTCGTAGAGCATGACAAATAATTTTAAACCGTGACTCATTTCAACGAGTTTCAGAGACTGGCGACTTGCATCTACAAACTAGTTTTTTTCGCATAACTGTCTTTTTTTTCGATTTAACCTTGATGAATTCCCGTTGTGGGGGAAAAACACCGGTGGCGATAGTGCAGCGTGGGTTCGGACCAAAATAAATACATGACCGAGAAAGACGATTTTTTTCCAACCACTTCGATGGTACTGTTTTAACTTGAAATATAAGGTCAGAATGTATTTAACTGTCTTCTGACTTATGATAATCGAAACTCTGTCTTAATAATAAATTAACATAATAAACGTTTGAATATTACTACATGCGTGCTGTAAATATATTTGTATGCTGTATATCGGTCACGGAAACGACCATCAGATGCATACAAGGTATAACTCGAGGTAACAATTAAAATAGTTCCTTTCACAAGGAAGTAGAAAATACGATCTGATAAAAGGATGCATCAAGTACGCAATGTGAATGCCACGATCAGTGAATAAAAGTAGTTTTAGGCACGGTTATGTATGCATGTGACTCCGCGTGTAAACCTGACGCACGTTCGTGCGCGTCGTTTTTCACTTTCTGTAAAAGCGTAAACGGTTCGTCTACATTGCCGTGGTCGTTGCAGCAAATATCGTTTAGAGATACGTGCCAATATCACTAAAAATACAGGGTCTACAGAATGCGTAGAGGTCCCCGTGGCGGCTCGCGTACGAAATTAAATCGCGATCGAAGAACAACGAAAACCGTTACCGGTGACAAAAACGATTACGTTCGCACGACATGCTTGACGGACATGTCGCGTCATTATGGAGGAGGATAACAAATTGCCCGAGGACCTTACGCCACCGTGTTCGTTTCTATTTTGAATGTAATAAGGAAAAAATTTTTTTGCCGCCAATAGGCTATTATTATTCAATGACAGAATATGAATAACAATAAGAAGTACTGCATAAACCGACAGAGCGATGTAAGTTCGCAGTAGTTCAAATTGGCAATACCTTAACGAATGCAATATGAAGTTAGTCAACCACTTTGTAAAGATAGAAACTGCAATTATATTTACCATTTTGAGGACGCAGAGAGGAACGAGCATACGAACGCGCGAACTCATGTCGAAGATCAACACTCCACGCACTACTCGCGATTTACGAAACAGCCGTTGAGAATGAGAGAAAATAACGATTGTTATAGGTCCCGAACTCGTATTAATCGAACATCGCGTTGTCAGACGTTTCGAATAATGAACTCGTTTTCGCGTGGCAACGAATCGCTCTAAATGACATCGACGAGAGACGGTAACGTACTGAATAAGACGCCGCGATCAGTGTGAGGCGCGATACAACCTCGACGAATGGTAACGACCGATGCCGAACTCGCCCGACGATCGCCGACCGCCTTCGGCTATGTACGAACAAGTTGAATCGACAAACTGAATTTTCGATCAAATGACACGTTACATTTTCTTTTTTATTAAATATACTGTAATTATTAATAATATACGTGTATACATTATGTGGAATTTAAGAGGATAATTAGATTTCCACTACTTCTTTTTCATATTTCAAAAATCACGAACCGAATTGACAAGTTATCAATTTTTGCTTGTTTCGACGAAGGATTGGATGAAAGCTGCACACGCGTAAAAATATTTGCTAACAAGTTTGAAGTATCTTTGTTTATATACTTCTTATCATGATTGTGTACATCGTATAACCTGTTATAATACAGGTGTTGCGAGACATGTACCACACCCGATTCGAGGATTAAACAGACACGCATTTAAATTCTTAATACATTGTGCATCTATTTGTTATAGCGGATTACTATTCTTGATTTCACAAATAAATCAGCGTAGCGGGAACAGGAGCCTCATTACTCACCGCAGTAGAGCGGTGACATACTGTGCTCTCCTTTCCTATTTCTAAATACGATGCACTATAAAATTTATATACTGCACATTTGTATGTAGGTAACGAATAACGGATAATCTAGATGAACTTTTTACCCGTGTCTTCATCCATATAAAAATTTTATATCTTTCTAATAAATGTAATAAAGAGATTCAAAAATGTATAGATTCGTAAATTCTTATTTAGGTTAGGTTTTACTCGTCACAACAAGACGAGGCCCTAACATAAATCATGAAGCTTTGCAGACGTATAAGAATTTTCGCCAGGGCGAGCTGGGACGCAAAGTGGTCGGCTAGTAGGTAATTTTACTTAGGCTTTTCCTCGTGGCAAGCATCCAGGACGAGACCACTTTTATCGAGAAGAGATGCAACGTCTGTTACCGCAGTCATGGTCAGGGCACCCCTAGCCTATTTGCTGATGGTAGCGTCTGATCTATTTAAATCTCAATTTTAACGGTGAAATTTTGCTTTGAAAGTGCACCGGCTTGTTTTCCATGGATCACCACAGGTGCATCGTTAATATTAGACGGTAGATTATATGTAAAGTGAGGGATAAAAGTTTTCGCACGTTAAGTTCGATAATATAAAAATGGTCTAAAACGATAAAGTCTAAAGATTGGATTTTGTTTTGTAATTTTTTTCTCGAAAATGCGTAGCATTTCGGGGGTATGTCTATTCACCAAATATGATTGTAACTGACCTCTGCAACCAAAAATAATTTTTTTAGAACGATTTGAAATTTTTCAATTTCGCCGAAAAACTTGTCCACATTATTGAATTTTTTTCTCGAAACTGCGTAGGATTTCGATGGTATGTCTATTCACAAAAAATGATTGTAATTGACCCCCGCTCCCGAAAATAATTTTTCCAGAGTGATTTGAAACTTTTCAATTTCGGCGAAAAATTTAGGCACCTTCTTGAATTGTTTTCTCGAAAATGCGTAGGATTTCGGAGGTACGTGAAAGTTGCGTTTTTTAATCCCTTACATAGTCAACTCACATATACATATTTATGCTCACACTGCAGCTGTCTGCTTATCAACACCAATTCATTGAATAATTTCTCAACTGACCCCCCCATCCACGAGAAGAGGTGGTAAATAAAGTTTAGTCGCTTTGACTGGTTGCTGTTTTCCTTGAAAATCTCGTGATCCCGTGTCAATAAACCGCACAACCGTAAAATCCTTCTGTTATTGTACTGGCTCTCTGAGAATTTCAAACATCTTTCACGAACCAGATAGAGAAACACCTTACTTTGTAGATGACTCAATTCGCGGAAAAATCCAAGTTGGTTTATTGCAGATCGTGTTGCATATAAATGTGCAGACATTTCGCCTGAGAAACTATTCGCAGTAATGGAACTTCGATGAAGGAAGTTACGCCTGTAATTATTGCACGACTTTATTATTATTAAATTTCTACGACATAACCAGGCGATTAATATATTGTATTTCAATTAAAAAAATCATTCGAATATGCTCGAACTTGGTCGCTGGAGACTTTCAGGACTAACGATTTCGCGGAATATGGTTAACGCGACTGTAACTGCCAGGTCGAGGGGTCAACTTGTCAGTTGTGCGTAAGCTCCACGTGTTTTACGGCGAATACAAAACAGAATTAACTATCAAAAAGGTTCGAGTAATATATCTTCACGGTGTCTCGTAATGATCTCGAGATTAAAAGAGTCCATAATATCGGAAGTTCTTATTATCGGGATGCCGGGATCTGTATACTTGTAACTAGCTATTCGCGGTATCCTGCTATTAGCCAAGAGTCGTCGTCGACCGTGCAGTTGTTTAATGCGTTTTGCAATCCATGGAAATAATGGATCAGATCTCCTGGATGAGTATAACTTAACTCTGTATTATGTAAACGGGATTATCCTCGTTGTACTATATTAAGGGTAATTCTTTCGGCTCACAATAATGCGAAACAAACTCAGAAACTACTTGTAGAAAGCATTCAAAAGAATATTCATTAAATATAGCGATTGGTCTACTATACAAGTTCTAAAGTATCGCATAAAGCTAGTGTTTCTTAACTTCTGGCAAATCTCCAAGAGAAAAATTATGTTATATTTAAAAAAGAAAAGAAAAAGGAAAATTCTTCACGCGCCGAAAGCTATTTGTGATTCAACAAATTTTCATACTCTACATTTCGAACATTTCAATTAGAATTATGATTGCAACGATGTGACATCATAAATTCTATATTGATTTGTAACTTATCACCACGAAATACAGAACATACAACTGATATCAAAATTTATCAGTTCCTAGAAGCATCGTTAAAAACTTTAAAAATGCAAGTTTGTAGAGGCTCTATCGATTTCAAACAATTATTGATAAATGATATAAATGTTTAAAGTGAATAAGTCACTACGTCTCAAAATATGCTACTTTGAAGCATTAGAATATTCCGGTTTTTAGTTTTCCGTGTAATTTCTAATAGAAGAGCTCCACGAATGTATAATACTCGAGAAATGGAACATTTCTGTCTATTTTACTAATATATTCTTTCGTATCCTTGTTCTCCGAACGACTTAGACTTAACACATTACCGACGGGAAACGAGTATTCTCGTTTTACGACAAATTTGTGTCTTTTTAGTAATCTCTCCGACAACACAAGAAAACAAATTCTATTATCCACATATAGCTCCTGAAAATTTTAATAAACTATATTAATTACAAAAATACTTATCACATTTTTAATATATAAGTTTTAAGAAAAATGCCACGTCGTTAATGTGTTAATTATTATTAAGAATATTAGTCCGACGACTGTTTCACTTACGAGCACTATTTTCAGCTCTACGACGAGTTTCCATGTTCACCATTGCAGCAGAGCATCCATGGACACAAAGCATCCAATATGGTACTCTAATTGAACAGGCAACTACGTCTCAATACTTTTCCACGAAGCAACAACGAATGCTACACATTATAACTGTTTTTATAAGTCGCGATATTTTTTTACATTTTCCAGGTCATTATCGCTCAATAATTAACCTTTATCTTCGCGCGAAGCATTGCTAAGTCGGTATTCAAATGTTCCACTCGCGACACGAAACTTCCGGGACGTTTCCACCGAAACGAACGCGCGCACTGTTCTTTTTTGCCCGCTCGAATTATTTCGACGCGTCGTCGAAACTGAAACATGCGATCGAGATTTCTGATTCTTGACAGAGGACAGATCGGGAAAAAACGAACACGCGCATGCGGCGCCGCGAGTCTATCGACAATTGCCTCGATAAATGATATTTATTGTCCTCGATATGAACGATACTTCCCCACCCTTTCATCTGATAATTTAAGACACTCTCTTCGCGTCGCGAAGATCATCAACGAAAGTCGCCGAGAGACGAACGAACGCGTGAGATTTACAGGGGCCTGGCGTTATTATGTTTTATTGCGCTTAGTTGGCCACGGAACAGTGTGGTGTGTTCGAGCGAGGCCGAGAGAAAGGTGCCTTTGGAACCAGACATTCCCACTTGCTAATGTTTCCTTCCGACCAGTGTTTCCCAACGTTCTGTTTTTCTGGAAAACCTTCTTATGAAAAGTTTGGAACATCATCCATTGCACGCCCCTGTGGACAAGATTTTTGTTTCAACGCTTTGCCAACTGTATACTTTTCGTAAATCGTGCCCAATAACATGACTTAACACGAACTTCTATAACTCCTGTAATAACAAATATTTGTATACACATCGTTGCTTATGAGTCGAGCGTCCAATCACAGTTTACATTTACATAATTTTTAGTAGCAAGGACTCGTAAATAAAAGATTTGTACTTTTCTAAATGCAACGTAAGAACCACTGTTTTGGGTCATTGCCTTGATAGTATAAACACGAACGTGCACGGTCTCGTTTCCGCGTAGAACCTTGACTCAATTCTTTACACTTAACGACACAAGTTCTTTATGTAATTAAAAGTCGAACGGCTTCCTTAGATTAATTTTACGCTCAGTGAATTTCAACGCAGAAATAATTTCCGGGTAAATAGTATACGCAGTATATTTACTTTGAACGCTTGTCGAAACAAGTTATAAATAGGTTAGGATATTCACAATGTAACGAAAGGCGATGACGCAAATAAACGAAATTCATCAATCAATCGGTACAAGGTTAACACGTAGACAAAGTTTGGGAATGAGAACGTATAGCGAATATATGTTAAAGAAATATGTGTCAAGAAGTCGGCGAGATCGATGACATAGTAAATAATTATTAAGTTCTGTAGCCAAGATTATATACCAACTGTACTGTAGAGACTATCAGTCCTAGCAGGAAGTCTTTAGGAATATTTTAGTAAGCCATCGAAAAGCCTGTGATTAAACAAAGATTACTTGACAGTACTACAATGTGTACGAAATGATAGATAACGACGAGGATAACGTCTAAAGGACTTAACGAAAGAATAGCACAAGTGTGTCTATAGGCCGTTGCATATTTTCATTGATACAATAGCGATTGTAGTAACGGAACACGTAATCAGAATATATAATCAATGTTCACGAATCTTCGTTGCTTAAGATAGAGAACAATCATACAAAAAATCACTTACTCGACACGTCCCCGACAATCGGAGAATTCGTTCAACTTCGATACCGGCGAATGAATTCCGTTACAAGGTGCACTTCCTTTCCGAAATTTATGCCGGCACAGGACGCCGATAACGTATCGTTCACAATGGATCTGCATTCTTCGATGCAGCTGCAACCGACAGCTAAGGTTGCATGAGCCACGTTTCTTCCTCGTATTTCGAACACTAATTAACCGAAAAGATGTTCTTAATATCAGCTAAATCCTTTGTTTGCTAACGGAGAAAACACGCACGAAACCACGTACCACTTCGCATTCTACGCCATGACTAGGCGCGCGACGAAAACCGGAGCGAGAGATCGATCGAGGTCGAACAAGCGTGAGAGTCAATATTCGTGTGGTAACAGCGAAACCCTTCGCTAGATGGCGCCGCCGATGCCTCGAAACTGGCGGCATTGCATTTAATTTCAGTCTCCCCTCCACGAAGAAACAAGCGAACCTCTTATAATAGAATTATAGATCTATATAAATAAATCAGGAGCTCACCAATTCTTTAAATTGCCGAGGTTACGATAATGACATACAATAGAGCAAAATTTCTGATCGATACGCATTGGTTATGACATTCGCGCGATTCCAAGCAGCGAGAGGTTACGTTTTCGAGCTAGTTACAGTCTCAAGTAAGCGACAACACGGCGCTCTAACCACGTATAATAACGCAAATCATGTATTTGTAAAGCCAAATTAAATAACGTCACGCTGCAAATTTACTCACAAACTCCCGCGCATTTGTCCAGTCCTATGCTGCATCGTTCCCAGTGCAAGCTGCACTCCGCAGAAGAGGAAGAGCTCATTTCGTCAAGCGCGGTTGAATATCTCCGACTCGATCGTCGAGGGGAGACAATCGAGTCGATGTCCTGATCGATTTCTGCTTCCCTACGGTGAATCTGTGCGCGATCGAAGAAGTGGTGGGGTACCGTTGCACGTAGCGCCGGCGTCGACAACAGCGGTGAACAGAACAGTGCCATTCTTTGGGTACCGGTCAACGCGGAGCATTCGTTTTTAGTGAGGAATTGGCTCTCGAACTGGAGCGCGGTCGTGGCGACTGCACGAGACACCTGTTGCACCATAAAGTAAGCCGGCAATCATAATGACACACGCGCTCTTTGAATGTTCCTGCCCGCGCGACAATTATCGTTTGCAAAGTGATCGTCGCCGACGATATCGCAGATTATGTTTGGAAAGTGAAACGGGACCGCGGTTTGTTTGCAAAGTGAAGTATCGTCGACAGTTTCTGCCGATAAAGTGAAAGAGACTACGACGAAACGCTACGAAGACGCTCGTTGGTAATATCGTATTCATACTTCGATGCGTGTTTTACGGTCGATGCGCGGACGAACCCGGCCACCGAGAATCTGTTCGATTGCAACACACTTTACGTGTACGTTTTCGCGCGTAAAGAGTACGAAGAAACTTACTGATTATATGCTTTACAACGCACGATATAGATCGTATATTATCGATACGATTGCAGTAATATTATCGAAGTATTTAAACGGTGGTAGTTTCGAATTCACTTTGAAAGTTCTTCGAAAATAAATATTTGGACAACATCTACTTCCTTTGGAGCTTTCGCTCACCTGAATGCAATATCCAACGCATACGAGCGTACCGTCACTTCGATTTTGCTATTCCATTTCTAAACTCCCTGGCCTAATTTATCATTATACACTCTTTCGGGTATGGATATTACCTTGGCCACTCATCTTGTTTTAAAATTACGAGTTTCTCTGGAATCTTAGACTCCAGTTTAAACTTGAAACTCTAGCTTTGCTTTAAACATTCGATATTTTATTTTTTTTCTCAATTCCCAACGACACGTTTCTTTCCTTTCGTTACTCGTATGAAACGTGTAATTTTAACTATGTGTTTAGGTCTAATACCTGTAAGATATTAAACTAGGACGCTTAAATCGTAGGTACGATATAACGTAAAAGTTAGTAAAATTATTCATGCATCACGGATACACGTTTTGAAGTATTGTGGAAACACGGGCATGAATTTGTATTTATATTAAAATTGTAATATTCTAAATTCTATTTACTTTCGTTTTACTGTACTGATTTATTATTTATGTATGTAGGAGATGTTAGTGTCAGCGTTACAAACTTGAAACGATTCGTTACAATGAATATAAAAGTGTATTTCTTATGTAAATATTCACAGTGAATAAGTACTATTCATTTTGATAAATGAAATGTGACCCGGATGACGTACAACGTTAATATTCTGTGGTCGTTTTGTGGTTCTTGCTTTTCATGTTATAGCAGTTGAGGTGACATTTACTACACGTATCCTTCCTTAAATATCGTTTTCAAGAAGCTATTTGATTCATGATTCATACACATGACTCTTCAATTACTTGGAGAATTATGCGCTTCAAAATTACGGATATAAATTTAACTGACAAGTAGAGTTTATAAAAAACAGATAAGTCTTAATAAACATATGTTCAAAAATGGTTTCCAGATATAACAATTTAAAAAAAAAAAAAAAAAAATTAGGAAGATCGTGTTTTACAAGATCAGCTTTTATTTATACAAGTTGTTCTTATCTTTCGGTAGAAACTTCGAGTACACATTTTTCACTATCTTTCTTTATCGTCCCTTCTATAGCGTTGATATTTATGTTTTGTATTCATTACGAACACGTAATAATTACGCGCTTCTATTTTTATTCAGTAATATACACATCTAGCAATAAAGAAAACTGGAACATTTATACTTTCCCATAAATATTCAACGTTTGGAGCAACTAATTAAATATCATACATATATTCATTAGTTGGTACGTTGGACTTCCAAAGTATTCAGTATCGTTCAACTCAGCACTCCACTGACGATCAAACTTGCATGTTAAAACATCGAAGACTGGAAACTTAATCTTTGATCATACATTTATTGAAACTCAGTTGTACCTCACAACAAAGTAAAATCATTGCAAGCAATTAATTTTTTTTATCAAAGAAAATGTTCAAAGTGTCTCAGATCCATTTTGAATATTTTTTCAGCAGATCGTGCATATTGTTTACTTGCGTTGAATACACAATAGAGTTTAGGTGACACGTGGTATCCATCGCTTTGTAAAGGTGTAGAATATTTTCACAGTCCAAAGGAAATGAGACAAAATATGCGCGACGCACGAGTTTCGTATTATCCAGAGTCACATTGTTCAGTGATTTCCAAATCAAAATAAACAGTTTCGTTTCGAACAATGTTCTTAATCATTCGTAATTTAAAAATTAAGATATACAGGACATACGACCATATGAAATTTTTTACTTATTTTAATTCATTTCACTTGACTTTATCACCCGAATAAATCAGAATCTTGCCTTAACGCGTACTCGTATGTGCTATAGATCGCATCGCTGGAAAATGCAACTCCAATCGTTGGCGCTGCATAGTAACGAACCGATTATCATACAAGTAACGTGCAGGACTACTATTACGTCGAATCGATAACATTTGCGAGTACACTAGGTATCATTTTGCTTTCGATACACAGAATCACTTTCATCTAGATCTTTTTCTTGAACCATTTTCAAAATACATCGGAAAACCATCTTTAATACTTTTTAAGAACGTACTGCACGCTAACAGTTTGTCTGCTTTCGTTAATAACTAGCAACTAATATGAAAGTTAAAGAACGTCTGTGAGAATCTGTGGAGGAACGTACGCACGACTCAGTGCCTCGAGCGTGAAAAACGACCTGTTCTAAACCTGATAACGATTTTAGAGCTGCGAAATAAGAGACGGTGGCCAGGAGGTGGAACGCCGTTACGCGAGCGCAGCGATTGCAAAGGAAGAACGATCGATCGAGCGATCACCAGGCTCAACCGAAACCAAGAATGTCGAGATCGCTGAATTTGGCCGACGACCAGCGGTTCGCGTTGATGAAAGTAAGTAGCGTTCGATCTTATAAAAATGTGTGACCGCGGCGGGTAAGGTCGGGGTTAACGGAGTTGACATTCGAAGAGACGCAAGAGTCGTGCTCCTCGATTTCTTTTCATTCTAGTCACTAACGCAACCAATGCAACGAGATAACGTCGACACGTGCAGAATTTTATTCGAATAAGAGACGATGGGAACAACCAATGTATTGCATTAACCGAAGAATTCTAGATCTCATTGAAATGACGAACTTTTTTAAGCGGATAGTTTTCTATCTGTTTTGAGGATTGTATAAATTATTGTTGCATAAGGTAAAATCTCTAAAATCGGTCAAAGTTTCCCATCGTTTATTTAGGTTAAATATCCCAAGAATATTCAATGCAAGCGATAGGTTTACTCAGGGTCAGACGGAATGAATTCCACGCGGTTGTGAAAAGTAAAAGTTCCAATGGGAAGATACGACAGCACAGTTGTTTATGCGCCGGTATTGACACCAAGAACAAGTTCCACATATTTCGTAATTAGGCCAGCAAGAACTTAAACGATTAACTACTTCTGATTTAACATTAAATACAGGTATCGCGAACGGGGACTGAAATTTCGTAAACAGAGAGCACAAGATCGTGATATGCAACATACATTCGAATAAAGTTTACTCGTTGCTCGGTTATTATAATTTCCAATTCAAATTAAATTTCGATTCATCACTGTTTTTAGTTACATTTAGTTAATATTCATTAATGATCGATAATAGTTGGATTAACAGTTGGACACTAAATCGAATTTACACGAAAGGCTCCAAAATGGCGGAAAATATTGGCCTTGATGCGTACTAAGCATAACAGGAAACGCGGAAATTTCCCTTTCACCTCGACATTTTAACGAGGAAGTTCATAGATATTCTCGATATCAAACGAACGTCATCTTCGTACATATTGTGACGTCAGCGGTACAATTAATTTTTTCTATAAATCACGCTTTCGTAACCGTATTTATGTTTGTTTATATCAACAGTTGCACAATCATTTTCGCCGATAGGTCAAACGAAATAAAATAATACTCTCTGCTGGCAAAGTTTCGCGTAAGGTCAAAAGTTAAATAACATATTATATATATTGCAGACGTGATGCAGTTTGAAATAACGTTTCCTTTCTAACTTTTCTTCCAGACATAAAAGCGTTCGCGTTTCTTTATAAAACTATCAAGACTGTTATAGATGAATGTTAAAAAATTTGATTCTATGCGATCGAAATTTTACCATCGACGTTTCTCGGGGGATTCAAGTCGTGGAAATTTGAAACCAGCATCGAGCGAGCGTGGTTTTCGTCGTGACTCTCGTCGCCGGGAACGTGTCATTACCCGGAAGATTTCTCCCGATGAAAATCACTTTAACACGCGGCGAGGTTCCGCAGCACCTCTCGTTTTCGCTGATTTCTTCCTCGGAGCAACGCCTGTCCGCACTTAACTTCTTCCCTAGTTCAACGCGAAAGACAGCTCCTACAAAAGTTTCTTCGCCAATCGAGAGAGAGAACGGTCTCTGTGAGTAAAACGGAACTTTCTTTACCCCGATGTGCTAACACGCGCCTCGCAACGTGACGGTGCTGAAGATTAAGCACAGACATCGACACACATCGTGGATTTCGAATTCCATGGATCGAATGTGTTATACGAGCGTGTCGCCGACCTCGAAAACCTAAAAATACAACTTGTTTTAAATGATCGTCTTCGTCTTCGAGTTACGGTCGATCAAAGAAAATGTTCGCCTCGTGCATCGACGCACGCTACCACGCGAGCCTTATGTTTGCCTATGTTTTGCGCCAAGCATCTCAATCTCGAAAGTTCATCACGGTTCTAAAGGCAGCAAAATGTGTACCGGTCATTTTAGATTCTGGTCCATATACAAATAAATTATTAGCTCGATTTTAACCTTCGTTGCTCCTGTAAGAAGAAAGAAACAATACTTTAAAGTCGAGACGATCGAACGATACGTGCAAAGATCTTTTTTCTGAAAAAAAAAAAAGAAAAAAAATAGACAAGACGATACGTGCGGCAAGACTGTGTGTTGGGCTCCTTTCTTACAGGATCTTTACAATCACAGTAATTGCAAAATGTCCTCGTAATCTTTCCATTCCCGGATGGTGAGCTCAAAGAACGAAATTGCTCGCTTCTATGTCAGTTTAAATTGGCCATCAGACTACCATATACACTGGGTGCCATTTAGAATAGTACGATTTACGGTTTGACCGATTTTTATAGCGTTTATGCGGGTGGAAAATTTGTTTTTTTCTTAAAATCTTTTTTGTTGATCATGCTACTCGCCGTATCAGTCCCAATGTACATCTTAACGCACGCGTTTTATTTTCTACGCAACCGATCGTATTAACGATGTTGTCGCTCTGATTCGTGCTGGAAGCGAAATGTTCCAATTAAGCCTCGGCGATAAAATAAAAGGAAAAGTCCTCTATCGAGCAAAGAAACTTGCAAAACTGTCGAAATTCATACGCGGTTTCAAATTTTAGAGGAAACTCGCGTCGAGTTTGGAGCGTTCGAAGGAATCGATCGCTTTCGAAACAACCTGATCTTTTTTTTGTCACGTATATGGCGACTTACGTTTCGATGTGTCCGTTCCACGGTGTTTCGGGTTAGGGTAACCGGATTAGGCAAACTTGGCGAAAAATTCATGTGAAAGGAAACGCGAACGGTCTTGCGAATCCACGCGAAATGAAAACAACCGAACGTTTATTTTTCACCTAATCGCGGGGAACATCGTTTCGCGGAATAATAATTTACTTCCACCGGGCCGTAAACAGAAAGTGGCAAATTTTCTGTGGAACCAATTGGGCAATTTCGAAAACTAACGTTTCGATGTCTTTAGCAATAAAATGATAATATAATTGCGATACGATTGCCACCATATAAATTATTATAGACGTCAACTGTACTGCACGCATGCCATAAACACGTGGTTGCAATATTCTGATAAGATCGTAGTGCTATATAGTTTTATATTACAGTTAAGAAATATGGTAATAAGCTATACGTGGCGATTATAAAATATTGGTACATACTAATGGTTTATTATAACTTCGTATACCCGTAGAAAAATAACGCGCGTTTCAAAAGCATAAAAAGTTATATAAACGAGTAATCTGTGCGAATTTCTGGTTTCAGTTTAGGCGGTCAGTTCAAAACATTTTGCAACCGCATCACGACGATTACTTTCTACTGCGTTGGCTCAGAGGTATGAATTCATGAAATTTACTTCATACAGTTTCTCAACGCCTGTACGCGTATATCAACGAAACTATCGCTTTTATGTATTATTACAATTGTTAATATTTTGTTTTTGCTACTATCACACGATATTCCGAAGTTACGTGCATCTATCACGGCAGTTCAAAGCTGACAGTCGTAATCGTCTTGCAAAGCATTTTTCCATTCAGTATCACCATGATTAAACGCGCTGAAGACGAAGTTACGTTCTTGAAACTTTTACAAATGTCTGCTTTGTTCGATAAAAGGGTATTTATGATGTAGATTTAAATTATGCAGCCTTTTGCAGCTTTCGCAGCTGGAGAATCGTGGAAAGCAAAGTACCGAGATACGTATAATTTTTAATATGCGATATTGTAAATATTTACTGCTGCACTTCTCAGCGATTTAAGATCACAGAGTAGAGAGAAATGTCGCATATTGCGCGTACGCTTATCTTTACTGTTTACAAATGAAAGATTATTGCATCATAATCGACATCATTATCTATTGCATACATTACATCGCGATATCGAAGAGTTGACGTTGAAGCAAGATTGACTTTTTAATAATTTTCATCGAGATAATTATTATCCGCAATTTCAAAACGACGTTAAAATCTTGTACACGCGTTCGAATTATTCGACGTCGAATGGCGAATGACGATGAGTAATTTTCCAGCTAGAAAATGGGATCCAGCCGCCGCGGAGAAGATGCTACGGGACGTGAGTATGGTTTTAAACCTTAATTGCGTATTCGATCCGCGTCTCTGCTTCCAGTTTCATAACAATTACGCAGAAAAAAGCTGGTTGACATTATGCGTTCGGTTGAACAAGTAAAATTGTTTAACGATAAGATTTCACGTTTGGTTTCTGTAAAATATCGACGCTTTGATAATCTTCGATGTGCAAGTCCCGTCTATAATTCCTAATGCAAAATTTTACAGTAGACTCGCGAAGCTCTTTCTTGGTAAAGCATATCTCGTAAGCTATGCCAGCGGACATAATTGGCGCAAGTTGCACGTTCGAAGCGTCGAGTATTACGTTATGATCAGTCCGTCAACCTTTCTCGCGCTTTTGCGTGCACAATCACTTCGAGGGACGAATTTGATCGAGAAAGTTGAAACAGTCTCGACGACGCAATCCCCTCGCGATGTTTTCAGTCTCGTTGGCTTATCCTGCGGGAAGTTTTAACCATCGAGGGCAAAAACTCATTCTTTACGGCTCGGCGATCAGCGAACGAGCGATTCGTTTCACCGCTTCGTGCACTCTACAGAGTGGCCCATTTTCTTAATCCTGTTCCTCGCGATTTTTCAATATTCGACGAAAGAACTTCGACAGCGTCTTCGTAATCAGTGATTAAATTAACGTGAATGTTTTTTAACGAGCGAAAAACTGCTACGGGATATACAGGGTGTTCGACCACCCCTAGGAAAAATTTTAATAGAGGATTCTAGAGACCAAAATAAGACGAAAATCAAGAATATCAATTTGTTGATGGAGGCTTCGTCAAAAAGTTATTGACAATTAAATTCAAAAATTTCAGATCGTTCTGGAAAAATTATTTTCGGTTGCAGGGGTCAATTACAATCATTTTTGGTGAATACACATACCTTCGAAATCCTACGCAGTTTCGAGAAAAAAATTCGAGAAGGTGTGAAATTTTTCGACGGGGAAAAAAAATTTTCAAATCGTTCTGGAAAAAATATTTTCAATTGCAGGGGTCAATTACAATCATTTTTGGTGAATAGACATACCCCCGAAATCCTACTCAGTTTCGAGAAAAAAATTCCTTACCGAAAATATAATCTGACGCCTGAAATGACTGCCCGAATTTTCATGCGAATCTTTAAAACGTCATAACTTCAGAACGAATTGGACGATTTTAATGTTTAAAAAAGCAAACTACGCGTATTTTGATGGAGAATATGTACAAATCGTAAAAATATTCGAAAAGTTGGTCCTTGGCCCCGCAAAATGAGAAAAACCCCATAAAAATGGTCCAATTTTCAAACAGCCATAACTCTTACAATTGTGAATATATTTCAGTGAAACTTTTTTCTGAAGTTGAGCTCATGGGTACCTACAAAAAAGTATTAGACAACTTTTCTGTAGGGCGTCAAACAAAATTACTAGAAATGAAAAACGAATTTTTAAGAAAAATCGACAGGGGGTAGGTGCCTAAATTTTTTGACTAAAAAAAAAAATTTCAAATCGTTCTGGAAAAATTATTTTCGTTTGCAGGGGTCAATTACAATCATTTTTGGTCATTACACATACCTCCGAAATCCTACTCAGTTTCGAGAAAAAAATTCAGTACGGTCGGAACTTTAAACGTTAATAACCTTGTAACAAAGCCTCCATCAACAAATTGGTATTCTTGATTTTCGTCTTATTTTGGCCTTTAGAATCCCCCATTAAAATTTTTCCCAGGGTTGGCCGAACACCCTGTATAGATCGCAATCGTTCGGAAAACTGCTAGCAGGGACCGCGAGTAAGACGTTCAATTTACACATCAGGAGGAGAGAGTGGCGTAAAATGGATTGTTTGGCGTGTAAACAATGACGTTACATAGTTTCTACAATGTCGGTGCTCGCTTTCGTTTCGACGACACTTTTCACCGACGTCGCGAAAAGCAAGGATGAAACACAGCGTGGCTAATAGCTCGAAAGCTTCTACCAGCAATCAATCATACTAATATGGGAAGTGCTTAGCTTTTGTCTCCTACGATTGCGATCTGCTTTTGCCAGTATGATAGATTAGAGGCTTTGATTGCTACTTGAATGGTAAATGTTGTATATGCACCCTGCAACAATTACTTATTAATAATCGCTTGACCAACGACAGTGCCTCTCGTTTTGCAAACAAATCGTGATAAAACCAGCCAAATGCGTTTTTAATTGCACGGCTGTCGGCTATTTGGATCGACAGTACTTTGAACCGAAAGAACGTGAATAGTGGCGATTCCTAATACAAATTGATACAAAAAAACGAGTCGGTACTCGTTATGCAGTTACTTTCCTTAAAATTCGATAAGTATCGTATCGGTGAAAGTCCATTCGTGGTCACGAGAAACATATTTTTCTTCGAGTAATGTTTACATTCTCCAAACATCTGATAAAATTATCGACGATCACGGAAACCGTATCACAATTAACTAATTAGCGCTTATCAATATTTTTCAGCCGATCGAAACGCAGTCAATCGTATCTCAAAACAAAGATAAACAGGACTTTTTTAATAAATGAAAAGAATAACGTTAAATATTGCATAAGATCGAGCACAGTTTTCATTTTTAACGTGCACTCTGTAGGATCTTTCGCCCTGGCACGATAAAGTTCACAGAATAATTGCTCGACACTTTGCAGCCGGTCTGCTTGACGATAGTGACAATATCTGGGTCAATGCTTTTTTTCATAAACTCGACTGCATGTTTCTGAAATAATTCAGCGGATCTTCGAACGTCTTCCCGTTTCTATCGTCGATATATTTTATCGCGAAACGTTGCTTTATCTTATGCTTTCTATCGAACGTCGTTTGCCTCGATATAAGTTGCAAAATTAATCCTGGGAAATATTCTGCAACCTCAAACGTATCGCCTTCCAGAAAGAAGCGAAAAGTAAAACGTGCGACTGCAGCGAGAA
Organism: Colletes latitarsis; assembly: GCF_051014445.1. NCBI lineage: Eukaryota > Metazoa > Arthropoda > Insecta > Hymenoptera > Colletidae > Colletes > Colletes latitarsis. Next base: position 25,958,054 of record NC_135141.1, on the reverse strand, counting down.
AGCATACATTGTGTATTCGTGCGGCATCGTTCGTATCTCTAATGCAATCGTAAATGAAAACAAATAAAAAAAAAACATTCGTAAAAAGGATCGACTGGCGAAGTCACGCACGCGTGACATTGGCCGTCAAAGTGTTAAGCAAAATTTTGATCTCCGTTTTTTGCCCGAGTTTCGAATTGTCGGAATAAGACCCGAGTTGTCGAACATTTGAATGCCGAAACGCGTAAAAATCACGACCCAATTTTGTTCGTTTCACGCCCACATCCGCAGATTGCTAAATAAGGAACCCGACACTGTCGTATAATTATCGATATCAGCGATTAACGCGTCGCGTGAAAATTCGAAACATTTCGGACTCAATCCTTGACACGTCAACAATTTTTCTGTATTTCCTCTTTTTTCTTTTCGATCGAATGACGGATATTGCGATGTATTAGGTGCAATCGCATTCCCTTTCTCTCCGGCAACCGAAGCGGTAATTAAATTTCACAACCCCGCGGATGATTATCCTCGTTAGCCGAATTCTAAACGAAATTTTTTAGAAACGCGATCGGATTTCCACGCACGGATGTGGAAATCGCTTTTTGGGACGGCACCATTTGGAAATTGTAATACACGCGTGGCGTTATAAAAGCCACCGTCGGTTTCTTTAGAGTTTCAGCCTTCGTTTTTGAGACACTTTTATTCAATCTTCGTACCCTATCTCGTAACCACGTTATGTAAAACGTGTAACCAAGAAGTCCGTGGGTACAGTCATAGATAGCAATGGGATTTGAACATCGAATTCGAATAGATTCGAAGCTTGGAATTTAAACCAAATTTTGATAAAGTAGAAACGAAGTTAGTCGGTGAAAAAGTGAATGAAATTTTTCTTTGCCTATCTTTATCGTGAAAATATACTTGAATCGAGTTATCGAGTGCACTTATGCACGAGAGAATGATCTAGACTGACTTGTAGAACAAAATGATCAATAAGGTCAAGAGATATCGAGAAGTTGTCGAGCGTTGTATATAGGGTGTTCGGCCACCCTTGGGAAAAATTTTAATAGAGAACTCTAGAGGCCAAAATAAGACGAAAATCAAGAATACCAATTTGTTGATGAAGGCTTCGTTAAAAAGTTATTAACAATTAAATTAAAAAATTTCGAATCGTTTTGGAAAAATTATTTTTAGTTACAGGGATCAATTGTAAGCATTTTTGGTCAACAGACATACCCCCGAAATCCTACTCAGTTTCGAGAAAAAAATTCCTTACCGAAAATATAATCTGAGGCCTGAAATGACTGCCCGAATTTTCATGTGAATCTTTAAAACGTCATAACTTCAGAACGAATTGGACGATTTTAATGTTTAAAAAAGCAAACTACGCGTATTTTGATGGAGAATATGTACAAATCGGAAAAATATTCGAAAAGTTGATCTTTGACCCCGCAAAATGAGAAAAACCCCATAAAAATGGTCCAATTTTCAAACAGTCATAACTCCTATAATTGTGAATATATTTCAATGAAACTTTTTTCTGAAGTAGAGCTCATGGGTGCCTACAAAAAAGTATTAGACAACTTTTCTGTAGGGCGTCAAACAAAATTGCTAAAAATGAAAAAGGAATTTTTAAGAAAAATCGACAGGGGGTAGGTGCCTAAATTTTTCGACGAAAAAAAAAGATTTCAAATCGTTCTAAAAAAATTATTGTTAGCTGCGGGGGTCGATTACAACCATTTTTGGTCATTAGACATAACCCCGAAATCCTATCCACTTTCGAAAAAAAAATTCCTTACTGAAAATCTAATGTGAGGCCAGAAATACTCCTCGGAAATTTCATGCGAATCTTTAAAACGTCATAACTTCTGAACGGATTGGACGATTTTAATGTTTAAAAAAACAAACTACGCGTATTTTGGTGTAGAATATGTAGAAATTATAAAAATATTCGAAAAGTTGGTCCTTGACCCCGCAAAATGAGAAAAACCCCAGAAAAATGGTCCAATTTTCAAACAGCTATAACTCCTACAATTGTGAATATATTTCAATGAAACTTTTTTCTGAAGTAGAGCTCATGGGTACCTACAAAAAAGTATTAGACAACTTTTCTGTAGGACGTCAAACAAAATTACTAAAAATGAGAAAGGAATTTTTAAGGAAAATCGACAGGGGGTAAGTGCCTAAATTTTTCGGCGAAAAAAAAAAATTTCAAATCGTTCTGAAAAAATTATTTTCGGTTGCGGGGATCAATTGCAATCATTTTTGGTGAATAGACATACCCCAAAATCCTGTGCATTTTCGAGAAAAAAATTCAGTACGTTCGGAACTTTAAACGTTAATAACTGTTTAACGAAGCCTTCATCAACAAATTGGTATTCTTGATTTTCGTCTTATTTTGGTCTCTAGAATCTCCCATTCAAATTTTTCCCAGGGGTGGCCGAACACCCTGTATAAACAGTTTGGTGCAATCAGTTATACTAGTTCAGTTTGCGATTAAAAGAGTCACCGGGGTCAAAAAAATGGCTATAACTTAGGAAACAGGATTTGTATAAATTTCTTCGCAGTCTATGGAGTGGCGGAAACAATGGGAAGTTGACAAATTACCTGAATGGGAACCGCCCCAAATTCTGAAAGATTCTTTGCCTCACGGACATTGTGGTTTCGACAAGGATGGAGCCCCGGGTAAAAATCTATTCTCGTTAAAAAATTGAGAAATCCTATTGCCATTAATTTCTTAATTTTTTAAGAACAAACTAATCGCAAATTGCAGTGATCGTCGTGTACTTCGAAGCGTTGGATATGTACGGTATTTTACACGTCGTATCGCGAAGGGATGTAATAAGAATCACTATAAAATCTTTGGAAGAGTATCTGAAAGTGTGCAGAGAACAGATGGAGAAACATGGTCCAGCTGCCGGTGAACTGACCGTGATCTTTGACATGCAAGGATTTAATTTGAGACAATATCTATGGAGACCAGGTAAAACGGATTTGAGAAACATTACGTAAAATCTCTCGAATTATTTTTATCAAAGGGTTGTTTTCGATCAACTTTCTTCGATCTGTAAAAACAGGCCATTAACGAGTGAAACACTTGTATAACGCGACCGAAACTTTTTACCAAGAAATTTTATCCATCGAGAAATGATGGAATACTCGCGTGACTTTTGTCCGGCCTGATAATGCTCCTTTCACATTTATTTCTGTACATTCACCACTTCGCAGCACCAAAAAAAAAACTTGCTAATCGCACAAAACAGGAAGTAGGAAGAAATATTTTTGCCATTAACGAACCGACGGTTCTTTACTGAAAAATCGACGAAAGTTTTCGACGCAAAGAACCAAAACGGTTTCGTTATTTTCAGCCGGAGAAGTCGTCATCACCTTAATTCAAATGTACGAAGCCAATTATCCCGAGATTCTAAAGACGTGTTACATTATCAATGGTAAATAATTTACGTGCACGATTCGAGCATCGAACGATACATTAACGCTTGCTTCATCGATTGCTTCCAGCGCCCAAAGTATTCGCGTTCGCGTTTTCGGTGACAAAGAAATTTATGAACGAGTACACGTTGTCTAAAATTCAAATATACAAGGCTGATCCGCCAAAGTGGCAGTCGGCGATATTTTCGAACATCGATAGAGATCAGGTGCCAGCCTTCTTCGGAGGCACCCTTACAGATCCGGATGGTAACCCAAAGCTTGGAACGAAGGTAAGGAATTTGATCGAATTGCCAGTGTCTGTCTGAACTCGTTTAAAAACGTTTAAACTTTTGTATTGTATTCAGATTTGTCTGGGTGGTAAGATTCCGAAAGAGATGTATATAAATAACGTGGAAAAGGACAGACAACAGAGCGACTTTACAACAGTGACAATTCGAAAGGGTGGGAAACTGGTGCTCGATATGCCAGCATTAGAGACGGGATCCTTACTGAGGTATATGAATCATTTACGACGAAACAACATCAACGTTCGTAATCCTGTATGCTTTTAGTTGGGAATTCCGAACTGAGGATCATGATATTAAATTTGGTATCCTGAAACAAGATACCAACGGAACAAAGAAGGAAATTATCCCTGTACGACGAGTAGCTGCTCATCAGTTGGATGAAATTGGAATTTTAACTTGCGAAGTACCTTCCACGTGTAAGTACATATCGCGTCGTATTGAAAATATAATATTAACGATAACGTATCGATAATATTACCTGTTTTAGATTCGGTCGTTTTCGATAACAGTTACAGTCTTCTGAGAAACAAGAAAATTCATTATTCGGTACGAGTTTTACCACCGGCGGAATCGCAAGAGATCACCACTACTCCATAATAAACGCATTAGAGCGAGAAAAGAACGATTGCTTTCAATAAGTACATTCCAAAGTGCATTATTAACGCATCGAGGGAACAATAATTCTTTATTATTGTTACCGTTTTTTTTTCTGCATTTTATCCAACTACCAAAAATCATTATACGAAAGTATATTTTTTATGCAAGGAACTTTTATATAGATAACTTATTTGTTCATTTTTAAGACACTCTTTTGTATTTACAATTGCTTGATTGTTTGGTTGTATTAAAAATGTAATATTTTATTCTTAGTAGTTGTAATTATTATAAATATAGAAAGTTTATAACTGCTTTGTAATTAAATGTGTACATGTTTGTAAAAAGAGGACGGAAGGTCCTGAGGTTTTTAACAATAAAACAATTTTGTAGCAAACAACTTTAGACAAAATATTTAACATATGGGCCTTACAGAGTTGCACATTTTATATTTTATTAATGCAATGTACAAACCTGAATTATTTAATTATCTTCATCTGTCAGTAACATTTCAATGAGGTCAACTTTTAGGCACTGACCACCTTCTAGGCGTTTCTGTGTACCCCATCTTGCTAATGTTGGCAAAACTTTCAACTTTGTCGTGGAATTCGTTCGAAATGGACAAGTCAGATCTTTCCAACTAACAAATAAAAAGTTACGTTATATTATACCTTGGTTTAATAATCAAGATGCTAATATAATTATGTTAATATATTTACTATGGTCGATCGCCAACTTCAACTTCAACTAAATGCACCGATTCGGGAGCAGCCTTAAATCCTTCTTCTATAAAAGGTTCAGCTGGAAAAAAAATGAGATCTATATTATGATTAACTGTTGATTTGTTAATATATACGCGTTAATTAATTACAATAATTTTATATGAATAGTAAAATTAAACTGACGTATGCTTATCACAAAAAAAAATATGAATACAAATATTAGGTTATGTATCAAACAAACGACTGTATTTAAAGATTTATACCTTCAACACAATCAGAACACCAACTTTTGCCATTAGGAAGTTTTGTACCACTATAAAGTACATAAACCGGTTCATTAACTTTTAAATTTTCAACGAATTTAAAGAAATTTTCGTATCCTTGTACACGATGACGCAGAACCATTTTTGGTTTTCTTTATTTTCACTGCCGTATTATAACGTTACTAAGTTCTTGTTATTTAATACCGCGTTAATATATATATACATACAGCAATTTCTTATCAATCTATACGTAATTGGTGACACCCACAATATGATATTTATGATCGTTTGGCATTAATCTAACTGATAAGAAAAGACTTCCTGAACTAATTCAAATATTTGATATCGATTTGCTCGATACATAATTGGCACTAAATTTAAAAATTTGTTTATTAACAATTGTTCGCACAGAGATATTAATATTTATTTACGAAATATTTTTCCAATAAATATACATAATGAAGTATATATATGAAATTGGCTATCTCTGTGATTTTTCTTATTTGTAACACAAAATTATCTGATTTCATCGAAAATGTAATACGTAAACTGAATTGGTAATCAAAGTAAACAAAATTTTGATCATACCGCTAATGAAAACGATAACAGATGATAAACAATTCATTCAGTTCACCCTGTATGATGATGCCGATTCTTAATAGCACCGTTACGTTTTCAAAAATATGTATGCATACGTGTGAGAAGCATTTCAATTTCCACGATTGTTTGAACATCTAATAATATACAATACCAATAATGTTAAGCGTCATCGTCTTTTTATATTAGTGGAACTGTGATGTTTGAACGTGCCGCGGAATATGTCGAGCGAATACTTGGCAATAGCGCGTCGGAATTCCATAGTTGTCGATTTCACGTTGAATTTCGATCGCGCGATACTGATTGGCCGAGAACGTTTACCCTCCCACTCCGATAACCGCGCGATGACAAGCTCTACAGCCAATCGGAAAGTACGGAAGGCGAGGGTGTTTGGTATGCTTTGGGACGGGGCAGCTTGTTCGCAGTAATTCAAGGTTCTGGCCGTGTAACAATATTGTCGTGGAATCGTCGTTTGTTAGAAAAGAAATAATTTGCCGTTTCGTCGGCCGCGAAATCTTGTCGGGTTTGAGCTAGCTGCGCGTAGAATGGCCGCGGTTTTCGATATAGAATTGTACGATGCGGACACGGTAAATAGGGACGAGTCCGACGACGATGTTATCGAGATCGGCGAGGTAATTCTCCATCTGCACGCGATCACCACACCAGTCTCTTATCATCGAAATGACTTTTTTCATTCCACGTTCCATAACATTTTCCTATTCATTTTTTTCTTTTCACGTAGGAAGAGTACGATGTGAATCCAAACGTGAACGAGATAGCCAAGTGAGTAAGCCTTTTCTCGGCTGACATACGATCCATCGTGTCCAGCTTTTGAGGTAATGACAATTTTACGTTTATTAGATCGGAAGGTGGCGAAACGGTACCTATATCAGAACAGAATGTCAATCGTGGACGAGAAAGGGTTGGACCTCAGGATTTCGAACTTTGCAAAGTTATTGGGAAGGGTGGTTATGGCAAGGTCTTTCAAGTGCGTAAAATAACGGGTAATGACAGCGGCATGATCTTTGCAATGAAGGTAGGGAAGAAACATCGATTTATTTCTTTTTCCTGTTAATCGATTCCTGATTGATGTCAGAACGCACACGGTTGAATGTTTTGAACAAATTTTCATTTTTTATAGACGTAAAAAGTCAATTTAACGTTTTCCTCGAAATTATGTAAGTTCTTTGTCTCCCTTTATCTTTTTACACAACTTTGACAGTATTTAGAATTTTTTTTATCGATTTTTCATTTAAATATAGTTCAATCGATTTTCTATTTTCACTTTCATGGATTTTATGAAATTGAAATTAAAATAATACAACAAAGAATGTAGAAAAAGTGAAAAAAAGAGAAAGTTTTGTGAGGCACTATATTAAGAATTAAATAAAATCAGTTTCATTTTCACATTAATGTCTAATGTATCAAACTCAAGAGTACTTAGAATATTAGTCTTTTCTTAAATATTGCTTGTATTTTTGCTGTTTGTTCGTACATTTCTGTGATTTGTCCTAAATGCATTTAATTCAAAATAGGTCTTACATAAAGCCTCAATTATAAGGAACCAAAAAGATACTGCCCATACTAAGGCTGAAAGAAATATATTGGAAGCTGTAAAGGTAAATATAAATAATGTAGATTTAACCAAATCAGACGATATTTGGTATTCTTTGCCGTCTGATGTTTCATATTATTGCATTTAGAAAAGTGAAATGATAATAGCATTTAACAAAGAAATATCTATCATTATAATGATATTTTAAAAAATATCAAGAATATAGTTGTTCTGTTTCTATAATTTTACTACATGTAGTTTAAATACAAATAGATTTAAATGTATATATTTGTATATATATATGTACATATATATTTGTATATGGCAGCATCCTTTCATCGTAGACCTTATGTATGCTTTTCAAACTGGTGGAAAATTATATTTGATCTTGGAATATATGTGTGGTGGTGAATTATTTCGACATTTAAATGCTGAGGGCATTTTTCTTGAAGAAACTGCTTGGTAGGTGAAATTACAATTGATATAATGGTGTAGTATCTAATAGGAACATTGTACATCTATTTCATTTGTGCAGTTTCTACATATCGGAAATAATATTAGCCTTACAACATCTCCATTTACAAGGAATTATTTATAGGTATCTTAATCTTTAAATATGAATTCAATATTGCAGTATAGCTTGTTATGCTTTTAATCTGATAGATGATGTACAATTAACAAATTTTCAGAGATTTAAAACCAGAAAACATCCTGTTGGATGCAGATGGGCACATAAAATTAACTGATTTTGGTTTATGTAAAGAACACATACAAGATGGTACTGTTACACATACATTCTGTGGTACTATAGAATATATGTAAGAAAATTTCGGTCATTATAATTGCAATTAAAATTCTTTCGCGGGTTAACATTGATGTTATGTATTTCAATAAAAGGGCTCCAGAAATTCTAACACGAAGTGGCCATGGTAAAGCAGTAGATTGGTGGAGTCTTGGAACTTTAATGTATGACATGCTTACAGGTTCAGTACGTGTCACCAGATACATTTTATACGAATTAATGTTCTCAGAATGTTTATTATTGTTAAATTTTTAGCCACCATTTACATCTGATAACAGAAAGAAAACTGTTACCAAAATTATACATGGTAGGCTAAGTCTTCCATTGTATTTAACACCAGATTCCAGAAACCTAATCCAGAAATTACTAAAGGTTAATTTTTGGAATTATAAAAATTGCAATTCTCTGAAGTATTCATTGACACAAAGCATAACTTTATATTCATCTTTCATAGAGAAATGTTGCACAAAGATTAGGATCTGGTCCATCAGATGCAGAACAAGTAAAGAGTCACCAATTTTTCAAACATATCAATTGGAATGATGTTATTTCTCGAAAATTAGAACCACCATTTAGACCAATGTTAGCAAGCGAAGACGATGTGTCTCAATTTGATAAAAAATTTACAACGTCCGCGCCGATAGACTCCCCCGCGGAATATACGTTAAGTGAATCTGCTAACAGAGTATTTCAAGTTCGTTCTTATGTACCTTTTGTTTTAATCAATACACAATGAAGATTCGTTTCATTATTTTCTAACAAATTTAATTTATTTTAGGGTTTCACGTATGTGGCACCTAGTATACTAGAAGATATGTACTCGCAACCACGAGTAATAAACGCTAGAAGTCCTCGTAGAAGCAACATTCGAGGTTTTTCACCAAGGTCGACACATTTTACTTTGCACAATATACACTTGCAAAATCACAGGTAAGTGGTTTTTTGTTTTAACGTTGCGTTATAATATCGCGAATATTTCGTAAACAGTTGAAATAAGAACTTTTGTTGGAACAATTTCGTTATATTCTCAACCGTTTAAGAAATACTCGCACGTTTCCGTTTAGGTACTGTATATTCATTCATGTTTGTGTTTGGACAATTATGATAATGAAAATTTATAGACATGATGGAGTTGGGCATGGCAACATGGAAGATACAGAAATGATCGAAATAGGCTAACTGCCACTTCTTTTATAGTGGAAAATGCTTAGCATTTCGGCCTAACTGCTGAATATCCATGACCAATCCTTGTGTCTCAGGGAGGGATTTTATAAAGATATAGATGGAGTAGCAAAAGGATAGGTCCAATATCCAGTACTTCATTGGATGTTCAGCAGTTAAATTTAGCTAATTTTTTTTTTAAATCAAATCTAATTATAATAAAGGTACTAATTAAGATTTTGCTTTAAGAGAACAGCGACGCAGCAGTTATTTGGTAGCACGTAATAAAGTATACATATGTAGTGTGTGTGTGTATATATATATATGCATGTGTATATACACACATGCTATATTACACTACATATTTGTGAGTGAAAAATTCGGATGATAAATAATCGGAAAGGAAAGACTTTATTTACTTATTTGTCGTTGGTTACGATGTACTGAACGTTATAACAACATCCATTATTCGCATACATTGTAGTCAAAATATTGCACATGTTTCATTAACCTGTTAATATGTAATGACCTATTGTGTTTTGTACATAAGATCTGCAGGTTGGTTGGATATTCATGTAATAGATACAAACGTCATTTATGCTAAGTGCGACAGACTGACAAATTCCAGCACTTTTAGAAACCCGTAAATTATACTGTTAATACAAGTTTGAGGTTCAACCATCCTGTCACACTTGTATATTTAAAAATTCTGTACACGGCGTACGCAATTTTATCGCAATGTACGTAGTGCTTAAATGTGATTCATTAAAATGACAAAAGACAAATAGACGTAATGACAAAAACTCACAGCTGCCACAACCGCTCCGCCGCTCAAAATTCCATATCCGGTCATTTATTTAAAAAAAAAATATATATATATATATTTTCAGCAGTAATAACGTTTCCATGGCAATAATATAAACAATAACGCGTCTGCACGATAGTCATAGACAGTGTTTATATAATACTGTAACGGAATTGCATTTGTACAATTGAAAGTTCCTAAGAAGTGTGAGTTTAATTGCAATGTACTCCGATCTTCAAGCATAAAAATATTTTTTTGTAGAAATACTCGTTTATCCATATATATGTACATATAAAAGTCATCTTTTTTTAACCATTTATGCCTTCTAGGAAAAAAAAAAGAGAAACAAACTTCTATCGTGGTTCTGTGTAACAAACGAAAGACATAGTGTGAAATCAAGTTACCATGGTGACAATGTTACTGCGAAACGTTCACTTTGCGCTAATACGAGAATACATTTCATATTTACACTCGTGTTCACAAGCTGTTCAGTGTGTCAATCATAATGACGCAATTTATTTAAATAATATCTATTCGTTACGTATATTTGTACATTATTAAACACTAATATATATATATTGGTTTGACGTACACACGATATAGTAAAGGTAAAATAGTGTAAAGAATAAGCGTTTAGAGTGACTGTTGGCCACTCACCGGAAAACTCTAAACTACCCAAGTGTTCACAGGCCATTCTAGCCGGCATTACAATTTTAACTATTTACAGCGAAATACCATGGTCGAAATGTTAAATCGGTAAATAGAATTTTCTCTCATGAGTATCCCGTGTTTATCGAAAGTTCTCTCTGCTGCGAATTTGATATATTGCATTTCGACTATGCATAAACGAAACAAATGCGTACAATATACGTATATGATTATGCTATTTGCAATAGTATTGTATTATAAAGAAGTGTGTATTCGGAGCGGATAATTTATAAATCACATTTTCTGTATGTATCGAAACATGTATTTTCGATGTTGAAACGAGGAATCTGTCTACAGAGTCGTTCGAGTACTGTTTGTCGTGTTTAATGTTCAAGGACATTTCAGTAGTAGGATATCAGGACTTGCCATGTAAACGATGTTAATTTGTTTGTTTCATCGTTGTATCAGGTTTAGAAAGAATGAAATTAGCATTTAAACTATGAAAAAGGACAATTACATAAATATTAATGTCACAGTATATTATCATATTTATTTAATGTACTATAATTTTTTTTTTTATTCGTTTTTTGATAACTAATAACATTGTACGAGTTCAGTTTTGAAACCTATTACCATTTATGGAAAGCTTCATCGTTCATACACATAATGAACTTTGTAGGTAGATTCTGCTAATGTGCTTTGCAATCAACCTTGGTGCTGATACTCATTAATTTGATTCTATTCTAAAACGGCCTGAATACCATAAATTGATTTTGTATAGCTTAAAAGGAACAGTTATTATACAGCACGTAGTGCTATATTTAGATGTTGTATGTTACGTTCTCTTGTAGCGTTTGAAAACGTATGAACGAATTTAGCTAAAATTTAGATTTATTTGTCAACGTTTTTCTTTTCGATTGTATAACACGAAAAGAAGCGTTATGGTTACCCGAGGCACAAGATATATTAGTTAAATGCTTACAGAATATTATCGAATGATGTGTAAACAAAACTAGCCATTGGCAAGAAGAAGTGATAAATGGTTTAATGCTTCCAATTAAAAGTAATATAGATTCTTCAATTGACTTAATGCTATCATGGTTTGTATCCTTTAAATCGTATTTACAAATAAATATAATGATTTGTGACGTATTTTTGTCATGTGTTATCTGTTATTTTCTTATCCTATAGAGATAAAACAAACATTTTTCATATTTCAAACTTCATGCTATTTAAATTTTCAACCAGTATCATCATAACGATAAATATTTTCAATACTTTATACTGCATAATTGTAATTTTTTAAATATTTCCATATCTATTCTGCATTGGATAATGTAATTTTCAGATACACATCATTTTCTCTTGTTTTTCTAATATTCGTGCTACAAAATGTCCGCCCGTAAAGGATTCAAACGCGAAAACACGAAATAACGATACAAAATATTTTTAAAGAAGAAAACTAATACTCACTCAAGATTGTTATCAATATTAGTGTCCAGGTCTCAAGTCAGTCTCAGTTTGCTTCTTTTTTACATGCTGAATACAATTGGCGCCATTTTTCTGTCGTTGTTGAATTCTCCAAAGAATAAATTCTTCATAGAACTAAACTTTAAACTTATATCACACGAGGCTACGTAATCTTTAATTTACGATCAGTTGAAAAATTGCCCAGAATCGTGACAAAATATTCCTAGTATCTTTTTGAGGTCTCTAATAGTCGAAGCAATTTTTCAGTGAAAAATTTGTAGTTATTCAATCCACCGTGCATCATCCCTGATTAAGGGTAGCGTTGACCTTTTCTGACCAATGAGTTTTTGGTCGCGTGATGAGCTGTTTACATCCAATTTCATCGTCCCATGAAACATACTATACTTTCTATTACCAATTAATTATTGCAAGCAGCACTGTTACAATTACTAGTGTGCGGCCAACCGAGTACTAACGGGATTATTCCATGAAATATTTCCCTCCAATTTCAGTGAAACTAATAGGTAGGAAAATTGAAAAACATTATTACGTTTCGTTAAAAAGAAACTTGACGAAATATCACAACTCATACTAATTTTGTGAAGGGTTATGTTTCATTCGCCCTGTCTTCGATTCAAGTTTCGTAAATGTGGTCATCTTTGCTACATTCAACCGTTCGATGTAAACAGCAGATTACGCGTAAAGGACATTTATTTTGTCTCGTAAAGTGTTTCGTACTAATTGTACGGACGCGTATGCAACGAGAACGAAGAAACTCAGCATCATTTGCGTGGGCGCGTTCGTGCGTGGTTGAGAATTCGCGGACAGTCAAGCGGATCGTGGATGATCTAGCTTGATCGTCGTCGTTCGTACCTGAGCTCTACAGTCGCGACATGTGCGCGCGTAAATGGCATTGCCTTGCGGGAATCGTGCATCCTTCCGTTCGTAGCGAACGACAGCTAACCGAAGGCGTAAACGCGCAACATACGAACGCGCATTAAGATCGCGAAGGCGTGTAGTCGCAATTCCAGGCCATCGAGCACTCGCATCGATGTTGGCCTCGAGAGTCGATCGTTTCGAAGCTGTGCAACGAAAAGTGATCTCGAAAAAATGTTCGAACCATCGACAACGTTAATCGTTAAAATCGAAACCTCCAAATAATTTTCTTCGTTGCGTAGATCTAGTTCGAACTGTAATTTCAATTCTCAAAATTACGAAGACCGGTACAAATTGAGACTTACACTTCGTAATGTACGAGTCTCTAAATATTAATCGTGATTGGAGCAAAGTTTCAACGGATCAGAAGTGCGTGGTGTGTCGATATCGATCGAAGAAGACGAATTTCGATTTGGCGTCCGAACGAAGTAAGTGTTGGCTACCGGACGAATCAACATTGATGATCCGAATTAAAGGTCTTTGCTTCTTCTGTATTACGTCTAGACGCATTAAGTGGGTATACATTTCAATTGGATTATCGTTAACTACCAGATTTGAAGGTTTAAATTAAGTTTCGGTTAGGTGGGGGGCCTATCTTTGTCATCGGTAATAGAGGGTCTAGGATATGTAATTTAAGAAGCCTCGTGCGCGACATATAAAAAAATAGCACAATAGTGTTACTTTCTTTCATAAAATACCGATCAAGTTAATCCTTTTTAGGTTAACGTTTCAATGGTTTACTTCTTTGAAATTATAGTCTAGAAAATAGTAAAAACGATCTTGTTTAGGTTGCAGATCCGTTCTAGATAAATGTTGAGATAAAATCTAGATGAGGCATAAAATCGTCAACAAATGACACGGTGATTCATTGCGATAATTTGAATACAGGTTCGCGGTCGTCTTGAATCGGTTGATCGAGTGCCAGCATCGAGAACGACGTCAGTCCCGCGGCTCACTTCCGGTCCTTGGCGCCGGTAAAACGAAACTGCAATCGAACGAACAATTTATTTTGAATTTCTTCAACGAATCCTCGAAATATAGTGGAAATATTTCAAATTCGAAGAGATTTCGACGAAATTCCCCGTAACTGATGTACTGCACTAAAGGTTAGTAAAAAGTGTTCATGATCCGATACGATTAACCTTATTCACGCTTTTATTCGTAATTATTGACATGCGTGTCCATGTTGGGAAAGTATAAGGAATTTTGATTGGTCAAATACCGATTTGGCTGTTTTATTAATGTAGATGACTAATAACGTACGTTTCGTCTTGGTTTCTGTCTGTACCCGATTTGGTATCGACTTAAAAATTGATTATGCGACGATTTAAATGATAATGATAGCGCGTCTGTTTATTAGAATAAGCAGTGTAATTGAGCGCGATTGGTGCAGTGGTTCGACGATCTCTTCAACCGATTTTAACGATATCGTTAATCGGATAATCGTCGTTCAAGATGGTACGCGTTGCACGTCTGTCTCATACGAAGGAAGAAGCGACCAAGGTGAGTTAATTAACAAAGCAAGCATAAGAAGATAAAACGTGTACGTAATTTGAAACGAAGAATAGTCTACCGTAAACTTCGTTTACCTAGAACCATGAATATATTTGCATGATACTGCGTTAGTCATAGATATTTAAAACATAAACGGAAGCGGAACCAGAGCCAAAAATGTCGCGTATTTTAATTCAATTTTCGCTGGATGATAATTTGACACACATTAACAGTGACTTTCAATTGAATATAATAATATTAATATAAGATACAAATCGATAAGAATGAATAAAGAAAATGGGAGCAGTTGATATTGTCTTTTGTTTATACACAGACACATTGTATTTACACGCCACTTAAAGGGAAAATGAAACAAAATTAGTTCCGCGTTTAACCCGTTAATGAGTGTTTCATTGGAGTGGCCCTATCAAGAGAGCAATGTCACGCGTTTTACTGATGTCTGTTCATAATACTACCATTACTACTTCCGCTGACTGCAGTGGATTAGGTATGCTACCATCGTCGTAGCTGTATCGTGTTCGATAAACGAAAGTTTCGTACCTCAAAGGCAACATTTTTGTTAGTTTTGAGGCGAGCAATACTTCTCCAAATTTTGCGACAGGACCTCAAACTCACTCTATGGATTAACGAGGGTAAAACGTTCAATCTTAATCGATGTAGTAGTTCGTGAAAAACGATCGATGTGTGACGAATAGAATTTTTTTCAGATCTATGCAGAATGCTCCAATACGTCCTAGTCAATTTCTTCGTGGTTTGTTCGCGTTTGACGAGCCACCTGTGGTCTGGCGTCATTTTGCTCAGTCAGAACACGTGTAGAGCCGAATCTTCTTCTATGACGTTGACGACAATCTTCTAATTGATGGACCATGGCCTGCTTAATCATCCGAAGCGAAGAAGTGTAAATTCGGCTTCAGCCTTGAAACGGTTCGAAGTTCTTAAGACTGTGAAGATTCGAGGAGAGCTCTTGAAAGTCTTGAGATAAATAACACATTATTTATCACAAACTTCATCTCTACCATATTTAATTTTCCTTCTACTATACAGGGTGCCCTGTAGCAAGTGGGATCCACGTCAGAGATGGATTCTACACAAGAAAACCTTGTCCTGTCCTCTTTAAATGAGACATTAATTGAGATCACATACGAATCTCCTTCTCTTTCACTCGTTACCCTTTTCTATGCTTGATTCTATTGTAAAACTGCTATCGAAAACTTTAACGCTCCCAAATTGATCGAACTCAAGATATTCAAGACTATCAAGAGTTCTAAGCTCTAAATCGGTTCGAATTCTTCGCCATACGTATAAATTCGAACCGATTCGAAGTGCTCCAAATCCCGTAGCTACCTAAGGGAGCAACTTAACGTGGGAATCACGTTGAAATATCGCCGGGAGACAGAGGAGGAACGGCACGACAATTTTCGTATCTACCCTGAAAGCGTGTTTCGGCGACACCCGAGGATGACTCCCGTCGGATATTTCAGTCCACTGTTAGCGCGGTGCAGCGCGCATTAATACGTATGTAAGCTGGTATCGTGTGGCTGTATATTCGCGTTCGTTTCGCTCGCTCGTTCGCTCGTGGCCGTGCCCGTCTATTATTAGTCGACAGTCATCGGAGTCGGCTCTAACGTGCGCCGCGAGCCACAACGCGGAAAAACCTGGAAGAAAATTCGACGAGAAAACGCCGATCCCGCGAGATTTTCGTGTGGCACGTGTCGCCGACACTCTGTTCCACGAGCGTCTTCCGACGGCTACTTCGCCGTACGAGTTGTCACTGCCACCCTCGCTGAACGGGGATTTCCAACCGATACATTCTCAAGGCCCTTGGAAACGATGATTCTCGCACGCTTTTCACTGTGAGTCGCACCCGTTGTTTCGTTAACTGCGTCTTCTGGCCTCTGCGACCCCTCTCTCGATCAAGGCCCCTTTGTTAGGAACACGTTACTAGCTACACAGGACCAGAAACGATCTTCTGATTAGTTTTAATTTAGTTTTCGCGGGATAGATCGTATTGCTAGTTCCTGGACAGAGATCGTAGATCTGTTTATTGTATTTACGA
This sequence comes from Colletes latitarsis, assembly GCF_051014445.1. Lineage (NCBI taxonomy): Eukaryota > Metazoa > Arthropoda > Insecta > Hymenoptera > Colletidae > Colletes > Colletes latitarsis. The sequence goes on along the minus strand of NC_135141.1, from coordinate 25,941,214 downwards.
TCTTTTTACCAGCTTGAATCGAGGGGTTGTTGTGTATCGGACGCTGAAGATTTCAGTGATTGATGCCAATTGGAGTTTTAACGCGAGGGCTGGTATTGTTATGATATAGAAGAGTACTGGTGTTGTTATGTTTGATAGAGAGTGGAGCTTCTTGTATTTACATTCCTTTTTGGAGTTTGAAGCGTCAGGTTTCTTAGGATTGAACTGGTCGCTGAAACACTCATTAATTGACTCAGATATAGTCTTCAAGGGAGGTTTATATTGATGTAATATTTCGTGGAAAGCGATCGACACGCAATGGTTCTGTTTCTTATATTTATGTTCCTTTTAAGAGTTTAGTTGCAAAGGGATCTGCATCTGAAATTAATAATTGTTTTGTAATCGTTCAGATGAGGGATGCTGTTCCGCATAAAGGAAGTAGTAACAATAACAACAATAATAATAACGTGACTACTCCAAAAGGCAAGCCCTCCTTGGAAATTTATCGACCGCCAGGTTTGTATGCTGTACTTTTCTCCCGCGTTATACGATTAAAAAGAGACAAAATATTGGGAACTAAACGTCTTTCAGGTGGAAGAACAGAAGGAACCACGGCGAACGTCACTAATCTGCGACTAAACGTACATGCCAAGGAGTTCACTATGAAGCAGAACGATTCGCATCCTTCTAAGTGAGTATAAACTACTTATGAAATAGTTTAGACTCGGTCGACGTATTGGGAACGCTTGGAGGAATGCCTAGAAAGCTAGTAGATATGAAATTCTTCTAAATTGGATTGATTTTGAGAAGACTTCTTCAAATGAGAGCACAGCCGTTTCTCCTGTTGCTATTGTTTGGCTTAATTAAGTTCTCGACTCTGTTATTTGAATCAATTGAGGTTTTTATTCGGTATTTCTTGCTTTTCTTGTATAAGAACAACGGCCGTAAAGTACCTCTACCCGAGAGTGTAGGGAGTGGAAAGTAATTTCGAAACCAGATTCATTTTTTAAGGCCCACACACAACGTCACTGTTACGGATTAGCATTCTCATCGGGTCGCGAAGTGAAAGACCGCGTGAAGGATTGGGTCGGTGTATTGCAACGAACCACTTCAATAAACTGTTGGTCCTTAGCGTTAAAAGACGTTACGCCTGGAATACAAACAAGCTTTGCACTAACGTAATAAGTTCTTGGCGTTTATGGACGTAATAAAAGAGAAAATAATCTTACATTCGTGATTCACCTTGCATCATAGCAATTGGTTTTTAATGAATTTGAATATTTTAATATATACGACGTGTATCATAACACGCGGGATTTATTTTGGTGGTGGATCGGGGATACAAAAATGTTTATAAATATTTATAAATATCTAGGAGGGCGCAAATGCCCTATTTACCCCACTATCGCCACGCCTTGGACTATAACTGTTTATATTATGATGTGCGATAACACTTTGTTTTCCTTAATGGAAGATTAACAGGTCAACCTTATGTCAATGCCTCGAGCAGTCAAGTGTATCGTTGGACGAAGTTCCATTAGATGTACGTCACATGTGGTTTGTGCACGATGATGCAGTGCCACATTTCAATCGAGTAATCAAAGAGTTCTTGAACGAATGCTTTTCTAACGAATAGGCAGAACCTGTTTTTATTTTTTATTTAATATCTGTGTAAGTACGGTCTACCGTAAACGGAATGTGATGTGTTACAATGTCATGAATACACTCATTAGTGTATTACAGTGTCGTCTATAAGCTCGGATCATTGAATGTGAAGGGTAGTCGGAGAAAGTGGTGTCCTTTCAAGCCTTTCCTGTTCCTCAGTGGTGTGTAAGTGATTTGCCGCGAAACTGTTCTGTAAACGCTGTTGATATTTTGTGCCGAGTCTAGCAATTTCCTGCTACTCGTCGAATACTTGTTATATTATGTAGAAAAATAGAAAAAAAATTTTTTTCCCGTAAGTCTGTTTTTATCTTTACTTAAAATGGAAGTGTAGCCTGCTCCAATAGAATTACTCTGTACGCTTATGTTTTCGACGAGCTTATTTGATTGCAGGTCCCGGACGAATGCTTCAGAGCGATCTCCGTATTACTTGCAACACAGCAAATCGAGCGGCAACGTGCACCGGTATCTGTACGCCCAGCAACAGCAACAGATACAACACACCCTTCAGCAGCAACATCACCAAACGTCTCGTCACTCTCAAAGCGGACATCATTCGACGGTTTCGGCGCTGCGACAGGGACATCCGCTTGATACTTCCGCGTCGAGTGGCAATATTTCGCATGTAAGCGTTGATTTGCAAAAATTCTTTGACCTTAGATGAACCCTTTCTCTGATCGAGTGTTAAATGTTTTGTGAAATAGGGTTCGGGCAGGGTCCATTTCAACATGGATCAGAACGAAGTCAAACCGAACGCAGCGAAACCTGGCAGGCTCACCAAATCGTTATCCTTCGTTTCCACTTATAGTCTGAAGCGATCGAAGAGCCTAAATGCAGCTGACGTGTTGGCTGCGAAGGCGGTGAACATCTCAGACGCGTCCGAACTGGGAAAATTCCCATCAGCGATTCAGGATACGCTATTGAGAGCTATCGAAGGTACGAAGAACTCTCAAAACCAGATATTTTGTATTTGAAAATTTCATCGTATGTAAATGCGACGTTTAAGTAGAATATTCATTGATTGTAATTTTTTCTTCGTAGATCCAAATTTATTGAATGCGAGGGCCTTGATGGAACTGGTGAGACATATCTTGGAGAGGGTCGTCGAAAACCGTAAATACGCTGAACCGGCAGCAAAAATATGCATCACTATTATAGAGGTAAGTATTTGTGAAATCAGTGTAATGAACAAAAGTTGCCTAACTTTGTGCCTAAGTGAGGAAGTCACAGAACACATGTTGCTAAAAACAAGTCTCCTAGATAAACAAGGTACGTTAGGATAACGGCATAGTTCCATAATGGAGACAATGGCTCCTTTCCGCGCAGCGTAATGTCTCTCCTAGTTTTTGTTAAAGATCAAGCAAAATCTAGAATCTAATTGTTGCGAAATGATTGATGCAGAAAGAAGCTAAGGAAACCTTCTTGGAATCCTTGTTGAACACGTGTCAGCAATGGTACCAGGATCGCGTCAAGATACTCTACGATGGGACCAGTTATCATCGTTACTCGGCCTTCATGACATTTCTGAACGAGATGTACTGTCAGGTAGGACGCGTTCATCCGGATGTGGTTTTTGCCTGTTACACAGACGTTGAGTTTAATAACGCAATCGATCATTAGGTTCCGCAGCGCTAACTGCTTCTCGCAGGCTGTTGAATTTTTTGCTCGAACGAGGTTTGAAACGAACGACGGATCCGTCTTCATACATATGCATGATTGTGGTTACAGTTAAAGCGGAGGCAGCTCCAGTTGAAGACACAACAGGAGGGCGTTCCTCCCGGACGCGTTCTCCTCACGTTGCTATGGAAGTGTTGTCAGGACTGCTTACAGCCTCCGGTTGTAAATTCTTTGGCCGAGGTGAGTTGAGTCTCGCACCCGTGAAATTGGAATACTTCCAAGCGTGAAAGGTGTTTTGACCGCTTAAAAAGAATTCAAGGAATCAAGCTTAACGTCGTTTCGAGGAAAGTTACACCTTCGTTCTATATGGAGGTGGATTTGATGTTGTATTTTGTTTCAATCTCTATTATTCTATTCTTTTATACTAGTATTTTTGAAATTAAGAGACGCGATCCTCAGGAGGTGGAGGAATGAAAAATGTGGTTAGCCATTATCATTCTACTAAATGCAGTACCGATGTTTGTTTCCCGTGTTATAGACCGACTGTCTCTTCTTCATCCTGACGTGCATCGGCAAGGATCTAGACACCGAATTGCCTGCCCAGTTGCAGCAGTTGCTCGGAAGCTTGAGGGACGCATTCCTTGCGGAGGATACGATTCTACCGTCAGTCAGGAAGACACTCCTCCAACTGATTGAACTTCACGCCGCCCATTGGCAGCTTCCAGCGCCTGCGGTCGTCTACTACTACCCAGGATCGACCTCGAAATGATTCGCCACCCTTTCGGTTCCTCCGTCCATTCGTCGGTTCTGTGCGCGTGCGTGTCTGGTACGTGTGGAACTTAAGTGAGTGTAAGCTAATTAACAGGATTCTTTGTTCTTGAATGCGCTGAGCGCGGATCATGCGAATAAAAATGAAACGATCGCCGTCAGCAACAACTGCGGGCAAAAGGAGTTGCTCGAAGGTGACTGATAGCCCGAAGCTACTTTGCTTTGCATGGTAGTCATGTGTCATTTGCATTCTCTCGTGAATATCTAACTGAACCGTGACCGATAGATTCAGATCCATTATACAGAATACAATTTCATAATTCTCTCTTTTTAACGGCACTGTTAGAGACGAGAGACATTTTATTCGATTAATAGATTTCGAATAAAAACGACGTACAGCTGATTGAAAGTTTTGATCGTCTTGGGGTTATTGAAAGTCGATGAGTGTAAGTTTCGAATGTTGAGTTAATGAATGTTTAATATATTAAGTACACGTGTAATCATATGTACTTTTATTAATTTTGTTCTTGCAATTTCATTGACATGAATTTCGAAGAAAATCTGAGAAGGTTATCATAAATTATTTTAAATATACGAAGTTGTGTATCGATCAAGTGCTTTTACACTAAAATTTTTTTAAAGTTAAAATAGTGGATGTCGGTGAATAAATAAATTTAACTATTGACATTCAAATCGGGCTTCTGGTCGAATTCCTGCTACAAACTGGCCGAAGATACTTAATGCTCTGTAGTTTGCTTATGCTCGCATGTAATGTCTGGCCAAACACTATTAATGTCTCAAAGTTTGTTTATGCTCAGGTATGATTGGGTACTTGTTAACATGCTACGGTTCATTTACACCCACGTATTTCTACAATCTGAGCCTAATTTACGCGATTATATGGCGGTAATAAACAGAAATATCGCATAGACCTAACGAAAGCGTCTTCGTTTCGTTCGCATGATCTCACGTTTGCTAATGCCGCTGATCAAACGAGTCTCTGAATCACAATAAAATGCCCTCGAAATCGCAATGAGAAGCCTTTTCGTTAAACCTTTATCCGATCGATGGTTTAACGATGCGTCAGCGTGCGAAACACGAGCAACCGTGATCTCGTTGTTACCGCGAAGAATGGTTCTTCATCGTCATCGTACGATTGTATAAAACAAAAAAATGATTTACTAGCGATCGATGATGCGCCACTTTGTAAAGAATGGTGCAAGGCTCTCGGCCGATCCTGAATCCGCTTCGTCCCTGTTATGCGTAATACGTGATTCCCAGTATTGCTCAAGGGACACAACGTTCACGCCAAATTCAAGGCGCAATATCGCAAGCAGAACTTCTCTGTGGCGTGAATAGTCATGGATTAGCTGTATCACAAAATAGATCAAGCCGGGTCATTTGTCTCAGATCTCCGAGACTTTAAATTGACACAGTAAATATAGTTAAAACTAAATAATATAATTAACTTTTGTTTTTGTCTACTTGTTACTGTGAACGTTTATGTACAATCTATAGTAATGTATATATAAGTATATTTAATACTATGGAAAATATTGTTACATTTGATTCCATATTTCAACCGTGCGAATACTTTTGTCTCCCACTGTATATGCTCGCTACTTGGTTCATGATTTGGTAATACCGATAGTTTTGTTACAGAGATCAATATTGCTGCGTTTTGGTCTAGATCTGCCAGTTGGACTAATCGGTAAGGCTTATCTGGCACATGCCGTGTTAGTGACGCAATGTTAAATTAATTATATACTAATGAACTATCTAGTAATTGGAGGAGAATGTTTAACCAATGATTAATAGCGTCACGCCTAAGGCAGGATCTGCTAAGTAAGCCTTACTGATGAGTCCGATTAAACTCCTTGTTAAGTCAACTGGCCGGCTGAGGAGTTTCAGGGGTAAACATACCGTGCTTTTACCGCGTGCCCCGCCCACTGTTTATTTAAGGAAAGAGAGCACAAACTAGCAGGCATTCCGTCTCTTTCGAAATAGAGGATAGACTATAAGAAGAGTGTCAGAGATTTGGAGACCAATTCTCATAAGTGTAAACGCGTCACAGACTGTAGCCACAGACTACCGCGATATTGACAGAGTGGGGGGAAAGAGGACGGATTTCATCGGCGGGGAAGTGTCCTTGGCCGAATAGCTAACTTTACAACGACTTTAGCAGATCCGGGATGAAACGCAGAAATATTATATTATATATTCAAAAATTTTGCTTAAATAATTAATTTAAGGGTTTGAGAGAAACAAATGTATTTGTGACTAATATAGAGTATTCTTCGTTTACAATTCTTAAGCCTCTTTCGTTAACTATTAAATATTTTATGAATCGATTATTTAAGCAAAATTAATGAAACTATATTGTACAGATGAGGTCCAAGTAACGAGACTCGAGTTCCTTGAGCGTCGGTGGAATCACGCGTTAACATCCACTCGGGATGTTCGTGGCCCGTCGATTCGGGAATTCCGCAAGGTTCGCGGTTTCGAATTAGAAATTATTTCGTTAGTAAGTCAATAGGTTAAGAAATCGGGACATTCGGAACCGGTTTGTTGTTTGTCTTGGCCGCCGAATTATCGCGAACGCCTCTGGGCGAAGAATACACTTCGAGAGTGTTCACCTTTCGACGCGGATTGCAGGTTCACGGTTAAAGGCATACATCGACGATTGTACGCCGTGTGTAACAGAATGACGAGTGACTGAAAGAGCATTTGTAGAAAGCATGTCGAAGGATCGAAGAACACGAAAGGTTGAGAACCTCGGTAGAGTCTACCTCGAATTTTCCACGGTTTTTTCCGTAAACGCAACGGTACGAAGTATCGAGATAAAATAAAAAAAAGAACAATAACAAAATAAAGATAAAACCGAATCGAATAAGAGCACGAGTGATTACTTCTCGAACGACGAACGCTGAAAGAGTAACGACCCTTACGTGGAACGAACCGAACACTTGCGACGATCTGTATGCACCGTCGTTTTCTTTATGAATGCGTGAAGTAAGCGACGGACGAAGTCGAGTTATCCTCGTTGTACCTTCCGGCGTGGCCTGGGTGCGTTGAACTCGAACCCGAGGATATTACCTCCTTGAATGTCTTCCGTGCGATATTCGAGCGAAGTAGTAGCGGATGTGAATGAACTCGAATTAAAAATACAGGTGCAAGAATTTTGTTTTAACTTGTTCTTTTCAATCGTTCGCCTCCCCGATGTCGGTTACAAGTTAACGTTGGATTTGATTTCAGGTGGAATTGGAGACCAGCGGTTCTCGCCGCGCGATTCGAGAACTGTTGGCAAATTCCCGGTGATTCACACAGTAGAAAAGATGAAGTGGCTTCTGGAAGGGAACGAACGCGTAGAAAAACGCGACAGATACTCTTAATAAGGAATATGCTCGTGTGATCTCGAAATGCAATCGCCTTTGCTGATTCGTGCCAAGGGCGATAAAAATCGCCCGACAGCCGCTATCTCTATCTTTCCCTCTTTGAGGTTGACTCACGGTAGCACGTTTTCTTGGTGAACGTCCGCGCCTTAACGCTTCGCCGTCGACGCTGTTAAATTTTTGGAATTCCCCCGCAGTGTTTTTAAAATTGTCGCGCGGCGGGACGGATTCCTAAACAATATTTATACCATGAACTATGTTCAGAATAATCCGCTTGGAAGATTTAAAAATTATCTATCGGATACTGTGTGTCGCAACATCTTAAAACCGCATAAAATGAGCTGTCGTTTCTTTCCGTTACGCGTTTTTTGCTAGCAGTGTCAAGAATTGATGACAGACCTGTTCCCAGACTGTATTTTGTTAGGAGTAGTATCGTTAATAATGGTAAAACTCTCCAGTATTGATGACTCGTCAGCTAACGATGTAATTACCTTACACTGTTCCTTCCGGTTCCAGACAAACTGCGCAGAATAAGACGCGTTTCCTGTTCATCGACGATTCATCATCTTCGCGTTTCGTCAGTTTAGCAACAGATACGAGACAAGGAAACTTTCCAGCCGGACCACAGCGATTTCGAAACGTCAGCGTGAGTCATTTGCCTTGCATCGGTCAAGGGTTAATGCATTAAAAAATAAAAAACACCCGATTGCGTACCGTGCAACGTTTCAACAACTGACCTATCTCTCTCGCCAAGGTAGACAGGCTTCTTTCTAATCCCACACAATCGGGCAAAATCGAACAATCAGGCCCTCGTTCGTGCTACTTTAAAAAATGTGATCGACGCGTAAACGCAGAGTATGCGTCTGTGGTACGAACAAAAAACAACGAGTAGGAAACCTAAGGTTTACTTCTAATGTATCTAATGGCATTTAGTTAAACCTTAACTACGGTCGTGCGGTCCCACAGACAGCACTGTAATTTCTTTTTCACCCAACCTTGGAATTATTTAACTTTAACAAGCTGTACTTTCCAGTACCTTCCTAAACCCCAGCCGACTTTTTGTACGCAGTGTATGCATTCGTTGTAACGATGTTTTCTTTGTGATTTTCATATGTGTCAGACCTTGGACACGGAGCGCACCTTGGATTAAATATTTTTTTACTTTCCATCGTAAATTATTTAAATATTGTAGTAAATAACTACGAAAATGTGTACATATATGTTTCCAGCATATACTGATATCAAACGCATTGGTTCACGGCCTTCTGAAACGCGTGAAAAGTGAGTGGAAGTAAGGTCAGTTTCTACACTACGCGTTTCTTTTCTCCGGTATATTTATTAACAAATCTATTATAAATATCACGCGATCAATTAATTACACCTAAAAGTGCCTTGAGACAATTTATTTTTCGTTGCAGGTTACCTGGAATGACCTTGAACGACCTTCAATTATAAGTCATCGTACTCGTCATTCCATTTGAGAAAAAAAACAGGTTTGATCTTTGTATCATCTCTACGCCTACACTCATAAGAAACTCGGCAACTTTAGTCTGTCTATTCTTTTCTCTTACCATTGTTATTCAAAATATGATGTTCTAATAGAAATTCCGTCCGTTGCAGGTAAGAATATCGTCTCTGCTACCGATCCCAGCGTGGTTCGCGACGAACGGTTTTCCCAACCGAACGGTGACAGCGGAACGTGCGAATTATACTCATGTTCGGAATATTGATAAATCCGACTGTTCGAATTTTGACCACGTTTCAGGAAATCGGTCCCACCAGTGGCCCGTCGGGCCCCCGGCGAACGCGGAACGTTCGGGATACGTGGCATTCCGCAGTAGACGCCGCCGCCAGGATGTTCTCCAGGCGGTGTCCGTAGGAGACGTCCGGGGTCGACCTTGAAACCACCAGGTCGGAGAACCGAGAGAGGTTTCGCCTTGGGTAATCGGTGCCGCGGACTCGAAAACTAGGCCTGCGCCTGCGGTGACGTCGCCGCGGTGCGTCGCGATGTACAACCGCGAACGTGGAGGGGAAAAAGGGGGGCTGACGAGAGTACAGAAGGAGTGGCGGGCGACGAGGGAAGGGGGTGGTGGTGTGCGTTCGCGGTAACGAAACAAATAGGCCGGCGACTTTCACCGCGTAGCCGTTCTCGGCTACGACACAGCCGACAAGCGCGCTCGCTCTTGGCCAGCGATGGGACCAATCCAATGGCACACTCATTAATACCGATACGTATCAATTCCAAAGAATTATGTTCAGGGTACGAAACGCTGTATCGAAATGACTGATCGCTGGCATTTGTAAGATGTGCTCGTTAACGTTTCCTGTGATATTGATACGAAACATTAATTTAGGGTAGTTTGTAAAACAGCCTCGTTCGCTGAACGTTGTACTTTTACCTTGCTTCTACATACAGGGTGTCCTGCATTTTTTCCAGTCCACAAGAAGTCCACGAATGTTTCGTTTACCCCCTGACGACATGGTATAATTAGTCATCTAGACAATAACTCAAACGAAACCGTTTCATTCATATAATTCATCCGGACGATTAATATTCGTTAGTCGTAGCGTTCGTTTGTAACGAATGAAAGCTTATTAAGACTAACGCGAAGACCGGTGAGACATTACATCGCAAGAACGTCGCTTTCCCCCCTGATAGAGATTGTGAAGAGGTAACGTATTTGGTATAATTGATACGTATTGACGTGACAGTTAAGTGTCTTGATAAGTCTTTAAAATTATCGATACAATGTGAGGTTTATTGGACTTTTGCCCAACAGACTTGATCCATTGTCTTTCTCGCGAAGGAGGCCAGTTAAAAAGATCATCGATCACACCCAAGGATAGACCTCAAATAACTCTTTGCGCGTATGGGCCGCTTAAGGCAAAGTACATATTATCGACTTTTTGTCGCGTGACAGTAAGAAGTACGAGGGTAGATTGATAACTGTACTATCCTACAGCGCCATTTTGCGAGTAATAGGGACATAAACAAATTTTTAATCTGCAAACTCTTAGTTTCCTGTGTGGCATCGTTGTATAACAGTATCATTTATTATGAGTTGAACTTTTGAGTTGCGTTTCTTCACGAAGGGAACAAAAAAGTGGAGACAGTATTTCATAGGATTAGAGTTCTTAATCATCAATCAACCCTCTTTTCTTATAATTGAATCTGGACAAATGTCACGTGGAGAAGTTTGGGTAAAATCACTATCCCCTTGATGTATTATTATTTTATTACATTAGCTGCTTCTTTATCTGCTGTAACATACGCCTTTCTTCTATATTCCTCGTTGAATAGGGAACTATTCAAATGGGCCTTTAATTACACAGGTGCCTGTCACTAGAAGTGATGGTCGCTCAAGCTGAAGAAATATAAACAGTGGTGGGGCGACTCCATTGTAAGTATTTCTAACGCAGATTGATGCAAGGTGCTAGGTGGTACTATACTTGCTCCTTGACTCGAGAAAATAATGTACAGAAAACGAAAGACCTTCGCTGGGTAGGCGAAACACTTGCATCGGGCCCTATTACGTTGAATAATATCAGCTGTTGACCGATGTACTGTATCATAATTCATATCGCGCAGTGAATCTGAATTCTAGACCCAAGATCCGGGGATGATATCAGGTATATAACGTACGTATTAAATTACGTTATTAATATAAAAAGTAAGTACTATGAACTTTTCCAATAAGAGCAAACTTTGAATCCTCGTGTTAATATTGAATAAAAATTGTTTCAGTTTGTATCGCTGGTAAACTGTTCCGTTCGATGGCTCGTTGTCAATATAGAGAGTAAGTACTATGAGCCTTTTCAATAAGAGCAAACTTTGAATCGTATTGATATCGAATAAAAATTGTTTCAGTTTTGATCGCTGGTGACCGTTGCGTTCGATGGCTCGCCGCGAGAGAATGAATTTCTGACATCAATGGGTCGATGGTGTCCGAATACGTCTCGGTCCCATCGCTACTCTTGGCCCAATCCGCACAGCGTTACGGGGTACCCTCGCTCGCCGTTCTCGTCGTCCTCGAGTGGGTGGGGGGAATCCTGGTCTCGGGAACGGAGACACGAGGCATACGCGGAGCGAACGGGGCCCCCGATTCTTTTTCACTCGGCCGCGTCGTGCACGTGTGTCGTCCCTCGCGAGCCGACGACCGAAGAAGCCCGTCGTTCGCGGAGTGGTGCTGTCCCGAGAGTCTCTCGTAGTTCTCCTTCTCCCCTTGGCGAATTCGCTGGTGTCGTTTCACCTTGCACGCCTCCGTGACCGTTCCTCGCCTACCGTGTCTGTTCCTCCGTCGTCGCGCCACGCCGTTCCCCGTCCAGTCGACGTTGTTCCGCGCGGACGGACAGGATGCGTTCACGCGGTCGCTGTTGAGTCGGACGTGCACGCGAGCCCCGCGACGAACCAGGGTGTGTGTGGGTCGGCGTACGTAGCTACCTAAAGGAAAGAAATGCACGGGCTGGTGGTGTTATCGCGACGATGATGCGACGACGACCACCGCCAGGACGTGACCTGCCGCGGCTCTGCGCGTTCATCTGGCTACTTTGGTGTGTCTTGCCTGCTGGGACCGGTACGCGTTGTTACTTACCAACAAGCAGATTACCTAGACGCCGATCGGACTAACCGCCTGGCGTGGCCAGCACGGCCGATCCGATCGTACGCGACGAAAGTGTAACGAAAGTGAAAATATGGAACGATCGCGTTCCGCCGCGCGAACTTCAATTTCCTTTTGGTGTCTTACATTCGGTTCGTCCTCGTCTCCGGGGCCCGTGTGGGCCTGAAAGTATGCTGGAGAGGGAATGCACCCGGATGGAATTCGGATTCGGTGGTCAGAACCATTATAGGGACAACAAGAATTCCGTGATGACTGTGAGAACAAAAATACTCTGAACGTGCGAATCTATTTATCGTCACGTTTCATTCTATATGGCGAAGGTCTTCTGCAGGAATCAAATTAAACTAGTATTATAGTTTTATCTATTGTCGCTTCTGATAGTTGTCTATTGATAAAACGTTTGATTCGATTTTTAAAGAAGCCCCTCACCGTGGATTGAAACATCATAATAAATAAATCTGCGTTCAAAGTATGGCTTTTACAACCATTAGAGAGATTTTATTTAATTATAATAAGACGTTTTTAGTGATCAGAAATTTTGAAAACGGTTATTTTGTTATCGGTGTCATTGCTATCCGTAAAACCATAATTTATGGACGAAAGGACTGATTTCTCTTCGTGAACATCGCTCGGGAGCATTCCTTGTCGCATTGACCGCTGCACGAATTTTGGTAAGGAGTCCTTTGGCGCCACATATATTTTCTACTTAAATTTCGTAAAATAATTAAACAGAGTATAGTCCTTCTATTTGTTCGTGTATACCTGATGAATTTGGTAGTAAATTTGCATATTGTACGGTTATATCGAGCAAACAATTAGGTATAAAAGTCCCAAGTTAATAATAATTAGATAGAGCTTGACAATTGGAACATTATCAATATGTTAGAACAAATTGAAGAAAAGTAAACAGGAAAATAGGCTGAGTCAAGAACCTTGTGAATAAAGCAGCTGAAACGAAGAATCTAGCTCTACCACATATTTTGCTAGCAAATATGTTGTGTTAGACAAGCATTAGAATAATATTTGCAAGCACAAGTACTACGGTATTTATAGTATAAATAACAAGCAGCGTAAGAAGAAGGAAGAGACGAATAGTGGATAGAGTGTACAAGAAAAAGATAGGCCGGAGAAAAGACAGGTGCCCATCAACCACGTCATAAAAATCAAACAAGGAAACCATTGAGGATTGAGAAAGTATGAGTTTAGAGTGGGTTGAAAATACACAAGAAGGACGTAAAAGATGTAAATGAGATGCGCCGGGACCAGGCACAGCGGCGGCAGTATGTAATCAAAACACCCGAAATGAGTCGAACGAGATTACGATTTTTAAGGACAAGTTGTATGGTGAAGAAAATTTAATGAAAATACTAAAAGAAAGTTCGTTTGAACGAGAGAAGGAAAGCTGACAATGGGCACAGATGATTTAGGATTTAGATGCAATCCGTGCGAATTGCGCTAATGCGAATCCGTATGTGGGTCGCCTTTTGTCTCATAGCACATTCAGTGTAACGTAGGTTCAGCAATTTAATGAATTATAAAACAGAATAGGAAAAATCGAAATTAAGATAATGCACAGTAATTGTACTCTTCCAAATTATACGGATTAGAACGATTTCTGATGCTCGATAGCTGATAGTATGGCTCGATAGAATCAAAGAATATACAAATTACCAACTGAACTTTATAAAGCATCAAATTCAATGTAGAATTCTGAATTCATACACAAACATTAGTTAGGAATGTGATAATTAATGCTAGTGGCGCCCTGGATCCACATAAGTGCATATTTAATCGAATATTTATAGCGGTCAGTGTGTCAGGGGGAGATTCCCAATAAGAGCGTTAAAAAAATCGAGTTTGTTATTGGACTTTCTGTATCCTTGAAAATATGTGAATTTTATACTTCTTTATTGGAGAAACAAGTTCAAGTTTGTCTTAAGATGGTATTCTATTGTTAACTTCTCGATTCTTTCGATTCAAAGAAGTATTTGTTAAATCTATCGTTAATGTCTGATAGCTGTCTTCTTAGCGAGAATTCCCTTTTAAAGTTCATTGCAGTAGGTCAGAACGCGGCCAGAGCGTTTGCAGGTGGATTTTTGTTCGACGATAACGTCGAGCTGCCGTTGTAGAGCCCGCACTGTTGCTAGATGCATGTTGCAATGCACCTACACGACGAACGGTGTACATGTTCGCGCGATAGGTGCAGTGGGTATGGCTCCGAGGATGGTATGTCCCGAGGAGCTCGCTGGCTGCCCGAGAAAGTCGAGACTTGAACGAAAATCGAATTTTGAAGCAAACTGGTTCCGAAGAGAACGAGATCACGAAAGGATATCTGTTTGAAAGTTCTGAACACGGGATCCTCGTTAAGAGATGGCTCTTCTGTTTTCTAGTTCGTTATCCAGCGTGTTCGTTCTCGGTGTTACCGCGATAGCTTCGTAGCTGCGTGATGTAGGATCTCGAACCGCTGCGTGGCACAGGAATTTGCGTTGCATTCTTGTCGCTCTACTCGCCTTTAATCGTTTAACGTTCACTTTTGTCCGAAGTTGATGTTCAGGAATAACGAAAAACGCTGTACAGGTTTCGCGCTTGTAATTAGCCCTTAAGCAGATCTTATTCGTTTTATTGGAAACCTAATTCTAAGCTTTTGTATCTTAAACTCTGGGTAATAACGGTGAACGAGAAGTAACCGAAGCTTTGGTCCGATCGAATAATGGCATAAAATTTACGAAAGCAGGAATGCCTGGGGCGCTTGTAGTTTTTTTTACCCAAGCACTTTGGGCGGCATATTTTTTAAGATACGTATCCTCTTGAATAATGTAGAATCGAATATGCAAAATTTGAAATAGCCATTATCCATAGTGTTCGGGTAAGAAACATATAAAGAAATGACTTTTTTTAGCGTTCAGTGAGTGGAAGACAGTCGTGATAGGAATATGAAAAATTGTAAATATAACAGTACTATATTTAGCTAGAATCTTCATGTTTGTTGTTGATCGAATAGTCTTTACAAGCTTCGGTGAACGTTTCCATCTTGCTAGTGTTTCCAAGGCAGGCTGACAGTTTATGGCTCTTGCATTTTTCAGTAGACAGTTTAATCAGACGTATTAAATTTAGCGTAACAAGTAGTCGCGATAGTGTCTCTACAACTAGCTTCTATTTCGCGATAAACGAACCGTCAATCGCAAATCAGAAATCGATAGCCGGATCTCTTCGGGTATCTCGGTTACAATCGCCAGTGTACTTACTAATTTATGTGCATGGAAAATCTCACGAGGAGTTATCATTGTCCACGGCACGGCAAATCTTAACGGTATATCTAAGTTGCAAACCGATAGATCGATTAATTTGAGGAAAAATTCTTTCGGAAAAAAAATAAAACAAAATTGAGTTTAACATTTCTATTAAAAATTCCTACTCAACGTGGACAATTGTGGCTTTAGAAGAGCCTAGGAGAGGAGAGAGGGAAGGTGGTTGATTAAAGATTTTCACCTAATTAGCGGCTGGAAACGAGGACGATCCTTGAACCCTTACGTCGTCGTTTACTTTCGATTTTAGAAAAGCGTCTTCGATCGATTGGCATTCCTCGGTTGGAAATCGCGCTTTCTTGCGAATAAGACGTTCCAGATTTAAATGGACACTTCTTGTCTCTTTCAGGAGTGCTTCACAGCTATGCGGATAAACAGAGGTACGATGGATGGTACAACAATCTGGCTCATCCGGATTGGGGATCGATCGGCAAGTACTCCTGTCTACTTATGCCACCGTCGCGACGTCACAGCAAGAAAAAGCTTCAATTCGCAGTGTCGGGCACTTTTGGAATACCATTTCAAATAACGCGTTACTTTATTCCATGGTTATTCCATTTCTAAAACACAATCGCGTTATATTAACTCATGAAATACCTTTGACAATAATTCTCTATTAGAAATAATGACATAAGAAAATAACCGCACGCGTTTCAAATTCTTTCTGCACGTGTAATTACGCTCTATGTCATTGAAATGTTCGAATAACGATAAATCAAAGAAAAAAAAATTAGTACGACTGTACTTCGTTGATACTTGTAATTTCAAATATGTGGTAACGATTTATATGAATCGCAATTGTTTTTATTTCGATTGAGATTAATCTAAATCTTCTATGGATAGGTACATACTTGGTGCTCAAAATATTCAAATACAATTGAAATAGTTGCGTAATCCTAATTGGAACGATTACGGTTTACTACGAGCTGCGAATATATTTTTGTTGGCATTGCGATGCAACTGAATTTACCTTCATGCACAGACCAACACGCGCGCGATGAGTGAAAGGGTGAAAAAAGTCTGGATTTTGTTTCAATGCGAGCGCGCAAAACGGGCAACAAAAACATGCGAGCGTAAAAGACATAATCAGTCCGTCCGACAGAAGTGTTATGGTTCTTTAAACATGAAAATTGTATGTTTTCAATTCTACTAACATGGACGAGCAGGCGTAACGTAAATGACAACACTAATGACAAGTTAAAATAATGATACATCGAAAAACTGATGGAAAGATACACTGTCGTACAAATTGTGTGCAATCAGCTACTTTTATTGTGGTCAAATAGACGAAATTACATATCGTATCTGCTGGGGAGCTTTTATTACACTCTTATGCTACAATCGTCAACATTGACCTTGTTTAACGTAAAATTGTTCATTCTAACGAATATTTAAAGTATACAGTGTCACAATTATTTTGTAATTTCTAACAAATATTTGAGAAATGATCGACTGACTCGTACATTTTGTCTTGACTACTCCAAACGAGTATTTCTCTAATCGTAGTCACTATAAATTTATGATGACTTTTAATAAGATAGGACAACGTTGACGTGTCTTCGTTCCTTCAAATGTTTTAATGATTAACATGGCTCTCACCTCCGTAGACAGCAGGCTGATACGAAAGATGCCAGCAGCGTATTCCGATGGAGTTTACATGTTGGCAGGCCAGGATAGACCCTCCCCGAGGAAGCTCAGTCAACTGTTCATGCAGGGCGATGACGGTTTGCCATCGGTAATGAACAGAACAGCGTTATTCGCCTTCTTCGGTAAGCATAATCTATGATGTTCCAACTCCTTGTCGTACGCTTGACCCTTTGCACTCTAAGACTATTTTTTAATATAGGCGATTAGCGATAGTTCATAAGATGCCAAGCAGAAATAAATAGGATTGAAGATTGGAGCGTATCCAACTTGGCGGCTCTTGGACAGATGCCTTTGAAATTAAATCGTTCGTTATCAAAGTCATCGAGGAGAATAAAAGAGACGCTCGGACGAAGTAACTAAGGCTCAGAAGAATTCTAATGCTCGCGTTTAGGCGCCTGATAAAATCTCTAATGCTCGTAACAGGTTTAATATTGGCATCGATGGTTCGCTCGAACGCGTGCTTGTTACTTTCTCTGTTGCATTTAATCTCGCTATTATCGGTAATTTATGGACAATGGAATTCGCTTCTCGTTAGGCCAAAAGAGGCCGTTCAAATGCTCTATAGCGGTGTCGAACGATTCGATCGAATCGGTATCTGTCCGTGGAACGTCTCGCTTTATTAGCATACCGGCGATGGAATGAAAACCCACGATGCCTCGTTCAACGGGCGCGCTCGAAGATAAAGATATCGCATGCGAGAACACGAGCTCGTTTCCGTCTTTGCACGCGCGTGCATTCCCAAGGAAAGATCGCGCGGCTCGTGCACCAGGATATCGATTTATCCGGGAACGGTATTCGTCATTCACGAATATCAGATAATCGTGCAACCGCCAGACGGAATGGTCGCCGACTGGAGGCGTACTCGAATATCCGTATCGCGTTGTTGCGCAAAACGCTAGGTTGTCCGGGATAGAAACGTGATCCGTTAAGTGCACGGGACTTTTTCATCCACTTTTCACCCGTGAAACGTTCCGTGCTACGCCTGGATTTTAACCGTAGACCGATAGCAACCGTCCTCTTACAAATCTGTACGAAACAAGTCGCCCACAAAATGCTGTCCAGACTAGGATAATTAATTGTACGATCCAAACGGAATTTTTTTAAGAAACACGAGGCTCTCGCATGCGTTATCCCTTGTATCGGGTTGAATTTTGGGCGCGAAGGATTAAGCCTACGATGCAAAATTCCCACACTGGTATAATAAGAACGAGCGACCCCCTAATTATTTGGAACGGCGTGAACGGTTCTTGGTTGCACGCTTTCCTGTGGAAACCTCGCGGGCATGTCGAAACCTCGAAGCTTGGTGCGTACGTGGAGAGGAAAGCGTGTCCTCGAAAAAGAAAGTAAAAACTGGGACGGTCGCCTAAATTCCATTCCGCGTAAGACATCTGCATCGAATCGAGGAAGCGACGATCGACGGGAAAAGTCGTTCGGGAACCGGTCGCATCGCGTGCCTTCTTCCTCGCCGAATGACCGCCTTCATCGACTGGGGATCCGTTTCAGGGCAACTGGTCACGTCAGAGATAATCATGGCCAGCGAGAGTGGCTGCCCCATAGAGTACCATCGGATCGACGTAGACAAATGCGACCCGGTTTTCGACAAGGAGTGCCAAGGTAACAAGTACATTCCCTTCCGACGGGCGGATTACGATCGTCGAACCGGACGCAGCCCAAATAGCCCCCGTGAACAGGTAATTCCTTGCTTTCCCCGTGTGGATTTTTTCTGCTAACCACATGAGACTGGCAGGGTAGGGTACAAACTATTACACAATTTTCTACCATAGTTATGGCAGTCGTAGACTGAAAGAGAGTTAAGCTCTGGACGAACGTTTCTTATAAATATTTTCATATGAAACATCTTGTAAAGCACATGGTAATAAGTAACACATCACTCTAGTTACAGTATACAGGGTGTTTGACCACCCCTGGGAAAAATTTTAATGGGAGATTCTAGAGGCCAAAATAAGATGAAAATCAAGAATATCAATTCCTTGACTGAAGCTTCCTTCGCGTTTTCGAGAAAAAAATTCATTACAGGCGGAACTTTAAATGTTAATAATTTCTTAACGAAGCCTCCATCAAGAAATTGGTATTCTTAATTTTCGTCTTATTTTGGCCTCTGGAATCTTCCATTAAAATTTTTCCCATGGATGGCCGAACACCCTGTATATTTCAGCTAGATTTTTTTTTTATTAAGATCAAGTTGATCCAAACCTGCCAGTTGTGTAACACCGCTGTTTAAAATGATGAAAGTAACGATAAGACTTGCTCGCTTGTTAATTGACCCAGTATTTTTTAGATTCTTGTAGATCTTCCAGCGGGTCCTTATCGATGGCCTCTAAATTTATATGCTGCGTAGAATAATTAAAGCGTAAAAATTACGTATTACAGAACACGGACGGACGTGAGTCAAAAATGGCCGACTATTAATATTTTCTTTCTTCTGAGCGATCCAGACATCTAGTCTTGTTCATTCTCATAATTATTCTGCGCTCCGTATTTCACCCAGTTAAGGGTTACTAGCACATTTCCCATATTCACAACTTTAATACTAATTATTATAATCTGACTCACTCATCTATTTCTAGAAACCAAACGTGATTAATTCATTTTAACAACCAGTCCGTCGAACTAACTGATGACTAACGATCCAGCTAGAAATGGGATAAGTAAATATCATTATTGACGCTGATGAAAACTAACGGAAATTAAGAGCTCCATAAAATGTCTTCTACGTTTCTTACAAGTAGACACCATAATTGTACTACACGTTTTAACGAGAATAGGAATTCTTCCCAATGCGGAAATCTAAACATTAGTTTTCTAATTGTAATTGGATCGAATCTTGCGCTACCTAATTGCCATTAGACACGCTTTTATTTTTCTATCCACTTACTTGTGCGTTATAAGTAACATTTTGCTGTTCTATAATTAACCGGGATTTGTTTAACTATAAAAATATACACTGAATCGAAAGGTTTCCATATACCAAAATAGAATATCTTAATAAAATTATCACAATGTTACAAATACGATCAAAGTGGAATTCGATTGGTATTGAAGCAGTAACAAAAACTGGTTCAGGGAATGAAAAATAGGATGTTAAAGATTGCAAGGGCAAACAGTGACAGTAATGTAAGATTTCAAGGAACTTCAGACCTTGAATAATTCCTTGAAGACACAATGAGCATTATGCAAATGTTTCATATTTCCTCACATTGCTGAAGTTGTAGGAGTTCAAGTTTACGAATAATATACCATCGACAAAGTATTAAGGGATTCCAGTCGCGTGTATGGAAACTTGGTGGACTCGATGGAATTTATGTCTGAAAAATAAGTCGCGAAAAATAGCTCTGAATACGTGAGGTTGCAGATAAACAAAGTGACGAGCTGGATCGACGGTAGCTTTATCTACTCGAGCAGCGAGGCATGGGCGAACACAATGAGATCGTTCAAGAACGGAAGTCTTCTGATGGAACCGACGAGAAAATTCCCAGTAAGGAACACCATGCGTGCTCCTCTCTTCAACCACGCGGTCCCGCACGTTATGAGGATGCTCAGCCCGGAACGACTTTATCGTGAGTTGGACTTTGTCTCGGGGACGTGACAAATTTCAACATTCCTTTGCAATTTTGTTTATTCAGTTCTCGGTGATCCACGGACGAATCAGCATCCGCCTATGCTGGCGCTGGGAATATTGTTTTATCGGTGGCACAACGTTGTCGCTGCACGGATACAGCAGGAACACCCGAACATGATCGACGAAGACATTTTTCAGAAAGCACGACGCATCGTTGTGGGGACTCTTCAGGTGAAATGCTTCTACGAGAACGCCTACACGAATCAGTTCGTGTCTTTCTTGGTTATTTGATACTGTGATAAGTTCTGGATACTTGGAGATACTGAGTTCTGCAAATTCACTGATTAATATATTAGTATAACACTAGTTACATAATAGAATCATAATAAAATGAATACATCTATTCTGTACGGCGTAAACCGTAATCGCAGTACTCGTCCACGTAATTCTATAGCATTTGCACGTAACTGTATATCGCCATAGTAACACGATATACTAATTTTATGCTATGCGAACAATTAATATGAAATCACAAAGCGTAAACCTTTGTGAAACCTCTTAACGCAATTTCAGTTCCACTCCTATCGTAATTAACAGTCATTTCTGATTCCGTTGGATTTCAGAATATCATTTTGTACGAATACATTCCCATGCTATTGAACGAAGAACCGCCACCTTACGCGGGTTACAAACCAGACCTTCATCCAGGTATTAGCCATATATTCCAGAGCGCAGCTTTTCGATTTGGACACACCCTCATACCGCCTGGTATATATCGCCGGGACGAAAATTGCGAGTACAGAAGAACTAACACAGATCAGCCAGCCATCAGACTTTGTTCCACGTGGTGGGACTCAAACGTAAGCAGAATTAAATACAAAACTCTTTCGGTTCCAAGAGAGAAATGCAACTGACCTATTTTAATAAGTGTTTTTGATATGTTGTAGGAAGTTCTAACGAACAGCACGATCGAAGAGCTCATCATGGGCTTGACTTCTCAAATAGCTGAGAAAGAGGATAATCTCCTCGGTACCGACATCAGGAACAATCTCTTTGGACCTATGGAATTCTCCCGCAGAGACTTGGGTGCCTTGAACATCATGCGTGGGCGAGATAACGGGCTTCCAGACTACAACACTGCTAGGTCTCACTTCAAATTGTCGCGCAGGAAAACTTGGAACGAAATTAATCCAGAACTATTCAACAAGAATCCTTCTCTGCTACGCACACTAGTGGAGATCCACTCGAACAATCTGAACAACGTCGACGTTTATGTAGGTGGAATGCTGGAATCTAGTTCTGGCCCAGGTGAGCTCTTCACCGCGGTGATCAAAGAGCAATTCCTTCGTTTAAGGGACTCGGATAGGTTTTGGTTCGAGAACGAGGAGAACGGGTGAGTGCGTGCAATAAAAGAGCAAAGTAATTCCTCAGCGAGTATTGTATCGCTTAAGAAATAATCCGACACGTTAATGTGTTTTAGAATTTTTACCAAAAGCGAAATAGAAGAAATTCGTCGTGTCACTTTATGGGATGTGATAATAAACGCGACTGGTATATCATCGGATGCTATACAGAAGAGCGTGTTCCTTTGGGAGGAGGGAGATCCTTGTCCTCAACCCTATCAACTGAACTCGACGATATTGGAGCCGTGCGTTCCATTGCAACGTTACGACTATTTCGAGGTAGTTATAGATAGAATGGTTATTCGGTATAATTTACTACGTTAGACTTCGTACGCTTGGAATGCCGTTTTATGCACTAGTATAACTTATCCTTATTCATCCATCCACAAGCTTTCTCTTCTCTGACCAGTTTTTCTTCTTCCTGTAGATATCGTTTCTGGCCATATAAGATATTTATGTCTACAATTATATCACTCTATCATAATGTATTTGTCTTTGAATTTATTTATCTTCAGCGCTTGCTACTCCTCTTATTTCTCTGTTCAACATAACTTTTTTGCAGAATAATGCAGTTGTTTTCAGAACAACAGTAGAATATTGTAGATTCTGTTACCTGAAACTATATTCTGTTGCAGTTATCTCGTGTTAATATTGTCTGAGACATCCCAATACACGACGCTATTGATTAACGTTTCGCCAAAGAGTATGCTAGCTTTTTGCTTGCTCGTTTCACGTTGTTGCCTAACTGTCTATAGTTGGAGAGGATTAAACGATCTTTATTCTTAAAGGGAAGCGAACTGGTGTACATATACGCCTGCGTTTTTCTCGGCTTCGTGCCGATTCTGTGCGCCGGTGCTGGATACGGTCTGGTGAAGCTGCAAAATCGACGCAGAAGGCGATTGAAAATCCTGCAGGAAGCGATACAGAAGAGAAACGACGGCAAGATTTGCGTGGACAAGATGATCGTACGCGAATGGCTGCACGCGAACCATCGTCGTCTGGTCAAGGTGAAATTCGGGCCGGAAGCCGCGCTGCATATCGTCGATCGTAAGGGAGAGAAACTCCGCACCTTCGACTTCAGCGATGTTAACACCGTTACCATGGAAGAGTCTCAGGTGATTGCAGCAACCGTCGTTACTTTTACGTTTTATGAAATTCCGGAATCCGGCTAGGAAATCTCGAACGGAACCTTGATTGTGCAAAGTAGAATTTCGCAAAGAATACTGACGCGTGAAAATTCGTACAGCCAACCGACCTGTTAAGACCGCCATTCTTTGGTAACCAAATTCAGTAGGTCCGTCGAATATACACACGAAACGTATAATTCTACGCTTTCGTGAACACTTGAACTTCTTGCTCCATACGATGGAATTGTACCGACTAAAATAATTATGATACCATTTATACAAACACCCGTTGGTTAAAGACACATTGATACGATAGATCCTTGAACTTTTTGTTCCATGGACTCCTTTTGGCAACTTGCATAAATCTTAATTGGTTCAGAAGTATCGTTATGTAGACATGAACGTGTTTAAAGTGGTCCGCTGATACAATTACCATACAATACCTGAAAAACTGTTCTGTAACGATGAATTGTCTTTCAGGAAAACGAGAATGGGCATCGTAAAGCCTTGGTATTGCTACGGATACCACGGGACTATGACCTTGTCCTTGAGCTGGATTCTCTGGCCTCGCGTAGAAAGTTCATTGCGAAACTGGAGGCATTTCTGGCGTCCCATAAGAAGCACTTCACGCTATCCCAAGTGGGCAGGGACATTATGCTTGCGAAAGCGGAAACGAAGGAACGCCGTCAAAAGAAACTCGAGCAGGTTATGTCTACCCTCGCTCAAACCCATTACTATTTCACTTTATTAATCCTTGGTCAGCAGACTTTCCGATTTATTTTTTTACATTATTATGGCTTTATTGACTTTGAAATAAAGTTTGCATAAGTTCTCAGGAGTTCAGGACTCGCGAGCTCGTTTTAATAATACTAATTCAAAGGCTGATAGAGCGTTTTTGTGCAACAGTTCTTCAGGGAGGCCTATGCTCTTACTTTTGGACTACGGCCTGGCGAAAGGCGACGACGATCCGAGGACAGCGACAGCGGGGAAGTGGTCACTGTGATGAGAACCTCGCTTTCTAAAAGCGAATTTGCCAGCGCACTTGGGATGCGGGCGGATGCAGTGTTTGTAAAAAAAATGTTCAACATCGTGGACAAAGACAGGGACGGTCGTATTTCCTTCCAGGTATTGAAATCGTCGTTTTTATGGATCAAACATCGACCAGAAACAGCGAAATCCGAACGGTTATGTATTTCAGGAATTCTTGGACACTGTCTTATTGTTCTCGCGTGGTAAAACCGAGGATAAGCTGAGGATCATTTTCGACATGTGCGATAAGGACAGTAACGGAGTGATCGATAAGGAGGAATTATCTGAAATGCTTAGATCACTAGTGGAAATCGCGCGGACAACTAGTCTCTCGGATGATCATGTCACTGAACTGATAGACGGAATGTTTCAAGTAACTTCTTTCTATATTTTTAAACTATCTATACCAGTGGTTTTCAAAGTGAAGTTTCCATTTTCAAAAGATTTGGAAATCACTGATCTATATTGTAATACCTGTAGTATGCTGAAACGTGCCGTTTCTAGGACGCTGGGCTCGAGAGAAAGGATTACCTCACCTACAACGATTTTAAGTTGATGATGAAAGAGTACAAGGGGGATTTCGTGGCGATCGGACTGGATTGCAAAGGCGCGAAACAAAATTTTCTGGACACGTCGACGAACGTAGCTCGCATGACGAGTTTCCATATTGATCAGCTTCCATCAGAGGATTCCAAAAGCTGGGTACGCAAACAGTGGGACGCGATGTCAACATTCCTCGAGGAAAACCGACAGAATATATTTTACCTGTTCGTTTTCTACGTCACAACCATAGCACTTTTCGTCGAGAGATTTATATGCGAGTATTATACAACTATTTAAAATTATTTTGTGAAAGAGAAATGACTAATAGTTGTTACAATTTTAGATTACTCCTTTATGTCCGAGCACACGGATTTGAGACACATAATGGGAGTTGGGATCGCCATAACCAGAGGATCGGCCGCTGCCTTGTCATTCTGCTACAGTTTGCTACTTTTGACTATGTCGCGTAACCTCCTGACCAAATTGAAGGAATTCTCTATTCAGCAGTATATCCCATTGGATTCCCACATTCAGTTTCACAAGATCGCGGCCTGCACCGCGCTATTTTTTTCTGTCCTGCACACGGTCGGACACATGGTCAACTTTTATCACGTTTCGACTCAGCCGCTGGCGCATCTTCGTTGCTTGACCAGCGAGCTCAGTTTTCCGAGCGATGCTCGCCTGACGATATCGTTCTGGCTGTTCAGAACCGTGACAGGTGATTAGAATTATTTCGTTCATTCGCGTTGCGTTATACAGGAGTTTATTGTAGTGTTGAAATTCTTAAATTATTGCTTAATTTTCGCAGGTTTGACCGGGATACTATTGTTCGTCGTAATGACAATAATCTTCGTCTTTGCTCATCCAACGATTCGTCAGAAGGCGTACAAGTTTTTCTGGATGACTCACAGTTTGTACGTGGTACTTTATGCACTGTGTCTGATTCATGGTTTGGCTCGTTTAACAGGCTCCCCGCGATTCTGGATTTTCTTTGTCGGTCCAGCACTAATTTACGCTCTCGATAAGGTAAATTGAACAGTACCATTTTTGTAAAACAATCTCTATTTACCTATACCTCCTATTATCGTCCATTTTATTTAGCCGCGTTTCGTGTATAAATTGAATATGAATAATACACTTACATTAACCCTCTATTAAATACGTCATAATGCAAAATAATCGTCACAATTTTCCAGATAGTGAGTCTACGTACCAAGTTCATGGCGTTGGACATCATCGAGACGGAACTGTTGCCGTCGGACGTAATAAAGATCAAGTTTTATAGACCGCCGAATTTAAAGTATCTGTCGGGTCAGTGGGTCCGTCTCTCGTGCACCGCCTTCAGATCGAACGAATTCCATTCGTTCACTTTGACCTCGGCGCCCCATGAGAACTTCCTGTCGTGTCACATCAAGGCGCAGGGTCCGTGGACGTGGAAGTTGCGAAATTACTTCGACCCTTGCAATTACAATCCAGAAGTCGAGCACCCGAAAATAAGAATAGAGGGTCCATTTGGCGGCGGTAATCAAGACTGGTATAAGTTTGAGGTCGCCGTTATGGTCGGTGGTGGCATTGGCGTTACTCCTTACGCTTCGATGCTGAACGATCTTGTCTTTGGAACTTCTACGAACAGATACTCCGGAGTTGCGTGTAAAAAGGTAACCAAATAGAGACTTTTAATCATGGTTATTAATGGAGATTATTAGAGTGTCTATCTAATTAGGTTGGGTCGTTCCATAAGTTTTTTGACGCTAACTTTTAGGTTAAAATAACACTATCGATGCTCATTTTTCTCTTCGCAGGTCTATTTTCTGTGGATATGCCCCTCGCACAAACACTTCGAGTGGTTCATCGACGTCCTCAGAGACGTGGAAAGGAAGGACGTCACGGACGTTTTAGAAATTCACATATTTATTACACAATTCTTTCACAAGTTCGATTTACGCACCACTATGTTGGTAAGTCGTCGCGTACACGTTGGAACGATTTAAATTATCGATCGTACGAAAGACAGATTGAATCAATGTTCTTCGTTGCAGTACATTTGCGAGAACCATTTCCAGAGGCTATCCAAGAAGAGTATATTCACAGGGCTGAAAGCGATAAATCACTTCGGCCGGCCCGATATGACTTCGTTCTTAAAGTTTGTCCAGAAGAAACACAGCTACGTAAGTTGTGTAAAAAAAACGAATAGAAATTATAGTCAAAGTCAGTCGACGGCAAGAATTAATTTCTCCAACTATTATAACGTTAAGTCGCTATATTAATTTAGTAAGCTAAACGGCGAATATTGCGACTGAGGTGTTTCAACAAATTTTGATGCGTTCTGAACCGTGTTGCAGGTCAGTAAAATAGGAGTATTCAGTTGCGGTCCGCGTCCACTAACGAAAAGCGTGATGTCGTCCTGCGACGAGGTGAACAAGGGCCGTCGTCTGCCCTATTTCATTCATCATTTCGAGAACTTCGGCTAGTATGCACGAATATTACCACGAACGAGGGTGGAGACGAACGATGGACTCTGTCGTGAATCTCGTTGGGACTCTACCGAATGTATATATTTATGCGCGTGTGCGCGTGTCCTTTATTTATAACGAGTATTACATTTCTTATTTATGATACAAAGAAAACAAATGTTTTCTTTTCGAATGACGTCTTAACGGCATCGGTAAAACAATCATCGATGTGGACCCTACTAAGCGACGCCTTCGTGTGATGTGACACCGATGAGCAGAACTGATTAAACCGAGCGACGAAGTATCGAATATAGCAAACCTTGGGACTCCTAAGGTGTCCGCTTTGGTTCTCTATATTTTTAGTTAGTATAGTTTTAACTTATTCTAGCACATCAAGAATTTATATGTACATTTTTCAGCTTATTAAGAAAATTGAAAGCCGAAATTCTGTGAAGAATCATTATCCGTATCTCCCTCTTCGTTCCTGGCAGTTCTAGGACAGAATAATCGAGCTCGTAGGTAGAATAAAAATGTAATTTTTATTTTGTAATGCCCGGAGGACGAATATAAATAATAGAAATCAACCGTTAATAATCCTCCGCGAGGACGATGGGAATGGGTAAGACCAATTGCTCTTCGCGGAGTCTTCGTGTTGAAATTCCGAGGACTCGTGCGCCGTGTAAGCACGATTTATCACACCCTGCGTGTCTTCCTTAGCGTCGTGTCTGCTCTGCAGCTTCGACGATAGTTGACTAGAACGATGCAAATAAAGATCTAACTATCTTAAAAAAATATATTTGATACCTAGCGTGAACAGGTGATGAGAAACCTTATTATGCGATCGCCGAAAGAGTCCTCGATTTTAGATATCCTCCGTCTTATGTTTCGCGTGTCAAAGCTCTCCTCTATGATAACATGTCTATCGTACGGGGTATCGTAGTCAACCTCGAGTATAGTGGAGAACTGATGAGGAAATATCATATCAATTGCCGTTATTACTGCCCCGGCAAACAGGCATCCTATACCTGAAAAATTCACAGTTCCTGCATACCTAACTGGATATTTCCATTATTTAATATGTCGTCCATAAAATCACGGTGTTTACTTGTTATTAGAACAAAACCTCGTTAACATTTTTTTGTACGAACCAGACAGCAATATTAGCCAATAATTCCATCCAAGATTGAAAGCAAGAGTCGAGCCGTCTATGTGCGCTATTAGGGGCTCGCAGGGTAGAAGCGCCCAGTATATCAAGTTCGTTAATAACATGCATATTCCGGTGAAGACCATGCCGTACGCTCCGTAACGCGGCACTACTACCAACAACAAGTTCGTCATGATCCAGGAGGCGAAGGATGTCCTAGAGAAAGCAGTCAGATACATCAAGATATCGAATAAATGAAGAAGTACATTAAGAGGATCATCACCAGAGCATGAGGGAAGCATAGTAGCCAGCTTGGCGGTATTTGCTTCCCCAGGAGAAACCTTCGTCGTGAAGACTGAAGTATTCTGCCAGAGAAACTATAGGAAACGGTGCGCCCTGATTAAGCGCCTCTTTGAAGGCGCTGGTCATCTCACCGGTACTTCTCCACCAGAATCTCTCATTGTATTCAATGTCCTCCATTGGGTGCTCGTTGTTGGGCAACACTGTAGAACACCAAATCATCCATTAAGACCAGCTAAGAGCTCTACTGTAAATGGGGGTAGAATAAAACTTAAAATTTGTTATATGTACCATATTGTATCAAATGTTTAACATACATGAGTACGAGTGTAGTTATGCTTTTGCAACATAGACATTAGGTTAAAAAAGCAGACAACAGCGGTTGATGATGACCATCGAGCATGGCATGCAAGAATGATCGATCGAAATAATTGCTCCACTGACTCACGTCTGTACGTGATGTTTATGTGCATTAGGCCGATGTAGCCACCGATTTCAGCGGTGGTCTTATGCCTCGTGTACGCGCTGTACGTGCTGACGACGGTCGCGGAACTGGTGTGCCAGGATGAACCATACTGCGCCACTGTAACGACAAACAAGCCCAACGTGTCATTCTGGACGGCGAAAAAGAGAAAACTCGGTTAATCGCGGAGTAGGCGGATCGAACCTTGGATCGACGCTCCGACGAAGAGGCTCAAGGTCACGGTAAGGAATGTACTGAGTCTCTGAAAAAATCGACAGGCAAAAACGATAAAAGTAAGAGTAGCATTCTTCGGCACAAACGAGGATAAAACGAACGTGCACTCGCCTCCTTTCGTACGCCAGGGAATATCACCAGGAACGCCGTGAAGATGGTGCCAAATATCACGAAGACGATCACCAGAGGAACGTCCCCGGTGACGGGCGTCCTGTTGTTGTAGCTGTACAGCGTCGGCCCGCCGTCGATACGGAAGGCGTCGAACCATCCCTTCATCCTTTCGACTCGATTTTCGACCACGTAACCCTGAGAAAACCGGCCAGTTCCGGTTCTCCGTCCAAACCGCTTAGCATCAGAGACACTACTAACTGTATATTCGCGGAGAAAGTGAGATCAGCGAGAAATTAAAATCGTTCGAGGTTGCTCTTGCACTTGGGAAACGACCCTAATTCTCCTCATTCAAACGCTGCGATATCATAAAATATGAAAATAGATTTTCGCGTATCGAGATCTAAATTAGGAGATTCGCATCGAAGAGTCGTTTCTCGAGTGGGAAAGTTTAATGCATTACGGTTTAAAGAAATTAACAGTTTCTTTTCGTTTTAAGGTGTACCTCAGATCGCCACGCTCGGCTACCAACGTCCAAGGACGATCGTTGCGAAACCAAGGCTCGCTCACCTGCACCGCTAACGCGAAGGTCCGAAGGCAGCGGGGATACTGAGGCCCCGAGTAGGTTAACGGGTCTTCGAAAGTGATCTCCAGTACTCGGTAGAGGGGACAGTAGCCCCCGAGAGGGGAGAACGAAAGAGAAATACAGGTGGGGCTGACTCAAAGGAGCACGCATGGAGGAGAACAGGCGCAAAAAGGCGTCCCGATCAGCTGAGCCGGGAAAACGCGGTTCCACGATGCGTCCCCGGTCGTTTTATTTCGGCGGATCGGCGATCGATGATCCCGGATGACGACACGAGACGTGACACGTGAGCGTGGATCGCCAGGCATGCCCGATGGCACGCGGGAGACTTCGATGCCGGCGTAGACCGTGACGCCAATTGTTTCCCAGGAATTCTTTTCGTCGTTTGCGCGCGACCGAAATAAACCCGAGTTACACACCGCGACGAAAAGACAGCCAAGTAATTTTGTTAATTAAATAATAACGGCTCTTGTATGAGCACGTTCCGTGCCAGACCGATTTTTAGTTCCTTTCCGTTCAGTACATAACGATTAATTATTGTGCTTCTGACGCGTGCCTTACAATATTTATTACAGTGCAAAAGCTATAATTATTAAGAAAATAGTATAGATGCATTACAGATTTACTAAAGAATTAATTCAACAGACACAAGGTGTACCAAGTAAAGTGTTACAAGTTGTTTTATCGACATTATTTGTATTTTAGATTAAACGGTTCGTTGGGGCTAATCTATCAGCGCGTAACAGACTTTTTAAAAAAGGAATGCCAATGGAGGAAAGGCGTGGCCTCTATATTTTCATAAATGGTAAGTGGTATTAATTTTTGTTATTCTAATAGCTCTCATTAGACTATATAACGTTTACTTGAACCATCTTTTGACACGTAGGAAAAAGTATTACGTAGTCCGCTTCTTTTGCACTTGTAAAGAATGGAAGTGATATCACCAAGAAGAAGACGTATGAATAAAATTATATTAAGCGATTCTAATTCGAATTCATGCGACACGGTAGTAAACGTGTTAATGAGTCGAGTACTACTGACCGTCCAACGCTAATGGACGCTCGCTTGGTGTTCTTAATGGGCAATAACTTCATTCTATCTTCGCATGCGTACCTGCTACTTCGTTCTCGTACGAGATTCTAGTTTTCAGTAATTGCCAACTCTGCGTTGGATGCTTGAAATGGCCTAGTTTTATTATTCTTTCAGTAATAGCAGTAAACGGAGTCAGAGAATCGTTGAATGCTAATTAGACTTTAATCGTATGTATGCTACTGACCTTCTAGCGATAATGGACACTCGCCCGATGCTCTCAGCGACCAGTAACTTAATTCTGCTTCTGCGCACCTGGTACTTTATTTTACACAAACAATACAAAAAAACATTTTTCCGAATGTATTCCAACAAAGTAGATCGTCGCCGCTTACTGGGTTAAGCAGGCATTTTTCGATCTTACAGCTACCTATTCGCTGCGTAACACTTTGCGAGTTTCTTTCTCTCCTTTAACAGTTAGGTCAAGTATGACGTCCGTTCGACGACGTCTCAATCTATTGTCGCGTACAACGTTTATCAAACTTTACCATTCTTAACATTCCTTTAGAAATTCAACTCCGTTCTTAATTCTAATATTATAATATATTTAAACGAAACGTTTTTATTACAGATTGCAATCA
This sequence comes from Colletes latitarsis, assembly GCF_051014445.1. Classification (NCBI taxonomy): domain Eukaryota; kingdom Metazoa; phylum Arthropoda; class Insecta; order Hymenoptera; family Colletidae; genus Colletes; species Colletes latitarsis. The sequence goes on along the minus strand of NC_135141.1, from coordinate 25,909,588 downwards.
AGGGAATTTATGCTTAAGAACTTATTAAGAATTTATTAAGGACGTCGTTTTCCATTAGAGGCAAAAGTTCCTCCGAGTCTCCGTTACAGTAAGGTCAGTTGAACCCATTAAAAGCTAATTAACGTTCCGTAATCACCCGAATCCATTCACCTCTAAAAGAATAGTAAAAATAGATCGTCTCGAGCAGCCAACCCGGTCCTGTCGATCCCTGGAGGTCTACGATCGCGAGGAAAAACGATGGACCAGGTGAGCGGCGCGCAGAGACGGTAAAGGACGGTGCCAAGGGGACACCGTGTCCGTGTCCGTACCGGTAGCGGAAGCACCGGCGTGCACCGCGTCCCGTACGACGAGATAGCAAGGTATGCGTCCAGGCTGGTCCATAGTGCCGGCAATAACTCGGGTCTATTTCAGGCCGTCTAATTCGAGCCGGGTGACGCTAAGCTTTTAACGGCAGCGCTGGTAGCATCATCCACCGTCGCCACTACCACCACCACCAAGCTCCACCACCACCACCACCACCACCACCGCCACCACCACCGACAATAACCACCGGAACGAAGAGTCCGGTGGCAGAGAGGCTGCCTACTCGCGCAGTCTCCTCAGCGCGTAGGCCCCCAATACACCGACACTGCTTCTCTGACCCTTCAAGGTAAACGATATTTTTCTTCGTTTCATCGCGTAATTCTGTTTCTCTGTAACGCGTTTGGTAGAATCGTATCGCGGCTTTCTCTCGGTGCTCGATGAAAGCGGCAGAGATACGTACTCGAGCGGAGAAACCGGAGGAGATCTGGTTCGCGAGAAATCGTAACGGTCGGGGATCGATTTCGCGACGCACGCCGCAGTGTACGTGAGAACCTAGCGAAGGGACCAGGGCACCACCGTGGGATTCGACGGGTTTGGACCACGGCCCTATTTCCGATACATCGCCACGAAGGGTGACTAGTCGGGCGAACGATCGTTGCCAAAACCGGCCAGATCCTCTCGCGGTGTGGCGTTCTGGCAGCCTTCCACCCGGAGGCCGCCTCGAAAAAGTTCGCCCGCGGGCAAGAAGGTCGCGGCACCGGGCGTATTTCGGTAAAAAAACTGTCGTCGAAGGCCGACGAAGGTGCTTTCACGAGGTGGCGGAGTCGTCCACCGCGGTGAAACTCGCCCGTACTATTTATAAAGCGCGTGTGCGTCCTCGTGGCAACGCGCGCGTCCAATCTTCGCCGCTAACGGTTGCCTATCATGGTCGGCCCGCGTGCAAACCAAACTGACCGGAACTTTCCTCCGCTTTCTTACCCTCCTTACTGTTGCGTTGTGCCCGATTCTTCACTAGAGTACGAGACGCTCCGATTTATCGCGCCAGTAGCCTACGTCAATCTGCGACGGATGCACCGGTCCACCCGAACCTGGTTACTCTGGTGCGTTGATCTTAATATTCTCTGTGCTAATTTTACGGATCCATTATCAAGCTAGCCACTCCGCCATCGGTATCTCGGAGCTAGTCGATTTTTCTAAACTCTTTAGGTTTCGCTCCTACTCTTTGAACGTTTGTTAATCTTCGTACCAGTTGTTACAATATTTCTTAGCCTTCCTCAACAGTGCGTTGAACTTCCTATATTATTCTTGTGTCACCGTTGGCCTTCCAACGTTTTCTCGCTTATCAGTTTCTTCTCTTCCAAAACACCAATTGACAAAGAGAGGTTCCTGGTGGGACGCTGACTTTTTTATCTTGCTGAACAGTAGATAGTAAGGGACCAAAGCTGACGGTGCTCGGTTTTATAAACTATAATTACATGTTTCAGAAACGAACGTAGACTTCAATTTAACAAGACTCGAACGCACGTTGACAAAGCGTTAATCCAAGACTGGACGGAGGCGTTTGGAAAAGAAATGAATGAGCGACGATTGCGCAACACTCGCGGAAACATTTATTATGATACGCGAAGCAACAACCGAAGTGTTTATTTATCGCGTTCCCGGAGGATCCGCAGACGACGGTGATACGGGAACCGGCGAAGACAGAAACGTTTTTATTTAGAGTAGCCTTTTCTTAGCAACGCGTTCCCGACACACGTGCGAAAATTGGTTGTTTGATTTACTTCTTCCTCGCCAGATATTCGTGAATAATGTACACGTTTTATTTCGATCGACCGGTGGCTCCAGACTTTTCTTCCGAATTTTTCTGCACAATTACGGTACGACGAGATACTCCGTGCAATAGGAAATAAATCGAACGCGAAATAGTTCGTGACGCCGCGAAACTCGGCGGTAATATTAACTATTTTTAAATAGCCCCGCGTCTGCTAACATTCTGTTTTCGATGTTTACACTGAATCCCACGTTCGGTGTACTTTTCTTCAATTTTTCATGCGCTATTTATTTTCACTGATAATATTAAATCCGTAAAACAGAATAGTCCGAAACATTTGTAAATGCAAGACAGTCTCTTATTGCTCCTTTCAAACAATTGTTACAACGATAACTTAACAGAAAAATTAATCGTCTTAAATTGTTAATATATTTGAGTACTTAAAGTCCCGATAGACAAAACTGTCGCGTTTAATTTTAACATTAATTTTAATTTTCGGAGTCAAGGGTGAAAATTTCGTGACCAACTGTATCTTTTAAGACGGTAGCGAGGAAACGTTGGTGTCGAATTGCAATCTAAAATATCGAGTGGCCGTTCCGCGTTGCCGAGTATCGGTTGTATCGGGAACGGGCGTAGCTCGCATAGAATCCGCGGGACTTCCTAATTTCCGTATGCGCGAAAACGGGTCAAAGTTATTTTCGCGCGAGGCTTGCCGTGCCCCAAACAGCCGCCAACGCTTCCCTGCCGTTGTGGATCGCACAATCCGCTAGACCTAGAACCAGTCATTTAGCGTTTCGGACCATGGCTCGGCCACATGGTACCGTTTCGAGGAAACGGAGAATCCCGTCGTTCAGTCAGGAATCCGAGGACAGTCGCGTCGAACGAGGAAATAAACGAACCATCGAATGGGGAGTAGCTCAATGTCGCCGTACGAAATGCCGCCGCTAAATCCACGCGATAGAATTATTGAACCGCGAACCGAACGGGTCGCTGATCGTCCATCGAACTGGACGATAGAAAAATAAATACGGTTTCGTGTTTCGATGTTATAAACAAAAAAACCCCGCGAGTCTAATGGCGTCGAGTCGCGAGATATTCAACATATAGATGTTTTTAATTTTTTTTTTATTTTTAATGTACCATGCAATCGATGTTAAACGACGTTCGTTTGATTCCAGAAGCCCAGTCGAAGGAGAGGAATCATAATGTCGGAGACGGAAGGTGAGGTCTGCTTAACGAGCCGGCGTCGCGACGTTCTTTGAACGTCTATGGCCTAGAAATATTGAGTATCGTAAATAGATAACGAACGAGCATACGTCGAGGAACTCCGGGGAGCAAGTACGATGAACGATGATGCTGAAAGGGCTCACATCGAACACTTCTGTTCTGATCATAACATTATTAACGTAACCCTTCCAAATTCATTCTCGTCTGTCTTCTGTTTTTTTTTTTCTAAATTTCTTTCATACAAGATTGAAGAAAATCATTGCACGTGGCTACTAAACGCGTACCATTTCTGACATTTGCGAACGTTAATCCCTCGAGGCGGTAGAGTGTACTGCTTTGCCTTTGTTTCAAATGTAAGATACGCTAAAATCGATGGTCCTAACGTTGAATTTTAATAGTTTGCACTTACCATAAACGTTTCGTGCGTCGAGGGGTTAATTTCGTTGCGTTCTGCTGCGTTAAACATGTCATGTGGCACAACAGAAATCGTCGCAACTTCGCTAAACTTCATTAAACGCTAATTGAAAAACTTCCAAGAACACGTGTAATCGCAAACGCCAAACAAGATTTCTTATTAATCGGAATTCATCGTTGAATGCTTTCGTTTTATCAATCGCCACTGACCGACATCATTTTCGAATAAAATCTACGCCGTGGTTCTTGCGTTCCGATTCGGTATCGATGAAATTATTCCAGATATTCGAGCCGTAGTGGAGAACAATGATTTTCATAATATCATCGAGGAGGAGAGCGGGAGATCCAGTTCCGTGGATTATCTAGACGGCTACGTCGACACCCCGAAGCAAACCGCGAGAAGCTTCTCCGTTGAGAGCAACGAGGAGTTCAGGGAGAGGGAACAGTCGTTTATAGAAAACCAGAAGAAGATCGAAACGGAGAGGAAAGAAGCCACGCAACCAGGTTCGTGATGCACGGTAATTCGTGGATAGATGGATCGCCGTTAAAGATCGAGACGAACGCCAAGTTGAGGAAAAATGGCGCAATGTTTCACCGTCTTGTGAAATTAAAAGCAATTCGTGTACCATAAATCTAAAATGCGAAACAACTTTCTAGGATAAAGAAAAGTAATTTATCAGAAAGGAGTATTAACACGTTGGCGGTCATAGCGACAGTAAACGCGTTAAACTCCAGAGACTATAGAAAGTGTAATTTGAAATGCACGAAATTAATTAAATTGTCAAACAATGAAGATATTATAATAGGTGGGAAATGAGGAATCGTCACCATTTTGGGAAATAGATACCTTATGGTCTTTAGCGAACCACTAAGTTTATAGAAAACATAGTTGTTATTAATATTGAAGTGTACATAGTTCTCTAGTAATTACGTGTAATTGTATTATGCCATATTTAGCTGGACTACACTACTGACAAAAAATTGCAAGTTCAGTTCATTTTTGGCTCGTCTATTGTCATGGTTCCTTTTACGCAAACAATGAATTATTTTCAAGAAAAATACTCTTTGCAAGCTGGTCAAAAGTATAAACTCAGTTACAAAAAAGTAATTATAATAAGCAATAAGTCGTCGAAGCCAACAATAGCATCAGCAGTACCATTATTTATTAATTCCATAAAAGGAAAAAGACGATGGTTCTAACCGCGACGATGAGCGAGCCAAAAACGAACCGAGCTTATAATTTTGGCGGTGCATTTGCCCAGCTCTGGTGCGGTGCTGTGCTATCGACAATTCCGAACGACAGCGTCGATTGTTCGCGTCGCGATTAGAAAAATGACTTTGTAACGAAAGAAACCCGGTGTGCCATCCATCCTCGAGTTACCTCGACATCGAGACCGATCGACGCGTCTCCGGCTCGAGCCCGTCACGCTCGCTGGTGGGCAGCTGCGAGGCGTTGAACGAGCGACCGAAAATAAATCCCGCGGAGAATCCCGCGGGGTTTTAAATAAAGCCAGCGCGATAGCCGGTCAACCAGCCTCCCTTTCGGCCTCGCGAAAACGCGTCAGGCGTTCCGCGCTTCCCTCGCGTTCCTCTGCGAGCCAACTAGACGAATAGCTAACTAAAGAGAGAAGAGAGAAAGAGAGAAAGTGTGATAGATAAATAGATAGATCATTTATTACACGCTCGGAGACTGTCCTGCAAGGCCATCGAGCCAACAGCGTTACACGATTAGGCGGAAACACAAGATTAATTCTTCCTTTACTCGAGAATTCTCAAATCTTTAACGAATAATGTACGCGATACTGGTTTGTCGAGCAATACACTTACACAGTTTGTTTCAGAAATGCATGTAAATACTCAAGGACCTGGATACGAAATGGATTTACAACTATTCGGGGAACGCCTGAGATCCAATGGTGACGCGATGGACTTGCCCAAGAATTTAGTAATAACTTGAAAAGTAGAGTTGTTGTACTTCTGAAACGCTGTATTGCTCTACCAACCAGAAGGATCGCTTTACTCGTTGATTATTTCCGAAACACGAGTGTTTACTAACGAGGGACGTCAACCGGAAGATTCAGGAAACTTATAAACATTGCAAGCAGAGCAGTCCGTGATACATTATACGTGCTACGTGTGAAGGACTACGGTAGACAGAAAGTAGCTGAGCTCCTGTTGTACGAAATGCCCTACTATGTGAACCCTTTCAGTTTATATTGTGGCGTCACCTCCCGTACTCGCCATCAGATGGGTCTCTCGCAAGCGCTTGACTGACACCTTCGTTCCTCTGTATACATTCCTCAACCGTCGTCTGAGGCAAGGCCTGCTAGGAAGCCTTACCGATGAGTCCACTATCAGGCCCCAGGACGAAACGCTTTTTTTCGCTTCCAAAAGCCCAACGCCACAATATGTATAAACGAGGAGTTTCACAGTATTTTTAAGTCACTAGACGTCCCAAATTTGTGAGGCAGAGAAAGAGAGAGAGAAAAAAAGAGTGCGTGTATGCGTGGCGTTTGTAGTTCTCGAACCGGCCGCGACTCAGGTCCCTCAGGTCGGCTCGGTTCAACCCCCGTCTCGTATCGTTTCTTTTTCAGCGGCGTCGCCGACGACGGAAACAGAGGCGTCCGGCGAGGACGGTGCCTCGCGACGCGAGCAGACGGTGGCGAGGGTAGGGGCGGCAGGTAGCACCGATGGACGCAACGAGAACGCGCCAGTCGGTGAGTGGAATTCATTGCCGGTACTGGTAGAGCGTCTACGCGCGGCTGTCGAGCTATCCCTAGCCCAGGGGAGCCGTCGCGACGACGAGCCGCCGGCGCTGCCCGAGGATTCCGGCGTCGACTCCGAGGAGGACTTCCGGATACGGACGTCCATGGAACGCGTGCTCGGTGACTGCAAGGAACCCGAGCTCAGGAAAGACCTGAAATTCTTAGAGGACCTTCTATTGTCGGACATACAAACGGCTCTGTCGCGACTTCGCGAGACCTTGGAGCGAACCGACGTGGCCGCGCTCGCGAAAAACGGCGCCGCGTCCGATCCCACCAGCAAACTACACCTTCTGCGTTTGGTGTCGAGTTTGTTGTCGAGGCTGCAGGTGCCCGAACAGACGAAATCACCGGAGAAAACGGTTCTACCGTCCACGTCGTTGAGTCGAAGGCGTCGCGGGACCAGGCACACCATCGGCGTATCCGCGGAGGAGTTGGCGCGCGCCAGGAAGTGGCTGGAGGAGGAGAAGGGCAGCTTGCCCCTCGAGCAGAGGGAACAACAGCCCGCCAATGTACCGACCACGGACAGGAAACCCGAGGAGATACGCGACAAGTGCGTGAAGGATGCGATCAACCAGCGACAGTTGCTGGAGGACAAGAACAAAGAGATTCGCGATAGCTATCGTGGTATCCAGCAGCCGGACGCTGCGGAGGCAAAACCGAACGCGGAGCCTAGCATGCTCCAGGGTCAGTATCGAGCGAACAGTTATCAGTCGAAAGAGAACAACGAAAACGTCGCAGAGGAGAGCGAGGAGAAGAGTCGCGTGAGCAAATTAGCGGCCGCGCTCAGACAACGCGCCGAATTGGCGACCGCCACCGGAAGGTACGGCGGGAACAAGTTCAGCGCGAAAAAATCAAAGATCAAACGCGCGAACACAATAGACATACCTAGCTACTTGAAACTCCAAGAGAGTCTCGGCCACGAGAGCACCGGTTGCGTTTCATTGAGAAGACCCATAAACGTGGGGGACAAGGCGCTGAACGCCGCCTCGATCGTACCCAGCTTTCAGCCGAAAACGGAGAACGATAGGAAATTCTTAGCCCTGATCAACAAGAACAACGAGGTGCCGTCTGTCGCGCCTGTAGCACCGTTCAAACCGTACGGGTACGCCAAGACCACGGACATGTCGTCGCTGGCCAACAAACACTGGAACAGTCGGTTCTCCAACATCAAAACGACCTTCGACAAACCGTCCCCCAACGAGGAAAGGGAGAACAGACCGTCGTTGAAGGATCGCGCAAACAAATGGTTCTCAGGGTTGCCGCAAACGCAAACTTACTGTTCCCCGGGCGACAGGTCGTCCGAGTCGAGCTCGAATTACGGCGGCCCGATGGTGAAAACGGAAGCGTCCGGGGGTTTCCGGCACGCCCCGTCCTCGCCTTTTCGTAAGATAGAAAAACCAACACCGGTGTCGCCGTCCAAGGTGCCCGCCTCCTATCACTGGCCAAAGAACGTACCGGCGCCCACGAGCACGCTGCGCGAGAAAGCCAGGATGATGTTCGACAGAGACGTTCAACAGCCACCCTCGAAACCCAGACCGAACGTGGACTACAACGAGAAGCCCAGCTTCCCTCGTCCGCCTTGGATCGACCACGACAGGGGCGAAAACAGAGGGAACAGCACGGTGACGGAGAACGGAAAGATCGATTACCGATCCTTCTGCAAACAGTTCGCTCCTTTCGTAGGCAGAGGTACCGCGGAGACCAAGAAGATCGAGGAACGTACGCGAGACCTGACCAGGCGCGACAGAATCTCCGGAGTGGTGGATGGCAAGATCTCGTTCAAAGTGCAGACCCAGCAGTACCCTCCCGTGGAAAAGAACGCGTTCCAAGTGCCGAAAGGTGGACGATACGGTGAGAAGGATTCGTCGAAGACGATGTTTCCTGACGCGACTCTGCGCGGCAGTTCCTCGGTAGCGATCCAAACGGGCATCAACGACGAGCACCAGGACGAGGGACGGTCGTTCCGGGTGGTTCCGAAAATCAGCAAGGGTCCCACCTTGTCTTGCAGCAACGCTTCCGTTCAAACCACCAGCGACCTGGAGAGACCGACGATATCGGTCAGCGACGCGGAAACTGGACAGCAATGGAGGCCTCTACGCTACGAGGGGTCCGAAAACGGGTCCGACGGGCCCAGCTTGATCCACCGTCCGGATCCTCAACGTTTCGTACTGGACCATAATCAAAATTACCATAGCGTTCCGAACGATTCGAACCTCCGTCGAGTCGAACTTGAAACGCAAGCTGAAAACCCTACCGACGACGATCCGAGTCTCGAAGTCAATCGGAAGGAGGACTACTCATTCGTGTCCCCGAGTCTGACCGAGGAACCGGGCTTTCTGGACGACCAGAACATCCAGAACCAGGACATCAGTCCCGATGTCGGAGTGGTGACGCGCTACACCTGCGCGATCGCCACCGTCGCGTCCTCCGTCGACAGTCCAGAACCGCGTTCCGAGGAAGTGGCGGTGGACTCCCGAACGTCATCGTCCCCGTCGCCCTCGCAGTTCTCGTGGTCCAAGTCCAGACCGGCGACCAGCGAAACCGCGACGCCCGAGGACGACATACGTAGGCACAACTTGCTACAACAGAGCCTCGTGCGTCGTCTGCAGAACGAGATCACGTCCCTGAACGACGAGCAGCCCCTCCAACGCTTCCCACAGAGTCTCGAGCAGCCTTCCAGCTACAGTCACCACGCAAACTTCGCTCAAAGTCATCAACAAAGCCTCAACTCTAGCTACCAACCCGCGAACTTCGACCAACCATCGAGTTCTCAAGGACCCAATCGATTCGCCAAGTTCTTGGCGCCCGTTCCTCAAAGGAAACCGGAACCGCAACGGGCCCACTCGCCAGGTCCAGGCCCAGTCACCGCCAACAGGGTGAACGCGCTCAGGGACGCCTACGAGCATGTGCCGACCACGCAGACGAAACCAGTCCACAAGGAACGCAGCCCGATACCGAACGGAGCAACGCCTATCGACTCCAGCGAAGAGTACCTCGTCTCGTGCGCCACCAAGCCCTCGAGGTCCATCGTCTTGTCCAAGTCGGAGTCCTGGCATCAGCTGGCCATCTCCAACAGCTATCCCCGAGCGCCACGCGTCAACGTGCCAGCCTCGACGCCTTCCAAACATTTCTCCCACACGAAGCCGCCTAAGCCCAAGTCGCCCTCGTCGCAGAGGCTCCGATCGAAGCAGTTCGAGGCCTCCTCCATGGCCGACAGCGTGAAGAAGATGGAAGATAAGATCAGACAATACTTCGACAGCCCCGCCGACGTCGTCGAGACGAGGGATCATCACTCGAAACACAGGCGTTCGCCGAGGACCATGAGCAAAGGAATGGTTGGGCTGTCCCGTAGTCGCACGATGCCTGGTATATCCGACGAGAAGCTGCATCTGACGATACCGGCGCCCCAACAAGCGCCTCTGCTGAACGTGAACACCGCAGACGTCGACAAAGTATTCGATGATCTGTTCGAGGAGGCCACGAGGACCGATGGCCGCCATTGTTGACCGGCTGGATCGTCCTCTTCATCTCCTCGAGGAATTACACCTTGGCTGGGGGACTGTTCTGTTGCTCTCCGGTCCAGCCGGTTGCTCCGCGATAGAAGGACTGTTTCACCGTTGTGATTCTCTTCTCCTCGGTATCGCGTTCCACGTGTAGTTTCGATCGGTCGTCGCGACCCCCGGAGTGCCATTAGACATTAGAAAATAATACAGCAAAAGAGAGACCGACGAGAGTCGTTGGTCGCGACGCAACGAGGGGAACAGGAGCCTGGGAGGCATCGAGGTGCGCGAGAACGCAAGAGTCGCGAACGGAAAGACAACGGAAGCGCGATGATAGTCGACTTTTAACGAGGATCATCGCTCATCGAGGAAAACAAGAACTGAATGCATCGATCGTTCGAAACGATCGTTGCTCGGCCATCAAAAGCAAACTGGGGCGAGCTTTCTCGCAGCTATTCCCCGCGCGCGTGTGCTTTTCACCGGTTTCTTCAATTTTTTTTTTCTTTTTTTTTTCATTTTTTTTTTTATTTTTCTCTCTAGTCTACTTCTGTTTTTGTTTAATAAGCCTCGAGTCGCGCTCTGCGAACACGTTTTGCGGACGGACGTTGAGAGAGTCGGGCTAGAAGGTCGTGCCAAACCCCGAATAAAGCAGTGAGTCACTAGCCCTTCTTTGTTGATCCTTTTGCCGACGCGCAGTATAACGTGTATAGCTTACACCACCCGGACTGTGCACGAGTTTAACAACGTAGCGCACTCGCTATAGGCGCAGTAGAACTTTTAGAGGCGACACCACACACACGCACACCCGTTTTTCGCGACGCGAGACGCTTGGATTCTTGATGGGGACGGAACACGGTACACAGGGTGTCTCGCAAAAACGGCAACGTTCCAAGATAAACATCTGTCCCTTTGAACGTGAAATATACTTTCGTTCTTTAATCGATATTACAGCGAGGCACGTAGTTAAAGCGTTTTATCATTATTTCTGATTATATGTAAATCTCAATATTCATTCTAAAATACTCCAAAAATGTTGTATCGCGTGCTGGAAATGTCTGTTGGTTGCTTTGGCGAGACGCCCTGTACACTGTATGATTTTCTGCGCAATCGTGTCGCATTAATAGAGCGGAATGATGAAACATGCACCTGTTCGGCGCGTTACTGGAATTTCCCTTATTAACGCCTCGCGGACCCGACGTGCTTTCCTATTTCACCTACTAGACCAATCAGTCTGAATTCGTTTGGTAAAACACGCTCGACGGTAACTTGACCGTGAATGAATAATTGCCGTGAGGTTCTACACCACGGTTCCCGCTTAAAATAGAATCCGGTATGATGGAGTAGAACGTCAAGGCTGACTCGAGCGTAGGACCGTCAAGGGATGGTACTCTACGCATCTGGATCGGTAGAAATTTGCTCAACACGCTGACAACCGATCGGGGAGGCCTCCTTCTTTGCGCTTCGTCCCATCTTGAACTCTAAAAATATATAATAAACGTGTTTTTATCAACTGTACGACGCTTGGAATCAAAGATAACGTAAGAGACACTAAATGAGAGTTAATTTTTTAAGACTATACATATTGGATGTTGTCAATTCTTACATGAATACTTCTCCAATTTACACAAATCTATCTTGAATTTTTAACGTGTAGCGGTAAAAATAAAATTGTTGATATTAAATTTCGAGGTCAAGATAAATTTCACGGTAATCTTTATTTTTTAACTGTCGATCCAGACGCGTAGATTCGAATCGTTCCCTCCTTTATTTCTGTTTCCATCGAGAATTCTCGTAAATTATCCTTCGATCGACGTCGAACGTAATTCGTTCTCCACGCAAAAATAGCGCGTCCCGCGCACGTGCATTTATTTGGAGATTGTAAACATTCGGGACACACGCCAGCCAAGTTTCTAAATCTTTATTCGCGGAATCAATGAGGAACCTCCTGGCGAGATTGCGCTTTTAACGATTCCCGTTTGTGTTCGGTAAACTCTGCGAATTTTCTTGATCGATTCCGTGCCGCCACTTTGATGTCCATGTGGGCAGTGTTTGGACGAACGTTATTCGCGAACGATAAAGTAAAATTTGTAAAGTTCATTCGTGGACTAGCCCCCCACCCCCGTTCGTAAATTAGAATCCGTGGACAGATTATTTTCGAAGCTGCTGGCAATAGAAGCCGCGGGGCAGAAGCTGATTTACGAATAGATTTAACATTTTTCGTTCGTCGTTCGCAAATAAACTTTTACAGACTCTGCATGTGGGTACGAGTGCGTCTGTGTGTGCGTGTGTATAATCACGCACGAATACCTACTGCATACGGGGTGGCGGTGGAAATTTTTGTTTAAATTTCCTCGACGATCTCTCATACGAGCACACGAGCCTGTTTAGTTTTAGTACCAGCTCCGCGTGTTTTTTTAACTTTTCTCTTTTCTTTTTTTTCTTTGTTGGTGGAGCGATTTCGTCATCGCCTCGTTGCAGCTCATATCACGAATAAGCAAAATCGGTCGTTCCAACGAGACGAAGAGTCACGTTTGAAATCGTGACAGTTTCAAAATTTGATCGCATCAATGCCGAGATTATCTCTATGATCGATGAATCGCGACGAGGTTGAGAAACGAAAGTTCTCTTCTTTTCTATTTTTTTTTTTTTCTTCTGCCAGATCCTTCTAATCATTCTCACATGCGCAGCGATTTATTGACAAACGTTGGTTTTCGAAACATAGACATAGAGATTAACATTGGTTCGATGACAGAATGCGTTTCAATGATAAACCCTAACGTTTGCGCTGACGACTTCGACGAGGACCGGTGCCACCTTTACTGAGTTCCTTTTCTTCGTTTTTCAGCCCGCAAGAAGCCACTATCGCCGTTTGCCAAGTTTCGTGAACTCGACAGACAAAATAGCGCCGCTTCGTCACCGAGGTAACTGAAAATTATGTGCATGTATTATTTATTTGTATCGTCGTGCAATATTATTTACGTTATAAACATTCCAATACCGATGGCGAACTATTCATTTTTAGTAGAATAAATCCGTTGATGGAATTTGATTAACGAATGAATTTTCGAATGAAAAGTATACCAAAGTTCGTGAATAAATTTTGGCTGACTTTGTCTCTTTACTTATCGAACGTGCCTCCGTATTCGAGGCTTCGCAATAGTAACGGTATTCGCGTTCAATGCGAAGTTTCGAATCTGTACACGCAGCTGGTTCCTTCAAAAGTTTAACGCGTGCCTTTTCTTTCTATATTTAGTCCCGTAAAGTCACCGGCAACAGAGTTTCGATTCAAGTTTACCGAGCCAGCGGTGCGGGACAACGCGGCGCAAATAAAAGAGCGGCTACTGGCGTGGTGCCGTTCCAAGACCAAAGAGTACGAGGTAAATCCGCGTTGTAAAACGGTGCTTCGCACGTTATTTACAGAAACATAGGATAATTCCGTGTCACCGACTAAAACTGACTCACTGTTAAAGTTACCATCCCCTGGATCATAAGAAAAGACAGCAGTCCAAGATCAAAAGTAACAAATTGAATATTTTAACACTACGCCGCTGAACAAAATTATAGGTTCAGTTCATTTTTGTTCCCTGATAAACGCAATTACAATATAAACATGCTTGATTTATGGAGTCGGGAGTTTTTCTATAGCATGAATATAGAGCGTCCGTGCAAACAAAATACTGAATTCAGGAACATACATAGAATAAAGAAAAGTATCCATTATAACAGATTTATACAGTATACGAAGATATAATATTCATGAAGCTGAAGAAACGATCAAGAAACAGCTGGCCGTAGCATATAAAAATGTAGATTTAACAAAAAGTGAACGTACAATGTATTGTGCTCTGGTCGCAAAATACCGATCAAGAGTAATTGCGTTCCTTCTTATTACAGAACGTGCAGCTGGATAATTTCTCGACGAGCTGGAACAACGGATTGGCATTTTGCGCTTTGCTTCATCACTTCAGACCAGACGCTTTCGACTATAATTCTTTACGGCCGGAGAATCGCAGGATGAACTTCGACTTGGCGTTTAAAAAAGCCGAGTAGGCAACACAATTTCCTCTAACCGTCCTCTGAAAACGAAATTGTTACAATGAGAAACTTTACCCAATTGACACTTTCCAATTTTCATGAAACTGCGCCTAAACAGAGTATTGCAAAATACAAGACACATGTTTTCGTACATTAATAATATATCTTTATTATATGAAACTTATGAACATAGAGAAATTAGAACATAAACATGGAAATATGGCACTGAGCTTCCAATTGGTCAAATGACACTGGAAATGCCAAATTCTATCAATTGGGAATCACGTTCATTCTTAGCTTTCCAAGATACAGGTTTTGCACTCCAAATTAACCCTTTTGCAAATCAAGTTTTAAGATCATCTTGTAGGTGGGATAGTTTGGAGAACAAAACCTGTAACGTGTTAAAATCATCGCGAGAGGGGATTTTGTTGAAAGCGTCGCGTTGTTCGCAGCGAACTCGCCGGGATCGCACCGTTACTTGATGTCGAGGACATGGTGATGATGCGTCGACCAGATTGGAAGTGTGTCTTCACCTATGTGCAGTCCATCTATCGCCGTTTCAAGGACGAAGATTAAGGACTGATTTCGACGCTTCTCGACGGCGTTCCGCAGTGCAAACCCGACGTTCACCGACTCTCACGATTCAGTTTCCGTGAGACGGTCCACTATCCGTTTAATTGGTCATCAAGGAAACGACGCGTCCTTTGAACGAGATGAGAAAAAGAAAATACTCGTGGCGAAAGTCCTCGTGCAAGAATAGTGAAGAACTTGTATGTTCGCTTTTGCGCGTCCCGCATTCAGCATGTGCGTCCAGCAACAATTTACGCACAACTTCCTGGCAGCCTTCCGAACTTTTGTAACTTTTCACTGAAACGATGATGCAGCAGATGATGGCTTCCTCGAACATAACAGTGCTGTGACTGGTGTGTTAACGAAACACCGTCAGTCGTTGCCAAAACCGATGTTAGCGTTGATGTTTTTTCAATGGAACTCAAGGTCTTCTATGCCAAAGATTTGTGAAATAAATACGTGATACTAGCAATTTCTTCAATTCTACCGTTATTCCTCGTCGTTTACATTATCTTGAAATAGACTATGAGGTAGTTGCATTAAATTCGAAGATTTTAACACGCGGACAGAAATGTATTTAATTAAAACGGGACCCTATAGCCAACTCACCGGAAATTTTGATGGCATTCAAAGGGATGAAGCGACGATGCTTTGTAGAACATTTCGTTCTGAACGACATATTTAATAAACAATGTACATACATACAGTTATAAAATTTAACATATATGTATACAAATATAAAAGTTGAAAACAAGAAATATATGGAATTACCGGACTTTGAAATCTAACGACCTTCCGCTAATAAAGCAAGCGTTGTTTGCAATAGCCAACAAATTGCCTTGTAAAACATTTCGATTAAAACAATTCCTAACAGAACGAAATACTCTACAAAATATAAATCGATCGATAGATTGACCCCAAATGTTATCAAAGTCTCTGACGACACAGCTTAAGAGTCCACTTGTAATCGAAAATTACTGAAATACAATAAACGGAAATCGAAGTTCTTTTTAGAAAATCCGTTTATTAATTGAAATCAAAATTATATAATATTTGTGTTATAATGAATAGTACTCTATAACGTAAAGGTGTTTATAGTCACGGCCATTGTCATATGTTAAATAAATAGAAACCTATAAATGTTTCTATCGCGGGTACGCGTAATCGCGAATGATTAAAGAGTAATATAGAAGCTCTTCCATTTTCAGTTCATTGAAGTTCTGCTCAGACTTATTCTTTATCGTGCTACACGTCGTATCGGACGGGTGCATTATATTATCTCCAATATGGAGATGCTCATCTCTATATCTTGAATCAAAAGGCACCATTCGGTACTAGGATTGCAAAATCTTAAATTAAAGAGTACTATCTTCTAAAGAATTATTTATATCGTTTCTGTCTTCGCCGATCATTTCCTGTAAAAGATATCATCATTAGGATTCATAGATCGATTAAAAAAATTACGAACAACAGGAAACTTTTAATAATACCTGTAGGACTTCTACAAGTGCTCTAGATTCATCTAACATTTCTTTGTATACGTGATTTTCCTCTTCCAGTTTCTCAATGCGATCGAACAGTTCTTTGTTTTCTTCTAGAGCATCTTCTAATGCTATCCGCCGTCTTTCGGCTAACACTTCCCAGTAGTTTTCACTAGGTCCTGCTATTGTAGGTATATAACGGACATTTTCAAAATTATTCATTACCCAACTATTTAGTTTCCAAATTTATTTAACATACCTTCCGATGTCAAATCTTCAACTTCAATCTTAATCTTGTCCCCTCTTGCAGTTTGTACACCCTTATCCCTAAATGTTATTTTTTTACGCTTTGAATCATCCTGTTTCTTCTTATCGTGCAATTCACTAAACCATAAAGATTATCTTGTTCAAATCCTTGAAATAATACGATTATTTCGTGAATCATAAAATTTACTCACGATTTAACTGTTTCCTTTGCTGACAGAGCAGATCTGAGCATTCTCCCACCACCCACCAAGTTTTCTTTGTCATTGGCTGCTGGCTGCAAAACGTGCAAAGACTTTCTGACCTTATCCTGTTTAGGTAAAAGAGAAAAATGTATGATGTTCCTTCAAGCTTTTGCATGCAATTAATTATGCTGTGCTAATCTATAATCTTACGAGCATGATTTAAAACTAATTAATTACAATAATATTATAATTACAACATGTGGAACAATAAAGTAATATTGGAATTACAAATGGTATATAACTTGGAACATTAATTAATTGAAACTGTAAAAGCTAGTCTTGAACTACCAAACATGATGGTTCTTTAATAAATGACTTTCCATAAAGATTGAACCAAATGAGATATAATGAAGAAAGCATATTAAATTACTAACCTCAGAGGTAGCAGTTTTGGCGGCAGAAACCTTTGTACCACCTCCAGGTTTCATGATAGTGTCCGTTAAAAACGCTAGTCAACGAGATTATACGAAAAAAATATAGCAATGCTATTCACGCAACCAGCAATTAATCGATGAATTATTATCTCTGTTTCGAAATTATACTGTTCCCGGAATAAATATTCAGATATTTCTAATATACAACTTCAGATGAAACCCCAACATATCTGTTTCACCCTCGTTCCATGCACCCAACTCCTATTCTATACACAACGTAATATTTTCCCGCGTTTAAATGCCTGTTAAATTTCGCCTTAAAATTTGATAATGGAAACCGAAAAGAACTAAAATTCATGAACAGTTTCTATCAAAATTAGCAAACACAAAGTATAAAATGTGTAAATATTAAATCATTTTAATAATTAATTCTTAAACGATCAATTTAAATATCAATAAGTTAGTAAGTA
Organism: Colletes latitarsis; assembly: GCF_051014445.1. Taxonomy (NCBI): domain Eukaryota; kingdom Metazoa; phylum Arthropoda; class Insecta; order Hymenoptera; family Colletidae; genus Colletes; species Colletes latitarsis. Next base: position 25,892,169 of record NC_135141.1, on the reverse strand, counting down.
TAAGTTTTATAATAATTAATAAGTATAATTTTATAACAAAATTCCATTTTGGTGTTAAAACGGACTTTAATCTTTACTATAATATAGATCTTTTTATGATTGGTACTACTGATGTTACAATTAAATTACATGTAGCGACTGAACTTAAATTTGCAATAAGAAAGCATAAAAAAGAAAAAGATATTCCGTTTTTCCGCTGCTTATGTTAGACTATTCGCAATTTGTTCTTATTTTGTATCGATTTACAGAAGTATCGATAAATTAAGTTAGATTTTGATTTAAAAAGGGTTGAGAACCCCTGTGTTATTTAAAATTTTATGCTATTAAGACTCGTTTTTACATGACAATAGAAATAATGACTTTCATTATGGTAAAAGTTCATGACAGCGTAATAGTCTTTCCCTCCATTTTCATCCACTAACATTGCTGTTGAACTGCCCATGTGCATTGATTAAATATTTTTAAATTATCATACAAGAAAAATATCAAATAAAAAAGTAAATTCAACTTATTTTAATTGGAATTAATTATAATTATAAGAACAGCGAGACTAGGGAAATTATAACGCCTTTGTTCAACGGTAACGAGTTAGGAAATTAAAACAACATGGCGGCACGCTGGAATAATTCCTTAGATCGGTACGTTGTCTATGTTACTAACGATAACCTCTGATCGCTGCATAAACATAGTTTTATGTTCTGTCAGCTAAGTTTGTCACGTATTGAACTCATTATTTCAAGATATTCGTATAATTAATATTCACACACGTTGAAAAGAAACTGTGAGTAGTCAGTAGAAACCAAAAATATACTATTCGTAAAGTATTAACCATATCGATGGAAACAGTTCCTAAAGACTTGCGAGGATTAAGAGCTTGTTTGGTGTGTTCTCTGATTAAGGTATGTTATTCACAAACTTCGAATTATTTGACATTAATTTTATATAATATTATACGAATTACTATTTGGAACTGGTGCATATAACCTATATTATAATTCCGCCATAGACGTTTGATCAATTTGAATTTGATGGTTGTGACAATTGCGATGAATTCTTGCGAATGAAAAATAATAAGGACAATGTTTTTGACTGCACAAGTTCCAATTTCGATGGGTAAGTTATTTGAGGAGTAAAAAACATAAAACAGCAATTCATTGTAACTGTCAACTTTTTAAAAATCTTTTCTTATGTACCATTTTTAGTATGATTGCTGCAATGAGTCCTGAGGACAGTTGGGTCAGCAAGTGGCAAAGAATAAGTAAGTAACAAATTCATATCTGAACTCATTAAGTTAAGGTTAAGCAAGAGAAACATTGTTACTTTATTCTTGTATACCTTTACAAAATTATAACAGTTACATTCTTATAGTAAATCATAATATAAAATGTTACCCTCTGTCCAACATTATCTTGACATTCAAAATTTCATAACATTTCTTCGAGCACCTAATAAATGAATTTCTATTTTTTTCTTTAATTCTTATTTTTGGCAATGCAAATGACAATGTGAATCACGTTTTGCATTACGCTTGTAAGTGTATTTGAAGGTGGCATTTTGTACAAGTTTTGAAGCCGATATTTTGATACAAACAATGCGCGTTAATACAAAACAATGCAGCATGTATATTTGCAATTTAATAAGTTCATTTGCCTCTGAGATTCTTTGTTAAATACTATAATACATTTATACAGAACTTTTACTAATATGTATGACTGTATGTATAATTATTAAGGAACATGCTCATGTGCGTACACAAGATTTTATCTTTACATGTTTTAATTTTGTATATATTTTGCAATAATTTTTATATATTATTTTCCATTGTTTTATGGTTTTTTAAATTAAGATAAACGAAAATTAAAATTTCCTTGCCAGTTATAACACGTTTATTATTATAATCGAGATTCATTTTTTCCTTCAGATCGATTTTGTAAGGGTGTATATGCGATATCAGTATCAGGGCGATTACCAGCAGGTGTTATAAGAGAGATGAAAAGCAGAGGAATAGTATATAGACCACGCGATACAAGTCAACGATAATTTTGAACTTGTAAATGTAAGAACACTACTATACTTTATTGTAATATCATATAATAGAATAATGTTTTAGTTTTTATCTCGCGTTGGAAATTCGTTATGAATTTTATAAGATTTTCTCGAAAATATTACCTCGATTTGATTGATATGAACTTTTGTTCAGGTTTAAGAATTCCCTTCTATTCCTTTTCAACCTTTTGTTTTACTACACTTAAGATTTTGCAAGTTTTCTCTGTAATTTACTTTCACCCTATTCAAATGGACTATATATTAATATTTCCTTCTAACCTTTTCACTGTCTGTACAATATTTTCGAACGAACTAATCAGTAATATCTTGAAAATGTTCAAATTTAAAGAATATATACAACTTACATGGAATTCATTCTCCCATATCATACATATGCTCGTTTTTTTTTTAATTTTTTTCTTTTTAATTCTGTGTTCTTATTACGCAATAAATATTTCAAAATGTCAATGTTTGATTTTCTAATTATTAGTGAAATGTAAAGTTAGTCTGTTCTTGTTTTCTACAAATCCTTCATGTAATAAGTTAATGTGTGTACATTAAAAATTTACGAACGTAAATTTCTTTTTTCCTTATGCAGATCAGTATCAAATATGATTGTTACCTGGACATATGTTCGAGTGAGTATAGAAAGACGGATGCCGCATCACTGGCAAATGACTATTCACACAATTAAGCCATAAGTTAGCACAAGTAACGTGATAATTATTTTCATTATATACTATCCTGCCACTAGTAATAACCGTTAAACAAAGTGAGCAACAAATGGCTTCTCCTTGATGCAAAGGCCAAGCTGGTAGTTCCGTAACGATCTAGAATTTTGTATAAGATCTGTATAAGATTTCTACATGCATTAGTTTCTTAAATTTTTATAACAAAAATTATTAAAAAATTCAAAAATTATTTTATATTAATGACTCTATAACAGTATTATTTCTTACCGGTATATTTGCATAAAATGGTTCCATTTCCGCCCAAATCCGGTCAATATCCATTAGCAATTCGTCGAATCCTACTATGTTGATATCCATTTCTTTATATGAAAAATTAACACGCCTACAAACAGCCGCGACTTCGGCTAAGTCTGAAATCAAGGATATTTAAAAATAACACAAACAAACGAGTAAATTCCTGTAATGTTACTTACTGCAAAGGAAGTTATATCCTTGTACTGAATTTAAAACTTCGTGCAACACAAGTTCGGAATTAATACTTGTAAATATATTTGCAGCTACTTGTAACAATAATACACAGCTTTCCATGTATTGCTTCCATTCCCAATATTCGGCCTGTGAATACAAATAGATTGTCTTTTATTATGGTCTACAATTATTCTGTGTAATACAATGAATACATTATACATATATAATGTATTCTTTGTATTGTGTAGAAAAGAATAATTTAAAAACCTGATGTGTGGTATCTGCTATTTGCTCATCTTCCACACTTGAAGGTAAGAAAGACTTAAGATCTAAACTAGGCACAGATCCTGATCGAGTCAGTGCATTTGGTGCAACATTCATGAATTCTATACTATTAATTGATATGGCGTCTTCCTTCTGAAGAACTTTTCCTTAAATTAAAAAAAAAAAAGAAACAAACATCGTTGCGATACTGTTTATAACGCAATGAACAAAATTAAATAGTATGAATAATATTATTTACCCGTTTCTAATGACCGTTCTTCTACCGTATCCTCAAGCTTAAGATTGTCAAACGATTCAGAAATTTCTGGCACGAAATTGAAATCTTCCGTATTCGCGTTACCGTTGTTAGATTTAAATTCAAAATCTGTAAGTATGTCAGTGTCTAAAGTATTTGTGTCTGGAGTATTAGTAGCAGGCTGTTCTGCAGATACAAATTCTCCAAACTCGTCGGTCGATTGATTGTTACAACTTGCGTTTAAATCTGGTTCTGTGGACACAGTTGTTTCTTGAACCAATGCGCGCAAGGCACTATATTTATCTTCGACAAGCTGGAGACTCATGAGGTCCTGCTGAGTAGGTTGTAATGTTCCTGTTGAAACCTTTGGATATTTAAATATTTGATATTAAAAAATGGAACCAAACAATACTTACAAATAGCATGATTTATTAATGCTATAATACCTTTTCTGACCATTCTAATTTGTTCAATACATCTTTATCATTGGTTAAATTCATAATTTCTGTATTTGTATGATCTTTTACATTTTCACTATGGTCCTTGGGCGGATCATTGTTTCTTATCACTGTATCCTTAAGTATTACTGTTTTAGATTGATTCTTTATTGTACATTTAGGAAATATTTCTGGTGAAGAATCTAGTGTAGGCTGATCTTTATTCTGAGGCATTGCATTTAAAGGTGCAGATGTAACCCGCGTTTGAATAGCACCATGCACAGATTTAGCATTAATGTTATTTTTCTTTGACTTTTCCACGGGTTTCTTAACACCTAAATTGTGATTCGCGAGTCTGCTGCCGATAGCCGAGCCTTGTTTAGTATCCCAAATGGGAACACTAGGAATGTTAGGAATCGGAGCGCTTTGAAAATCAGAAAAGTCATCGCATGTATCTGCTGTGGATGAATGCTTAGAATCTAACTGAGAGCGATTAATTTGCTTTCCTTCTTTGAATACATTATTTAAATCCCACACTGCATTAGAAGAGGCATGAGATTTATTATCAAAACATGAAACTTTTCCAGGTACGTTGTTTGTCGTTTGTGTATTTAAGTCCGAAGATATGATTTCATGTTGCAATTTTGTCTTTCCTTTAATGTCCACAGAATATCTTCCATCTGGACCAAGGAAATTAACTTCCGTGTTTTCGTTAAAGCTTTGAAATTTAGCTGCAGAATTCAATTGAGTGACAGGTTGTAGTTTCATTAAACATTCGATATTTAAGTACGGAGTAGGTGGAAATGGAAGTAAATGTAATATATCTAGACTGTTGAAATTATAAGAAGCCTGTGCTGCAGCAACAAGAGCAAGAACAATGTATAGTTCTTGCTCCGTGAGTTGACCAGCATACTTTTGATTCGCCAAGTTCCATATGTGACCAAGAACTTCTGTGGATAGTTGACTAGTGAGCAACAATGGAAAGACTTTGTTGGTGTCGACGAGCAGCTCTATTTGCATTCCATTTGATCTGACCTTATCCTCTCGCACTGCTTCCCATACCATCTTATAGATTGGTGGTAAAGTAGTGGAATTAGTCCACAGCCAAGTCGGCAATTGATTCAGTCTTTTATCCATGTGAGCTTTGTTCATCGTTAATAAGTAATCCTTGGGCCGAGCTTTTGCTATGACGAGTTTAAGTTACGTGAACTCGTCGAGGAGAATAATTTCATCCTTCAGCTTACTACCTTGGTACATACATCAAAGTGAACACTATAAACATCTCACTCGTTTACGTGGTAATTTCAACACTCGCGCGTGTCACTGCGTCGCGTTCGTCGTTAATAGTTCTCATTGCGAAAGCTTGCGAAAAAATAGCAAGGCTTCTTTGATCAGACGGTGAAATCAGATCTATGAATTCGAGATAAAAGGGGGCAATTGCGTGGCATAGAATTTGACACTTCAGGTGCCACCGGATGACCACTGGACGATGTCCTATCACGAAGGCCGATCCGCGACAAGTGCGATGAAGTTCGTTCAAAATTCGGGTTTAAGGTGCTTTACAGCCTGTTCACAAGATATGGTTTATTTACCGATTTGATCATTTTACCGAATCGAATTGAAAGCAACGTTCGCACAGTTCCATATCTGCACCAAAAATTTAACTTTTACGCGTGTAGATACGTCTATTTCCTGTTTATTTGTCCATTCTGCTATTTACATTTCGAGAAGATCGACGTATTATCCTCGTCGTTCAATTTCTCGAAATCTTCTTTCAGTATAAAACAAATTTATTGCCATGCAGACTCTTCCGCAGTTTTACCTTTATAGAAATTTAATAATTTATCCCATATAGCGGGTCTTTATTCTACAAGTTTCATTAGTAATTCTGAATTCATTCGTATTATGCATTTGGCTCGAACTCTACCACACACATACAAGTGACCCAGCAATCGTAGTACAACCGGAAAGCAAACAATTTTTCGTGAAAAAACCAATCGAAAATCTAGAATACAATTTTTTGTAACACTTCCCGTTATCGAGAAAAACAATTTTGAAAATTGTAGGATCTGGTTGCGATTGTAGTATACACGATTAATCGCGAGTCTGTAACACAGCTATGTATTGTAACGTGACAATATTTTGGACAATTTCTTTAATATAATTATACTTAGAAAGCGTCGTATCTTGATTTAAGGATCCATTTTAATCAATTATAGTTTATACTGAAATACGTTATATCGAGACTTACGAAATAACTCTGACAATCTATTGGATACGCTTGTACGCAATAAATTAGTAAGTCTTTGTACAATGAAGTTAATTTAAATATTTTTGCATATAAAGATAAGATAGTTAGTTTGTAAAGTTAATTCTATTACAAAATTGGCTAAAATTGCTATATTTTAATGTTATTGAAATCGATGAGGTGACCTATTTTCTAAATAATTACTAAATTAATTTTTCATATTGCTAAATTTTAAAGTTGTTTTATACCAGGCTACATAATTTTTAATTTGCATCTAGACGAGTTAAAATATAATTTTATTGTTTCTGCCATTGTATCGAATCAACAAAACATCCCTAGATATAGCGACGCATCGACTAACGAACCAATGAAACTTCAGTTATACGACAAGCTTCGTTTACATTCAACTTCAGTTGCTCGTGGAACTTGTAGAATGACGCACGTATGCTTGTTTACGCGTTTACCGAAATCGTGAATAAGTTGCGTTACGAGAAAAGAGGTTGGAATCAGTTATACAAAAACAGAAAATCGAATTTTAAGGTACGTTAATCATTTCTCGATGATTTGTGTGGCTTCGATATTTCGGTTTAGAAATCACATACATGTTTTCTTTTTAGGTGAGTTCGTAAGCATCGAATATCGTCAAATTTAACTGAAAGTTGCGTCGAGTGCGTGTTTACAATGTCAACGGACTTTTATATACGCTACTACGTCGGTCACAAGGGAAAATTCGGTCATGAATTTCTCGAGTTCGAATTCAGACCAGACGGTAAATTGCGATACGCTAACAATTCGAATTACAAAAACGACACTATGATTCGAAAAGAAGCGTACGTTCATCAGTGTGTGATGGAGGAACTGAAAAGGATTATTCAGGATTCCGAAATTATGCAGGAAGATGACTCTCTGTGGCCGCAGCCAGATCGTGTCGGACGTCAGGAGTTAGAGATTGTAATTGGGGATGAACATATATCGTTTACAACCTCAAAGACTGGTTCTCTGTTGGATGTGAATCAGTCACGCGATCCAGAGGGGCTACGTTGCTTCTATTATCTTGTACAGGATCTCAAGTGTTTAGTATTCTCTCTTATAGGACTTCATTTCAAAATAAAACCTATATAAATATGTATAATTATATTACAATCCACTTCAGGTTTACGTAAATCTAATGTAATTACTTGACTGTAAGGAAATATATGATAATTTTTAATTAGCTTTGCATTTACTTTCTTTGTTAATACTAGAAGGGATAAGGAGATACAGAGTTTCTATTGTAACATTTATTTTGTGAATGTATCTAAGAAACCTGTCCATGATATGTATTTTATTCAAGTAAAAAAATGATTGATAAAAGATATAAAGTAGTTACAAAGAATTTGAATGACTCACTTTACCTAATCATATTAAACGAAGACTAATTTGAATGAAATAGTTCGTTGTATTTATTAATAGGATATTTTGTGGAAATAGGTAATTATAGGTTATAATTTTCTAATTATTATACTAGAAATCTAAACGAATTTCAGAATATTTATACTTTTAATTCATTACGTTGTATTCGTTATTTTATTACTTCTCAATTAAAGTACACAATTCTTATCTTATTCTTCTTTGAATTTCATTCTGTCTGTAAGAAATGTTCTTTAAATTTTAGGTCGAATGCAATGTAGTATTTTCGATGTTACTTCGTGAATCATATTGTAATAATAGTTTATTATTTGTTACAGAAATAAAATGTCTTCAGGAGATGATGAATCTATCAATCAAAATGACTCTGAGAACATTGAACGAGTTGTTGCAGATGCTGTTCATTCAAGATTTCGACCAGCTGAAGTGCACTGTGAGATATGTAATGTGAACATTGTTGGAAACTATTCTGCTATTGATAGACACTTTCAACCTTCTCATCCATCTAAGGAATACTGTACTTACTGTAAGGGCAAAGTATTTGTTTATCTACTAATACCAGTTGATGACTCTATAGAGCAACCAAAGACAGCCGTTTTTCATAAGTGCAATAAGTCATAAAATACATTACGTATAAGTTTAATTCTTAAGTGCAATTACTAAAAAAAAAGGTACAAAGAATTTCTTTATACATTCATATTTTTATTTAAAAAATATTTTTTATACATTTTTTCTACATTTCTGTTGGTACAATATAAAATATAATAAAGAGCAACTGTATAAAGTATGACAATAAGTAACTGTGAATAGAAATCTCTTTAAAATTATAGAAGCAATTCTCAAACAAGAAATTTATAAATGATGTAATTCAATATGGAATTATATTTAAAAGACATTATTTTTATATGTTTAACACCAGTAATAATATATGTTTGAACTCATGACTATGTTCAAATTTATTCTAGATACGAAATTACATTTGTACATAGCTTAAGCTTGTTTTCATACAAGTAATATATTAGTATACATAAGACACGTTCTTAGCATTCTTGTAATTATATCTAAAATAACTGTACAAAATATATTATTTTACATCAGTTTGTAATAGCTTTGAATTTATAAATTGTACTATGACAGGTAATTTCTTGCAACATTATTAACGACTGTTTAAACAATAAGAAAGAACACATAATTTAAATAAGAAATAGATTAATACTGAAATTCTATGGGATTGTTGTGGAAAGTTGGAAATAAATATAATTGAATGTTAGAAAATATTTTTCATATAATATATATGTCTTTCTATAAGATTTTCAAAGCTTTCACGGCTAGGGCTGTGGCAGGTGATCTTGATTGAGACCAGTGTGGCCGAAAAAAATAAGCTGAATCCCATTTTTAAGAAGTGAGGAAACATGACGCGGGGGTCCACTAGATCTCATACCGTGCGGTATAGTGGGAGAAACTACAAGGCAATAGGAATACTCGTTGTTTCTTCCATTACTGCACTCGATGCGAGGTAGCGAAGGTCTCGCGTCATGCTTTCTCTCACTTTTCAAGAATGAGATTTAACTTATTTTTCTGGCTGCGCTGGTTGAAGCTATCTGCAATATTGATGAAATGTCTTCTTTCTATACATCAAAAAAATAAGTCTACATCCTTTTATTAGTTTATAAAAATGTCATATTAAAGTTAGTAACGAATATATATATATAATAGAAATAATAATTGATTACTGTACCAATTAAAAAAATATCTATTTATGAATAAATTTTTATATTTAAGGGCATGTTGCAACAAATTTTAGACAAGTAGTTTAGTATTTCATAGTTAAGCTTAGTGTGCGGTACTTACAGTAGCTATTATTAGTAACGCTGAATTGCACTTTGTTAATCGTAGAATGTACAAAAGAATAATACTGTTAATATAAAACGTACAGAAATAGTGACTTTATAAGATACTTTTTCCAATTATCGAACTTTAGTTAAAAGTTGATATTTTTCACGCGTGGAATTTTTTGAATACGCTGTTCTGATTTTTGGCTGCTCCATAAAACCTTTACGTCCATTTCTGCAGTACACTATTCATTATTTGTTTTATCAAATGAATGATTTTTTAAAAACAATTGTAATCTTGTTGGATAATCTGTCATTACACCTGTTGCTCCAAGATCAAAGGCTTTTTGAAATTCCTCGTCTTTGTTCAAGACCCAAAAATAAATCTATAAACATATATTTAAACACTTTTAAATGAGTTTACAATTGATTGTTATATTGACTTACGTGTATCCCACGAGCTCTTAAATGATTGAATAAGCATGGCCTCATTAGTAGTACATTAATAACACGCACGAGTACCTTATTTAAAGGTAAAAATGTTGAATTTGGAATTCTCTGGCGCCTATGGTAACGTGATAGTTATTAATTTTATTTAATTATGCATTAATTAATGTGTTTAAGGTACCTTATATAAATGGAAGGTAGAAATATTTCCAGATGCGTTTCCTTTAGAGGCACAAATGGCAATAAACCAGTATACAAAAGAAATATTAACAAGCCTACGCGTTGCATAGAAAATAACACATTTATGTTTGGATTCTGTACAAAAAATATTATTTAGCGCTTTTATTATTTTATGACATATATTTTTTAACTGTTTAGAGTTTAGAATATTAATTAGTTACCGTTTTATAACATTTCTGTGTTATCTCATCATTAAAATTCCCCCATACTGTATATTCCTCGCGATTATATTGCTTTATTAAGTCAGACACCTTCGATATGAGTTGGTCATTATTAATTTTAATATCTATATTGATTGGCAGATTGGGAAATGCCTCGAATACTTCTTTCAAGAGAGCAAACCGTCTCTCTTCCTCCTTCTCTGGTCCAATATATTCTGCACCTGTTGAACTATAGTTTTTCAATAATTTTATTCATAATGTAATTTCTACAAATATCATTTATAATTACCTGGATCAAAATCTATTGGAAGGCACAATTTCAAAAGTGGTAGATCTTTGTAATTCACTTCAGAAATGTTCTTATTTATGCCTGTACTACGCAAAAGATTTTGATCATGAGATACAACTACTTCTCCATCTTTGGTGAGATGACAATCCAATTCTAGCATTTCTGTTCCAATTGCGACAGCTCTAAAGCAATAAATTCATTTAAATTGTATCAATTATAACAAAAAACATGGAATAATTATTCGTAGGAACATATTGTTCCTTCAAATATTGCTAGTTTTCATTGTTATTCTTATCTATTACACATTCTTGGGACAATAAATAAGCTATGACTAACCGTTTGAACGCATACATTGTATTTTCGTAGCCTTCACCTGCGCCTAAAAAAAAAAATATAACTTACAATTGAATACGTTTTCTAACATTTACAAAAATTATAGTTAATGAATTACAAAAAATTATGAAATACACCTCCCCTGTGGCTGATATGTTGACACGAAAATTTTACTTTTTTCTTTTTGTGTATTAACGTCGGATATTTAAAAAGTATCATCGACGTTAACATATAACCTCCGATTACCGAGTATAGTATCATCTTATATTAATTTGTCGTTCCTTAATTTTCCAGTATATCAACTTATGGCACTACTGTTTAATGAAATTCTAAGTATTATGCAAATAAACGCATTGAATGCCAAATTCTCAGCCAGCGACACTCGAGTATTTCCCTCGATAGTGTAACTATATGATAAATTCTGTGCATTTTGTCGTAACTGTGTATATCAACAAATACGGAATCCTATGGGTGACGTATAAAACGTTTCTGCTTTTATTACGAATTTTGGCGCGTGTACATGGAATTACTGCAAATCGTTCTAAAAAAATTACTTTTGGTTGCAGGAGTCAATTACAATCATTTTTGGTGAATAGTCATACCCTCGAATTCCTACGCACTTTCAAAAAAAAAATTCCTTACCGAAAATATAATGTATGACCAGAAAGGTTCGCTTGAAATTTCATGCGTATGTTTGAAATATCATAACTTCTGAACGGATTGGACGATTTTAATGTTTCAAAATGCAAACTACGCGTTTTTCGGTGAAGAATATGTAGAAGTTTAAAAATATTCGAAAAGTTGTTCCTTCGCAAGAATAGAAATAAAAATCATGACACATGAAAGAAAACGATATTTCATTATTATTTTCATGCAATGTTACAAAAATCAACATAATTAAATTGATTAGGAACATAATGGAATAGAAAAACAAAAAGAAAAAAAAGTTATACATAAAGTTTAATTAAAACCTATAATTGAAACAAAATAGACATGTATCTACATTCTGATTGGCACGGTGCCCGGCGGTGGGGATAATACACCGACGCTGAAGTTATAAATATGGGTCACGCTTGCTTTTGAGTCAATCCTGCAAAAACTCCGCGACTGGTCGGACGTAGCTATGAGTCAAAATCTGATTCCTTTAAACATGAACATGAGCAAAATCTATTTTTCACGTATTGAGTATAAATTTACTCAGCTGTTCATAGTCAATCGTATTAATAACATACATATGAACATGAATCACATGAATGATACAGAAATTATAATTGAACGTCAATATTGTTAATTATTTTGAACGTAATTATAATCAAGATCGATGTATCGATTGCGGTTTTTCCGGTTAACGACAACGAAAGATGTATGAAGTAGCTGTAGTAATTGTAGTCAAGATGATTTTTTCTAAACAACTTATACAGAAATATATTAACTCCTTGCACTTTTCTGAAGTTGCTAATCGCTCATATCGCAAAATATTCTCAGAGTTCAACGCGTTAAAATGAGTATTTAATAAATAGTAATTTGTTTATTGGGTAGATAAGCAGTTACAAAGTTAAGAGAGGAAATAAGAAAAACAAAACTTGGTGATTTTTCCTTTGCGCGGCATTAATCCATGTTGTCAAGCTATAATGGTCGAACGATCATCGGTTCAAAACACAATTGACATGCGATTAAGAAGCTTTGTTAAGTGTAATTTTATAAGTGATATTGCAAGTGTCATAAGCTTCTGTTAGATATATGATTGTTGGAAATTAAAGGACCGCTTGAAGCAACTTTAAAATCACCAAAAATTCAGAATCCAGATAACCTAAATAACTGTTAAATAGGTAACTATATTAACCTGTTGGACGTACGTCTTTCCCCCAGTTCGGAGCTTTTCCGAATACACCTGTCAAACGAGTTTTAAAAGCTACCTTTATAAAAATGTGTTTTCGCCAGCGTCTCTCATTCGATTGACGAGATGTCGGATTCGAATTCACCGAAAACAGATGCAAGCAGTCCGACTCTTTTAGGAAACTTACGACAATTTCGATTTCAAAAGAAACAACTGAAACCATTAAATATGTGTAAGTCTGTCATTACTTTCGATTTTCAATTTATAGGTCGATACGACCAATGTCCATGTTTTGTTGTTATTTTATCGAGAATAGATACTTACGTGATTGCTACATTTTTTCGACAAAGAGATTTTTGTCTGTTAAATTTGTATCTCGATATTAACATAAAAGTATAAAAAAAAATACTTATTTTATTTTCATTAGATACAGTAGTAGTATCAATGATTTCTTTATAGTATGATTGTATATATAAATTGTGTTTTTTAGCGGATGATGACAGTAATCTTACAAGTTCTGAAATACAGTTTCGACGTAAGGCAGTGAATGTAATTGAGGACAGCGATAGCGATGCAGGTATTCCATCAGCTAAAAATACAGGTTCTTCAGTTGACAAAGATGAGGTAACATTAATCAATTATGCATTATATTCTTAGAAAGGCTCAAAATAGATACTAAGAAATTTGTTGCGTATGTGCAGGATGTCCACAGTAACACAAATTGGAATACTGACGATGGTGATGAAGTCTCTAGAAAAATTAGAAAGAGAGGCATCAAGTCTCCTTCTAAAAAGAGTAAGAAAAAAAGAAGAAAATTGAACAATGAAGAAGACATAGATATTGATTCAGATGAAACAAATTTTAAGGACAAAGTATTTAATAGGTATGTATCCAATAATTTAGTAAGAAGTTGTAATAATTTTAGCTGTTTCTTTGTGGTGTTTATAGCGACGAAGATTCGGACATGGAAGTATCTAATGAACTTACTGGTGATAAAAAAGCAGTTTTGGAATTTATGCAAAATTCTCCTGCATCTGAATTACTTTTAATGTCTCATTGCACTCAAAAGAGGGCTAATGCTATTATAGAAGCAAGGCCGTTTGATAACTGGAGAGACTTAGTTGAAAAGTTCCAAAGCTATAAATATTTAGATACAGAGCTGTTAAATTCAGCTCAAGTGAGTAATAGAAATTATATATGTATCTTTATTATCTATCAGTACTCCATATTAACCCTTCAACTGTAGCACACTTCAACTGAAAGCTGTCCACTGTTTGTGGAATGAGAGTCGCGTTTCAATTGCAGTCACATCCTGCAGTCGCATAAGTTTTCTCGATTTACATTATTTCTAGTAACGACGCGATAGACGTTTACTAAAACCTAGTAAAAACAGGATTTCGGTATCTCGCATAGTTCCGGAAAATTCAGTGCGTTGATCAAAATGAGACACCCTGTATATGTCTTTTGCAAATGACTATTTTCTTAGGGCGTATACGTATGTCTTCCACAAGTAGAGGATCAAATTTAATAACATTACTTAAATAAAACAGGAATTATTAGCTACAAGACACGAAGTTGAAACTCTCATGAAGAAGTGTCTTCGTTTATCTACAAATATTGAAAAGGCTGTAGCTGCAGGAGCAACAGCTATTAAAAAGCAACCGAGAGGATTATCGCCAAATCTAACGTTAGCCCCGTATCAAATGGTTGGTTTGAATTGGCTGGCTGTGATGCACGCGCAAAACGTGAATGGCATTCTCGCAGACGAAATGGGTCTGGGGAAAACGATCCAAGTAATAGCCTTCCTTACATACTTGAAAGAAGCTGGTCTCAAAGATGAGAAAGATGGGCCACACTTGATAGTTGTTCCTAGTTCAACAATGGGTAAATAAACATCGTAGATTTCTTCGATTTTTCTTGTATTTCCATTAGTAATGTACGTTTACATTACGTAGAAAATTGGAATAATGAGATGGAAAAATGGTCACCCGGGTTGAAGGTTGTGCGATACTTTGGGTCTCAGGAAGAAAGGAAAGAGATGAGAATGGGATGGCGAAACGGCGATCTAGATGACGTTGACATTTTATTAACTACGTATAATTTAGTTAGCAGTACACCGGAAGAGCGGAGATTATTTCGTGTTATGCCGATACACTATGTCGTTTTTGACGAAGCTCATATGTTGAAAAATATGAGCACCATTAGATATGAAAATCTCGTTAGAATCAACGTACGTGTATTCTCGTTATGTCCATAGTTCACTTGGTTAAATAACACAAATATCATAATTATTTTGTAGGCTAAATATCGAATTCTGTTAACGGGTACTCCTCTACAAAATAATTTATTGGAATTGATGTCGCTCTTAACATTCGTAATGCCTTCGTTATTTGCTAGCAAACAAGCGGACTTGAAGAGTTTATTTGCAAAAAATGCGGTAAGTGTTAAATATAAAACTGTGGCTACTTTGGAAAACACAGTTACAAAGGATATGATATTTCACGTAATTGTGTGGATGAAATTTTAGAAGGTATCAGCAGTTAACAAAAATGGCGAACGGGCATTGTTTGAGCAGGATCAAGTTAAGAATGCAAAACAAATTATGAGGCCGTTTGTGCTTCGTCGTTTGAAAGTGGAGGTTCTTCGAGATTTGCCTGAAAAAACTGATCGTGTCATAAGGTGTCCGATGACGAAAAGACAACAGAAATTGTATACAAATTTGATCGAGGAGTTTTCGGCGGAAGCCGATCAAAGCACTGAAGTTAATGGTGTCGGGATGATGATACAGTTGAGGAAGTTGGCCAATCATCCACTATTAGCGCGAGATCAGTTTAACGAATCCAAGTTAAAAGTAAATTTAACCATTTCAATTTTTATATATTTATCGAACGAGAGTTATATTTCATCCTGCAGAATTGTGATTCTTTGCTATTTTTATGTTAGTTAATATCGGACAGACTGGCGAAAGAACATGGATATAAAGAGAAGAACGCGGATTACATATTCGACGATTTACATTGGATGTCTGATTATCAAATAAACGAATTGACAAGAACGTACAAAAGCTTAGCTGGTCTAGGTTTACAACAAGAACTAATTCCCGAAGCTGGCAAATTAAAAGTATTGGACGATTTATTACCAAAGCTACAAGAGGAAGGCCATAGAGTACTGATCTTCAGTCAATTTACAATGGTGTTGGATATTTTGGAGGAATATCTGACAATTAGAGGAAAAACGTATACAAGGTATCTTTTATAAATTGATTTTATTTCGTAATTTTAAGTTTCGTAAAGTTTTAAATATTTTGTATAAATTCGAAAATACAGATTGGATGGAAGTACACCGGTAACGGATCGACAGTTTTTGATAAATCAGTTTACGGAAGATGAAAGTATATTCATATTTTTATTATCAACAAAAGCTGGAGGTTTAGGGATCAATTTAACAACCGCGGATACGGTTATAATTCATGATATTGATTTTAACCCATACAATGATAAACAGGCAGAGGATCGATGTCACAGAGTAGGTCAGAAAAGGTATGTGATTAGAATGTGATAGTGTAAGAACTGATCGATTCATTCATAATAAAACAATTATTTTCAGACCAGTTACCATAATTAGATTATTAAGCGAAGGTACTATAGAAGAAAATATGTACGAAATAGCCAAGGATAAATTGCATCTCGAACAACAAATTACTCGTAACGAAGGTAAGTGACGTGAATTTGTGTTTTGTATATAACTCGTTGAAAATAAGAATTTGTTCGCAGAAAACGAGAGCACAGACAAAAAGGGTATACTGAAGTTACTTAAGATGACGTTAGGTTTGGAACACAATAAATCCTTATCATTGTCTGGGTCAAAGACTGCTAGGACAAGTAATGGGGTAGCAAACAACGAAGCGGATAACGACATAGAATTTAAAAATTAATCTTCTACTTAAACATATTTTTTACTAGCAGAATATTTGACAAATTTTTATATGCATCCTTAAACTTTGTGATAAAGTACTGTTACAGTTGCACAAAAAACGAGGAAGGTCCGATTTAAACAATTCTATATCGCACGTTTTTTATTTAATGGTTGCATGTACGAAACCTTCGCGAAAATGTGTACACAATTGTAATCTACGATATTTATGAATCACGAACTCAATTTATATTTTCTATACCGATTATTAAATCATTCTTGTATTTATATAAGCATATATTTAGATTCATACTTAATTTTTTATTTTTTTCTGCCTGTGTTTATGTTCGAGTATTTAATTATATATTTTTAATGTAAATCCGATGAAAATGGTTAAGACTGCACAATACTTACTAGTAACATGTAAAAGAGCAAAGACCTGAAAGTGAACAAGAAAACAGAAAATTTATGATAAAAATAGAACATAATAAGAGTGATACGTCGAAATACATATTTATTTGGTTTTACTGTATACACATTCCTCAAGAGATTACTTGATTATTGTACAAAACCATTAAAGGTATTACGCTGCTCATCAGAATTAATTTATTATCTTCTAATACATTTTTACTAAAATTCCAGTAAGATTTGTATGAAAAGAATATTAATTTAAGTAATTTGCATAATTAAATAAACGAAGAACTTTTAATTAGATGTTAACAACAATATAAACAAGTATTTCAAAATATATTATACATTTTTAATACATGCTTTGTAATTAATTTAATTGTTTGTTGATCAAATTACTGTAAATTGAACGTAAAATTATACGATTATATAAATAGATTGAATCTTGTCTGATTACCAATGTGTTTTGATTTCAGTTTCGTCTGTTGAAAAACTACGTTTTTTGTAGACTGGAAGTTGCAGCTATCAATTTTCAACTAGACTCCAAGGTTACATCTTATAATTTGTATAAACTAATCTGTCGTTACAACACGAATTCTAATCTTCATTCTATTCTATACTCTATTCTATTTACCATATATTATTCAAGTACTTTAATTAATACATTTTGATCGATTGCAATTTTATGTAGTAGATACTTGATTCGATCTAGATTCGTAATAGTTTTGTAATAATCAAATTTCGATTATTCTATTAACATATGCTGACAATAAATTCTTTGCAGTAAATTATTGTCTAAACTAATCTTTCTTGAATAGTGTTTGTTAACTCACCGAGTTTGAAATGCAAGATGAATCTGTAAAATGCTTGCAGGTGTAGTAACGTGAAAAGAGAGGGAATTCCGGTGACGTCATTCAGCTAACTTTCCCGCCTTCCACTAAGTATGTATACACGAATTATATACAATTAATGATCGTAACGTATAATCGTAATGTTACGATTACTGTTCAGTAATTGTTGCGACGAAGGGTGACGGTCGATTGTTTGCTATCGCTGATTTCCGGATGCACGTTGTACAAAAGTATGTGTGGTGTTCGTTGAGTTCTATTTGAGTGTTCTCGATGAATGTTTAGATGTGTTATACAATTTATGGACATAACTTTCAGACGACACGTTTATCGAGACAAATTACTCGGTAATTATCATGTGATATCAATACTGTGTACCATTAAAAAAATACTGTAATTAATACTGTTCTTTGTATTTGGGGGTTTTTCCCGTTTAGCCAATCTTAGACGCGAATCAAAAACCATATATTACTATGATCGGAATCTATAGTTGTGGAATGTCGTCGTCGGAAAGTTCAGAAAGTCAGGAAAATTCCTGTGACATTACCTGAATAAACTTACCGCCGTCTATCGACGTAATGTTAACCATTGGATGGAAATATTCGATGATAGTCGTATATAATAATCGTATAATGCAAATATTAGAAGGGCAAGTAAATGATTATAACCAGACCTTAATAATTCTATTCGTGGTTCACTAAATTGCCGTAAGGAAACGAGAGTCACAGCGGTAGAGTAGTTAAGTAACATAATGAGTTATTATTTAATAGCCTTGAAAGGCCAAAACATGTAACGTCCACCGAAGAGTATTTGAGAATCTCGAATCTCGAATCGAGTCATTTTTTGTATATGTAACAAAGGGAATCACATTTCATAATTTTGATGGTACTTGAAATCGTTAATTTCCTTGGAAATTTCGAGAATCGAAAGTGCAAAGTTGTGGTTAGGTAGCAAAACAATAATCGACTGAACCTCACCCTTTACTTTTTCTATTCTTTTGTACCTGTGTTTAATTCTTCTTTTTTCCTCGTTATGGGCGAATAGAATCGTTAAATAAATACAAAATAGAAAAATACGTCCTTTCGAATAGAAGTTACGTTAATATTCGGCGTATAATAAGAACAATGCGCCGTAATCTTCTATTTACACAGTAATTTACATACGTAGATATATATTATATATATTTACATTTGTTTAAAGAAAGCTTAAGAAAACCAATTTCATCATTTCATTGACACTTTAGATTTACAGGTTCCCCATTTCGCGAAAATATTATGATCATGTTTTCATTTATTTATAAAGTGAGTCATAATATTATTGGCACACATTACAGAAATTAATTATTTTAATGTTTCGTAGGGTACCCTTGCAGTAGAGACACTAGAGACCAAAATAAGACGAAAATCAAAAATACCAATTTGTTGATGAAGGCTTCGTTAAACAGTTATTAACGTTTAAAGTTCCGACCGTACTGAATTTTTTTCTCGAAAGTGCGTAGGATTTTGGGGGTATATCTATTCACCAAAAATAATTGTAATTGACCCCCGCAACCGAAAATAATTTTTTCAGAACGATTTGAAATTTTTTTTTTTCGTCGAAAAATTTAGGCACCTACCCCCTGTCGATTCTTCTTAAAAATTCCTTTTTCATTTTTAGTAATTTTGTTTGACGCCCTACAGAAAAGTTGTCTAATACTTTTTTGTAGGTACCCATGAGCTCTACTTCAGAAAAAAGTTTCATTGAAATATATTCACAATTGTAGGAGTTACGGTTGTTTGAAAATTGGACTATTTTTATGGGGTTTTTCTCATTTTGCGGGGTCAAGGACCAACTTTTCGAACATTTTTGCGATTTGTACATATTCTCCACCAAAATACGCGTAGTTTGCTTTTTTAAACATTAAAATCGTCCAATCCGTTCAGAAGTTATGACGTTTTAAAGATTCGCATGAAAATTCGGGCAGACATTTCAGGCCTCAGATTATATTTTCGGTAAGGAATTTTTTTCTCGAAACTGAGTAGGATTTCGGGGGCATGTCTGTTGACCAAAAATGCTTGCAATTGACCCCTGCAACTAAAAATAATTTTTCCAAAACGATTCGAAAGTTTTTTTCACCCAAAACTTTCAGCACTTATTCGAATTTTTTTCTCGAAACTGCGTAGGATTTCGGGGGTATGTCTATTGACCAAAAATAATTGTAATTGACCCCCGCAACCGAAAATAATTTTTCCAGAACGATTTGAAATTTTTGAATTTAATTGTTA
The DNA here is from genome assembly GCF_051014445.1 of Colletes latitarsis. Classification (NCBI taxonomy): domain Eukaryota; kingdom Metazoa; phylum Arthropoda; class Insecta; order Hymenoptera; family Colletidae; genus Colletes; species Colletes latitarsis. Next base: position 25,871,780 of record NC_135141.1, on the reverse strand, counting down.
ATAACTTTTTAACGAAGCCTCCATTAACAAATTGGTATTTTTGATTTTCGTCTTATTTTGGCCTCTAGAATCCTCTATTAAAATTTTTAGTGACCGAACACCCTGTATAATAGCCTCTTAAAAAATTTACTCTTCATGTTCCAATCGCTTTCTGCGTTTGTCAATAATTTTATGGCTCATCGTATACTGTTTTCTTTTTTTACATTTTTTCGTGTCATTGGTCAATGTTACATTCAATAGGAAATTATGGAAACGGGAGAAGGAGTCTTTGATTGGAGAAGGACAACGTTCGACGAAAAGATTAAAGGAAGCGACTACCCGGATCTGGAAGTTTCTCCGTTCTTCTTCTCGCATCTTGCGTTCTACATTTGTACAGAAGGTACTCGGAAACAAGAATGAATGGAGAGTAATGGATTGGCGTTATATTAGAAAAAAACACATCGCTTTATAAAAATTATTGTTTCACCCTCCACAAATTCTACGTATAGTTTTACGCGAGATTCGGGGGATACTAAATTTAAATTTACATCCTTGGTCGTTCCAATAAATTTAATTCCGTCGCGATGGGACGCCCAACTTCGTCAGATTCTTTTGCAGTGTTATCAGCAGCAGTAGGAAATTCCCTAAAATAAAAAAAGCAACGAATTAAAAGAGTGTCTCGCAAAAGGGAATTCTCATTGTTTTAAATATTAGTACGTGGTTCATAATGGATTCCGCGGCGATGACTCGCGTCATCATACCAGTTCGAGAAATTGATTTTCGATTCGACGGGAAAATTGGCGGCAATCGGTGCGCGATTCTTGTCCGTGAAACACTGAGCTAGTTTACACCGAGCGTTGGATACACGTACCAAGTACCGACTTGATTTGTATCAAACGCTCGTTGTAAATGATAGTGTATTAACAGTAGTGGATTAATCTTTAACAGGACACCAAACAAAAGTATTTTTTGGGCCCACGTCATGCGAATTTAGAAATAACCATTACAATACCGTTAATTATGATGTTTATTCGATCGAATAGTTATACAGATCAGTTTTCGTTCGTTCAACGTGAAACGTAATGTCATTTTATGACTACAAATTCTAATTTTTTATTAGAGAATAATGAATAAAATGTTTGCCTAAATTGTTACCCAGATAAGAATTTTCCTATCTCTGGCTGATGCCTATCCGACAATGATATAATACATCCTTACCATTATCATCTCTTACTAGATGTAACAATTTGCCAAAATCAAACATACTTTCGGATAAATTATTTGAAAAAGGCAACCGATTTAAGAATAAACACGAGACATTTTACGAACAAATAACAATTTAACTGTTCTATCGAGTAAACATCACGAGTAAATAAATTATATAAATAAGTAAGAACTGGACAACCGATAATTATTTTTTTCTTTCATCTTTTCAGGTTCTCTTCAGACTGCTTCAAGAAAACATCTAAAACAAATTTAATATTCTTTTTAAACATATCATATACACAGAAGTGTGTGTATCTCAGCCTTGCCGTTCTCCATATGACCCGAAATTAAATTTAAACTTTTATAGGTGAGTTTTTTTTAATATTATTTTATATATAGTTATGTTTTTGATGCTACTCTTTGGGTACTCTTCATCGCCTAAAAGAACTTCTTAGTTTAGGTTTAAAATTGCTTAATTGTAATTTGATTTCAATTTGTCATTTATTATCTATATTATTTGGATATTTTGCCCAAGTCTGCTTGCAAATCGGTTTGTTGTCGGCGGCATCGAGTGGGGAATTACGAAAGGTAAAGTGTTTCTATGGCAAACCGGCTTGTCTTAGATTCCAATCTTCAGTAGGCTTCGTAAGGTAGTCGAGCCGCATCGTCGCATCCGAATCACGCCGTGAGTGACCAGCAAACGAAATGGCAAGAGTGCGGTGTGCCGTGTGTGCCACGATGCTATATAAACAATACTTGGCGCGAACCCTGATCAGTCGTGTTGCGGCGGCCGTACCTGTCGCAACAGAATGTAATGGATCGTATCACAACAAACTAAACGAACCGGTTGTCCTTTTTTCCGCATCTTTCGATACTTCGTGTTCTCATTTACCATAACCTTGCCTGCGACCGGGTTAACACTTTTATATCTCGTTCGACATCGACAGCCATCCAGTTGAATTATTGCCTCTTTGTGTACCGAAGTGACCTGGCGGGATGTCGCACGACAATTTGGGATTTACATCGAGCACGGTGAGTGACATTGGTACCCGTACTTTACCCTCTGGCTTCGTTTACCTTTTCTGCGTGCGATGTTTTGACACTTCTTAACTCCTCGTCGTCCACCGTTGACGCTGCGTGTAACATCGTGTATTATTTAACGAGAATTAACCGATATTTGAATCGACACTACGACCATTTGGTCTAAACGGTATCTTTGATAAATGTTACTATATACGAACGGTATACAGCGGATTAATCGAACCTCGAACAATTGAAATTTGTTTTACCAAACGTTAGAATCGAACAGTAAACAGTATCGAATCGAATCCACGCTCGTATGAATGTAATTCGTTTGGCTAAAGATCACGATTATTTTGTAAATAAATCATAGGTTATCCATGTTGACGTAACGTCTGGTGAACTTGATCATAGCAGTAGATTAAATCTAACGTAGAGAAAATTAATTACATTTTCGATTGACACGCGTAGTTCGAATTCATTCGCGAGCAAATTCTGCGTTACTTCAATTCTGTTTGATAATGGAACTTCTATGACAGATTGTTATTTGTTTTTCCTTTCTGCGAATAAACTTAAACCGTGGCAGAGCCAAGACGGTTTCTTAAAACTGCTGTGGAAAGAATTCATTTTTACTTTGTTGCTAACTTATCGAGCATACACGATAATATAGTAATTTACAAGTTGTGTATCGCATAGTCATTTTAGACGCTCTCACAATAGAGTTCCAGGGCCTTGAACACTCGCAAGGAACTTCAATGTAAACAAACACTTCGAAGAAGCGATAGTTCGATAACCGTAATTCATCGTAACGTTCTCTTAGTACGTATCTCGTACATTTTCATTGCTTATCAAGTTGATACCATATTTCATCTCTTTGGTATGTATAACATTGATATCACGCACCAGAGTTGGGCTTTTATTCCATGTAACTTTCCCTTACGTTTTATTCGTAAATTATAACCCATTAACGAATTCTTTAAACCGATAATCATAAAATTTTTATTCGTGAATAATATTTGCCCAACATAGGAAGTTCATTTAACCTGTATCTCAAGATAATCGAATGTCGTGGATCGGGCGCGCGATATCGACGTGGTCCATATTTTCTTTCTAACGTCATGTCGATCCGTCAGGTGACGCGATCACGATTTTCTCGTTGAATTTCCGCGAGGAACAATGTTGCTAGACAGCCTCGCAATCGACCGCGGAATTGATCAGTCGCGAGTAATAGGTATCGCAAGGAAGGGAAAGTCTGTTGACCGAACGAAAAATTCAGCGCGTTGAAGGACGATATTGTTTGAAACGGCGTGCCACGAGATGTAATGCTCGTGAATGTACGGGAAGTACACAATTTAAATCGGGACAAGTTTTATTTTCTTGCGTACAAAACCAGATCAAGTATCTGCATGTTCTTTCATTCAGTTTGTGCGTCATCGAGACGTGAAATTGGATAGAAAAAAGAAATTAATCGTTTCTGTCGAACGGTCAGTGAAACTGCGTGTCCTTCGTACCGCGATTATCACGGTGGTAGAGTACAACTATCGTTTCGCTCCCGTGTTTTGCGAGTTTCAGTTTATGTCGGGGATTCCTTGAATTCGAACTTCGTGGACTAGAGAAATCGAGCAATTTTCATATAATTTCACTTTAGTTTTACGCTTATTCATCGTTCCCCAGCGGCAATTGGTATTTTTGACAAATTATATTTTAGGTTAAGTTTCTCGCATGTGCAGGAAATAGTTCGTTCCTATATGCAACGTCATTTCCGTAATCTGTAGCAAGGACATCGAGTAATTCGTGAAATTTATATTAGAGATTGATGATCTGTGTGCTAATATTCTAAAATTCGAAATAAATACGCGGTCAAGGAATGTAAGGGAAAAAACAAATATATTCAACAGATTGTTTTGCAGATGTTTGAGGTTATCGAACGACTGATACTACCGGAAGTCGTATTACAGAATTCATATACATATTGACTCTCATATTGTACGATTCACTTGTGTTTATGGTTCATCGACGCCCAAAAAATGCTGTATTGAAGAGATATAGAGGTTACAAAATTCCCTGAACCGACGAATTTGGGTTTTTTCCCTACCAAGTTACGAAATCTATCCTCGTCGATCTGAGAATGTCGAACGGTACGAACTTATGGTGTGATCTAATAGATTTCGTTACACTTCGTAACATTGAAAGTCGAAGGAAAACAGATAGTATCTTTTGGAATTTTACCTTCTTATCAACGGTGTATCTCATGAAAAATTGTCCTCAATAACTCAATAATAATACCACTTACGATATCAAATATTTGTTACGTCGATTACTTAGATCCATCGTGTTCTACCTGCCCTCTGTGTGTCGTTCTTGTTTTCGAAGATCGTGCCTACCTGATAATGACTCGAGTACTGAGATCGTCTTTGGTCGTGGAACTTTTTAGGGAGTACCCGATAACGGGTGCTATCCTGGAAACATTTCGTTCAAAAGGAAGAATCGATCGATTCGGCGAGATATCTGTTTTTGTTGAAGTTATCGAATTTGACGAATCAGCGGGAAGCTGCTCGAATTTTTGAGATCGAAGAGCCAGATAAACCGATTTTGTCAGTAGGTGACGTCGTGATTGCATATTTATGAGCAAATCAGATTATCGGCGAGCAACATGACCGACGATTTGTTACTCGTGTAAATTTTGATCGTCGAGATTGATCTTCGCAATGGAAAATAACATCTTCGGAGATTCTGATCGACTACACAGGGTGTTCGGCCCTGGGAAAAATTTTAATGGAGGATTCTAGAGGCCAAAATAAGGTGAAAATCAAGAATACAAATTTCTTGACTGAGGCTTTGTTAAAAAGTTATTAACGATTAAATTCAAAAATTTCAAATCGTTCTGGAAAAATTATTTTCGGTTACGGGGGTCAATTACAATCATTTTTGGTCAATAGACATACCCCCGAAATCCTGCGCATTTTCGAGAAAAAAATTCAGAACGGACGGAACTTTAAACATTAATAACTTTTTAACGAAGCATCCATCGACAAATTGATATTCTTGATTTTCGTCTTATTTTGGCTTCTACAATCTCCTATAAAAATTTTTCCCAGGGGTGGTCGAACACCCTGTATAGATTGATTCGTTAGAGGAAATGTCGCCATTTTGTTTAAGATGAACGAACCGTTAAAGCAGAGGATGGGAACGAACAAAACTACACAATATCGTAGGGAAATTAATAATAAGAAGCACCTGAAACTTTGACACACTTTTTTACATAAGCTAATGATTTGTTTGCACTTTTTAGAAAAAAAGAAATACGAATTTCGTCTTGAAAGTACCGTACGTTGATATTGTTATATTTTCTGGATGGACTGGATCAAAGAGTAATTGAAAATCATTTAGGATGGATCAATTCTCGTAGGTATTTCTGTCAATCACTATAAATAGAATCGTAGTTTTCTCTGCAATTGTACAATTTGAAAATGTTTTAAATAATAATTTATATAAAGTATCTAAATCGAGTTACACATTGTTTAGGATTTTTGTCTGTTCGTTCGGGGTCAACTAAAAATTTACTGAATGGATCTTGATTAAAAATCATCGCTGGTTCTGTTCATATATCAGGAAACAGGATTAGATGTGTATCGTCGCACCTGTACAAACGTGGCTAAGTACTAAACAATTATAAATAAATCTTAATTTCGTTTGTCTGTTTGTCACAATGTCGTGAAAAAGCCTATAGGCATCACAATACAATTTATAACGTATTTTTAAGGTAGATCATCTTGGGAGGGGATTGTCGAAATCGTCAACCATAACATGCATCGTATCTCGTTCATATTTGCTTTCACATAAAAAATATCTACGACAGAATTTGTTGGAAATTAAATTTAAAAACTGACACAAGCTATACTCATATATTTTCTTCGTAGAAAGAGGATCCAATAGCGCGTAAAGACGCGAATGAGTCTGTAGAAAATTAATTAATATGTTAATATTAGTTAATTAAAGTAACAACAATCGAACTCTTCTGTTGCGCGTGCAATTAATCTGTCGCTATATTGAGTGCATCGAGTACTGTTTTTAGCGAAGCATAAACCTGTAACTATCGATTAGGATCATTCAAAGCATTTGCGTAGGATCCAATAGGCGTTCCTTCGACGCTAATCCTGTTAGACAATTTTCGAGCGACAATGACTCGTCAATGATAAAATTATTCGTGCAGATAATCTAATTATTTTGCGCAGTGTAGTAAGTTCTATGTATTTTCGTGATCTGTATGTCAATGTTTAGCTACAATTCACGGTATCATTTATTACGAGGCATCCGTGGAAATATACAGGCCAATTAAGCGAGTACTCGTATAACATTGACATCAGTCGATTATGCAAATATAGAGTAATAATTTTTTATGGTAAGAGAGCCAATATTTACCCGCGGTTACGTTTGTTTAGCGTCTTACGGCGAAGAAAACGCTTCGTTCCATTTTACCCTGAAGTTGGACGATTTTTTAGATGACTAAGCGTGTATCGTTTGAAAAGTTGTGGCGCACGTGTATAAATATTGGAAAAATATGGATGTATTATTAGAAAAGCGTTAGAAATGCATCCATACTTATCAACGTGTCAACCTACGTGCACAATAAATCTTCAAATAATTCATTAAGTAACATACACGAGTCCGGCGGTATTAACTTTGACTAATATCGTCATTTTTGCAATAACAGTGTATCGTATATTTCATATTGTCAGACCGATAAACCGAACCTATCGCTGTGCACGTGATAGGTAGTCCAGTTTTGAAGACCTTGTACATGCATTCTTGTTTGCAAAATGATTACGTGAGTACATTTATCATTATTAAATGAATCATGATAAAAGTACGACCACGTGTCATCGATCGTTGATGTACTTGTTTTCGAATTTAGAAATTGTTGCTAGAAAGGAAGCGCACAAAAATTTATCATTCTTCCGATAAAAAAAACAATCGTCCTGCGGATGTTAGATTACTCGTTCGTAATAATAATTCGTAATAACCAGAAAATTAATAGTAAATATCGAAATAGTATAGAGTAAACTGATACTGAAACTAGATGTTTTGTCGAGGTTTAAATCGAGATTATTTATTTCTTTGTTACGAATCCGTTGACCCCGTCAGCAGAATATGCAGTCGGACGAGTGCTTCGTACGACGGATTTCATTTCTTACTTTTTGTTTCATTTTAATAGAGGTAACAAATTAATGGGGCCATTCTACTCAAAACGTTTTCCTTCATCGTTTACACTCTTATCGTAAAGTGTTTCTAATAGCTCTCGAGTTATCGTTAACACTTTTCAGTACTTACAATTAGAAGGCTCAATGGACTTTCGATAATGTTGTTCGATTTCAATTAAACGCGAGTAACGGTACAGTTATTCGTATCAATCGACAATTTACTACGTAATCGAAGACTCGGTGATAATCGTTTTACGATGTCCTTATACTCCCACGCGTTTGGCAATCAGATATTTCGGCATCAATAAGAAGATTTCAAGAGTCATTATCTGACTGATAACAGCGATGATACTCGTTACACCGATATATGTACATCTGGGTGTACTGAAATTCTGACTTTGTGTTATAATGATACGTCGAAGCGTTTACGATAAATTGTGTACATTGTTTTTAGTTTAAATTTGCTTATTTTAATTTATTTTGTATTTTTATATTTATCTATATGAAACGTAGGATAGAAATGAAAATTAAATATTAACAACGAGCTGTTACCAGATTTCTCTGATGGCGTCGATGTAATCCACCGATCAGACACCGTGAAATAACTTTCTATTTGGTTGGCCAATAACTTCGCGAGTCTTCCTGATATTTTATTATTCGCAAGAAACGCAACGCGCCGCGACGCCCTTTTTCTTTGGTAGCAAACAAATAGGCCAGAAGGCGCGTAGCCTCGTTAGAAAGCAACGCGAGACGATGTAAACGTATTTAGTTAACACTGAAATAAACTGGAAAAGAATAGGCGCGGACCAAGTTCAAACGAATACAATTTTGGCACGAAAGGAATAGTGGAAAGATTGTATATTTTTTGTGAAATCTGATCTAGATACGATGAATATTATTTATCTATTAATTCGATTAGATAATTAAATTTAGCCACCCCTGGGAAATATTCTAATGGGAGATTCTAAAGGCCAAAATAAGACGAAAATCAAGAATACTAATTTGTTGATTGAGGCTTTGTTAAAAAGTTATTAACGTTTAAAGTTCCGTCCGTTCTGAATTTTTTTCTCGAAAATGCGCAGGATTTCGGGGGTATGTCTATTCACCAAAAATAATTGTAATTGACCCCCGCAACCGAAAATAATTTTTTCAGAACGATTTGAAATTTTTTTTTTTCGTCGAAAAATTTAGGCACTTACCCCCTGTCGATTTTCCTTAAAAATTCCTTTCTCATTTTTAGTAATTTTGTTTGACGTCCTACAGAAAAGTTGTCTAATACTTTTTTGTAGGTACCCATGAGCTCTACTTCAGAAAAAAGTTTCATTGAAATATATTCACAATTGTAGGAGTTACGGCTGTTTGAAAATTGAACCATTTTTATGGGGTTTTTCTGATTTTGCGGGATCAAGGACCAACTTTTCGAATATTTTTGCGATTTGTACATATTCTCCACCAAAATACGCGTAGTTTGCCTTTTTAAACATTAAAATCGTCCAATCCGTTCAGAAGTTATGACGTTTTAAAGATTCGCATGAAAATTCGGGCAGACATTTCAGGCCTCAGATTATATTTTCGGTAAGGAATTTTTTTCTCGAAACTGAGTAGGATTTCGGGGGCATGTCTGTTGACCAAAAATGCTTGCAATTGACCCCTGCAACTAAAAATAATTTTTCCAAAACGATTCGAAAGTCTTTTTTTCACCCAAAACTTTCAGCACTTATTCGAATTTTTTTCTCGAAACTGCGTAGGATTTCGGGGGTATGTCTATTCACCAAAAATAATTGTAATTGACCCCCGCAACCGAAAATAATTTTTCCAGAACGATTTGAAATTTTTGAATTTAATTGTTAATAACTAGCCGAACACTATTAATTTCTATTTAAGTTTCGCTCGGTGCATTCTTGAAGACGAAGACAGACGAATAGAAAACTTGCAATAGTATACTTCTATTTTAGATAACGCCACGTATCTGGTTCTGTTATTTTTAAACTTCTATTTCGTAATAATTATCCGCGCTCTTGCAAAAAGACAATTTTCAAATACTTATTCGTATACTTTGTATTTGTTCAAGAATTTTTTTTTCTCTTAACAATTTTCAAAAGGTCATTTTACATAGAATATTCATTAGAACTATTCAAGGTAAGGTAATCGTCCGAGTAATCGATTGGTTGTAAAAAAATAAAATATTCTGTTCCAGAGAAATTAACAGAAAGTTCGTTTTTACCACCGTATTGTTTGCTTTTATTTTTGCAACGTCTCACGAAAATTCGTCGTTTCTATTTTCGATCGTTGTAAGATTTTAATTCGCGCGATCCACGACGCGAAGAATATTGTTCTAGGAAGACCGTGGTTCATTTCGCGAGATTTCCGGTTCGCTGGTAGCTAGCTATTACTTGATGCTAAATTGCTAGATGTCCTCCTCTCGTGTTTCACGCTGATCTAATTAACCCTTGGCGTAACGCGTCACTTTTGACACGACATCTTCGTGCAGAGTACCTTGAAACACGGTTACTCGCTGTCCCTGCCTCGAAGAAGATCGATCATTCTACGCAATATTGGTTAAATATTTTTGAACCAGCGTTGAAAGTCCTGGCGTTGGATTCAAGGATCACGAAGATCTCAATTTCCATTCAGATTTTATTTTCGTACGTTCGAAGATCATTCTTGGAAGCGAATTGGAGCGAGATTAGAGGTTTTCGAGTTCTATCGTGGGATTATTATCGTTTGATTCCACTCGACAGATACGTACTCGAAAGTGGCAGAACAGTGATCGAACAGCTCGTTAAACGGTATTATTGAATAGCGTTCAACGACTTAAAATGAAAAATGTAGGATTCGAGAGCTTTGAGGGATGCTTAATTCGTAAGTGTATAACACCTAACGTAAATTATCTCTCGTTAAAGGGGACAAAGGATCGATAAAACTCCCACTCTTTAGGTATTACAAAATTTCCACCTGCAGTTTGTGTTTTAGAATTAACTTACAATTACAATTCATTTGAACATGTTTTCATATCTCTTGACTTAAATGATTATTCCAATTATAGGTCTAGTTCCTTCTCTTGGGAAGAGCTTTCGATGGTTCGTTAATGGAAGAAACAAAGAATAAGTACTCGAATTAGACAATGGCGTTCGACGTAACAAGACGTTTGTTTGCTATTCCTTTCTTCGATAGACGTCTGCCAGACAAGATAACATTTCGCAGAATACACGAACGCCTTTCAGACACGGGTTTGTTTAAAAAAGAAGCGAGTGTCAGCGGCGGTAGAACCGATCGGTATAAGAATTGCTAATCTCGAAGAGAATTCTGCATCGCGACGAAGTCAATGATGGCGTCGGTGCTCGAAGAATAGCAGCAATGGAGAATGTTCATCTCGAGAGACAGCGTAGAAAGTTTTAAGAGACCCAATTGCTTCGTTCTCTGCATTTTATAAACTATACCCATACTTTACTTAACAAATAGAAATAATTACAAAAGAATTCGTATGATTTGTCTTCGAGGGTCTAAAATTAACTATTCGTATCATCTACCTTCGATTTGCACTTATTTTTGTAAATATTTCACTGTTTGTTTGCCTCCAAAGACGATCCAAATCTGAAAACATATAAGCTCGAATTAGACTGATTATTTTGTCTAATTTTGTACGAATTCTTTTTTCAAGTTCACTCTCGAAAGCATGATAATACTTCATAAAATGCACATGCTTATTGTTTCGGACGGAGAGCCAGAGTATCGATTAAATAATCGTTTATTTTGATCGTCTAGCGTTCGATACCGTCGAACTCGATAAGAACGTTTATAATGAATCGAATCGAACGAGGTATCGAGATATTTTCAACAGACTTTCGATTTAACGGTTCGTTTATTATGCGAGTCACGCGTATTAGCGCGTATTTCATAATTGGCGATATTTTTCTGTCGCGCAAAACCGCGTTGAATGTCCCAAAAACAATAACATCGTAATGTTTTCGGCCCCGTACCCGTGTCTCGCGAAAAATTGCTCGAAAAATTTACGCAGTTTGCACGGACGTTGTTTTGTCAAACAACGATCGCGAATCGTGAAACTATAATTCGTCCTTAACGGAGTTTTAAAATATTTTCACGCGTTAGAGTATTGTTGGCGAGTTACGAACAATAACGGTCGTACTTCGGTTATATAAAGGACTAGTAATAATTTAATTCGTGCGTCGTTGATTAACAGATCTCAATGGCATCGATGCGTCATTGGGAAACGTTAATCATCGACGTTCAGCGTGAATTAAATTATAACGTGCGTGAAATATCGATGTAACGTTTCTCGCTGTTCATTCCCGATATAATTTGTAGACGAACGTTGAACAGCTTCTCGGAAGACGATAATTTATTCCGTTCCTAGGTTCTTCGAGGCCTTATTTATACTGTTTATATAATTCCTTCGTGACATTCCTGTCATCGGCGTTGTCGTTGATAAATGACAATAATCAATTCCTAGTAGGAGGATTCATCCGCGTGTTTACAAAAGAAATATCACTCGTGCGAAGAATAATGTAAAAACAGTGTGAAACATCCTCGCACGGATTTGAATTTTAGCGTATCGAAAATGTACCAAAAATAACTGAATTTTTGTTAGCATTTTTATAGTTAGTATATGATTGTTATTCGTGTACAGAATTTCGCTCTGGCTGGCTGCCTCGAGCAACTGGTTGGTCGGATCAGTGGATAAAGACATTCTTGATCAGACACGCGGAGCTGTACTTTGCATCTTCAGTGATGTGGCAGTACAATCTGTCTGACACGCTAGTCAAAGAACAGTTTAGAAGAGTTGGTCATCCATGTCGATTTTAGGACACTCAAAAATTAAAGAATACGCTTCCCTTCGATTCGAGAAACCAGCTGGAAAGAAACAGAAAAATGTCGGATTATCTTCAACGACGATAATGGAAAACCAAAACTTTACAGAATAGTAAATAAGTTTCGAATCTTAGTCGTCTGCAGTATTTGTAAATATTTAGTTTCTTTTCTTTCTTATAGTATTTGTGAAATTGAACTGCATCAATCAACTTAAAAAATTCTTGAATAATGATGGTATTTACAAATACTGAAAGTCGAGTTGCATAAACAAATTAGCAATTGTTTGCGAAGCGGCGGAATTTTGGTATTCATTTTTTGTACACATTCGACGTCCTCGAACGAAATGTTTAATAACGCGAATTAACGAAAACGCATGAAAAATTCCGTACGATGTTTTATTGTTTTTTGCACGGATACTCGAAGTCGAAGGTTTCGCGCGAAACGATGACTGTTACTTTTACATAGACACGAAAAAAATTTAATTGAGGTTCGCAACGTGTGATTCTTTTTTTGGTAACTCGTTATTTTTTTCAAATGAATCTTTGGCCGTGTAAATTTATTTTTTTAAAAGTCGCGACGAGTGAAGATATTTGAAATTCGCGACCTGGGTTCCGACAGTCGAGGCAGATTGAGACTTCCGGTTTCGCGAGCCGCGTAACACGATCCTCAAAGAAGCTGCTGCGCCGGCGAATCTTTGGAATACTTTTCTCAACGTAACACGGTTGACGCTACCGAGGTATCAACTGTTGTCGCAATAAATTATTTTATGACGCCCTGAACTAGGAACACGTTTCACGAACATTTCAATATGCTTATCGAGCGCTATAAATCTATATAAACTAAACAATGTTTTATCTTTTTATTACCGCATTCGCGGGTAAAATAGCTGAAACGATTAAGATAAAGCTTGGAACGTATTTATAGAATACGTCCGGATCAGAATCATTTTTAAACAGTGTTAGAAAAAAAAAAAAATTGATTCTTGGTAGTTAGCTCGTAGATTAAGCCGCAACTTCCGATATTGATTCGAGTAGAAGTATCGAACAGGGAAATATTAATCTTGGCAACCTCGTTTTATCGTTAAGTTTCATCCATTAAATTCACCGGATTAAATATATATATCGCTGATCGGACGAAAAATGCGAGGAACATTGTTACTTCTCCGTAATAATAATGTAATAAGCCTACTTTTTTTTTCGTATTACTGATATCGATCGATAATTCCTAGTTGGTAAATAATAGATCGTTCCTCCGAATGCCATAAAACAGCATTCGTCGGAGGAATGTCAGCCCCGGGTAGCCTCGGCACGTGCTTCGAGGTGATCCCCCCGGTGTCGTCATCGTTTTTTTATCGTATTGACGATTTTCACGAGATAGCCACCGTTGAGACTCGATAGTGCGGGTTTTACGACACGCGTCGATCGATCGTTGTAAACGGAAAATCCCATTTGGTACGGCGAGCGAGGGAGCCGACGACGGCCAGCTGCGGAGATGGAAATATTTGCGCGTATGAGATCATTGAGCGGCTAGATCTTTCGTAACACTTTCGCGGTTCGATTGTGTCGCCGTATCCGGTCGATGGCGCAATAAAGTTTACTCGCAGCCACTAAAACTCGAAATTGCCCGCCAATGTCGTCCGATCGATCGTCGCTGCGCTGTTACGCGGATATTTTTCACGTTGCGTTTCCAAACGCGACAAACATTCATTTTCTCAAACAGAGACGGTCACACTTTTTATCTGGATAGAAATTCGCTAAAAATTGAAGTTAATAACGCGCGTTCGGTTTGTTTAGGAACGCAACGTGGAAGAGGATCGCGACGTTGATCCTTTAATCTCCGTTGATACTCGACGCGCGAAGCACGGTCGTTTTTGCAACGTTTTGCATAAAATTAGTTTTCTCGCGCTGTGAAGCTCGGGGTGGAGTGGCTGCTAAAAGCTAAAAATAGGAGAATCTCGCAACAGGGAACGTTATCCTCCTTGATATCAAATTAATGATCGCGTAAGAAGTTGTTCAGAGATAGTTTAAACGTTTACGTCTTGCGTTTTATGTATAGTCTACCTTCAAAAAAAATATTCGCAGGAAACGACCCATTGTCGCGTTTTGTAATCACCGAGAGTCCTCGCGAATAAAGCATGTTATCAGTAGATTACAGATTTTATGCGTTTACGAGGCATGCAGATACGAAGAACTTAGGTAAATGTATGCGGAATACATGCACTTAAGTAAATTATATAAAAGAACGATAGGAAGTATCGCGTAACTTGTAAAATTGTAAATCATTTATATTTGTTTAGTTATTTTGATAATTTTGTAAAGTTACACGAAAGAATTCGATCTCGATAGACGAATTAGTGGGAAATCGATACGCCAAACACGATTAGTCGCAGATTTATGCGCTTATTGTAGAAATATTCCTTGGTCACGTATGTATACACGTTCCAAGCACGTTCCAATCGCGAAAGAATCGTTCGCTCGCTCATAATCGTCGATATGCTTGGGCACTCGTAGCTAAACGTTTCAACTACCATTCGTCTTTGACCGTGAATCGTGGCTGACAAAGAGTTTTCCCGATCAACGCTGTCGCGGTGGATCGTATTTACGTCGCAAATCTAACACCCGATGTCTCGTTAGCTGATTTTTATCAGCGACGAAGTACGCAATCGGTCGTACGTCGAAGAAAATTAATCTTCGTCGGCAATTTAACGCATTTGCATTAATGAGGCAATTGAACGAGTGGACGTTGAATCGATTAGTCGATAGAATAGGAAAACGAGATATACTGTCTTTTAGTGTCAAATTGCATATTAATTGATGAGTGTTTTTATCGGGAGATGAGTATGATAAATGACGATATTATTGCTGCAAGAGATTCTTTAATCGAATTCCCGACTTTTGGTAGTTCCGGAACGTTTGCAAAAATACTCAAATTACATTGTTATACGGTACTTATCTTATTACCCAAGAAAAATGTATTTATTTACTTGTAACAAACTGAGAACATTTAGCAAGGAATTTTAATTTCAACGAGAGACTTTCAATCGAATTAGAGAGCTACGATTGAAGGCTGTTTAAGTAAAAGTAAGGCTGAATTAATTACACAAAGTGGATTGCTAATAGACAGTTTCTTTTCAGGTTGGTCTGGACGCCAATAAGTGGATCGAGTCGACGAAAAGTAATCAAAATGGGTACGATATCGCGATATGCATTTTTTAAGTCGTACCAAAAGTACGCCTCTTTTGATAATCGCCATGGATTGTATTTTAGCTACGAGTCAGGACGCAACAAAGGCAACGTCTATGTCCTGGAGCTCGAGGATAAGAAGAAGAGCGTGCAAGAGTACGATGAGGACTATAATCCTTATGATCACAGAGTGGTCGAACATCCAACGACGTGAGTTTCAATTAACATCTAGCATCATTCTATCCCTCTCGTCTAGTTAGATTGATTTGTTTATTTCCCACGTAGTCTAATCTTATACTGCGACTGTTCGTTCGTTTGTAGGACAAATTTTAACGCAGATACACCAAGAAACATCGAGAAGAGGTTCTCCAAGAAATATATGTATAATCAACTTTTCGCTAAATCTTGCAACGCATAAAAAAATGTTTGTCCTTGTTCTTCTGTATATTAATCACGCGTTGCGAATAGACAACGCGAAGTATTCAATCCGAAGAACAGAAACGATTCTGACTTCTGGTGAAAGTGATTGAAGTGCCGATCGAGGCTCGAAATTCGCGGCTCCGAAAGATATGTCCTTTCGTTCCGTTCAATTTCTTCGCAACTTCCCGTCGCGAAACGGACGCGAATCCAGGGAGGGAAAAACATAAAAATAATGTAAATCGATACATTCGTTCGCTTAACGCAATCACGAGCATTTGCATAATGACGTACGCCGCACGAATGCGAAACGGCGTATCGTTTATTCCGACCGCGTTTCTCTAGACACAAATTACACGGTAATTTGTTGGGGCGATTAGTCATGAAGCGGAAGAGTAAGATTGTCCTCCGAGAAACCGCTTGTTCCCGTCGGTTACAGAAACGGCGAGACTCGCGTTATCGTCGCAGAAGGAAATAAAAAGGTCACGTTCCTGTCCTGGCCTAATTAATTTCGCGAAAATAATTGAACACCTGGCATTTTATCCGTTCGAAACAATTAACAATTTTTGCTATTAAGCTTGACTGTAATCGGAGTACGACGACGATGATTCTAGGAGCTCCGAGACGTTGCTCCATTTGTTGAAAGGCAGTCTGGGTACCGGGATCCTCGCGATGCCGAGGGCCTTCCATAATTCGGGCTACGCCGTTGGCATAGTGGCGACGATCATCATAGGTCTGCTTTGCACATACTGCATTCGAATTCTCGTCACCTCGCAGTACGAACTGAGCAAAAGAAAAAGGGTGCCGTCGCTGACCTACCCCGCGACAGCGGAAGCCGCTCTGATGGTGGGCCCGGCGCCTTTCAGGTGTTTCGCGAAAGCATCCGTGTAAGTTATTCGATATTAAAATTAATTGACGATCCCTGTGTCACTGTGGCACAGATTTCCAGCGATTTAAAAAAATTGTGAACGCATCGGTTCGTTTTCAGGCACGCGATAAACCTATTCCTGATGATATATCAGCTGGGAAGTTGCTGCGTGTACACCGTGTTCATCGCCACGAATTTGCAAATGGTCAGTACACAAAATTATTTAATAACGAACCTTCCCTCGCATCCGTTTCGATGGAATTCATGGGAGACGCGGTCTTTTTTACATATCTTTCCCGATAATAACACTTTCTTTGCCCGTAGGTCGGAAAATTAAAAATTGTATCCATCCAGATTCGTTAGCGAGATCGTTCTCGTAATCACGCGAATATTTCACGGCGTACGTCGGTCGGATCCGTCGCGAGAGCAACCTCGCTGCTCTTGTTATCCGTGTTAATCCGGTTTTTACCGCGAAAGAGACCCACTCGAACGCGCGCCGCGGCTCTAGACCGTGTGGGCAGAGGAAAAGAAGCATGTAGGTCAGGGAAACACGACGCGAGGAATAAACGATTAGACGGCGCAACGAACGCGCCAACGATGCCAAGTCAAGGTGATGATACGCGTACACGGCCAGGTTCGTTGACATTTCGCCGAGGGTAGGATGCGACCGTCCATTAATGACTTATTTACGAGGACGACAGCCGTTTTCGGTCGTCACGATCAGGAAATTTGGACTCCTCTGTCGAATGGTAAAACGCGGCCCTGGACGATCGCGGAAACGATTTCCAGCCACTTCCTCGAGACTCGGTTTCAGTTTTAATGCAGCCTTTTTGCGCAGAGTTTCTTCTACTCCGAGATAATAATAACTCCTTCGTACTCGACGGTAACGCGCGTTTCCAGGATGTTTTAAAGTTAATAACTTTGCGATTTTATTATTATCAAAGCGGCAAAGAAAGTCCTCGTAAGCGGAATTTATTTAACAATTAATCAGCCGACCATCTTCTACCGACTACGTTTTTCCATTAGCTAATGTAACGTTACGTGAGAAATTACGTCGCGTGGACTTCCGCGAGGACTTCGGTTCCAATCTTGCGCGTGAATCTTCGTGTTCAAAAGTACAGAAAAAGTTCGTTTTACTTTTGTTAACCGCGTTCTTGAAAATTAGTAGTCGGAAGGAAGGAACGCGAACGTCCGCCGATGATGGGATGATTCACGGACGCGATTTTGTTGTTTCGAATCCTCAAGGTACACGTTGGAATAATAATTCCACGCAAGGCGCGGGTACTTCCCCGGGCACTTGGAGATTCAATGCAACGCTCGACGATCGCTGTAAAAGATCCGCCGACACGAATATCGGAAGGACTCGGTTCGACTCGTCATAAATCTCGAGGAAAAGGTCGTTTCCAGTCGCTGGTCTCGGTTCCGTTTCGCTTCGACGCACCTCCATGACGAACAACGAATAGATTGCATCGTACAGCAATACGACGAACGAAAGATCCACAACCTCGTATTAACTTTAATTTGTTTTACCCGTTATAAAGGTATTTCGATGACTCGACCATTGCGAATTTTAAACGATGCATTCTAAAAACGACGAGTCGCGATCGGTCTTCGCCAGTCTCTTCTAAACACAAAGAGTCTTCGTTTCACGATAGATTTAGTCGATAATCGACTGAGCGGAAAGACGAGGATTGTCGAGACGCTATTAAATTTCACTCGATTAATTACCGCCGTTAGCTCTTCGTTTACGTCGTCGCGGCTTCGAGCGGCAATTCGCCGCGCGTAATCGGTTGCGTAATTGATGGGACGCGGGAAGATTGGTTAATTATGTTCGTGGAAAATTCTTGGCGTTCGCGGGCCGACCAGTTTGGAAACTGGACGAAGAGGACCGTGTCAGTGTTGGTTCAGCCAGACACTGGAACGCGTTGCGTACTACGCAATGTAATGGATAGTTAGCGGCATAGTTACGACACGTGTTATTACGGCAAGTGGATGGAGAATGTGGATGCAACGGGCACCGTTCGCGAAAACCTGAATTCCCACCGTTGGATCGACAAGAGCGTAGTAGAACGCATTCATCCTGCCCGAGCGCGACTTTTACGAGAAGAGAACCGTGACCCATAGCTTCAACAATGTTGCTTGATTTATAGCTGCGTTCGCGAAGACGTACAAGAGCACCTGTTGAGCATGTTTTTACTGTACATAACGGGGAAAGCATCGACGCGCGCGTGCATCCACTTTCGTTATCGGTTTTTCTTTTGTCGGGAATTTTATGTAATTTATAATTATTATCGCTACGCTAGTCGATCGCCCAGATACGTCTTATTGAAAGGAAATTGGAAACAAAATTGTGAACAACCATTTGATACGTTATATGATAGGACAGCTATTCGACTATTCTGTTTAGTTTATTTGAACAATTAAATGGCTGAGAAATGATACGGTACAACCGGCGACCGGAGAAGCGTGACAACGTGGAGTTACACGAAATAGTAAAGCAAAGATGTAATAATATCTGATAACACGCTAGCGGTAATATTCAGACACTTTGTGGTAATGATGCAATGCGTTCAATTTATCGGATTACACGGCTTCCAGTTTCCCAGGCGATTAAATGACAATCATGTTTGCTTTCGTGTAACTTCTGGTACCGAAACGAATCGCAGGGATGATCTCTCGGTCGAAACTGTGGTCCACGTGGACTCGTTTACGGTAATATTTCGATCTGTTGTTGCGTAACGCGAATCGAACGATTAGAATCGGGTTCGATCTGGTTATGACAGGAAATCGGTTGTAGTTTTTTGCATCGATGGAAAAAGTTTAACAATTTTTCCGGTAACGAGGCACGGTCGTTCGTGTGCGAACCGTCGCCGGGACCGGTTTCGCGTCGATTTCCGACGGAGGAACTCCCCCCGGTCGTTTGTTCCGCGATGTAATCGATATCGTCGTAAATCCTAAGAGATCGAACGCGTATGCAAATCACATTGTCATCGCGTCAGTTCGTTCCGACGATTCCAGGCACGATCTCGCGTTTCTTTCACCGACCGCCCTTGAGTAATCCAATCGAGGTGTTCTGCCCTCTTAATCGCGCGTCCTGCGTCGAAGCGGAGGATTAGAATAGACGGAGAGAACAATCGCGGTCGCGGAGCCGGAATAAAAAAGGAGATATACTGAAAATGGTACGGCTGAAGGGGTTCTAGACAGCTGGAGCGGCATTTCGATGCGCTGGTTTCTTTTTCTGGCTGTCTTCGACGATGACGAACGTCTTTGCTATCGACAGCCCGACGGGGAACGCGCTAAAACGCTGCCCGCGACAGTTAACGGTTTGTTATTCTCGTCGGCGCGATTATGAAAATCGATCCGCGGCACGGTTACGAGTAACAGACACTTCCATGCTCGAAATAATGAATCACGCGAGAGCAAAAGTCTGTAGGAAGGAATCAATCATACGTGGTTGCGCGCAATACAAAATCATTTACAATTATAAAAGAATGCGTTGCTTCGCGACTCGCGCCGTTGCGTAACACTCGCTCGTGTACTTTTTAGTATTAATTCGCGTATACTTGCGTACTACTACGTTCGACGTGTTACTACGTCTGACGTATTATTACGTTCGACGTACTGTTACGTCGAAACTTGTTACTGCTTTCGACGCATTACTACGTCCATCTACGAAGTAACAGAACTTATGCATTCCTGGACGCCATGTTGGACGTGTCAGTACGTCGGGCGTAGTATACAGTAACAAGTTTCAACGTGTTACATACGTCTGACGTATTATTACGTTCGACGTACTATTATGTCGAAACTTGTTACTGCTTTCGACGCATTATTACGTCCATCTACGAAGTAACAGAACTTATGCATTCCTGGACGCCGTGTTGGACGTGTCAGTACGTCGGGCGTAGTATATCGTCGAACGCGTTGCTCCATTGACCGTAGCAGGACGTTGTACGCTTTATTACGTCGATGGTATTACTATGTCGCGCGGTCGGAGCGCGTGAAGCGTGACAAAAGGCGGCACGTAGTAGTACGTCCAATCGGGAACGTACTGTTACGTAAAAGCATGGAACGTTCTGCAAGATGCGTTCGTGTTTAATCACCATAATCTAAATAGAATTGCACCGTACGAAACGCATTACGTGATCCGCGTTTTATACTCGATTAACGAAACCGTGGAATTACTCGGGCGTTTGTGTGCGAGCCAAAGCCGATCGACGCGCGTTTAAACCACGCTCTCAATACGGGGCCGTTAGGTAGTTTTCCGTACACACGCCCTTCGCCGCGAGGAAAGCGAATTGTGTTCTAGTTTAGAACGACCCGTACGATACACGTATCAAGTGCTGGATTCGTAACAGAATCGCGGTTGCAAACGACGGCGTATCGAATCGGTACGATACGTACGAAGAAGGCAAACCTGGCCTAGATAGCTCTGAGGCTGCGTGCAAAATTTTAGCGCCAACCGGCGGAACGTTCGCGTGTCAAACGCAATTAAAAAAATGTATTATCAGGTCGTTCCCTATATCGAAATTTCAATCTCAAGATTGCATTGGAACGCAGCGCTTATAACACTTTGAAAATTTCACGACGGTTTGAGAAACACTGAGTTGCGCAATCAATAATTTCTTTTATTTCGCTCGACGAGGTTCAAGTTAATTGCCAGAAATGTATACTTAATTGAACGCGGAGCAATAGACATAATAGAATAACGTGCTTGATAGGACGAGCGTTGCGTTTCAATCGTGGGACTATCAGATCTTAGAATTGATTATAGATTGAAATAATTAATCGCAAAAATACACTTGATAAAGATAGTTTATAGCAATATTTTGGCACAGTTTTCATTTGATCGTCGTTTTATATAATACTGTCTGCGCTCTTTCCTCTGCGGAATAGAAAATCGATTCGTACGAATTAGAATTAACGGTTGCGCCTAGAATTTAAGGAAAAAAAAAAAAAAAGTAAAACGCGCCTACGTGTACGCGTTACGCGCGCAATTACGCGACGCTTACGTAAAGACGCTTACGAGATCGTAAATGGGTACATGTTAAAATATGTCGCTAATCATTTCCGGCTGTCCTTGAATTGGGAGAATAACGGAGCCGATATCGATGATCTCCCGAGGCCGATAAAGATCGTTTTACTATTGTTAGCTGGACGCGCGAGATCGCGCGATGACGGCATCAGTTCCTGACCGAAGCGATTTATTGAATTGGACGAAAACTATTCTTGGTCTTTTGAAATCGCGAACCGCGAGCGATATTTACGCTTTTTTAAAGGAACGCGTTGATCGTCGGGACGAACGTAAGTCTTCGTTCGATAAACGTCGAGTACTCGATAACGCGGGATTTACGATGCCGCGATTCGATAGGAAGTAGAAAGCTGATTGTCGCCGTTGTGTCTCGGGATCTTGACCGATGAAAGTTGGAGACTTGAGAGAATTCTAGAGAGAAAACTCGTTCGATCGTTTCCTTGTCTCTCTGAGTCAGAATGACGCAAGTACAGTTACAAGCGTTGACTCATTTTCATAGTTCGAATTACTCGACGAATCGCGTATTGTCGCGAGAAATAAGGAACAGTACCGGATTTAGGGGAATGTGGTAATTCGAGCAAGTAGAATGTGGACGACGCGAAGTGATTTCGTCCTACGAAGGCTGACCATAACGTTTAATCCAATACTACTAGCACGGAATGTCTCTCTTTTCTACACAGAAAACTACGTATTCTAAATCAGACTTTGCATTATAGTTTTCGATCTCTGACGACCTTTGTAGATCGATTTTTTGATGATAAATGTATCAAAGAAGTATCGTTTTGTTTGCAGGCGTTGGACTCGTATCTCCCAAAAATCGACCTAAGGCTGTACATGTTGGCGATCCTGTTGCCCCTGATCCTCGTGAATTGGATCAGGAACCTGAAATTCTTGGCCCCGTGCTCGACGATCGCGAACGGCATCACGTTCGCCAGTTTCGGTATAATATTGTATTATATCTTCAGGGATCCGTTGTCCTTCGAGGATCGTCAGCCTATCGGGCACGTCCAGGATTTCCCGCTTTACTTCGGCACCGTGCTTTTCGCTCTCGAGGCTATAGGCGTGGTGAGTACTCATTCGTGCCTCGATAAACTACTTTCAAATTTCCACGTTGTTCCAAACTGGAACGTCGATTTCCTTTCGAATGGGAAGCTTGAAAAGTATCGCAAATATCTGGTGTTTGCAGAGTGTCCGCGACAGTGGGTTCCAAACATTTTTGGAAGGCTTCCCAGCCTGGAAAAAAAAGCAATGAAAATTTCTCTGTACGAGATAAATGTTAGGCTTGCACGATTCGCTAAAAATACTCTTCGATCGATGTATGGACACTTTGACAAATTATGTTGTTCGAAGCGTTCGATCCACATCTATTAACCTTGCGATGATGTTGTTGCGTTACGTCATTAAGAAACTTAGGAATATTTATTCCCGTTCTTACGGATCTATTCGATTCTAGATCATGCCGCTGGAGAACGAGATGAAGAAACCGAAGAATTTCATTAAATCCTTTGGAGTGCTCAACATAGGAATGGGTACCATTGTTGTTCTATACACGGCCATAGGATTTTTCGGATACATACGTTATGGTAGCTCGATTCAGGGCAGCATCACGTTCAGTCTGAACGATCCTATGCTCCTTGCAAAGAGTGTGCAGATCCTCTTAGCCGTGGCCATCTTCTTCACCCATCCTATTCAATGCTACGTGGCCATCGACATCGTCTGGAACGAGTACGTGGCTCCGAAGATGGAGAAAAATTCGCACAAACTCTTATGGGAGTATGTCGTCAGGACCGTCCTTGTCCTTTTAACGTGTAAGTGAACGCCCTGAGTCCTTCAATGAGTGCGATGCCATTCGCGAAACGTTGGATGCTGATTACCTTGTAGCCCTGCTATTCTGACGTCAATCGATGTTATTGCGTGGAATTTCATTGAGATCAAACCTATTGATCGTATTCAATTAGCTTTTCTTCTTTGTATTAATACGCGAAGCCGAAGCGTCGGTCTTTATAAATAGCGGCTCAAGTTTTTTGTATAACTGGAGTCAAGGTCGGTCAGCATTCGCAATTGGAAACGTTGTTTCTTTAAATAAACGGAACGTTTCCGTTATATCTTTGTGCATTTCGTAACTATATAATAATAATGTAAATGTCGTACGCATGTAGTCTAACTCTAAGTCCGTCTTCTTTTTTTCAGTTTTACTGGCCATAGCGATCCCCGAGCTGGAGCTCTTCATTTCCCTGTTCGGTGCCTTGTGTCTGTCCGGTTTGGGGCTGGCTTTCCCCGCGATCATACAAACCTGCACATTCTGGAGCGTGTATACACGCTCGGAAAGGATGTGGATGGTGGCTAAGAACATGTCGTTGGTCTTGTTTGGGCTGCTGGGTCTGGTGATAGGAACGTACACGAGTCTCCGTGACATAATAGCGAGCTTCTCGTGAAGCGCTTGCTACGGAGGATAAGGAGGAGACCATGAACGAGGGAGATTGGAAGAAGGATAGGGGAGGCGTTGTTCTCCGGAGGGGAAGGACGCGGCAATGTGATACGTAGCGAGGTTTCGTCGCCAAAAGAGTACCTAAAGATTGGGTCTGTATTACTTCAGACCGTGGATCTTACTTCCGTCGGAGACGTATTTCATAAATACGATCCGAGAGCCGCGTGATACGGGACCGCGAGCTACGGTAAAATAACGAAAGCGTAGGAAGAGAAAAAAAATACATGGACGACGCGCTAGCGTGTCGCGATCGGTGAACTCAATTTGAAGATGCTATTTCTATGAAATCAAGTTCGCCTGTTGACAAGTAACTGTTTTTATTCATTTGTTGTAGCCGTGATTCGATGCCAAATCACGGATTAAGTGAATGTAGCAATGGATGAGATCGATGCGAGCGAGATTTGGATACATCGATTGGTTTAAATTACGCGAACGAATCGTCGAACAACGGATGTTCGTCTAATCATTGGATGCGTCGTCGAGTACAAAACGAGAGGCGTTCTTTTTTGTTTTGCATATGTTCGTCCAACGATGTCATCGTACAACCATAATTCTTTGCCGCGGGCAAAGAATAAATACTCGCAATCATCTCGACCTAAGATAATTAGTACCATTCACCATTACATTTATTTTAATAAAACGATCTGTTCAGTGTTTTATATAGACACGTAGTACGTGACTATAAGTATCCCGAATCCTGGAATCACTCAATATCCTGATGTTCCTTACGAGAGTAGAGAACCCTCCAACTTTCCAGCTTCGATGAAGATTTTTAATCGGCGGCTGATCTATGATACGAGATGTGAGTATGAGTATATTAAACAGATGATAACCAGCGTATTTAGAAAGCCCCTGACACCTCAAAAATATGATTCAGCTACTCTCTGACTAACTCCAAGTACTATTGTATCTATAGAAATCCCTCTTAGGATAATGGTCCCATTCCGTTCCTTAAAATGGGCTTTCGTTCCTGAGAAATGTCTGTTTAAAGTTTTATTATAAGTACAAGCAATGTTAGGCATAAATACTGCGATTACTACTAGGGTGGTACATGTTAAGACTAACAGTCTACGTTCAACATTGTCTATATTTACAATAAAACTTCGAATTTCTCAAGAACAAACGCCCATTTTGTGTGCACCAGAAATTCCCGTCTCCTTGTGATTCTATAACGTTCCAATCCTCATCCAGGTACCAGAACTCGGACAAGTGGTTTTTGAGAGTCCAGTTTCCAGTTTCGTCCATCCAGCGGCGACAAGAGGTCAAAGTTCGTGGTTTTCGCGCGGGCGCCATGAGATGTCGCCGGTTCTAGGTACGAACTTATGGATCGCTATCGGGGTGGCCGCCCCCGCATACCTCGAGGCTACCTCGGCGCACCCTCTCCGCCAGTGCGGGCAGTCTCGAGCGCGGTGCACGCAGGTTTAGTCGCACGTGTGCACGCGACCTCATGTCGGTCGGAGCTTCAACCGTGTGTGTGCGCCACGCACACGCGTACCCGTGTCGTTTGGCGGTTTAACACAGACCCTGCGAGATTGTCCCGTCGCGTCCGTCCTGTGCATACACCAGCAAACGTAAGTTCCGATCCGACTGCAGTACCAACGACCCCGAGGACCTAACGAGACCTAGCCAGAGTAGCTGGAACCCAAGGTGGAGCTCCGACAAGAGGGTCGTTGAACGATGGATAACGCTTGAGACAGAATGCTGCCCTTTTAGCAATTTGGGAATTATTATGGACGATACATGACGCGTTCTTCGATTGTTCCATGGTTTGAGATTTGAGCTAAGAAGATAATAGCGAATGCATAGGTCAGATAGGCTCGAGTCCTTTGTTTTCTTTCGCTGTTCCTGTGTTGATACCGTGAGTTTGATTATGTAACGTGGAGGGCTATCGAGCGGGGTCTCGATTGCGGAGAAGTGGTTCTGTTTGATCTGGTTTGAAGTGTCGCCGAAGGATACTTGGTTTCGTTAGCTTGTACTTCACCTGTGAACCGGGGTAATTTATGGATGTACGAGTACGATGCAAATGTTTAGGAAAACAGGCATTCTCGTAGGAAGTTTTAGGTTTAAAGAATTGTTCGAAGGATCTGTGCAGGAGTTATTTGGTCCGTATTCGGCGGAGTCCTGAGTCAACATCGGTCTGATGCGTATGTGGGTCAATGGACAATCTGCGCGTTAATTTCTCTCCTATCGGGAATAATTAAGGCAGGATTGATTCTAGCCTTTATTTCTACTCTATTATACTATGATTATTTTCAGTTTGGTAAATAAACATACGCTCGAATTAGCTTTCTCAGCATTACAAATTTTTTAAAAATTGGTATATTAATTTTCTTGAATTTTTGATATTTAATTTGTCGCACGGTATTGTCAAATAATGATTAAAGCAGTGTATCGAAAGAAAAAACAATAACCTAGGTTCAGGAGTTGCTTTTCAGTCGAAATAGAAATCTTAAAAAAGATCGCAGAATTTTCATCGCAATTGAGTTGCACGAAAACGTTCCCCCAAAGTATGATTACTATTCTCTGAAATATTGTACCCGCCCTGAGCGACTGTATTACCTGTTCCCACGTCACGATCGATATATTCCCTTTTAAACGTGGTTGCTGATCCGTGTACTAGGGTGTGCTCGATTTCTTCCGTGTATATTCGCGCGAATAACACCGAGATGACAATCCCTTACGTATCATTACCACGGTAATCATTCATAAACTGATCGTTTCGTCGAGATAGATGACTGAAGCGAGCGTGCATCTTTTTCGTTCATTGTGTTTGCCGATTAAATTACTGTCACCTGTCGTCTGTTTATTCTAACAGTATAATTTGTTTAAACGAGCCACGAGCGTGATCAGTAAATTCTAAAATCTTGTAAAACATTTGTAAACGCACTGTGCGAAGCAATCCTCACATTGATAAAATATGCTCATCGATCTGAACGATGCGAAAGAGGAGATAGTAAATGCAAACATTTGAGTGGAATTGAAATATCAGAGTAGTTTAGAAAACGCAATTATTAATCTTGCTAGCAATATGTAATATTCATTAACATTGCAATAACTAGAGCAGTAAAACAATATCGTAAGGGGGGCTGATATACGTCAGAAAGAAGCTGGTATTCCGAAAATTGTTTTGGCAATCGTCCGCGATTTCGAACGTTTATTATCCTCGAAGGACTTTTTCAACTTTCTATTTGATCTTCTCATGGTTGCAATTCCCTTTGTGGGTCAATCGATATGCACCCATCTAAACTTGACTTTAATATGTATTTATACGATTCTCATTGCCAAAACGGTGCACTCATTCTTCCTTTATGGTTGTCCTTGAAAATTGCGTGGAAAATATTCCCCTGATTCGGTCCTCCATCGAACCTGGAAATTAAAAAAGGGTTAAATTAATAAACGAACCTAAGATTCTCTTCTTTGAACCCCGTTTCTGAAGAGACCCTTGTCAATTCGATTCGTCGCCAACGAAATCCATCACTATTATTCTTCAACAAACTTAAACGATCTTTAAAATTGACTAGATTAGATTAGAAGTTACAGTCTTCTTAAAGTTAAAGGGTTGCAACCCCTAGATCGTCTACAAAATTTTCTCTCGCGCTTCCTTTGAATTCTAAAACGCTTCCTTCTACCTAGGACTCGTTCCCACCATTTCGAAAAACCCTCTCGGTCACTTCCAATCTCCTCGAACCACCCTCGAACGATGGGAAAAAAACGACGAACGACGCACGTGGCGGTTCGCTTGACAGCTGCAGATGAACTGCTGTCAACGTTGCATCGCGATGCGTCTCTAAATCTCGATGCATCTGTCCCCCCGGTGGCTGCGCCGTAGGCGTAGTTTCTAACTTGATCGTCACGTGACGAGGAGACCGCGTATGCCTGTTGGAAATTGAAATGATCCGCGGTTTAAGCGCTGCCCAGTCGCTAGACATCCTCTGTCGCGGGCGCATTAGCGTTAGGAAGTTCCCTCTTAAAGATCGTGTTACGTCTGCCGGGTCGAGCGAATTTCGGTTTCCCTCGCTGCGGATGTGTTTAATCTGGTAAGTCTAGACACCGATTCTCGGGCTGTCTCGTCGTTCTCCACCCTCCTCGAGGGCCCCAAACTCGTCTCGTCTCCACGAAACTTCCTTTCCGCCCCCCCCTCTCGAACTAGGCAAGCGCCATTTCCATAAAAGGGACGTCTTCCGAAATTTCTGAGATTAGTTTCTAAGTTTTATCAGTTAAGAAAATACCTTTGTTCGTAACAACTATTATAAACTGCATAGAACCGTGGTAGAAATGGTGTTAAAACCGTTGGACCTCGTCGAAAGTTCCTTGGTCGCGTTTAATTTCAATTGTTCTCTGCGCTCGGTATAGCGAAGGGTTGAAGACCGGGGAAGAGTCTGGATTACGGGTGAATCACAGCTTCAATTATGGAACTATAGTCTCGCTTCCTCTGACGTCGCGGAAAGAAACATTGATTTCGCAGACTCGGCCTGAAAATCAGAGTTGGGCAGACTTTGTTCGCAAGTAACGAGTATTTAATTGAGACAAACGATCCATTGTAATTTTCGTGGAAGGCTGGGATGCATGCTCGGTATATATTTGTTTTTAAGGAGCGCGACAGACATACGATGTCAATGCTCTTTATTATCAAATAATGTATATATCTATCTCTCGCTTAAATACTTCGGATTGTATTATATATGCAAAATAGTTTAGATGGTTTTAATTGTTCCTTCTTCGGTACTTTGTGCGAATAGCGAAGGGTCGAAGAATGGCGAAGAGCAGCAGGTGGTAGGAAGTATAGTTGAAGAGCTTCGCGAAGTACTCGCGAGGTTTGCCAGTCTTTGGTAACCGAATCAGACAGTTCTCGTAGTTATTGATAGAGTTTTTAATAGAACTAATGGATACGTTCTATCTTAACTTCCTATTGCGTAATGCGTCGGATCGATAACCCAATAAATACAATTCTGATGAAGTTCAACGAGGAAGTTGTAAATAATTATACAATCAAATTCGGTTGCTCAAATTCCATTCTGTTTTTACATTACTGTAAACAGTTATCGGTTCAAAGGGAAAGAGAAAACCCTTCTTCTCCCCTTAAACTGAAACCCTGTCGTTGGTCTTCTTCCTTTCGGGTTCGCGTCATAGCTTAGAAACGAAAGAATCTGGTTTTCGATCATGAACAATTACAGTGAAAACATTGATAAGTAAAATAAACATGGTTTAAAAATCACAATTCTTTTTCAATTCATTCATGGCTATTGCGAATGCAGCAGTGACATAATACACGAGCTGGAGCGTCGAGAACATGAAACTATAAGATACGATTATTCAAAGATGGATAACAGGTCGCCGATACGATGTCGCGTCAATTGAAATGGACAAGCGGGTTCAACTATTGCATAACAGTTCCCTTATGGATAATAGCGCTTGCTTTCCTACGTTCGGAACGAAAAATAGGGGTCACGTAATTAATTATAATTTCTATGTAAAAGATGTTCTCTACGATTACGATAACTCTTGTTCATATAATGAATCGATTGTAGACTGTATTGTGAATCGTAATAGATTGACCACGATGAATGTTAACTATTTTCTTGTATATTTTTATATCAATTTGTATTGCAAGGCAAGCGTAGGTTTCGATGTACATATAGTTTTAACGTAGAATTTGTGGGTGCTTGTGTGTTCCACTTATGATGATTCGGTGTTGAACCGTATTTGGAAATCGAGGACCACGATTTTCTCGTCAGGTGGCAAAATTCTTTCGTCGACTAAAAATAGCGGACGCATAAATACCCCGGTGGCATTGTTTCGGGGCTGTGCAATTGCGAGTTGTTTGACGTGCGTCCCCCTAACGCGCTCCGAGGAAGTAAGAATTAGAAGATCGATTACTATACTTAAGCTGCGTCAGTGTTACGGGAGAAGGTGACGTTCGGAGTCACCAAAGGGTGACGCCACGTCGACGACTTGCCCCCAAAAATCCTGTTTTCTTCGCTCGAAACGAAACAAATCTAATTTAAAACTTACACTATTCAGAGATTGAGGCGCTTCGTTTCGGGATGCATTTATCTAATATAAAGGGTAGTTAGCCATAGATGGATAATAATTTAGAAGGTGATTTTATAGGTGAAAGCAAGTCGAAAGTCAAGAGTAACGAAATTACTTGCTCTAATTAAAAAAACAAAAACAGATGTTTATTTTCTTATAGATATCATAGTCGAGGGGTGTTTCACCCTAAAAACAATTTTCTCCAAATTTTTCTTCGTTACAATACCTATTTTATAAGTAGAAAAGTAAAATGGCCTCGAATGTATCTCTATTCTTGACGTGGCACGATCATCCCCTAAATTATTGTCCACCTGTAAACACGATGCACGATGTAATATTTCGCGTGATAAATGACCGAGAATTTATCCGAAACGTTCGCACAACGGAGCCAAAATACACCGCTCAAAATAATTACGGGAAACGTGTTCTTGGATAATGCGGAGGAATGAAGAGCAGGGATGACAGAAATACTGTGTATTTGGGACAGTAACGTTTCAGCTGAATCTTTAGACTCATAATATTTAGAACCATAATATCGTTTGAACAGGTGGTAGTGAAATATTTGCAAATAAAAATAAAATAACGGATGTAAATCTAAATCGACGCAAAAGTATTTTTTTCTAGATTGCCCTTACTAACACCCTTTGTATTTTTCAGGGAAAGAGAGCGGAAAGAAGTCAGCAAACGTAGCCGCCAGCGTTTTTTAAAAGAAGAAACGTGTCTGTCTTTTAGCGTAATAGGTGAGAACTAATCGCTTTTTAAATAAATAACTCAACGTGTATCTACGTATGCAAAATTTGCAGGTTTGTGCGTTTTAACGTTCCAAAGCTTTAAACGTTCAAGAGAACGGTATTCGGATGCGATTCAATCTCGAGCGACCGGACTCTCAATTAAGATTTAGGCGTCGTCCACGAATCAATGACGGGCCATTGAACCTGTTATCAAATAGTCATTCATCGTGAACTTTTGCAAACTAATCTGCGAGTAAACGTTCCCTCGAACGTTATCCGGCTGCGTATTAATAGCGAGCACAGGCAATGTCAATGACCAAATGAAATTGTTAAGCAGCCCGTTGTGGCCGTGTTACATCGAGTTAAATGGGTCTTTGTACGCGATAATAAGTACCATTGACATAGACGAACGAGCGCCGAATTTAGCGTGTCGTCGAGACGGCGTCGCGCCAAGGATTCGATCCGCGATAACCAAAGATTTCGATCTCGTTCGTTGGATCCGGAAGCTGGAACCTCAGGCCGCCATCTTTCTGGTAGTTGTGTCTATTCTTAATTCGTACTTACCGCTGGCAGTTTCTTATTCAAATGTTATTTATACTATTTAATACTACTTAGTATGAACAATACGACACATTTAAATAGTAATTATCACTGTTATTCAGCTCGTGTCTTCGAAAATGGCTTCCTGGCGCGTTCCAGCGACGGATTCAGTAGGAATCGTGTTTCTTAAAATTACCATAAAGCCAGTGGTTCGTTCATGGTCGCTTCAACGACCCGATCGTATCTCCTCGGATGATCATTATTCAATCAAATCGATGTCGTGCAGCGATTCGAGCGTCGCAGCCTCCATACCGCGCGATTTCCACGCTAATTAGATAATGATTTCCTCGTTCCTAAATGTTTTCGTGCTCCGTCGTCAGTCGTTGCGGGAGAACGGCACCGTTCTCGTAAAAAAAACGAAATTATTCAGTCTTCGGTCATCAATGGCGTCGCGTAGGGTCGTTTCTTCGCAGTCTCGTGCAGTAGAATTCCGTATCGACGATTCCCCGAGTCATAAACTGAACGCAAGACGTAACGGTGCACGCGTCGGGAGACCTTTTCGTCCCCCGTCGTTCGGCGGAACAACCGTGGATCAATTGGCAGCGTAGAAACGGCGAAGTGAGAATGCAGACCGTGTAACCTTCAGTAAGTTAACTACATTTGACCTCAATGCAATAATTAAGAGCAATCAGTTCGCGAAAGAATGTGCTAAAGCCACGATGCACACGCAGAGTCGAACGAGAGATTCGCAATGATGAATTGCCGTTTTTGTCCCCGCCGTCGTTGTTGCTCCATATCCGCCAATTGATTAGGACGGCTTAATGCAACGAGAGAGCCTGCCCGTGGATCTAGGTCGATTCTCTGATCCTTAATCGATCGCCCGTGGAACATTTATCGATCTTCGAACCCCCCTCGAGTAGCGAATTTTT
Organism: Colletes latitarsis; assembly: GCF_051014445.1. Lineage (NCBI taxonomy): Eukaryota > Metazoa > Arthropoda > Insecta > Hymenoptera > Colletidae > Colletes > Colletes latitarsis. The sequence continues at coordinate 25,839,324 of NC_135141.1, read as the reverse complement.
TAGACGAGAACGATCGATATTTTTATTTTCTCTCCTCTCTGTTCCGTATCGCTGATGAAATTGCTTACCGCGAGTTTAATCGTTGGACTTTCCAGTCGAAACTATATTCGACGTTCGGTTCTTCTTGGATTTATCGGCGAATGTATTTCATTATTAAACGCAACGAGCATAATTCCTCGCGATCTTGAAAGTCCAACGATTATTCTACAGGATTTTGCAGAGTTGATAGTCGTCCGTAAAGTGAGACTAATCGTCTCATTGACACTAATGAATTATTGACTCGTTCATAATCACTGTTTGCACATGAATATTGAAGTATGTACATTGGACGTAATTTTTAAAATATCAATGGGTTTTTATTTCATTGAAATGCAGGAGTGGCACGACAGATCGAGTGACGAACAAAATGGAGAACGCCAAGGAGGAGACGATAAACATGCAGCTTATCGGATCTGAGAGTCCGTACAAGTACGTCTATTTCTACTTAAAATAGTAGTTTTGTATTTTAGACAGAAGAATTTGTTGCAAATGAGAAGATTAGCCCTTCTATACTATTTAATTCTTTTTTAAACGTGGTCGATGCTTTCACTGGTTTCTAAGATAATAGTTTGCAACGCTTTCTTCGTACCAACACGGTACATTATTAAAGTATTAAGAGCAGTATTTCAAATATTAAAAACCAAAACCCGACGACGCAGCTTACATTTGCAAATTGATGCGATTGTAGAGTTAACAATGAAATCGCCGGAAGCGGCCAGAACGCGTCGGAAGTTCCAATATCACCGACTACAAACGTAGAAGACTATGACCCCCATAAACACCGAAATAGGCCAAATCCAACTTCGTAAGTACGCGAAATTTTCGCTCGAACCCTTTCCAATCCTTCAGTCGATCGTAACGCGTAAAATACTATTATTATTCGATCACCGTAGAAAACTATTAATCGATATTAATACCTAAAATTTAAATTCATTTTAGGTTTGGAAATAATGCTATTTGAAAGCGATGCTCGCGAATACTAATTCAATAACGGTTCTGTTCGCAGAAACGCGGAGACCCTGATTCACTTGCTGAAGGGAAGTTTAGGTACTGGGATTTTGGCGATGCCGAACGCATTTTGTAACAGTGGACTTGTGACCGGTGTGATAGCCACAGTGATCATAGGAGTGTTATGCACTTATTGCTTGCACGTACTAGTGAAAGCTCAGTATAAACTGTGTAAACGGTTAAGAGTTCCTATATTGAGTTATCCGATGAGCATGAAGTACGCTCTCGAGGAAGGTCCTGTGTGTGTCAGATGGTTCGCACCCTATGCACCGTAAGTACGATACGTTCTACACGCACGCACAGACACACATGAACATTCGTTGTCTTTTTCATCTGTCTTTGTCATTACAGTCATTCGAACCTCGGCTCGAGACGCTTTAACGGGGCACTAGGGCCGTGTGTGCTCTAGAGCACATACTTTCATTTGCAAAACATTTCCTCCATTCAAACAATTCTAATTGAGCAAAACTAGGTGGATGAAAACATTATTTATTCGAATAATAATAGATAAAATTACTCTGCGAATGTGCGTTCGTTTATAAGAATTAGAGTGTTCCCGGCACGAAGGAATTAGTCTGAAAGTAAGCGATAGTAGTAGTACAGACATCGAACAGGCATCGTCTGATCATGGTCGACTGATTCTACTTGTTACTTCGCTACGCGAACTTTCGTGAAAATTCAAAATGGGGGCTACACGCAAAGGAAGTGGATTGAAAGGAAGCGTATTTTGATATTAAAGTAAACTAATTTAACGTGGAAATTTTACTTTTGTTTCCAATTGTTGCCATACCATAGAAAATAAATAAAAGAGTAGAAAGAAACACAGTTACTTATCCTGCTGACGACTTAGGAGAAAATATCAAAATTATATGAACATTATTGTTGTATGTATGTATTGTTATATATTAATTACAACTTAATAATTCCATTCAATAAATTGATAATCATATTAGGTGAGAGTTCAAGGTGGTCTTCTGGTCTAGAACTTAAAAAAATCCTTTCTTAAAGTATCAGATACCTAATAATTAATACCAAATATAATAAATATTTCTTGAAGTATGTAATTGAAAATTTGAAAAATTAACATAGTCATAAGTTCCCACTCACAAAGTTCTCAACAACTCACGCATACACGCACAATCATTTCACAACAGCGGTCTCAAGGCTCTCGTGCAATTGTAACATGAAAGTTGATATTGTTTGCAGAGGACTCGTAGACGGGTTCATGATAGCGTATCAATTGGGAATATGCTGCGTTTATATCGTATTTGTAGCGTCGAATATAAAGCAGGTAAATAACAGGCGCAAAGATCTCTCTGTCTCGCTTCGTCGCCTAAGCGGAACGGCGAAAAAAAATAAAAGGCGAATATTTTCGAGAACAAAGATACCCTCCAAAAAAAAGACCAAAAAAAAAAAATCATCCAACTGGACCGATCGATCGAACTCATTGATATCGTTCTCTGTTCTGTTGATGAACGCAGGTGGCGGACCAGTACTGGGAACCATTGGATGTTAAAACCCACATGCTCATTTTATTGCTACCGCTGATTTTGATAAATTACGTTAGGAACCTGAAGTTACTGGCGCCGTTCTCGACCCTGGCGAACGCGATCACGTTCGTCGGTCTTGCCATGATCCTGGTCTATATGTTCGAGGATCTACCGTCGCCAAGCGAAAGGGAGATGTTCGGTACAATGAGAAATTTCTCCCTGTATTTTGGAACGACGTTGTTCGCTCTAGAAGCCGTCGGGGTGGTAAGTCTGCGACATTTTATTCGTCTATCGAGAATACACGGGAATTTTTTAAATAGAAAATAATAAAAATCGTACACGAGTCCGGGTTGTCAAAAAACAAAAAAAATTAAATCTTTCTGTTCACAAAGTTACAGTAGTTCGAAGATCGATTACGTTTTGATCGAGCGTCCTAATACTTACGATCGACGGAGCAGCGAACCACGCGAAGCGGAATATTTCTGTTCGACGGAGATGCACAATTTAGAACAATATCCACTGCGATCGTTGCACATTGGTTTTTCAATTTTGCCCCCCCCCCCCCCTCCCCCACCCTCGATCGATCTATCATTTGGCCTCGTCGATCGTTCCCCGTGACTGCTAGCGAAACGAGTATAGCCTGCGCTTAGAATAGATCAACGGCGCCGCTGCATCCTTAATAAACAAATAACTGGCCACTTACGAACAAGTTTGAGATTGCCGTGATCAGATTGTCAGTGCGTCAATGCAATCCCTGCTATTACTTCCCAGCTGTTCTCAGCCCCGACCGACGATCTCAGTGGCTCTCAATAGCAATTGCAATCGAGAAAATTGTTTTTATTCTTTTATTTTAAAATTTACTGCAGTATAATCGACTGATTTGTTACAGATAATCGCGCTGGAAAACAATATGAAGACTCCGCAGTATTTTGGTGGCTACTGCGGCGTTCTGAACATTGGAATGACCATTATAGTGGCGCTCTACATCCTCATGGGGTTCTTCGGGTACATAAAATACGGGCCAGAGGCTGGTGGTAGCGTGACCTTCAATTTACCCCCAGATCAGGTGTAAGTAGCCCCCACGAGTTGTCGACTCTATCAAATCAGTGTTTTATAAAAGGTTGGGTTTGAGCTAGGCCTTCCAGAAAGTCTGTATAATTAAGTACTTGTACTTTCCATGAATTTATTTTACAGTATGGCGCAAAGCATCAAGATAATGTTCGCGATCGCCATTTTCATCACTCACGCTCTGCAAGGATACGTCCCTGTCGAGATAATATGGAACACTTACCTGAATCAAAAGATTCAGAGGCGAAAAATCTTCTGGGAGTACGTCTGTCGAACCATCATCACTTTGGCGACGTGTAAGTGCATTGGTCATTCAATATTCTACTTATCTACGATCCGTTCTTATTGTATTTCACAGTTCAATGACAATGGCGTCTGACGAATCAGATTCGAAGCTTTGGAAGGTTATTGTCGGACATTATGAGTTTAGTCGAGGACCGGACAGACATTTCAAGACAAATATTTGATCCACCGTTTTAATAGTGTCAAACGATTTGACCAAGATCCAAAACCCTAAGGTCGGGTCAATGAAAGAATCCACTTACAATTGGGTAGCGAAGAGAGTTCCAGGAACATAGACCTCCAACGATTATTTAACTTAGATTGCTTATAGCGAAGCGTCAGTAACATTGTATAATTTCATAGTCATCAACGGTTCAACGAATGTCGAGAAGTATATCCAACTTCGGATACCTGTTTGATGCAACACAATGCTTGGGAATTGATGTATATCGATATTAATAAGTATGTCATTGGTCCCATCACTGGCGTTGGATAGTCCCCCAAGTCGATTCTTTCGTTGACCCGACCTTAACTATCTCACGAACATCAGTATCGCTTAAGGGGGACGTCAGTGTAACGATCCTAAAAGCATTTCCATTAATGTCTAGGCGACACGTCGTATTTTAACCCAAGTTGGGTGGAGCCGTTTTTGTCACTCATTACAGAAACGGAAACACTAACGTTACTTACATTCATAATTCAATTTAAACGTCGTAGAAGGTTATTACAATTCGAACTGGTCAGGAATATACGTAGAGTAATAATTCTGGACAATAGAGAACGCAATGCATCACCTATTTCGAAAAGGTTTTCTAATTGCTGTAACTTTGATCGATGAAAAGCACGTAGAATCGAATTTTTTTATAGACTATAATCCCCTTCCCCTCAAAGGATTTATTTCCGCAGTCACGTTGGCCGTCGCGGTGCCCAGGCTGGGTCTCTTCATCTCCCTGTTC